>NC_142852.1:28552500-29177500 GCF_061612785.1 Hesperophylax consimilis | reverse complement strand
GGAGATTTTAACGAGCTAAAGAAATCGACGGGTCAATCGTGAGCAGCGGATGTTAATGCAGTGTTAAAATCGTTTTTTTTTGTAATTGAACTTATCTAGGAGTAAAACTATTTAAATTAAAATTTTAAAAACTAAGTTATTTCTTTAAAACCACAAAAATGACCTCAGTGAAAAAATCTACATAGCCCTTTGCCAATCGCTCTTAAAATACGGAATTATCAGATGGGGCAGTGCAAATGACAATATCTTAAGGACAACTTATTAAAACGAAAAAGCCACTATAAAAATTATTCTGGAAGTTCCCGTAAGAACTAGCATTAGCTTCGCATTCAATGGTACTAAATTGTATAAAATAATAACACTCTCATTCAACAGAAGGAAATCAAAATATAAATAGACGACAGTTGCACTCGGACTCTTTGTCTCGTCAAGTGCCACATTCGATAACATGAATAGTTGTACTCGGAAAACGACAAAGGTATTTGTGTTGTGAGTCAGCATTTGGCTCGTGAGACGGTCCTTAAATAAATTTTTGAAAAAAGAACACGAAAAAGGTTTTCGTCCTCTGTGAATCAGCTTGTGTTTCTTGAAATGTTATTTTTGGGAAAATGAATAGTTCCACTCGGAACATTTAAAGAGGTTTCTATCCTGTGTGAGTCAGCATGTGGCTCGTCAGACTGTCCTTTCGAGAAAATGATTTGTTGCACAAAGAACATGTAAAGTGTTTTTCTTCACTATGATTAAGTATGTGTCTTCAAACTGTCTCTTCGAGAATATGAATAGTTGCACTCGGAACATGAAAAAGGTTTTTCTCCACTATGAGTGCGCATATGTTTAGTCAGGTGGCCTTTTGGAGAACATGAAAAGTCGCACCAAGAACATGATTAAGGTCTATCTCCACTATGAGTGCGCATATGTTTAGTCAGGTTTCCTTTTTGAGAACATGAATAGTTGCACTCGGAACATGAAAAAGGTTTTTCTCCAGTGTGAGTCAGCATATGGCTCGTCATTATGCTCTTTTGAGAAAATGAATTGTTGCACCGAGAACGTGAAAAAGGATTTTCGCCACTATGAGTGCGCATATGTTCAGTAAGCTGGCCTTTTCGAGAACATAAATAGTTGCACTCAGAACACGAATAAGGTTTTTCTCCAGTTTGAGTCAGCATATGACTCGTCAAATTGCTCTTTTGAGAAAATGAATTGTTGCACCAAGAACATGAAAAAGGTTTTTCTTCACTATGAGTGCGCATATGTCTAGTCAGGTTTCCTTTTTGAGAAAATGAATTGGTGCAGAAAGAACATGTAAAAGGTTTTTCTTTACTGTGAATCAGAGTGTGTTTCTTCAAATGTCCTTTTTGGGAACTTGAATAGTTGCACTCGGAACACGAATAAGGATTTTCTCCAGTGTGAGTCAGCATATGACTCGTCATACTGCTCTTTCGAGAACATGAATAAATGCACTCGGAACATGAAAAAGGTTTTTCTCCACTATGAGTGCGCATATGATTAGTCAGGTTTACTTTTACAGAACATGTATAGTGGCACTCGGAACATGAAAAAGGTTTTTCTCCACTATGAGTGCGCATATGTTCAGTCAGCCGGCCTTTTTGAGAACATAAATAGTTGCACTGAGAACACGAATAAGGTTTTTCTCCAGTGTGAGTCAGCATATGACTCGTCAAAATACTCTTTTGAGAAAATGATTTGTTGCACCAAGAACATGAAAAAGGTTTTTCTCCAGTATGAATCAGCATATGTCTCGTCAAATTGCTTTTTTCAGAAAATGAATTGGTGCAGAAAGAACATGAAAAAGGTTTTTCTTTACTGTGAATCAGCGTGTGTTTCTTCACATGTCCTTTTTTAAAACTTGAATAGTTGCACTCGGAACACCTAAAAGGTTTTTCTGGAGTATGAGTAGGGATGTGGTTCGTCAGACTACTTTTTTGAGAAAATGAATAGTTGCACTTGGAACATGAACATGGATATTCTCCAGTATGAGTGCATATGTGACGTTCCAAATTTGACATACCACGATAGGAGTGGTTACAATGGGTACAAGAAAATGTTTTTTTCACAGGATGCGTCATCAGATCTGTAGAAAAATAATACGGATAACGATGGTTTAGAAAGGACTATGTTTAGGTTAATTTTCATTATCTTGACAAAGAAGCCATTGGCTTTGAAACAATTATTAGATTATTATTAATCAAAAGAGGTGTATACAAAGTGTTTCATGTAAGGCCTTACAAGTTAAATTACCCGCGGTTAGTACGATAAGCACATTTAATTCTAAAAAACATATAATACGACTAATAGTTAAATCATACACGGAAAACCGGTTTTACCTGATGTCTGGTTAAATATTTCGAAGCGTTTTAAGCATTCCTTTTGTATATTCGACTGATCAATGTTAATTTCCATACAAGGAAATCCCCCATCGTCTTCTTTTCGGGGTCCATGTTCCGCCTTGATAGTAACTGTCTCCATATTAATGCTACCTTGAAAAATAAAACGAAAATACGTACGTTGAACAGTGATATAAAACAAAACCCTACCCAATTCAAACACGAGAGATAATATCACAATTGAGTTAAAGTTTCGTTAAAAAAATATTATTTCTTCGCAAACAGTATCAAAATATCTTAATATGTAATTTGTTGTTATGTGTTTTTAAATCAATGAGATACCATAAATGTAAGCGGAAATTTGGATAAGATTGGATCCAAGATGTCCGCTTCAGGGACCGATCCTTAAACGAAAAACCCATCTCCCGAGCACTTTTAGTATGGGGTTTGGTTATTTTTGGTCTATGGAATGATGTTTTCTTCAATCCGCATTATTCATGTTTTTTAAAACAATACGTGTGACTTATATCATATCCGTATAACATGAGATGAGATAGTAAGCAATTAAAATAAATAAAAAGTTCGGTAATGAGCTAGTTTTAGGCAGACGCTACAACAGACAACAACCAAATATACTTATGTACGGCAAGAGAGGATGTAATGAATATGCATATGTCGTGTTTCCACGACATTTAAAAACGGACATGAATTCCGAACATCCGCATTCAACATCCAACCAGTTTTACAGACTTAATATTCCCTCCCTAAAGACGAGTTATTCTCATTTGGTTACATTACGGAACATTAATTTACTTTACGGAACATCTATTTACCCTTATGCGGATAGTTTCAAATAACAAATTGTTATACACCGTTATTGGAAAGTTTGTATTTTGGTATTATTTTGCTATGACCTTGTTTTTACTTTGTAATTTCTTATTTTTACCTTCTGTCTAGTTAACACTGAGATTATCTAATAAACCAAAAAAGTATAAATAAAACTAACTGGCTGTACGAGTACTATCCGCATATTCCAAACATTCTTTCTTCACATCTTGGAGGTCGAAATCTATATCCATATACGGCATTTCACCTCCGCCTTCCTCCTGGGGCCCTGGTTCCGTCTTGATGGAAACAGTTTCTAGATTAAGTAGATCCATGGCACTGCTTTGTGGTAGCGATTGGTGATTTGTTCAAGCTCAAACAAATATTCCTGAAACATCACAAAGTTGATACGGAACTCTTATTCGAATGAACTTTGAATATTTGTTGTCGCTTGGGATAACATTGAATTCTTATACATAACTTATAATTATTGGGAATAAGTATATTTTTGTGGCAGTATCTCGACATTTTCAAACTGTCGTGAAAAACGTCATAAATCGCAGATAACTCAATTCATACAATATCTATCTCCAAAGATAATATCCGGTAATACATTTTATTGGATCCGTCACTCCGCTTTTAACAGAAAATCGGAAATCCATATTTTTATAATGTTTGTACTGTAATGAATGCAATTTAAAAATCGTAACCCACCAATATTATTCTGCGACGTATTTGCAAATACTGAATGTGGCAATGTTATTTGTCTTCCGTACACGACAACTGATTTATTCAATACGCGATATGACAATGGTTTATGTCAACTATAAATATACCACTCTCAAGATTGATATCTTCGGGCTTTTTGTATGTAACGGAATTATACAGTACTTAACCACAGATATACAAGCAGTACCTACCGTGCGGAGCAGAGCAGTAGACAAGGTAGAAGAAACTCAAAGCCATTTAAAAAAGATGCGACCATAGACAACATGATTGCTCTCAGCCTACTTTATTCATTCACTAGCCTAAAAAAAACTATTATAAAAATAAAAATGTCCTTGAAGCAGAAAAATGTCGAATTTTTTTCCGAGGGCAAGGTTCATCTGACTAAGAAAATGAACTTTAACAGTTTATTATTGATTTCACAACAGTGCAAATTTAATACAAATATATAATTTAATAGTTATAAATTATGAATATCAAAATCAAACCATCTTTAAAAATAGTCCCAAAAAGTAATATGGTTCATAAATTTGAAAGCTTCAAAGAACAATTATTACAAAAAATGACTGATAGAATTGATCTCCAACTGCAATATTAAAAAAAAGGCATAAACTATTTTAAGATATTTAAAACGATAAACAAGACCTATAAAGAGCGTAGAATTCTGCTCGAACAAAATTGATGATTTTGAAAAAGAAATTAAAAAAACAAACGACCACCCAAAAAAAAAACGAGGCGAAACATCAAAATCAAACTATCTGTTAATCATATCCAACAAAGCGCACTTGAAAATTATACCGAAATACAAGAAGTCTAAGTGAAACAAAATGATAACGTACGAAAATTCATTTAAATACTCGGCCCTAGACTGCAGCGAACTACTAAATAATAATTCTTTCATAACTTTCTACAACAATCCGGCCAAGCAAATTATTTCAATCCAATTCAATTCAAAAGAAGCAAAGTAGAAGAATAATACACAAAAAAATAAGGAATTCTCACCCTTAAGGAAATAAAAATACTCGGAGTCAACTCAGAAAACCTTCGTCAATGACAAACTAACCCCACAAAATAAGCAGCTCCTGTGGTTGGCAAAGACGACAAAAGCTTTGGGATACAAATATGTATGGACGAAGGACGGAAACGTTTTACTAAGAAAGAGCGACGACTCCCCTATAATACGAATTAAGGATGCAAACGACATACCATTACAGTAAACAGTACTGGGACACGAGGAAGAAATCTTATAACCTTGGCTATAATTAATGCAAAGCAAAAAACCAAAAAACGGAAGACATAGCAGACTTAACATATAACACAACACCAATCCAATGGACATCTACTAATGATTCCGAAATAGTACGTCAACTGTTTCTTCCTAATTTTACCCTTAAGATATTCCCTATGAACATAAGAAGTTTTGATGAACTCTTAATTCTTATCACTGACCCAGCTGCAGATTTCAATGTAATTGTTTTGAGCGAATGGTGAATTAAAAAAAAATGTCATCCCTAAAACTATAAGAAATTACAATCACTACAATACACTACATAACTAAACTAAAAGCGATGGCATTAATGTCAACATTAAAATGTGTCACAGATCACTATGTAATCATAACTCCCTCATCCAAACAATCCACAAATCGCCCCAAAATACCCTCACCCAAAAAAAAATCTCCTAAACAATGTCTCTAAAGAAAACTGGGAACTTACATATTCTTATACCGATGCCATCTCTGCATGTGATGCTTTTATTAATACTGTAATGTATTAAATTCAACGGCCAACGGAAGACAGGAAACCCCGCACCCCCGCTCTCTCCCGGACCCTCGCAAATACGTGCCCACCGAAGATTTGGACAGGAAACCCCTCCACACCGCTCTCTACCGGACCGTCGCTAGGGAGCGAAGTGCACGTAGGCCATCGAAGTTATAAGAGCAAAGTAAACCGCCCGCCAAGAACAGTTAGGTACGAAAGCCCAAGGAAGTAGGTCACGCGGAGTCGCAGCGATATTCCGACTAGCGCGCGAATTCTAGATCATACGATGTATTTACAACACAAGCTCCCGCGCAAATAACAATAGACCGGTACGGCTTTCCAACAACGAGTGCAAGTGAACACAAGACAAGTGCTTAAACGGTACAAATAGTAACAAGCTTGTGCAGTGATGAACATTTTACAAATACCTAACTAGTCGGACCTCCTGGACACAGTGCGAGACAACCCAGCCTGTGGCTTCAACACCGGGCTAAGGTAGCCCTAGGCGTCGCCACGGCGTCGCCACGGCGTCGCCACGGCGTCGCCACGGCGTCGCCCACCACACCACGGGTCCAACACAGATCGACTACAGCTACCAAGTAATGTACTACGGATTCCCCCTTTACGTCGTTGACATCCTTAAACGGTAATAGAGCCAAACTAGGTAGGGACTGTTCTTGTATACCTGTCCATAAAATCAACAATATATGTATACTTCAACATCAAAAATAACATGTTTCTTTTAACAAACCTATCCAATACAATGATGCTGGGTTGAGGACTGCACACCTGAAAGATCGAGCATAGCCGCGGAGCAATTAAGTCACCCAATTCAAAGGTTAGCCAGTAAGGTTTCCAGAGGTGAGAATAGAACTCTTGAAAACGTTACAATACTTAACATCACCACTTGGCCAATGCCACATCCTACATCAACACTAAAAAAAACGATCCAACTCAAAACTGAAAAAAAAGGTGACTGCTGATATTCTTCACTGTATCAAAAACCGTGATTAGATTCACAGCGTCTGTATCCCAACGATTATGCATCTCTATTATTCTACAAACCTTTCAGAAACAACTGTAAAAAAAATAATTGACAGCGTTAAAATGGAATAAAACCAAAAACAAATCAGTGAAGCTTCCAATTACAAAATGATTGCAATATCATTACAGATATTGCCAATATTAATAAAACCAACTCACCCATTGTTAACATTTATATCGAAGGTCAAACAATACACGACAACTCTGACCCTGAAAAAATATCGGACCATTTCAATAAATTTTTCTCCAATATCGGACCTAACTAAACAAAAAATATTTTACATTATACTTAATTTAATAACTACGACCGATATCTTAAAATAGCACAGTATCTTAAATCATAGAAAAAGCGGTCATTTTCTTGAAGTTAACAAAATACTATCAGATAACCAATATGGCTTCCGCAAAGGCAGCAGTACTTCAGATGCAATAGCCACCCTCACATAATCTCGACATTGGTCGCAAACCACTAGCAGTTTTATTTCGATCTCGCAAAAGCGTTTGATACGGTATCCCACCCCTTACAGCTTAAAAAACTTCAACAGAACGGAATAACAGGGGTACCCTACACTTGAAAACTATCTAACAAACCGAACTCAACAAACTCTTATCCAATCTGAAAAAATACATATAAGCAAAATATTATCGATTTCCTACAGAGTGCCTCAAGGCAGCGTACTAGGACCAATTCTATTTCTTTAATACTAATCACTCTCTTTACGAAAGCGCTTGCGGTAAAACAACATACAAATCAGCAGTGACAGCGAGTATCAAAAACAATCGCCGCGATTTGCAAACTGTCGTTTCTCTATTATGGAACGGCACTAATATGATCACTTGACACCTCAAAATCCGTCAAGCGCCAAGGCTTATAACTCTAGTAGGCCTTGAGATTGTATAAATCGCAAATTTTGAATACAAAAACGATGAACCATCAAATAATTTTTATCTTTGTCATACAAGAGCAACGTTTGAACTAAAAATTAAACTTTTTTTTATGCAATTGTAAATAAGTACTGTCATTGACTCGAATAAAAAAGAATATTGTCTATGGTTATATCTAGCATCAATCTGACGTTTCACTTGCTTACGGCCACATAAAAGATTTTGTTTCGCTTCTTTTATATAGAAATGACGTATAACGGGTGGTTATTTCATAAAACATAATTTCTTTATTGCGACGTTTTTATTAACATGTTTAAGTGAAGTTGGTTCTTCTACTTTTCTTCATTCTACAGATGTTTTTTCAACGCGACGTACGATAGAACATTTTTGTTTCTTCATTGTAGACTTACAGCCCGTGTCACTTATTAATCAAGGGAGTAGAAAGTTCATTAGTAAATATACAGAACATAAGGACACGTATAAAATTCACTTTTTTATTGATAAAATACTTGGTATTAGTGAGATTATTTGAGGATAACCTGCGCCACTTTTTGAACGCGAGAACGCTTTTCTTTCACGCTGTTTCAGATAAATTTTTACTACAGGTATGCACCTAGGTTACTAAAAAGCAGCTTAAACATGAATAAAAAGTCGATACAATATCCCTTATTAATTAAATTTTAATTTTTTGAGTATCTTACTACTAAGTAATTAAATGTGTGATAATAAATTGTGAGTGTAATTCTAATTAATCTTTTTAACCAATCACAAATAATACTAGTTATTTACTTGCTACAGTATATTGAACTGGGTTATCCTAATAAAGTAACAAGGTAAAAAAAAACGTCAAGACTTGAAATATTATGTTACAAATAAAAGGTTCCCTCAAAACGAAGTCAACTGATAATTTTTTCAAATGTTTCAGTACATATGTATATTGAACTGGGTTCAATGTCTGTTATATAACAGAACGTTATTACAGAAGGCCATGGATCTTCCCGACTCAGAGAGCGCTTCCATCAAAGTGGAACCAGGGACCCAGGAAGAGGATGGAAGTGAAATGCCGTATACGGTTATAGATTTCGACCACCAGGATGTAAAGAGGGAATGCTTGCAGTATACTCCGACAGCCAGTAAGTTGTAGAAGCAAGAAAAAGTTGAATGTTAATTTCAAATATTTTTGCATGTTTCGCGGACAGGACGCTTACTTGTTCATGGCGTCACCCAATGACTAAATTAAATACGTAAACAAGGACTTTGCATACCAATAAAATATTCTGTAAAAATATTTGTTCGAAAATTGCTGCCAAGATGGCGACAGCGATTACGTGGTGAAATGATAATGGGGTCTTGACCCGACAAAATATTAGTATCTTACATTTATCGACGTTGAGGGATAAGTTGTTAGCGATACAACAATAGGGTAATTTGTCCATTTTTTACTGTAAAATTAGGTAGTCGTTAATATTGGATGTTTAAAAGTTTAATTTGATATCACCAGCAAAGAGCAGAACTTCTATATCGTCGAAACAACTTATCATATAATTTATGATTATTTACCTCAAGAATTTTATAATATTTTGTCTGTAAACCAGAGGCTTAAATTAACTATTTCAGTAAGCATTCAGAGATTAAAGATGACCTATTAAATCGCCTACGAAGCACGTAGGTTGTTTACATATATGGGAATTGGTAGTGAGACAGTAAAATATTATGTTGTTGTTGTCACAGCGTTTATTGTGCGTCAGTATAACAAATCAGTTGAGTTACGCAGTTGGGAGATGGCTCTGGATCGATGATGATGATGACACCAGGCGTAGACGGCGACGACTGCGGTAGAATGGTCGAGATGCGGGTCAGTGGGTCGACACCGCGTTGATAGAGATCGGACTCGTGGGCTTATTCAGCACTGGTGAAGGCGAGGAGTCTTCCGGGTACTTAAGCGTGAACGAGGTAGCCGAAGGTGCGATGGACCTGATCGGCAGATGATCGGGAGGTACAGGCTGGCGACGATGGTCGCGGAGCCGAGGCGCAGACGGCGATGAGCTGGTCGCAGGGTCTAGGCGCGTGAGGTTAGCGCTGGCCAGGAATGATAGCCTGGGCCAGCTCCCAAAGAGTCCATGGTTGTAGTCCGCGCAAGGTAGGGTGAAGTGTGTAGCGATGTGGTGAAGAAAGATCGAAGCGTGACGCGGGGGGAACCGGCCATAATGGCCGATTATTTGCTGAGTGAGCTGCTGATTCCTTTGTTCTTATCTGCCACGGGTTGGAGTAGCGTCTGGACTTCGAACCCGCAGGATCGCTAACTCGGTTCATTGTATGAGCATTTTCATCACCCTGTATGCAAACATTCTCTTATCAGCAGTTTTGCGTATCGCGGTACCGATATTTTAGTTGAAGTTTCGTAAGTCTGATTCAACTTTTTAACTCGTGCAGTCTGGTATATGCTAATATGATGACCCTAGGAGCGGTGACGTAACTATATATATATAAATATATATAAAATATTGAATAAAAAAGTTACTTGTCTTTGAATAAAATAAATAATGCGAACACAAAGTAGAAACCGGTAAAAATAACCTTTCTTCCAAAACTGAATGTCATATCCATTTTGTCTGGTTGACAGAGGAATATGAAAGCCAAAAGTATTTCTGTTCTTATCCCTTCCATAATAATAATCATGAAACTCAGATTGTATGTCTTGTCTGCGCGAGGCAAGGAATTGTTAAATAATACATTTTCCGTGCGCGTCGAACCTGCAATAGGTAGGAAGCGCCCGGAAAGATCTTTTCCCGTTGACGCTTCCGCACGCTTGCTCAAACCCTTTTCAACTGGTGGACGCATACTAGCGGAGTTTTTATGGGAACAGCAGTCGTGAACCCGCTGACTTTCAACTGCGAAGAATTCTTAATCTTTAGGGATTAATGATTAATATAATAACACAGTTTAATTTTTATTTTGTAATTTAATGTTTTTTGTTTATATATTTATATGAATAATCATTAAAAATAACAAGAGCGTTATTAAAATTATATATATTAATTATGTATAATAATACACTGCAAGCACAAAATCCAATTCGTGACCGATTCGAGTATTCTATTTAGTTTAAAGTGAGGAAGTGTTAATAGTACTATTTTTTTTTAAAGAAAGGCAAAAATTTCCGGATTACAAATAATCTGACAATGTTTGAACATCTAACTAACATTACTTATAAACTACCATGCAAAACTTGCACCTTTAAAACTTACATGCACCAAATTTGCGTACTTATATTATTATAAAATCATTTTTAAATGCAATTTCAAATAACAATTAAAGCAAACACATCTCAGTATTAGAAATTATCGAGGAACAACTCACAACCATTTCATATGAACTAATAATTCTTCATTCAATCTATCAATTTGTGGATCGACACAAATTAATATATATATTTTAGATTTAGGAAAAACTATATTATAAATAAACTCTCACACTATTCGCTGAGAAAAATTCAATTCACAGTTTTCCTTCTACCTCTAATAGGTACCGATATAAAGACGTAAAAATGCAAACAAGTTATTTGCACGACTAGGTTTGGTTTTTCGTGAATTTCAGTGCAACTTTATAAAAAAATTACTAAAAAACTTTTTGCCAATGTTGAACTTATTTACCAAAATTAGGTTGAAAATTAAACGGAGATAGGTACGTATAGTTTTTTAAACTTTCTTTGAATTTATTATGATTTATAGAAATTTTTTATCTTGAACTTAGTAGTGCGGTCGCAATAACAATATATAAACAAATTTTGCTAGATAAATTTTGTCTAATTAAAAAGAACCGTAAATTGAATAAAACACACCTTTTGTACGCGAGTCCACATTTCCTGAGAATACTTTTTCGTTTTCTTAGCTTGCTTACATTTGGATATTTGTTTTTGTTTTTACCCATCATTTTCAATTATGGACCTATAAAAACTCATCATTAGTAATTATTAATACAAACGGAAAGCATTTTCCATGAGAAATAAATCATTAACTCCGGTAAACACGGAATAAAAACATCGATTAACAAGTAGTTTTACGAGATTTAAAAAATGAATCTGTAAAAAACGACGTTTTTTTGCTATAAATACATCTGTTTTTATTAATAAATATATATCTAGATTTTACTAAATAATAAATCTTCCTCCCCAGCAACTGGGGTCAACCATGCTATTAAATGAGCCAAATCCCAATTTGGTATGACCAACATTTATTGTGTATATTAACTGTTGTAATGTCATTCAATTTCAGATAAATGCGTATATGTCCACTTCAATGCATTATCATCGACAACGAGTGTATCTGCTGAGTTTCAGCTCGATTGGATGTCAGGTAGTTCATACATACTTTCAAGAAAACGAAAGTGAATTTCAAATAGATGTATTGAAAAGGTATAATATTTTGGTCACGAAAAATAATAAAATCAGAAAAAACACAAAATTTCCCTCACGGTTTGAGAACTAAAAATTCCCCCAGCTAAAATTATGTCACCAGAAAAGAAACTATTAAAAATACTGGCACAGATCTGACGTCTGTTCGGTGCCGCTCTTCGCGGGATTCTGAAGAAATCATAGAATTCAATACAATGTTTCACTCAAAAAATTATTACTTAAGCGCCAAAATGGATTTTAATTTTTGTGAATAATTTAATGAAAACGGAAAAAAAGTTAACCAAGTCAAGTGGTAGCAAATAAACATAGCCATAGAACTGTACTTTTTAAAAGTTGTTTCTTATACGAGTTCGTTGTAAACTCTTGAAAAAGGAATCTATTTAGTAGTTTGCGCTTATCTTTTTCATGACGTTATTAATAATTTTATTTTAATTCTGATCAAGTAAAGCGATAGAAAACGTTTAAATGTATCCATGATATATTTTTGGTATTGATAACCTATACCGATTCGTAGAAAAGATTAATCTTAACTTAATTCTTAAGTTCAACAGCTCGGCTGTGGAACGAACTGCCGGCCTCTGTGTTTCCTCCCTCCTACAACATGGGACTCTTCAAGACCCATGTTCACTCCTTCCTCTCCACAAAAAGACCCTCCACACAGCATCCCCAAAGATGACATAGGCCCTGAGGGAAATTATTTTCTTCAGGGCCTCCCGTTTGGAGTTGATAAAAAAAAAAATAATAAAAAAAAATCTAAATAGTGCTTTCACTCATTGCTTCACCTTAAGCAGTTCGTTATACTATCTTTGTATTCTTGAATACCTATTATAGAAAATTATATAAGTTTTCGAGTAGTTTATCACATTTTATATTCAATTCTCACCGATATCATCGATAATACCTTAATTATTTAAATTTATTTATCTAAATTTATTGGTTCATGTATATTGGAAATTGGCATCTGCTTTTTTATTTTTTATTTATTTATTAACGCCCTTTTTCGGGGCTTTTACATGAGAATATTGAAAAATATACATTATTTATTGTACATAACTGAATTGCTTCATTAACAACATTTTACATTTGTTTAAAGATAAATTGAAGATGTCCACTGACTTGGTATAATTTTTTCCCTCCATTAGTATTCTGGACAAAGAGGAATACATATGGTAACTGAATTAAATCCTGACTTCTAGTATTACGTTGTGGAATCCGAAAGCTAATCAATTCTAGCAATACCGGACTATCAACTAAATCACTTAGAATTTTATATAGAAATACCAAGTCAGTAAAAATTGTTCTGTCTGACCATTTGAGCATATTCATATAATTTAACAGAGTGTTGTAGTTCAACATAATTGCTAGAATACCCGTTTTAAAATTTAAAAAACGTAAGAATTTGTTTTGTATTCTTTCAACAGCTTTTACATTTATATTATAATGTGGGTTCCAGAATTGTACTCAAGTTGTCTTCTTACGTAGGCAAAATATAACAGTTTATCCCATTAATGCCCACAACTATTTTTGACTCTAAATTGAATGAAACTTTGGCAACTTGCTCACTATTTTTATACAAGCAAAGTAATTTCTGGAATTTTCTTTTTTAGATCGGTTCCTTAAATAATCAATGGGTCGAAAACGACCCATTGGGCATATGAAGTATACAATTCATTTTTTTTTAATCTTTATTACAATGTGAAACATATGTTACAATATCAATTCCTTATATTACAATAATTATTAATTAAGTAATTATTACTTCTTATTCATATAGGTTTTAAATCTGACTTAAAATTATTTACTTTTGATGAAAAAGCACAAAACATTTATCGTGAAGAGCAACGGTGCATTTTATGCAAGCCTTCGTAGTCTTGCTTGCACAAAGTGCGCATCTTCTTCGAGCCTGCTTGGTAATAATAATATGTGCTGCTTTGTGTGTTCTGACAGCAACGAGCACACTAAATGCACCGCTCACCGGCCGAGATGGTCCCGAAGCGGCAGGTCGAACACCATACTTCATGATTAGGCATCGTGCGACTGCTCGCCGAAAACCCAAATTGTCCAGTTTTTGACCACACGCCCTTGAAAGCAGCTAAGCATTGTTCATACAGACATCGAAAAGCCACATGATAATTTGCATGTCCCATTTCTTACCACGCATCCCAATGCGGTACTTCGCGACGCTGTTATCCATTTGGTCTACTCCTCCCATGAATCTATTATACATGGAAAACATATGCGGTTGAGGCACTTCAACTTTCTTCTTCTCTTTTGCGCTGTAACGCAGTGCTTTTTTTCAGTGGATGAACACCCGTCTCGTTGGACATGACCGTCACAACAGCGTTATCCTTCCACTTGCAAGGTATTATATTGTTGACTTTGTCAAGTTTATAATCATAGGTGCCCCTTTCGGCTTTCTTCATGTCTGTAGATTCAGTAAGTAGACATCAGTTCTATTGTCTCTCACGGTACCAGTACCAAAGAAACAGATTTCACCCAGCTTTGTAATAAGTTAGCTGACGTGAAAAAAATATCAAAATATAATGAAAAATTTGAATTTTTGAATGAATTTTTCAATGTATTTGCAAAATTTAGAACCACAGATTCCCCAAGACCCATCTCTGGAACCCTCAAGCCATCACGCCCTTGATATAAATCAACTTGGAGGCAATACCCAAGTCTATGGGCCAAAACCCATCCTTTGAATCCAAAACGGATTGGTTTCCCACGGATAAATTGTTTGCATCCGTGACGCCCAAAGTACGGATTCATAGACTCGTTTATGGATACCTCAGCCTCGATAGGAGCATATTTCAGAAAATTATCGTTCAGCTCATTCAGCAGTGGCCTTATTTTGCCGAACTTGTCACCTTCCGGTAACTGATTATTATCCGCAACGTGCAAATATCGAAAGATCTCTTCGAAGCGATTGCGGCGCATTGCACCCGAAACTAAAACGTTGTGCACGTCGTCTTGTGACTCCCAGAACATTCTTCGGCGTGGGAGCGGCACATATCCGCTTACAAAAAGAATGCCCATAAATTGAATGAATTGGTGAATTCGTAGAAACTGCATAATAGACTGAATGTTTTACAATATTGGTAACAACATTTGTATCCATGAAGAATTCAAAAAAATCGGCTGGCTGACTGCCTTCATTCAGTAGGCTGTTGACAAGTTGCTCAGGCTATAACCTGCCGATAGTGCGCTTTTGCGGCAAATCTCCATCTACCCATTTCTGTTGGTCAGGTTGAGCACCTCCCTTCGTGACTCGTTTTCTTCCACCATGAATAACGGTGAACGTCCCATTATTATCAGTTGATACACTGTTGGTAACAGTCGCGACAGCTAGAGGTGGTATTACACTTTCATTATCATTCGACACGCCACCATCATCTAAGACTGCCTCAGCCATTAGCTGTTTCTGGCTTAGTCGGTTCGGATCATCACAGTCGTCTTCATCTCCCGAATCTCCGTCAGTTTCTGGCTCATCATCATCGGGCGGAGTGAGGTATACATCAACGGAGTTTGCTTGGATGTCATCTAAGGTGTCTAGCTCCTCCAATATCTCCAGTGCCGTGAGAGTCCTTCTTGACCTATTCGGAATACATATATTAGTTAGTGACTCATAAAGAAGACAAAATAATAAAAAGTGAAAAGTTTGGTTATGGATGAAAAGAACACATATATGCCTACTGGGTCGTTTTCGACCAAGATGATTTTTGACCATGTATAAATAAAATTCTAAAAAAGATTGAAGATTTTCAATGATTCTGAATTGTATGTACATATTATGTGAGTGATTTAAAAATGCAAAACGCTTCATTATCATATATACAGTAATGATGTCACTGCAGTATGAAATATGTTATTGCTTTTGCAGAAGTACCAACCAAGATATAATTTAAAAGGGAAAAAAAAAATTGAATAAATAATAAAAAGTAGAGAGCAGTTGAAAGTGGTTGGGTCGTTTTCGACCCTGTGGGCGTTAATGGGTTAATACACTTTATATTGTTTGAATTTCTGGTTAGCCTAGTTATAAATCCCAACATTTTAAGCCCTTATGGAGTAATTCTCTGTTTTTAAAATAAATCTCACAACACTGTATTTTAGTTCTTCAGAAATGTGGCTTGAATCAATGATTAGTTTATGAAGTGTGCAAATACAGGGCTAAATAGTTTCGCATGTTTTCAAAAATCAGTCACACAAATTCGATTCACGCCTGGTCACTTAGAATTTTTCATACCTCCACTAAAACATTCTTTTTGATTATAATTTGCTCTTGGTTGTACATTTAATGTGGTAAACCTTCCTGCGAGTATTTAGATACTCGAACCTCACATTCGTCTAAGCATATAAACGTATATCATACATGCATATTGTTTTTCTGTTTCTCCAGGTAACATTTATTTGGAAACTGTACCTTACAACAATACAACAATACCATAATCGAGTGACAGCTGTGTTTTGATCTGCTCCCGAAATAAATAGTTAACAATCTGGTACAGCGAGAAAATTTCCCCGTGGATGTGTCAAATCCGATGAGAATTGTTAGTTTTACTAAGTCAGTGTTCGATTTGTCAGTGATTGACCAGTGAATAAATAATTATCAGTATTTTAAAATCGAAAAATTAACAGTACATCTCAAGTCAACCAAAAGGGTAATAGAGGCAGTGTTTGACCTTCAGTGTCTACCAAAATGGCAAATTCAGCAAAAAATCTGAGAAGCAAAGGACTAACGACAGCTGCTAACCTTTCATCTGAGCCCTACGTTTTAAACTTCGACAATCTGCTGGAAAAAATTGGGATAAAAATGGAAAAAAAATTGGAATTATTTAAACAAGCAATAATAAAGAAAATAGATGATGAAAATCAAGAAACCAGAAACACAAGGGACTTCATCAGCCGTCAGTACGATGACATTCATCTTAAGATGGAGACCATTATCAAACTGGTTTCGGAAGTTGAATTAATGAGAAAGGAGCTAACGGAAAAGGACAGAATAATAAAGAGCCTGGAAGTCAGACTGGCAGAAGTGGAGCAAGTAACTCATGAAGACACCCTTGAATTTACTGGGATCGAAGTAAAAGAGGGTGAGCAGCCTGCAGAAATGATTAAACGGGTGGCCGCAGTCTCAGGAATCGAATTAAAAAGCGATGACATCCTCGACATCAAGAAAATTCCGGACCAAAGACCTGGAGTCCCCCCAAAACTCCACGTCAGATTTACTAACCCCCAAAAAAGACGACAAATTCTACTGAACAAAAGGCAACTTAATACAATTACAGCACAAGGAAACGGATTCCAGAAGATTTTTGTTGGTGAAATCCTTGGTCCCTATTTCAAAGATCTTCTGTGGAGGTCTAAAACAAGGGCAAAAGAAATGGGCTTCAAATATGTCTGGTACAAAGACTGTAAAATAATGATTAGGAAAAATGACGGCGACAGGCAAATACACTACATCAAACATTCGGATGATCTTAAAAAAATTGATTAGTTTCTTTGATTGAGAGTCCCACTTTTACCGGTCATTCACTGGGTCGATTCCCCCAATATTGGTGAGTCATATCTTTTATGCTTATTCTCGCACTGTAACAATAATGAACTCCTGCACTAGCAATGAAAGGTTGAAACCCCCAGTGATGGCCACGGATTAGTGGAGCTCTCATTCAAGGGAATTAAACAATTCTTTTTTTTGTTTAGTATAAATTTTATAATGGCTATTAACTTTAATCGCATATATGCAGAACATGGTGATCAAATCAACCCTTTTACTACTTCAGATGCCAACATTTCTTATAGCAGAGGTAAAAAAACACTACAATTATGCACCAAAATATTAGGTCAATTAATAAAAACTTTAACGAACTCCAGATACAGCTTAGCCACCTTAATATAGACTTTGATATAATTATTCTCACGGAATGTTGGTTGTCAAACATTTATACTCCAAAATTAATAAATCACTACTCTTCCTTCAATTCGACAAAACATGATAGCCAGAACGATGGAGTCGTGGTATACACAAAACATGATCTTAACCCCATTTTAACGGAAATAGACATTATTGGCGCGAACTGTTTGCAAATAACATACAATAATGACACTTGCATTCTAGCAATATACCGCTCTCCTTCGAATCGTAATATTACACCATTTCTAAATAGTCTTAATAGCATATTATCCAATCTTTCCCATACTAAAAATTTGATAATTATGGGAGATTTAAATATCAACATACTCCCAAACAATTCACATCACCAATGTCATGACTACCTGAACATGTTAGAATTCCATGGATTAATTAGTACCATCAATACACCAACAAGAATAGTCAATGAATCAACTTCATGTATTGATCACATAATGGTCAAAACTAATAAACAAAACAAAAGCATCATTTACAAATCAACAATTACAGATCATTACACAACAATCTTCACTTTGCAATCCGACACCACAAAAAATAGACGAGATCAGTCTCTTATATACAATAATATTAACTTTGAAAATTTAAAAGCCTCAATTAAAAATAAATCTTGGCAAGAGCTTTTCCAAATAAAAAACTCAGATGATGCATGGATATATTTTGTTGACTTTCTGAAAAATGAATTAAGTAATAATACCACAATTTTGTCAAAAAAAATTCCAAACAAAATTAAACCCTTGAAATCATGGATAAGTCATTCAATAATCAACTGCATTCGTAGAAGAAACGCACTTCACAAAAAAGTGAAAGAAAATCCATATGACATAATAGCAATAAACATCTACAAAAGATACAGAAATACGTGCGGTGACGTCATCAGAAAGGCAAAAGAAATCTATTACGGAGTCAAAATCAAAGAAAGCAACAACGATCCCAAAAAAATATGGCAAATTTTAAGAGAAGCCACAAATACACAAAACACTAAAGACAAACAAGACATAAGTAAACTCTGCATTGATGGAGAAATTATTGATACCTCAAAAAACCCAAAGCTCGTTGCGGATCACATCAATAATTTTTTTATTAATATTGGGTCACATCTTGCTTCTCGTCTACCAAATTGTGGGAATGCTCAAACTTCTGAAATAGGACTCCAATTTTCTAAGAGAAGATTTAACTTTCAAACAGTGTCTGGGGAAGAGATTCTAAAAATAATTAATTCCCTAAAAAACACGTCTAGTGCCGGAGGTGATGGGTTATCAACCAAGATTTTAAAAACGCTGTCTACGGAAATTGCATTGCCCCTAGAACACTTAATAAACTCTAGTATCACCCAGGGCCACTTCCCCTCAAACCTGAAACAAGGTATTGTTATTCCTATATATAAAACAGGTAACAAGACAGACCTAAACAACTACAGACCAATAACTCTACTAACTAGTCTATCTAAAGTATTTGAAAAGGTCATCAATGCACAGTTGGTAAAATTTCTCGTGAGCCATAAACTGATTTCAGAAAATCAATACGGGTTTCAAGAAAACAAGAGTACCTCAGACGCTATTGCTGCTGTCACTGATTTCATTGTTAAAAACCTTGATAAAAGCAAAAAATGTATTTCAATCTTCTCAGACCTATCTAAAGCCTTTGATACTTTGATAATTAACAAATAAACTTGAAAAAATCGGTATTGCGGACAACGAACTTAAATTCTTTAAAAGCTACCTTAATGGGCGTAAGCAACAAGTTAAAATAAATAACTTATTAAGCAACACCTGCTCAACTAATTATGGTATACCACAAGGAATCATATTAGGACCGATTTTGTTCCTGGTGTATATTAACGACTTATGTAACATTAATATTCAGGGGAAAATAGTTAGTTTTGCCGATGACACTGTTCTTCTGTTTGAAGCTGACACTTGGCCAGCTGTCTACAAAAAAGCTGAAACGGACATAAGCATTGTAAAAAATGGTTGGATACAAATACGCTCACACTGAATGCCGAGAAAACCAAATACATCACATCAAGCATTAATATTACAGGTCAACCTCATGACGATGCCTCTATTAGAATACACACATGTTTGAATTCTGAAGAATGTTGTCAGTGTCCCTACATTGAGCGCACTGCTCAGATAAAGTACCTCGGCCTCACCATTGATCCATACCTCAAATGGAATCTTCACACTCAAAGTATTGCAAACAAAATAATAAAAACCATGCACTTCTTCAGAACGATACGAAACTTCCTCAACTTACAACACTAGAAAATGGTTTATTTTGCACTCTGTCAATCTATTATTGAGTATGGTATCATAGCGTGGGGAGGTGGAACTTCATCTGCACTAGACCTAATCATAAGGGCACAGAAAACTATTATAAAAATAATTCTTAGGCTTCCTCTAATTACTGACTCAAACTTGATCTTTAATATTATGAATGTGTTTGATGTTCGGCAGACATACGCAAAAACAATACTCACTCACCTATACACAAATAAACATACATACTACGAAAAAAGATCTAATACTCGCTGTACTCGAAGCAATAACAAAGACTTACTTCAAATTCCTGTAACGCACACTACTTTTGGACAACGAAATTTTAGATATCTTGCGACTAGACTTTATAACATTCTTCCTGATAAAATAAAAACATGTCATTCACAAAAAAATTTCAAAGATAGCGTAAAAATTTGGATTAAAAGTAATGATAGGGCCTTTACCGGTGCACTAATCCAAATTCGCAGTCATTGATGCAACCTAATTATTGTATGTATTTTCATATAGTTTTAGGTATATTATTAGGACTAGAAACGAACTTGGTATATGATGTATTGATATTGATGCTACCTAACTATTGAGTGTTCATATTTTTATATAATTGTAGGTACGTTATAGTACTATAAATAAACTTGGTAGATAGCTGCCTCAACACAGGCTAAGCCTAGTGAGGCGGGCTATGATAAACCTTATCATATAACTACATTAACATTTCTATTATTTACATTTATTTTACCTACTGTTTATATATTAATTTCCATTGATAAAATTATATACTCTTCTAATTTATAAACCAATGTACACAAAACAGTCTTACATGTATTTCTATAGTTATAGTTTGAAAATTTGTCACAATAAAGATATTTATTATATTATTATTATTACCTATCAACGCAGAACCAAGATCCCTAAAAGAAGAAGGAGGGATAATTACTTATACGGAAATTGACATTGACCTTCCGGATGTCAAAAAGGAATGCTTAGATCGCTTTCAAAGAAGTACCCAGACAACAGGTAAAATTAATGTTGTCCGTTAGAAATTAAAAAAATCATATTCTTTTATTTCATAATCTAATAGTTCTATGAATCAGTTGCACTTATTAAGTTTGATTCGTAATTTTTTTCAGACTTATCGACAGATCTCAAGACGCCTCATGTGGAAAAACGATTATCTTGTACCTATTGTAACTACTCCTGCTTTTACAAGTCAAAGTTAGAACATCACTTGCGTATCCATACTGGAGAAAAATCTTTTTCTTGTTCCGACTGCAGTTATTCATGTTCTCGGAAGAGAGATTTGACGACACACATGCTGACTCACAGTGAAGAAAAACCTTTTTCATGTTCTAATTGCAATTATTCAAGTTCTCTAAAGCTATATTTGAAAAGACACATGGTGGCTCACAGTGGACATAAACCATTTTCATGTTCCGACTGCAGTTATTCATGTTCTCGAAAGGGAAGTTTGTCGAGACACATGCTGACTCATAGTGGAGAAAAACCTTTTTCATGTTCCAACTGCAGTTATTCATGTTCTCTAAAGGAAAGTTTGAAAAGTCACATGGTGACTCACAGTGGAGAAAAATCTTTTTCATGTTCCAACTGCAGTTATTCATGTTCTCGAAAGGTAAGTTTGACGAGACACATGGTGACTCACAGTGGAGAAAAACCTTTTTCATGTTCCGACTGCAGTTATTCATGTTATCGAAAGGAAAGTTTGAAGAGTCACATTGTGACTCACAGTGGAGAAAAACCTTTTTCATGTTCCAACTGTAGTTATTCATGTTCTCGAAAGGTTAGTTTGACGATACACATGATGACTCACAGTGAAGAAAAACTTTTTTCATGTTCCGACTGCAGTTATTCATGTTCTAAAAAGGGAAGTTTGACGAGACACATGGTGACCCACAGTGGAGAAAAATATTTTTCATGTTCCGACTGCAGTTATTCATGTTCTCGGAAGTATAATTTGACAAGACACACGGTGATGCACAGTCGAGAAAAACCTTTTTCATGTTCCGACTGCAGTTATTCATGTTCTCGAAAGGATACTTCGACGAGACACATGGTGACGCACAGTGGAGAAAAACCCTATAAGATATCTGGAGTAAATTCTCTAGATACAAGCTCCAGCTTCTATAGAAGAGGAACATTAAAAAAATTCAAAAGCCCTGAAAACTAATTGTATGAATTATTTTAGTTAACATTATTGATTATACTGTAAATTGATTAATAATTATTTAATATGAAATAAAAAAAATAGTTTTGATTTAGAAAAAAAACGATAGGACTCACGTAGAAGCAAATCATGGGTAATGTTGATTAGTGTGACTGAGCTATGTAATTATAGCCTTGTTTTAACTATATTCTCTGAGATTGCCAACTGCATGCAATCTAGGTTTAAGGGAGTATCTAAATGACTCAGTCTTGAGAGGAATATGCTGACCCACAGTTTAGAAAAACCTTTTTCATGTTTCCACTGAAATTATTCTCGTTCTCGAAAGGTAGAATTGCTAAGGAACATACTTACCCACAGTGGAGAAAAACATTTTTATATTCCCACTGCAATTATTCATGTTCTCGAAAAGAACGTTTGACCATACACAGTCTAACTCACAGTGAAGAAAAAACTTTTTCCTAGTCATTCACTTTATCGTACTGCAGTCATTCACTTTATCGAAATCCGTATTTGGCCATAAGGGACATGCGGACTGACTCAATGAATAGTTTTGCAAATTATTTGGTGGTATTTAATGTTCCTGGGATGGATAAATTTATTTGTAATTAATATGTATCTCTACAATTTAAAAAAATGATTAGTAAAATATAAAGTAGTGTGCCAACTATAACACGTTACGGTTGTGTTTGCCGCGCTATTCGCGATGCCACCGGCACGTAATTGTTACCGCGCGTGTAGGTAGTGCAGTGAGTGAAGCGGATACCGAATTAAGTGGGCCTCCAAGGGGCCAATTCTATACATGTGATCAACAAATGCCCGCTCCATTATTTCCCCGGCGGGATTGATGAGGTTCACATGGCGACGCCTGAGGCCCTAGACTGGCTAGCAGACCTAGATGTTACCCTCTGACCCCCCCACCATACGAAAGAAGATTAGTAAAATACAATATAAAATTTAATATATTATTTAATAGTACATTGGAGTGGATCTGCCACTTTCCTAATGACTGTGGGAGGAAACTGTTTGTTTAAGCTATTTATCCGCACTTGTTAGGACTGTTATTTATTTTATAAAAAGGAAACATAATATATTTTTAAAACTATTCTAGACCTTCCAGTGTCCCTGCACTCATGATTTTTAGTGTTGCATACTAACATTTATAGTAATTCTCATAAAAACACACCAAATGTGCTTTTTAGTATTTAAATTAATTTACGTTTGCTAATAAAACATTGTCACGGTTTTTATCTTATACATAAATTTAAAGCATTTTTTTATAATAAATTTAATTTATTAAAATAAAAACAATTACGCTTTTAAAATAAATCCTACCTTTTATCATTTAAAATAATTTACGTGCATGTTTAATGAAAAACCATTTTACCAAATAAATCAATATATAAATAAAATAATTAAAACACTTTGTTTTTACCACGATAATCTTTATTTTTTACATAAAGTCAACATGTTTCGAGAACGATGTTCTCTTCATCAGGACAATTTATGTACTAAAAACTAAATTGTCAAGTATATAGAGACAGGTGCGGGTAGAAAAGGAAGTAGTGTGTGGGGGAGGGGGTGGAGGGGAGCAAAATATCATAATTCAGTATATATTTACCCCGCAGCATAAAGAGAAATTAGAACATAAAAACAGGACTAAATTCTGGTTAACAGTTCCGAAATTTAATAATAAATACGGACAGAGAACGTTTAAATACAACATACCGAAGATATTTAATTTATTACCTGACACTATAAAGCAATTGTCTATGAATAAGGTAAAATATATGGTGAAAAATTGGTTTTCGGAAAAGTTTTTTTAATTTTAATATGTATGAAAAATGTTGAATCTGTAGATTTAAGATGTAAATTATAGCTTCAAAAATGTATATGTAACTTAACTTTAAGCACCCGTTGACAAGCCAATTCAATTGGCTTGGCGTTTGTTTGTGTATATGTATTAACCATTCATTCAATAAAAAATAAAATAAAAGCAGATGGCGCTGTTTTACTTTATTTCAAAAATGCCTATTTATCCAAAAACAAAGAAATCATAAATTCAATTCAATTCATATCGGAACAACACGATGAATTGAAAAAGCGTATAATCGAGATCGAAAGATCACAGAAACAAGTCAATACTGATATGATCGAAGTAAATACGCAAAATTTTGCCCTAAAAAACACTATCTCCCAACAAGAAGACAAAATTGACAGGCTGGAGTACCTAGCCCAAATATGCAAGATCGATATAAGAGGTATTCCAAAATCTAACACCGAAAATAATATTTAAACACTTGCAATCTGAAATTACAAAAATATACAGGCTAGGACCGAAAGTGTCCGAGCAGAATCCCAGATCCATAATAGTGACGTTCAACAATATTACATCTCGTGATGACTTCTTAAACAAAATCAAAGCATATAAAAAAATCGGCTACCACCGGCACAAATAAACTAAATACAGCGGACTCGGGACTATCGCAAGAAGCCAACCGGATTTATGTGTCTGAACACCTGACACAAAAAAGAAAATTTCTACTCTCTCAAAGTAAAAAAATTGCTAGAGAAAATAACTTTAAACACTCTTGGACGACTTCTGAGCGTATTCTACTAAGACAAACTGATACCTCCAAAATTATTACGATAAAAAATGTGCTTGATCTTGATCGAGAAAAACGTCAACTACTATGACTGATGATAAATGGTATCCCAACATTAACCTTTACTGTGCTGCAAAACGATAATCATTCAGTTAATGTTATTTATATTATTTGCATCGCAAGTTTTTATATGAATCTCACCACAAAAAATAATGTAAATACCCAAAATAATGGATTTCAACTCCCTTTAGTAGTGTTTTCTTCCATCAGCACAATTGTTATAATAATTGCTAATCTTCACTATTAACTATTCCTATTATATGTTTCCTCCTTTGGCAAAAACTCAAGTTTTTTAATGCCGTCTAAGATAAAAATATGTCATTCCGTAAATAATATTTTCCTTGCCAGCTTTTACTTAAGTAATAACGCTATTAACAATTCATATACCCAAAATACACAAGATAAAATACATAAAAATTATGCACTCTTACCTTCTTTAGTAGCTTTTTTTTTGTACCAGCAAAAATTATTATAATAATTGCAAATCTTATTATATACCTAACTCACGATTTTTTAACATTCCTTAAGATAAAAGTAGATTATTCTGTAAATATTACTTTCCATGCATGCTTTTGCATGAGTCATATTAGTAACAATTCACATACTCAAAATAATATACTCTTATTTTGTCTAATAGTCTTCTTATGTATCAGCATAATTATTGTAATAGTTGCTTATCTCACTTTCAAATATCCTTACAATACTTACCAATTACCTTACTTGGTCCAAATTCTAGCCTTCTTATTATTCTTTAAGGAAAATGTAGATCATTTCGTTAATAGTAATTTATACTCATGTTTTTGCATACTCTCGCCATGTAACCACATAACCACCAACAGCAAAAAAAAAATTGCATCTGTTCTTACCCAAGGTTCACTGTCAATACTTTATATATAATTATCTCGATATTATGTAAAACTTGGAAAGAAATTTACTGCAAATTCTCAGGCTCCTTTCTAACTACTATTTATACATCTCAAAAAGCATTGCAACTGTTTACTTTATCTTAACACACTCATCACAAACAAAGAGTAATATAAATATAAATTCTAATGATATATAACCAACATGATGAAATCGATAGTATCACAATGCCGACTACTGAAATAATCTGTGAAGATAATTATAAAATTATGCAATTCGACTGGGGATCTAATAAAATTAATATTGTTCATCAAAATATTAGAACTATGGATAATTTGGACGACTTTATTTTATTTATGGATGAAATAAAATCTGTGGTAAAGTTCCATGTAATAATTTTCACTGAATGCAGATAAAGTGATTCTTATATCACCAAACAAATTTCAGGCTATAATGAATATCACACAACGACACATATTAATCAAAATAGCGGAGTGGTAGTTTATATCGATATCACATTAAATTCTCTTGTTCAAGAAATAGACATACATCAGTGTAATTGCTTAAAAATCAACATAAATAAGACTTTATGTATCCTAGCTATATACAGGTCTCCATCGTTCAAGGACATCCACCCTTTCCTGGAGAGTCTCACAGTAGAGATAAAAAAATCAAAATTATCCACAATACATGCTAATCGGGGACATGAATATAAATACAATAGGAGAAGTAAAGCATAGACAGTGTGATGACTATTTATGTGCAATGGCGGAAAGTAATCTTATTTCCAATATTAACTCTCCAACTAGGGTACAAGGTACTTCAAGCTCGTGCTTGGATCATATATATACCAGAAATATAACAAGCTCAAATGCATTTGTTATGAATAACACAATTACTGATCATTACACCATTGCAATCAGTACCCCAAACTCAAAATACAAAAAATAAAGAACAATAATAAAATGGTTATCGACTTTGAGGCTTTATTAAATGATCTTAATAAAAAAATTGGGAATTTATCTATAAATAAACTGAAGTAAACAATGCTCTAAACTATTTCATCAATGAAATCAATGCATATATTATGAATAACTCAACAATAAAACACATTTCACACAATAAACTACAACTCACCCCGTGGATTAGTAACGGCATTGTAAAATCTATACATAAAAGGAACCATCTTCATAAAATAGCAAAACAGGACCCATTGAACGATACTAAACAACAAAACTACTACCGATACCGAAACATATGTAAAAACGTTATTCGCAAATGTAAAGAGAGTTACTATAAATCTTTACTCGATAAGGACAACTCCAGCAAAAATACGTGGAACGTTGTTAGAGACTTTTTAATAACATCAATATCATTAAGCAACTCTACTTTGCCTACGTACGAAGTCATCTGGAGTTTGCATCAATTGTTTGGTCTCCATTCTATAAAATCCACATAAACAAAATCGAAGCAATTCAAAACAAATTCCTAAAATATCTCTGTTACAGGTCATTTGTAAGATTTAATAATTATGCAGAGGCAGCTTCGTACTTTAAAATTGATTCATTAAGTGTACGAAGGCATCATGCAGATGCTCTATTCCTATTTAAATTAATTAATAATAATATTCAATGCCCAGAGTTGCTAAATAATATTAAATTTAATGTGCCTGCACGTTTAACACGGTCTTCTATCCTGTTTAAAATCGATCAAAGCAAAACGAACTCTAGACAAAATTCTTGCCTGAACAGAATATGTAATAATTACAATAACATATTATTCAATATCGACATCTTCAATTGCGAATTTACTAAATATAAAATGACCTTCAAAGAGTATTTCACTGATGTTTCTTGAATTGATGTTTCTGATGTTTATGTTTCTAGTATTTATATATTTATAATCCTGTTATGGTATGATTTATATGCACAACATTGTCTTCTTATGGTTATGGTTATGATATGATTTATATGCACAATATTGTTTGTATTCTTATGGTTACCAATGTATCGATAATCTTTTATTTTATATAAATTTTAGTTTTTTTTTTTTCCCCCTTTATTTTTGTTGTATTATTTTGTTCTATTATTTTATACAATTCTTTTATTTTATATAATTATAACTTCACATTTCTCATAAATTTAATTATTTCTTCTAATGCTGTCTTACGTAAAGTCACAAGGAGGAAATCCGTAATTGGTTTTATTTTGGTTATTTTACTTATGTACAATCTGTAAAAATGTAAACTGTTGATTTCCCAAAAATGAATAAATAAATAAATAAATAAATAACAAAAACTAAACGAAATACCAGTACACCTATAGTTGAGTTAAAAATCGGAAATTCGACTATAACTGATTCTCAAAAAATCGAATGTCATACTAATCAATATTTGGCATCTGTTGGCACTAATCTAGCGAATAATATTTTAATAAATACTCAGAAAACTGAAGAAATTTTAGCGTCAGCCATTAAAACAAACGATCCAACCTATTCACTTGAAATTAAACCAACTACTGTTAAAGAGATCATAAAAACAATCAACAGTCTCTCTGTGAATCAGCTTGTGTTTTTTTGAAATATTATTTTCGCTCCACTCGGAACATTAAAAAAGGTTTCTATTCTGTGTGAGTCAGCATGTGGCTCGTCAGACTGTCCTTTCGAGAAAATTAATTGTTGCACAAAGAACATGTAAAGGGTTTTTCTCCACTATGATTAAGTATGTGTCTCTTCAGACTGACTCTTCGAGAACATGAATAGTTGCACTCAGAACATGAAAAAGGTTTTTCTTCACTATGATTGCGCATATGTTTAGTCAGGTTTCCTTTTTGAGAACATGAATAGTTGCACTCGGAACATGAAAAAGGTTTTTCTCCACCATGAGTGCGCATATGTCTAGTCAGGTTTCCTTTTTGAGAACATGAATAGTTGCACTCGGAACATGAAAAAGGTTTTTCTCCACCATGAGTGCGCATATGTTTAGTCAGGTTTCCTTTTTGAGAACATGAATAGTTGCACCAAGAACATGAAAAAGGTTTTTCACCACTATGAGTGCGCATATGTTCAGTCAGCCAGCCTTTTTGAGAACATAAATAGTTGCACTGAGAACACGAATAAGGTTTTTCTCCAGTGTGAGTCAGCATATGACTCGTCAAAATGCTCTTTTGAGAAAATGATTTGTTGCACCAAGAACATGAAAAAGGTTTTTCTCCAGTATGAGTCAGCATATGTCTCGTCAAATTGCTTTTTTCAGAAAATGAATTGGTGCAGAAAGAACATGAAAAAGGTTTTTCTTTACTGTGAATCAGCGTGTGTTTCTTCACATGTCCTTTTTTAAAACTTAAATAGTTGCACTCGGAACACCTAAAAGGTTTTTCTGGAGTGAGTAGGGATGTGGTTCGTCAGACTACTTTTTGAGAAAATGAATAGTTGCACTTGGAACATGAACATGGATTTTCTCCAGTATGAGTGCATATGTGATGTTCCAAATTTGACATACCACGATAGGAGTGGTTACAATGGGTACAAGAAAATGTTTTTTTCACAGGATGCGTCATCAGATCTGTAGAAAAATAATACGGATAACGATGGCTTAGAAAGGTCTATGTTTAGGTTAATTTTCATTATCTTGACAAAGAAGCCATTGGCTTTGAAACAATTATTAGATTATTATTAATCAAAATTGGTGTATACAAAGTGTTTCATGTAAGGCCTTACAAGTTAAATTACCCGCGGTTAGTAAGATAAGCACATTTAATTCTAAAAAACATATAATACGACTAATAGTTAAATCATACACGGAAAACCGGTTTTACCTGATGTCTGGTTAAATATTTCGAAGCGTTTTAAGCATTCCTTTTGTATATTCGACTGATCAATGTTAATTTCCATACAAGGAAATCCCCCATCGTCTTCTTTTCGGGGTCCATGTTCCGCCTTGATAGTAACTGTCTCCATATTAATGCTACCTTGAAAAATAAAACGACAATACGTACGTTGAACAGTGATATAAAACAAAACCCTACCCAATTCAAACACGAGAGATAATATCACAATTGAGTTGAAGTTTCGTTAAAAAAATATAATTTCTTCGCAAACAGTATCGAAATATCTTAATATGTAATTTATTGTTATGTGTTTTTTTATCTATTAATATTTTTTTTTAAATAAGTAAATTTTTTTATTAAATAACTGTCATCTAAAATATTTACGAAAGATACCATTTATTTAACATGTATAAGCGGAAATTTGGAAAAGATTGGATCCAAGATGTCCACTTCAGGGACCGATCCTTAAACGAAAAACCCATCTCCCGAGCACTTTTAGTATGGGGTTTGGTTATTTTTAGTCTATGGAATGATGTTTTCTTCAATCCGCATTATTCATATTTTTTAAATCAACACGTGTGACTTATATCATATCCGTAAAACATGAGATGAAAACTTGAGAAATCAAGAACTTATAGTAAGCAATTAAAATAAATAAAAAGTTCGGTAATATGGTAGTTTTAGGCAGACGCTACAACAGACAACAACCAAAAAATATACTTATGTACGGTAAGAGAGGATGTAATGAATATGCATGTGTCCTGGTTCCACGACATTTAAAAACGGACATGAATTCCGAACATCCGAATTCAACATCCAACCAGTCTTACAGATTTAATATTCCCTCCCTAAAGACGAGTTATTCTCATTTGGTTAGGTATTAATTTACATTACGGAACATCTATTTACCCTTATGCGGATAGTTTCAAATAACAAATTGTTATACACCGTTATTGGAAAGTTGGTATTTTGGTATTATTTTGCTATGACCTTGTTATTACTTGGTAATTTCTTAATTTGTACCTTCTGTATAGTTAACACTGAGATTATCTAATAAACCAAAAAAGTATAAATAAAACTCACTGGCTGTACGAGTACTATCCGCATATTCCAAACATTCTTTCTTCACATCTTGGAGGTCGAAATCTATATCCATATACGGCATTTCACCTCCGCCTTCCTCCTGGGGCCCTGGTTCCGTCTTGATGGAAACAGTTTCTAAATTAAGTAGATCCATGGCACTGCTTTGTGGTAGCGATTTGTGATTTGTTCAAGCTCAAACAAATATACCTGAAACATCACAAAGTTGATACGGAACTCTTATTCGAATGAGCTTTGAATATTTGTTGTCGCTTGGAATAACATTGAATTCTTATACATAACTTATAATTATTGGGAATAAGTGTATTATTGTGGCAGTATCTCGACATTTGCAAACGGTCGTGAAAATCGTCATAAATCGCAGATAACTCAATTCATACAATATCTATCTCCAAAGATAATATCCGGTAATACATTTTATTGGATCCGTCACTCCGCTTTTAACAGAAAATCGGAAATCCATATTTTTATAATGTTTGTACTGTAATCAATTCAATTTAAAAATCGTCACCCACCAATATGATTCTGCGACGTATTTACAAATACTGAATTCGGCAATGTTATTTGTGCATATTATCGCAGCGGCAATCCGTTGTGTGCAGAAATGGGTATTATATGGGGATCCATGATCTAACCGTAAATAACCAAACAAATATTACTAACTGACAGCTGTCAAAGTCGGCGTTGTTGTCAGGAAGCCATCTTACCGAAAATAGAATTACTGGTGTAGCGCTCTCTGTGAGAAGTTCGTAAGTTAAACTTCTGAACAACTTCCGTGAGCATTATTTACGATAAGTTGGATGCATATGTAAGCGCTCCCGTGAGTAACTTATCAAAAATTTACGAAAGTCGTAAATTACAAGTGTAAACCCAGCCTTCCGGATATCTGGGATCATAGATATTTTATTCACTAGATCAATATCGCAGGATTTTTTAATGAAAAAAATGTGTGTTCTACTTAACCACAGATTAAACGGACCTACGTATTTACCATAGACGATGATTGATGAGAATTCAAGACAATTTAATTAACCTTTCCTCATCTGTGGTGTGTATTTACTACACATTGCTTCTAATATCTTTATTAACTCTATAAATATAATAAATTCTGAGTTCAGATTTTAGGTATTCCTCCGTTATACATTTATGCACTGAATTAAAAAATAATATTTAACATAGTTTTCAAATTCAATTAAAAATCAGAGTTTTTTGTAAGAAATCGGGAACAAATACACCAATACAATCAACCGTGTGCCATTGCTACGCGAAGAGTGTGCGAGGAAATGACACGCTATTGATGTCCCGCTTTACTTCGCTATGCGTGCACATGAGAAATCCACTTGTCTTCAGTTCTATTTTTCTATTTAGACCATCGATACCTACGGCCGCATTGTGTAGCTTCGTCTCGTGACCAACTTGTGCAGGGGTACTAAAGTGAATCATTATTTCCGTTCGATAATTAAATTAATAATTTTTTGTAAGTACTTTTTCATTTATTTCCGAATACTGTGTTATACTATTACCTTATATTATAGTTTTGAAAAGTGTGTATTACGTAACTATTTATTCGTGCGCTTTCGTCATTTAATCATTGATCTAAGATTTATTTTTGAATATTTATTTCACATTTTAGATTTTTTTTCTTATTCCTTATAATATTCAGTTAAGCAATACTGCGTTTTACATTATTTACAAAAACCCTTCCATTTTCAGGAAGAATAATGACTGACAGAAATTTAACAGAAGAAGAGATAGCGCAAGAACTTGATTATGATAGTGATATTGAGTTTGAAATGAACAATGACATATCAGATACTGAAGATTTGGTTGAACATTTAGAAGAATCGACTAGTGAAAATTAAGACGAGGGAGAAATACTAGTTTCAAAACACGGATTCGAATGGAGTGTATTACCACCATCATCATCGAGACGTCGGCAATGCAATATTTTCAATGAAACTTCCGGCCTGAAAAATGGTAGTTTATTATCTAAAACAATAAGAGAAATGTTTGCTTTATTTATAAGCGCAGATATGGTGACAGAAATATGCCAAGAAACGAATCGTCAATTGAGGCGTTTACCCGGGAATATGATTGAGCAATTATCCGAAGATGAATTATATGCTTTCATCGGTATAATGCTTGCTTCCGGCAGAAATTGCACCCGAAAACTAAGTTTGAATGAGTTGTGGACAAGTGAAAGTCCATTTTGTCAGCCGTTTTTCACGGCAGCTATGTCTCGAGACAGGTTCATAAATATTTATAGTCAGATCCGTTTTGATAATAGAGATACAAGACGAGAGAGATTTGAAGCTTCTTCAGACAAGCTAGAGCCAATTAAGTCGATTTTCAGTAAATTGGTAGATGCGTGTAAATCAAATTACTCTCCATCGCTTGATATAACCGTGGATGAGCGTTTGGCGGCGTTTAGAGGTAAATGTCCATTTCGGGTATATATGAAGTCAAAGCCAGCCAGGTATGGCATCAAAATATGGATCGCTGCAGATGCTAATACCGCATATATATGTAACATGCAAATATACAGCGGTATGATAAATAATAAAAGAGAAATAAATCAAGGCAATCGTGTCGTTATGGAATTGGTGGAACCTCAATATGGCACCAATAGAGGCAAAACCACAGATAATTTTTTTACGTAAGTACCACTGGCGGACAATCTTTTGTCTAAAAATCTGACCATAACTGGCACTCTTCGCAAAAATAAGAGGGAAATCCCTAAAGAGTTTTTGCCATCAAAAGAAAGGCCATTGTATAGTAGCCAGTTTGGTTTTACATCAAATAAACACTTGTATCATATGTGCCTCAGCAAAATAAAGCAGTTTTGCTTTTATCAACTCAATTCCTTGGAAATGAAATAAGCCAAACCGATACAAAAAAACCAGATATTATTTTACATTACAATAAAACCAAAGGTGTTGTTGACACAGGGGACAAATTGACCTCCGAGTATTCATGTGTAAGGTCGACAAGAAGATGGCCGTTTCGCTTGTTCATGGAAATGTTAGACATTGCTGCACTGAACACATATTTATGATGGATTCAAAAGTATCCGGAGTGGAAAAAAAATAATAGAAGTAAAAGGAAATTATTCATAAGACAGCTAGGTTTAGAGTTGGCTAAGCCCAATGTAATGAAAAGAAAAAACAGCACGGTCAAATTTCACAAACAACAACAAGATGCTTTCGAGACAGTTTTGTCATATTATCAAGAAACACCACCCGCAACTGCTGTTACGAATACTATTACGAGTGATTCAAGAAATGTACTAGTGTCCCGAGCACCGTCGAAAACTTGCAGATTTTGCCCATACAACACAAAAAAAAGAAGCACCATAGTTTGTCATATTTGTCAAAAATCTGTATGCAAAAGCCACAGAAAAGAAAAAAAATATATTTTCTGTCACAATTGCGATGCAATTTAGATTAACAATTTTATATATTTGGTTTTAAATTTTTATTATTTTTAATTTCGCTGTATTGTTTTGTTCTTACATAATTTTGCTGTTATATTTAAATATATTGCATGTGGAATTTTTAATGTTTAGTTTCTCAATATAATATTTCTTTTTACACATTTGTTTATTTCATTTAAAAAAAAATTAAGTTTGAAACCCCTGCAAGACTGGCAGCGTAAACACGCAAAGCTGTGTGCGTATAGTCCAGCGCCCATCAGCGGAATCAGCCGCCATTCGGTCACGGACCGTCGTTAGATAAGCACTCCTCGCACGTTTTTTTTGCATCTGCCGATGATTTTTTCATGTTTTCAGCTATTAAATTACAATTATTATCACTTTTGACATAAAATATAATAAACATAAGCGATTGGCTATGAATATTCATATTTTTCCGATTTAAAATCGCTTATTTTAAGATGTGTATTGACTACACAGCACCGTAACGCGTGTATTTTTTTAGGACAGTAAGGGAAAGGTTAAAAACAATATCTCGTAATGTATTGAAACATTATGATTTAAAAAGTGCCACCATAGTCAATATTATTGCACTTGAACAATTGCTTTCATTCATTATCTCAATAAATATTTTTAAATAAAAACGATCGATTTCATAAAACAACCAAATATTTTCACTCGACAATGGTTCTATCTAATCACAAACAAATTGAAACATTATGTTTTCACACCATTGTCTAAATAGGTCTAGACACGGCCTATTGACATTGAAATAACCCCAATCCAATTTTGATTTGGTTCACGTGAACAATTTAAAAAAGCGCGCGCATTGTGTCACAATGCGAAGAGGGCTATGTTTTGCTTTTTGCGTTTTGCCTTTTGTTGGAATATAAGCTAATCGGTTTCCCAGTCATGCTTTGAAAGTAATTTTTTTTCAATCGCAAAAACAACACATTTGTAAATATTTTAGAGGGCATTGCGGACTTTATTTCTGAATAGAAAAATAAATATTTAAATAAAATCATACGTAAAACACCTCAAAATACATAAATCATTCCATATAATTTAAATAATTATTTAATTAATGAAATAAAAACAATATTTTTTGTTTAAAACCACGATTTTTTTTTATTAATTTTAAGACCGACCGGTTTCGCTACACTCGAGCATCGTCAGGGTACAAAATTAAACTAATCAAAAATACAAAATGTGTCATTATATATACATACAGAGGGAGATAGAAAGTAAAATCAAAATGAAACAACAATATATTAAAAGAAAACAATCAGTGTACATAAATATTATAATAATAGAGAATAGGCATTAATAATTGTAAGGTGATTAAGGGATACTGGGAATTTTACAGTTTATAGGGAATATTCCCAGTATTGGGCTTTTTGAGAAATCTAATTGATTATTCAGAATTAAACTTTTGGTTTTAATGGCTTTCTTTATTTCTAGTGCTTCTAGATTATTCAATTTGTTACTATGGTCTTTTCTATGGAGAATCTTAGCACCGGTGCTTTTATTGAATGTATGATCTGTTTCAATAAGATGATTGGCAAACTCTGAAAAGCCATTGCTATTTAGGCATCTAAGATGTTCTTTAATCCTAATGTTGACATTGCGCGTTGTCTTCCCGATATAAAACGCTGGACAATTGTTACAATTTAATTTATAAATTCCTGCATGACTTAATGTGTCATCTTTATCTTTAGAATTGACTAAAAATTTACCTAAATTGTTGTTGGTATAAAACGCTGGTTTGACTTCAGAAGGAAGGTTAACTATACTGCAGGAAGAAAAAATATTAATGAATAGAATACGGCGCCATTGGAAAGGAAGATTATTATTATTAATATTATGTGGACTCGCGAATAAGAAGTTTTTAATTGCTAATTGTTTTAGTTTTTTACTTAAAATTCTATCAATAAAATCTGGATCGTATCCATTTTTAGAAGCTATTTTTTTAATTATTGATAATTCGTTAGAGAAATTAATATTAGTTAATGGAATCGTGACCAAGCGATGAACCATTGAGTGAAATGCTGAGTGTTTGTGTGAAAAAGGATGATTGGATGTATTATGTATGACAATATCTGTGTAGGTAGGTTTCCGAAAGATGTTAAAATCGATTTTATTATTTATGAGAGATAAGGATAGGTCTAGGAAGTTTAAGGATGAATTAATGCCTATCTCTAATGTAAATTTAATTTGTTTATGATAGGAATTTATAAGGTTGAGGAAGGAATTTAGTTGACGTTCCGTGCCTGTCCATATACAAAATATGTCATCGACATATCTTTTCCATTTTGAAAAAGAAATTAAAAAAACAAACGACCAACCAAAAAAAACCGAAGCGAAACATCAAAATCAAACTGTCTGTAAATCATAGCAAACAAAGCGCGCTTGAAAATTCTGCCGAAATACAAAAAGTAAAGCATGATTTGAAAAGTGCCACCATAGTCATTATTATTGCACTAAGACAATTGCGTTCATTAATTATCTCAATACATATTTTTAAATAAAATTGGTCGATTGCATAAAACCACAAAACATTTTCACACGACATTGGATCTATCTAATCACAAACAAATTGAAACATTATGTTTTCAGACCATTTTCTAAAAAGGACTAGACACGGCCTATTGACATCAAAATAACCCCAATGCAATTTTGATTTGGTTAACGTGAACATTTATTAAAAAGCGCGCGCATTGTGTCGCAATGCGAAGAGGGCAATGTTTTGCTTTTTGCGTTTTGCCTTTTGTTGGACTAGAAGCTAATCGGTTTCTCAGTCAAGCTTTGAAAGTAATTTTTTTTCAATCGCAAAAACAACACACTTGTAAATATTTTAGAGGGCATCTACCGCTGACTTTATTTCTGAATAAAAAAATAAATATATAAAAAAATCATACTAAAAAAACCTTAAAATACATAAATCATTCGATATAATTGAAATAATTATTTAATTTATTATTGTCTTACTTCACCATCTATCGACCAGTGGAAAAAACGTTATAAATTACCTACCGAGAAATATGTTTCAAAAACCAAGTAAGCCCAGAGATTTTTACAACAGTGCAAATTTAATAAAATTTAAGACAAATATAAAATTTAACAGATATAAATTATGAATATCAAAATCAAACCTTCTTGAAAAAATGGCACCCAAAAATTAATATGGTTCATAAATTTGAAAGCTTCAAAGAACAATTATTACTAAAAATGATTGATAGAATTGATCTCCAACTGAAATATTTAAAAAAAGTCATAAACTATTTTTAGATATTAAAAACGATATACAAGACCTAGTAAGGAGCGTAGAATTCTGCTCGAACAAAATTAATGATTTTGAAAAAGAAATTAAAAAAACAAACGACCACCCAAAAAAAAACGAAGCGAAACATCAAAATCAAACTATCTGTTAATCATATCCAACAAAGCGCATTTGAAAATTCTACCGAAATACAAGAAGTCTAAGGGAAGCAAAATGATAACGTACGAAAATTCATTTGACCTCTGAAGTCGGCCCTAGACTACAGCGACCTACTAAATAATAATTCTTTCATAAGCTTCTACAACAATCCGGCCATGCAAATTATTTCTATCCAATTCAATTCAAAAGAAGCAAAGAAGAATATTAAACAAAAATAAATTAAGGAATATTCGACCCTAAAGAAATAAAAATACTCGGAGTCAACTCAGAAAACCTCCATCAATGACAAACTAACCCCACAAAATACGCAGTTCCTGTGGTTGGCAAAGACGACAAAAGCTTTGGGATACAAATATGTATGGACGAAGGACGGACAAATTTTACTAAAAAAGAGCGACGAATCCCCTATAATACGAATTAAGGATGCACACGACATACCATTACAGTAAACAGAACTGGGACACGAGGAAGAAATCTTATCACGTTGGCAATATTTAATGCATAGCAAAAAACCTAAAAATGGAAGACTTAGCACACTTAATAGATAACACAACACCAATCCCATGGAAATCTACTAATGATTCCGAAATAGTACGTCAACTGTTAATTCCTAATTCTACCGTTAAGATATTACCTATGAACACTAGAAGTTTTGATGTACTCTTATTCTTAACACTGACCTATCCGCAGATTTCAATGTAATTGTTTTGAGCGAATGGTGAATTAAAAAAAATGTCATCCCTAAAACTATAAGAAATTACAATCACTACAATACACTACATAACTAAACTAAAAGCGATGGCATTAATGTCAACATTAAAATGTGTCACAGATCACTATGTAATCATAACTTCCCTCACCCAAACAATCCACAAATCGCCAAAAAATACCCTCACCCAAAAAAAGATCTCCTTAACAATGTCTCTAAAGAAAAACTGGGATCTTACATATTCTTGTACCGATGCCACCTCTGCATGTGATGCTTTTATTAATATTTTATATGACCACTTGGCCGATGCCAAATACTACATCAAAACTGAAAAAAAAACGATCCAACTCTAAATTGAAAACAAGGGTCAATGCTGATATTCTTCACCGTATCAGAAAGCGTGATAAGATTCACAGCGTCTGTAGAAAAAATCCCAACGATTATGCATCACTATTATTCTACAAACGCTATAGAAACAACTTTAAAAAAATAATTGTCAGCGTTAAAATGGAATAAAACCAAAAACAAATCAGTGAAGCTTCCAATTACAAAAAGATTGCAATATCATTAAAGATATTGCCAATATTAATAAAACCAACTCACCCATTGTTAAGATTAATATCGAAGGTCAAACAATACTCGACAACTCTGACCCTGAAAAAATATCGGACCATTTCAATACATTTTTCTCCAATATCGGACCTAACTTAACAAAAAATATTTTACATTATAATTAATTTAATAACTACGACCGATATCTTAACATAGCACAGTATCTTAAAATCATAGAAAAAGCGGTCATTTTCTTGAAGATAACAAAATACTATTAGATAACCTATATGACTTCCGCAAAGGCAGCAATACTTCAGATGCAATAGCCGCCCTCACATAATCTCGACATTGGTCACAAACCACTAGCTGTTTTCTTTCGATCTCGCAAAAGCGTTTGATACGGTATCCTACCCCTTACAGCTTAAAAAACTTCAACAGAACGGAATAACAGGAGTACCCTACACTTGGTTTGAAAACTATCTAACAAACCGAACTCAACAAACTCTTATCCAATCTGAAAAAATACATATACTTGAGCAAAATATTATCAATTTCCTACAGAGTGCCTCAAGGCAGCGTACTATGACACAATTATATTTCTTAAATACAAATCACTCTCTTTACGAAAGCGCTTGCGGTAAAACAACATTCAAATCAGCAGTGACAGCGAGTATCAAAAACAATCGCCGCGATTTGCAAACTGTCATTGCTCTATTATGGAACGGCACTGATATGATCACTTGACACCTCAAAATCCGTCAAGCGCCAAGGCTTATAATTCTAGTAGGCCTTGAGATTGTATAAAACGCAACTTTTGAATACAAAAACGACGCACCGTCAAATAATTTTTAAAAGGTTTATCTTTGTCATACAAGACCAACGTTGGAATTAAAAAAATAACATTTTTGTTTTCATGCACTTGTAAATAAGTACTGTCATTAACTCACATAAATAAAGAATATTGTCTATGGTTATATCCAGTCTCAATCTGACGTTTCACTTGCTTACGGCCACATAAAAGTTTTTGTTTCGCTTCTTTTATATAGTAATGTCCTATAAAGGGTGGTTATTTCATTAAACCTAATTTCTTTATTGCGACATTTTTATTAACATGTTTAATTGAAGTTGGTTCTTCTTCTTTTCTTCATTCTACAGATGTTTTTTCAACGCGAAGGACGATAGAACATTTTTGTTTCTTCATTGTAGACTTTCAGCCCGTGTCACTTATTAATCAAGGGAGTAGAAAGTTCATTTGTGAGTATTTCTCAAAATAAATGTACGTAACGAAAATTTAGTTACGAAATAGTGTTACGAAATAGTCATAAGACGTAACTAAATAGTAAACATAAGGCTTGTTTACACAATGGCAAATTTTATTTTACTTTTTTTTATTATTTATTAAATTTAATTAGTTGTCGTCTTTTTTAAATGTAAGTAATTATCCTTTACTTTTTTATTTATTGTACATACTACAAACATACATAAACTCACGACCCAAATATTTGTATTTTGTTATACCAAAGGGGTTTAAAAAAAAACAAGGGAGTATAAATAAATGTTTTTTAATCAAATTATCAGCTCCCAAATAGAAGTACCTAACACAATATGCAACAAATCTTAAGAAATTAAAGAAGAGGCACTGTTTAAACTATTAAAAATTTAATAACATACAATTATTTAGTTTGAATCACTATCCATTAGCGTTTTATAAATTTCTTCCTCATCTTTATAATAATTGAAATCTTTCCGAGACACATTTGGTCAGTTTTTCAGTCTTTGGTTTATCACTCCGCTTTGGCGCATGAATATAGTCATTTAGTGATAGAGATTTAGAGATAAGGCCCTTACAAACCACTTTCTTTTTTGTATGTATATTTTAGGATTTTATTATTATTTTTTCTACGTTCAAATGTATTATTGTCTTGTGTCGTTGGATTAGCCTTTTTCTTTCTTTCAGCTCTTTTATCATTGGCTTGTCTCCATTTTGCTCGTAGCTCTTCTTTTTCTTCTTCTGTAAGAATTTCTTTTTTATTTTTGATATTTTCTATAACTTTTGTTAAAAGCTTAATTCGGATTTCCTCATATTTATTTGGCTTTTCCTTTTTCAGTCTTTCTCTGTAAGCTTTTTGCCTTTCGGCATTGGTTTTTGGGGGCATTCCTAAAAAAAAGTTATTTATTTATTTATTTTTATTTTATTTTTGTTTATTGCAGAAACAAACAGTACATAATTACATAGATGACAATAGTTACAAAGTTATAAAAGTTAGTATAATAATTGGTACCAATGACATGTCGCTGACATATATACATAGGAGGTATATTATACATTTACGGTTAAGTTACATTTTCAAGTTAAGTTAATTAGTGTGCTGGGGAAGGAGAGAGGTGTGTGTGAGTGTTTGTGCGTGTGTACGTGTGCGTGTGTGTCTGTGTGTGGTTGTATGTGTTATGTTGGCGAATTTAGTGTGCTAAAAAAGTTTTTCTTAAATAGAGGGAGAGAATCAAAAAATATATCGGTACTTGTGCTTGTTTGAATTGAGTTGAATGTTTGAAGGATACGAGAAATAGGGGAATTGGCTGCAGCGTTTGTATTATTACTAGTTGTGTAAAAAAGGTTGGTGTGTCGAGTTCTTTTAGATGGGGTGTTAAAATTTATTTGAGATAGAAGTTCTGAGCAGTCTATTTCGTTGTGTATTATTTTATGGAGAAATGTCATGTCAGCTACCGTTCGCCTGGATTTCAGGGATTGGAGAGTGCAGATATAATTATTGTTGTATTTATAACCTAGGTACTTAATAAATTTATTTTGTATGCGCTCTATATTATTGACATAGTAAGTGTATTTGGGATTCCAGACAGGCGATGCATATTCCAGTGTACTTCTGACTAGTGAGGAATAAAGCATTACTAGCGTACGTGGATTTTTAAATAATTTACTCAGACGCAGTATGAAACCTAACATTTTGTAAGATCTAGCAGTGATTGACGAAATAGGCGTATTAAATATAAGTTTACTATCTACGTAGACTCCAAGGTCCTTACATTCGGTTTTTGAGATCACGGGTTCATCGCGGAGTGAATAGGGAAAGTTAATTATATGCTTGTTTCTGGTGAAGGACATAGTGTGGCATTTTGAAACATTGAAGTCCAAATAATTAGCTGTGCAGTAGTTGCAGAGCCTATCTAAGTCACGTTATGCTGTAGTTATGGTTTTATAAGAGTAAATAAAGATAAATTTATATTTAAATAAGCTTTTATAAAAAACTTAAGGCACTTATAAATATTGTATAGAGCGCCTGTAGAACGGATAGTGTGTATGAGTGCCTCAAGCTTATTTAAAATAAAACCAGTATTGGCAGGCTCAGCTAGATCTTCAAGTACTTGTCATTATGTATAATGCCATATAATCGCGATGATAAAACATACAAGTACGACGACACCTGCTCTGCCATTGACCATCAGGAATTTCCAGCGCATCTTATGTATTACAACCTACCTACTTTCCAGCGCCATCAACAGATCTGCTCTATGGTATAATAATTTTTTTTTTTTTTTATTATATCTAAATACATATGTATATTTGTGCATTGTGCATATTATATTACATTATTACTAAACTTACATAAGACTTTCATAAAAATGCTAGACACACTTACAATATACTTACTTTTCTTAATCACGTTGTAACTGTGTACACTCAGCTTTACATTGAACTTTTTCGTTACGTTACGAAATTCATAACAAATGTTACGAAATTGTAATAAGAATTTATGTTATAAAAAGTCAATGGTTTGATCAAATTTAAAAGTGTTAATATGTAAGCTTAGCAATGTTCGTACCGCACATGTTACAAAAAGATGAGTAGAAAAAGACTTACCGTTTTGTGAAAAAAGGCTAAAATATTTCCTGTTACGAAATAGTGGTCCCACTAAAGAAACACGTTGTTACTGATTTTAACAATTAATGTTATGGCGGAGAAGTCAGACCAACAATTAATCAGAAAGAAGCTAGTGTTGCCCATGTTAAATTTTACGAATGGGTTAGAAAATTACGGTGGAAGTGCTAATAAAGCGTAACTAAAGAGTAGTTACTAAAAAGTAAATGATGATGTCTCACTTTGTTTTTTGCGCATAAATTATTAATTTATTATGAAACCCCATAAAAAATTACCTTTTTACAGAAACTACATTTAATTAAGACCCTAAAACTTACAAAAAATCACATATTATAACGTTATTATCGCATTTTATGAAGTATAAACAAATGAGGTGGGTAGGGTGGCAATTTTATTTTGTATGGAAGGTAAAAATCGATATTTTTTAAAAAATTAAAATATTTGCGATTTAATACGATTGTAATGTTTATTTTTCGATATTTTAAAGCCTAATATTTATTCTACAAAATGGTGCATATTTTTTTTGTAAGATTTATTAAAAACATGTGAAATTTTTGAACTGTTTGTAGGCACACTTTATTTTTCCAAAATGTACACTTTTTTTGAGAAATACTCTTGTAAATATACGGAACATAAGGACACGCATAATATATAATATACCTGGTATTAGTTAGATTATTTCTGTGGAACCTGCGGCACTTTTTGAAGGCGAGAACGGTTTTCTTTCACGCTGTTTCAGATAAATTTTTACTACAGGAATGCACCTAGGTTACTTAAAAGCAGTTTAAAAATGAATAAAAAGGCGATACAATATCCCTTATTAATTAAATTTTAATTTTTTGAGTATCTTACTACTAAGTAATTAAATGTGTAATAATAAATTGTGAGTGTAATTCTAATTAATCTTTTAAACCAATCACAAATAATACTAATGATTAACTTGCTACAGTATATTGAACTGGGTTATCCTAATAAAGTAACAAGGTAATAAAAAACGTCATGACTTTAAATATTATGTTACAAATAAAAGGTTCCCTCAAAACGAAGTCAACTGATAAAATTTTCAAATGTTTCAGTACATATGTATATTGAACTGGGTTCAATGTCTGTTATATTACAGAACGTTATCACAGAAGACCATGGATCTTCCCGACTCAGAGAGCGCTTCCATCAAAGTGGAACCAGGGACCCAGGAAGAGGATGGAAGTGAAATGCCGTATACGGTTATAGATTTCGACCACCAGGATGTAAAGAGGGAATGCTTGCAGTATACTCCGACAGCCAGTAAGTTGTAGAAGCAAGAAAAAGTTGAATGTTAATTTCAAATATTTTAGCATGTTTCGCGGACAGGACGCATACTTGTTCATGGCGTCACCCAATGACTAAATTAAATACGTAAACGAGGACTTTGCATACAATAAAATATTCTGTAGAAACATTTGTTCAAAAATTGCTGCCGGGATGGTGACAGCGATTGCGTGGTAAATGGTAATGGTAATGATAATGGTGTCTTGAACCGACAAAATATTAGCGTCTTACATTTATCGACGTTGTGGGAGAAGTTGTTAGCGATACAACAATTGGGTAATTTGTCCATATTTTTACTGTAAAATTAGGTAGTCGCTTATATTGGATATTTATTAGTTTAATTTGATATCACCAGCAAAGAGCAGAACTTCTATATCGTCGAAACAACATATCATATAATTTATTATTATTTACCTACAAAATTTTATAATATTTTGTGTGTAAACCAGAGGCTAAAATTAATTATTTCTCTAAGCATTCAGAGATTAAAGATGACCTATTAAATCGCCTACGAAGCACGTAGGTTGTTTACATATATGGGAATTGGTAGTGAGACAATAAAAAATTATATTGTTGTTGTCACAATGTTTATTGTGCGTCAGTATAACAAATCAGTTGAGTTGCGCAGTTGGGAGATGGCTCTGGATCGATGATGATCATGACACCAGGCGTAGACGGCGATGACTGCGGTAGAATGGTCGAGATGCGGGTCAGTGGGTCGACACCGCGTTGATAGAGATCGGACTCGTGGGCTTATTCAGCACAACAAGTCGAGGAGTCTTCCGGGTACTTTAGCCTGAACGAGGTAGCCGAAGGTGCGATGGACCTGGTCGGCAGATGAGCGGGAGGTACAGGCTGGCGACGATGGTCGCGGAGCCGAGGCGCAGACGGCGATGAGCTGGTCGCAGGGTCTAGGCGCGTGAGGTTAGCGCTGGCCAGGAATTATAGCCTGGGCCAGCTCCCAAAGAGTCCATGGTTGTAGTCCGCGCAAGGTAGGGTGAAGTGTGTAGTGATGTGGTGAAGAAAGATCAAAGCGTGTCGCGGGGGGAACCGGCCATAGCGGCCAATTCTTTGCTGATTGAGCTGCTGATTCCTTTGTTCTTGTCTGCCACGGGTTAGAGTAGCGTCTGGACTTCGAACCCGCAGGATCGCTAACTCGGTTCATTGTATGAGCATTTGCATCACCCTGTATGCAAACATTCTCTTATCAGCAGTTTTGCGTATCGCAGAACCGATATTTTAATTGAAGTTCCGTAAGTCTGATTCAGCTTTTTAACTCGTGCAGTCTGGTTATGATATGATGACCCTAGGAGCGGTGACGTAACTGCTACACGCATATATATATATATATATATATATATAAAATATTGAATAAAAAAGTTACTTGTCTTTGAATAAAATAAATAATGCAAACACAAAGTAGAAACCGGTAAAAATAACTTTTCTTCCAAAACTGAATGTCATATCCATTTTGTCTGGTTGACATTAATAATTTCAGTTGTTCTACAGCGTTTGCTTGTATAAGAGGAATATGAGAGCCAAAAGTATTTCTCTTGTTACCCTTTCCATAATAATAATAACGAAACTCAGATTGTATGTCATGTCGGCGCGAGGCAAGGAATTGTTAAATAATACATTTGCCGTGCGCGGCGAACCTGCAATAGGTAGGAAGCGCCCGGAAAGATCTTTTCCCGTTGACGCTTCCGCACGCTTGCTAAAACCCTTTTCAACTGGTGGACGCATACTAGCGGAGTTTTTGTGAGAACAGCAGTCGTAAACGCGCTGACTTTCAATTGCCAAGAATTCTTAAACTTTAAAGATTAACGATTAATATAATTACACAGTTTAATTTTTATTTTTTAATGCTGTAATTCAATGTGTTTTGTTTATATGAATAATCATTAAAAATAACCAGAGCGTTATTAAAATTATATATATTAATTATGTTTAATAATACACTCCAAGCACAAAAACCAATTCGAGACCGATTCGAGTACTCTATGTAGTTTAAAGTGAGGAAGTGTTAATAGTATTATTTTTTTAAAGAAAGGCAAACATTCCCGCCTTACAAATAACCTGAAAATGTTTGAAAATCTCACTAACATTACTTATAAACTAACATGCAAAACCTATACCTTTAAAACTTATATGCACTTTACTTGAATTTGCGTACTAAAATTATAAAATTATAAATCATTATAAAATCATTTTTAAATGCAATTTCAATTAACAATTAAAGCAAACAAATCTCAGTATTAGAAATTATCGAGGAACAACTCTCAACCATCTAATATGAACTAATAATTCTTCATTCAATCAATTTGTGGATCGACACAAATTATTATAAATATTTTAAATTCAGGAAAAACTACATTTTAAATGAACTCTCACACTCTTCTCTGATAAATATACAATTCACAGTTTTCCTTCTATCTCCAATAGGTACCGATATAAAATTCAAACAAGTTAATTGCACGACTAGGTTTGGTTTTTCGTGAATTTCAGTGCAATTTTATAAAAAAATTACTAAAAAACTTTAGTAGAGCAGTATTTTTTACCAATTTTGAACTTATTAACCAAAATTAGGTTGAAAATTAAACGGAGATAGGTACGTATAGTGTTTTAAACTTTCTTGGAATTTATTATGATTTATAGAAATTTTTTATCTTGAACTTAGTAGTGCGGTCGCAATAACAATATATAAACAAATTTTGCTAGCTAAATTTCGTCTAATTAAATAAAACTAAACAAAACCGTACATTGGATTACCCACCTATTGTACTGTTATAACGCGAGTCCACATTTCCTGAGAATATTTTTTCGTTTTCTTAGCTTGCTTACATTTGGATATTTGTTTTTGTTTTTACTCCCCATTTTCAATTATGGACCTATAAAAACTCATCATTAGTAATTATTAATACAAACGGAAAGCATTTTTCCACGAGAAATAAATCATTAACTCTGGTAATCACCGAATAAAAACATCGATTAACAAGTAGTATTACGAGATTTAAAAAAATAATCTGTAAAAAACTAAGTTTTTTTGCTATAAATACATCTGTTTTTATTAATAAATATATATCTAGATTTTACTAAATAATAAATCTTCCTCTCCAGGGACTGGGGTCAACCATGCTAATAAATGAGCCAAATCCCAATTTGGTACGACTAACATTTATTGAGTATTTTAACTGTTGTAATGTCATTCAATTTCAGATAAATGCGTATATGTCCACTTCAATACATTATCAACGAGTGTATTTGCCGAGTTTCAGCTCGATTGGATGTCAGGTAGTTCATACATACTTTCAAGAAAACGAAGGTGAATTTCAAATAGATGTTTTGAAAAGGTATAATATTTTGGTCACGAAAAATAATAAAATCAGAAAAAAACACAAAATTTCCCCCACGGTTTGAGAACTAAAAATTCCCCTAGCTAAAATTAATGTCACCAGAAAAAAAACCGTTACAAATACTGGCACAGATCTGACGTCTGTTCGGTCTCGCTCTTCGCGGGCTTCTGAAGAAATCATAGAATTCAATACAATGTTTCACTAAAAAAAAATATTACGTAAGCGCCAAAATGGATTTTAATTTTTTGTGAATAATTTAATGAAAACGGAAAAAAAGTAAATCATGTCAAGTGGTAGCAAATAAACATAGCCATAAAACATTATTTAAAAAAAGTTATTTCTTATACGAGTTCATAGTAAACTCTTAAAAAAGAAATCTATTTAGTAGTTTGCGCTCATATTTTTCATGACGTAATTAATAATTTTATTTTAATTCCGATCAAGCCAAGTGATAGAACACGCTTAAATATATCCATGATATATTTTTGGTATTGATAACCTATACCTATTCGTAGAAAATATTAATCTTAATAGTGCTTTCTCTTTTAGCTTCACCTTAAGCAGTTCGTTAGACTTTCTTTGTATTCTTGAATACCTATTATAGAAAATTATATAAGTTTTCGAGTAATTTATCACATTTAATTTTCAATTCTCACCGATATCATCGATAATACCTTAATTATTTAAATTTACTTATCTTTATTTATTGGTTCATGTATATTGGATATTGGCCTCTGCTTTTTATTGTTTATTTATTAACGCCCCTTTTCTGGGCTTTTAAATGAGAATATTGAGAAATATACATTATTGATTTTACATAACTGAATTGCTTCATTAACAACATTTTATATTTGTTTAAAGATAAATTGAAGATGTCCACTGACTTGGTATAATTGTTTCCCTCCATTAGTATTCTGGACAAAGAGGAATACATATGGTAACTGAATTTAATCCTGACTTCTAGTATTACGTTGTGGAATCCGAAAGCTAATCAATTCTAGCAATACCGGACTATCAACTAAATCACTTAGAATTTTATATAGAAATACCAAGTCAGTAAAAATTGTTCTGTCTGACAATTTGAGCATATTCATATAATTTTACCGTGTGTGTTAGTTCAACATAATTGCTAGAATACCCATTTTAAAATTTATAAAACGTAAGAATTTGTTTTGTATTCTTTCAACAGCTTGTACATTTATATTATAATGTGGGTTCCAGAATTGTACTCAAGTTGTCTTCTTACGTAGGCAAAATATAACAGTTTAATACGCCTTATTTTGTTTGAATTTCTGGTTAGCCTAGTTATAAATCCCAAGATTTTAAGCCCTTATGGAATAATTCTCTATTTTTAAAATAAATCTCACAACACTGCATTATAGTTCTTCAGAAATGTGGCTTGAATCAATTATTAGTTTATGAAATGTGCAAATACAGGGCTAAATAGTTTCGCATGTTTTCAAAAATCAGTCACACAAATTTGATTCAAGCCTGGTCTCTTAGAATTTTTCATACCTCCGCAAAAACATAATTTTTCTTTTTTAAAATAAAACAAACACTTTGTATTTAACCACGAATATTTATTATTTTACACATCGACCGGTTTCGCTTAGACCAAGCTTCATCAGGATATAATAATAACTTTAATGTGGTAAACCTTTCTGCGAGTATTCAGATACTCGAACCTCACGTTCGTCTAAGCATATCAACTTACATCATACTATAAAAAAATATGCAGTTTTTCTTTTCTCCAGGTAACATTAATGTGGAGACTGTACCCATCAACGCAGAACCAGGATCCCTAGAAGAAGATGGAGGGATAATTACTTATACGGAAATTGACATTGACCTTCCGGATGTCAAAAAGGAATGCTTAGATCGCTTTCAAAGAAGTTCCCAGACAAAAGGTAAAATTAATGTTGTCCGTTAGAAATAAAAAAATTCATACTCTTTTATTTCATATTCTTTTAATAGTTCTATTAATCTGTTGCACTTGTTAAGTTTGATTCGTACTTTTTTTCAGACTTATCAACAGATCACAGCGTCTTGACGCATCATGTGGAAAAACGATTATCTTGTACCTATTGTAACTACTCCTGCTTTTATAAGTCAAAGTTAGAACATCACTTGCGTATCCATACTGGAGAAAAATCTTTTTCATGTTCCGACTGCAGTTATTCATGTTCTCGGAAGGGAAGTTTGACGACACACATGCTGACTCACAGTCAAGAAAAACCTTTTTCATGTTCTCATTGCAATTATTCAAGTTCTGTAAAGGGAGCTTTGAAAAGACACATGGTGACACACAGTGGACATAAACCCTTTTCATGTTTTCATTGCAATTATTCAAGTTCTCTAAAGGGATATTTGAAAAATCACATGGTGACTCACAGTGGAGAAAAATCTTTTTCATGTTCTGACTGCAGTTATTCTTGTTCTCGAAAGGTAAGTTTGACGATACACATGATGACTCACAGTGGAGAAAAACCTTTTTCATGTTCCGACTGCAGTTATTCATGTACTCGAAAGGTAAGATTGTCGATACACATGATGACTCACAGCGGAGAAAAACCTTTTTCATGTTCCCACTGCAGTTATTCATGTTCTAGAAAGGAAAGTTTGAAGAGTCACATGGTGACTCACAGTAGAGAAAAACCTTTTTCATGTTCTAACTGCAGTTATTCATGTTCTCGAGAGGAAAGTTTGAAGAGTCACATGGTGACTCACAGTGGAGAAAAACCTTTTTCATGTCCCGAGTGCAGTTATTCATGTTCTCGAAAGGGAAGTTTGAAGAGTCACATGGTGACTCACAGTGGAGAAAAATCTTTTTCATGTTCGAACTGCAGTTTTTCATGTTCTCGAAAGGGAAGTTTGACGGGACACATGGTCACTCACAGTGGAGAAAAACCTTTTTCATGTTCCAACTGCAGTTATTCATGTTCTCGAAAGAAAAGTTTGAAGAGTCACATGGTGACTCACAGTGGAGAAAAACCTTTTTCATGTTCCAACTGCAGTTATTCATGTTATCTAGAGGGAAATTTGAAGAGTCACATGGTGACTCACAGTGGAGAAAAACCTTTTTCATGTCCCGAGTGCAGTTATTCATGTTCTCGAAAGGGAAGTTTGAAGACACACATGGTGACTCACAGTGGAGAAAAACCTTTTTCCTGTTCCGAGTGCAGTTTTTCATGTTCTTTTAATGTAAGTTTGACGAGACACATGGTGAGGCACAGTGAAGAAAAACCGTTTTCGTGTTCCGACTGCAGTTATTCATGTTCTCGTAAGGGAAATTTGACGAGTCACAAGCTGACACACGGAAAAACCCTTTTCATGTTGACGAAATAAATATTTGAAGAAACACACGCCTGCTCATACGGGCGGATAACCTTATTGAAGTTCCTACTTCAATTATTTATGTTCACGAAAAGGAGAATTATTTATTTTAACGCCATAAAATTGTTTTTTTTTTTTTCAATAAGAAGATTCATCGGATTATAACCATACAGTGGTACACAGGAGAATATGAGTCATAAATTATAGAACATGTAATGTGTATACAAAATTACCATTGCAAGTGATATAATTGTTAATAGAAGTGCTGTGAGAGAATACACAATTTAAAGACATATCTACTAGTGTAATAATAGTTGAATGAGTACTAGGTTTGTATATGACCTGACATAAATCGAGATATGAGGTGTTTATGATAATAGATAGTAATTAATATAAAATTAATTCTATTTAGGTATAGGGTATTATAATAAAATGTTTATTTTATTTAAACAAAATATTAATATGCATAAAAAAGTGACTTGTAAGCAAAATATTATTTATTTAGACGCCGTAAAAGGCTTTTACAATATACATGATTTATGTTTACCGTGGTTCACAGGAGCAAAACAGTATTATGTTAAACAGAATAATTACTGAGAAATTATGTTGAAAATTAAACAAAAATAAAATCTGGTATACATAGGTACATTAGCATTTTTATTTTCAATCCGTACAGTAGTTTAGTATTGAGGTTATTGTTACCTTCAATATTGAATTTGGTTGAATCTGCTGAGAACTAAGAGTTAGCTCTATTGAATCAGGGCTGTCAGTAAGACATCTCATAACAATTTTGGGAATAATTATAGTTTTGATTAAGTATATAAAATTATTAGATAACACTCTTCTTTCTGATATCTGATGTAAGTGCATAGTTTAGGTTCTGTGATAACTTATGAATAGAATGGTATTATGCCTAATAACATTGATAATTACGACAGAGGTATGTTATTATAGCCTTCTTATAACTATATTCCGTGCAGTTGAACACATCTACTACTTCTGAGAAAGTATTGCCAACTGCATGCAATCTAGGTATAAGCGAGTTTCTAAATGACTCAGTCCTGATATTGTTATTGAAATTAAAAAGAATTTTGGATCGAGTGGTTCTAGTGGGTATATGGAAGGTAATTAGGCTTAAAATATCAGGGCTGTCTATAATACCATTGACAATTTTAAAAATAAAAGTCAAATCGGAAATAAGTCTTCTATCTGAGAGTTTAAGTAAGTTTAATTCTTTCATCAAGTGATTGTAATTTATTGATTCTATAGGTAGACCGAGTTTATAGTTAATGTATCTTAGGAATTTATGCTGAATTTTTTCAATAGAATCGGAGTGGATTTTAAAGTAAGGACACCAAATAGGAGAATTATATTCGATTTGACTTCGAACAAGTGAGGAATATAAGATTTTTAGTGTTGAAATATTTTTAAAGTCTCTGCCATTTCGGAGAATGAAGCCGAGCATTTTTAATCCTTTGTTGGTGACTGTTTCTACAAGTGAAAGAACGTTAAATTTTGAATCGAAAATAATGCCGAGATCGTTAATTTCACTTACAGATTTCACTTAGTTTTGCACCAATCTTGAAGTTTATTTAAATTTATTTGCATGAGTATAATAGAGTAATTATAATAGAGTAATTAGTAGTGAGTTCATTATAACCTTCAAAATTATTTCTCGTTGGTATAGCTGGGCAGGTATCGCAATTTGGCTTTTGTAATTCAGGGCCGTCAGTGATTTAATTATACTTTTGGATAAGAAATAATAATTTTTAATAAAATAATACATATGATAGATAACCCTATACGATATCTGGAGTAAATTCTCTAGACACAAGCGACAGCTTCTATAGAAGAGGAACATTAAAAAATCAAAAGCCGTGAAAACTAATTGTATGAATTATTTAAGTTAAGATTATAGATTATACTCGGTAATACTATTATACTGTAAATTGTTTAATTATTTAATAAAAAAAATTAAAAACATAGTTTTGATTTAGTAAAATATGATATACTCACGCAGAAACGCATCATGCGTATTGATTATTGTGACTGAGCTGTGTAATTATAACCTTCTTTTAACTATATTCTCTGAGAAAAGATTGCCAACTGAATGCAATCTAGGTTTAAGGGAGTATCTAAATGACAGCCTTGAGAGGAATATGCAGACCCACAGTTGAGAAAAACCTTCTTCATGTTTCCACTGGAATTATTCTCGTTCTCGAAAGGTAGAATTGATAAGGAACATGCTTACCCATAGTGGAGAAAAACATTTTTGTTTTCCCACTACAATTATCTCGAAAAGAACGTTTGACCATACACAGTCTAACTCACAGTGACGAAAAAACTTTTTCTTTGTCGTACTGCAGTCATTCAATCAATTATACCTACAGAGTCTAGTGTTGATGTATTATTATGTCTGCGTTAAATTAATAAAAAAATCAATAGTGAACTAAGCTTAAAGTACTCAACTATCCTTAATCAAAGACCGCGCATCTAACCAGTGCTTTTTATCTCGTGAAGTGGCGTTATTTTTCAGTGTTTTGGTCTTCACAAAAAACTGACACAAACTGTCAAACTATTCTGAAACGAGCCAGCCTCTATAAAACACAAAAGTGCCATATTTCTAGAAACTTACGTGAAATTATCACTACTAACATCATATAATCAATACTATCAATCGTGAAATCACTTTTTTATATTAAATTCACCATGAATACACAGTGCATCGCTTGTGATAAAAACATTGACACTCCAGCTGATTTCATTTCTCGTGCTATTTGTGAAAACACCTACCATCTTACTTGCGCTGAGTATGTGGAAACCTCACGCCGTGCAGCTAGAAATATACAGTGGAAATGCAAAACGTGCCTTAAAAGTTTAAAAAATAACAAAACTAAAACCTTGTTATGTGAGATATCAAATGATCAAGAGCCATCTATCGTCAAACATGCCAAGCAGACAATACAACCATCAAAATCTGCAAACAGTCAGTCAAGCGGCACTGACAAACTCCAAAACTCAAATATAGATGGCGCAAACCAAGGTCTTCTCACCTCTGAACTATTTATTGAAGAACTGTCCAATTTTAAAACAGCTATAATGGAATTTGTGGAACAAAAATTTGATTCATATACCCAAAAATATGAATCAATCATATCGCAAAACAAAGAAATCATAAATTCAATTCAATTTATATCGGAACAACACGATGAATTGAAAAAGCGTATAATCGAGATCGAAAGATCACAGAAAAAAGTCAATACTGATATGATCGAAGTAAATACGCAAAATTCTGCCCTACAAAACACTATCTCCCAACAAGAAGACAAAATTGACAGGCTGGAGTACCTAGCCCAAATATGCAATATCGATATAAGAGGTATTCCAGAATCTAACACCGAAAATAATATTGAAACCCTAAAAAAAATATCAAAGATTATTAATGACGGAGACACCACTACACCCTTGCAATCTGAAATTACAAAAATATACAGGCTAGGACCGAAAGTGTCCGAGAAGAATCCCAGATCCATAATAGTGACGTTCAACAATATTACATCTCGTGATGACTTCTTAAACAAAATCAAAGCATATAAAAAATCCGCTACCACCGGCACAAATAAACTAAATACAGCGGACTTGGGACTATCGCAAGAAGCCAACCGGATTTATGTGTCTGAACACCTAACACAAAAAAGAAAATTTCTACTCTCTCAAACTTAAAAATTTGCTAGAGAAAATAACTTTAAACACTCTTGGACGACTTCTGGGCGTATTCTACTAAGACAAACTGATACCTCCAAAATTATTACGATAAAAAATGTCCTTGATCTTGATTGAGAAAAATGTCAACTACTATGACTGACGATAAATGGTATCCCAACATTAACCTTTACTGTGCTGCAAAACAATAATCATTCAGTTAATATTATTAATATTATTTGCATCGCAAGTTTTTATATGAATCTCACCACAAAAAATAATGTAAATACCCAAAATAATGGATTTCAACTCCCTTTAGTAGTTTTTTCTTCCATCAGCACAATTGTTATAATAATTGCTAATCTTCACTATTTACTATTCCTATTATATGTTTCCTCCTTTGGCAAAAACTCAAGTTTTTTAATGCCGTCTAAGATAAAAATATGTCATTCCGTAAATAATATTTTCCTTGCCAGCTTTTACTTAAGTTATAACGCTATTAACAATTCATGTACCCAAAATATACAAGATAATATACATAAACATAATGCACTCTTACCTTCTTTAGTAGCTTTTTTTTGTACCAGCAAAATTATTATTCTAATTGCAAATCTTATTATATACCTAACTCACGATTTTTTAACATTCCTTAAGATAAAAGTAGATTATTCTGTAAATATTACTTTCCATGCATGCTTTTGCGTGAGTCATATTAGTAACAATTCACATACTCAAAATTATATACACTTATTTTGTCTAATAGTCTTCTTATGTATCAGCATAATTATTGTAATAGTTGCTTATCTCACTTTCAAATATCCTTACAATACTTACCAATTACCTTACTTGGTCTAAATTCTAGCCTTCTTATTATTCTTTAAGGAAAATGTAGATAATTTCGTTGATAGTAATTTATACTCATGTTTTTGCATACTCTTGCCATGTAACCACATAACCACCAACAACAAAAAAAAATTGCATCTGTTCTTACCCAAGGTTCACTGTCAATACTTTATATATAATTATTTCGATATTATGTAAAACTTGGAAAGAAATTTACTGCAAATTCTCAGGCTCCTTTCTAACTACTATTTATACATCTCAAAAAGCATTGCAACTGTTTACTTTATTTAAACACACTTATCACAAACAAAGAGTAATATAAATATAAATTCTAATGATATATAACCAACATGATGAAATCGATAGTATCACAATGCCGACTACTGAAATAATCTGTGAAGATAATTATAAAATAATGCAATTCCACTGGGGATCTAATAAAATTAATATTGTTCATCAGAATATTAGAACTATGGATAATTTGGACGACTTTATTTTATTTATGGATGAAATAAAATCTGTGGTAAAGTTCCATGTAATAATTTTCACGGAATGCAGATTAAGTGATTCTTATATCACCAAACAAATTTCAGGCTATAATGAATATCACACAACAACACATATTAATCAAAATAGCGGAGTGGTAGTTTATATAGATATCACATTAAATTCTCTTGTTCAAGAAATAGACATACATCAGTGTAATTGCTTAAAAATCAACATAAATAAGACTTTATGTATCCTAGCTATATACAGGTCTCCATCGTTCAATGACATCCACCCTTTCCTGGAGAGTCTCACTGTAGAGACAAAACACAATACATGCTAATCGGGGACATGAATATAAATACAATAGGAGAAGTAAAGCATAGACAGTGTGATGACTATTTATGTGCAATGGCGGAAAGTAATCTTATTTCCAATATTACTTCTCCAACTAGGGTACAAGGTACTTCAAGCTCGTGCTTGGATCATATATATTCCAGAAATATAACAAGCTCAAATGCATTTGTTATGAATAACACAATTACTGATAATTACACCATTGCAATCAGTATCCCAAACTCAAAACACAAAAAATAAAGAACAATAATAAAATGGTTATCGACTTTGAGGCTTTATTAAATGATCTTAATTAAAAAATTGGGAATTTATTTATAAAGAAACTGAAGTAAACAATGCTCTAACCTATTTCATCAATGAAATCAATGCATATATTATGAAACACTCAACAATAAAACACATTTCACACAATAAACTACAACTCACCCCGTGGATTAGTAACGGCATTGTAAAATCTATACATAAAAGGAACCATCTTCATAAAATAGCAAAACAGGACCCATTGAACGATACTAAACAACAAAACTACTACCGATACCGAAACATACGTAAAAACGCAAATGTAAAGAGAGTTACTATAAATCTTTACTCGATAAGGACAACTCCAGCAAAAATACGTGGAACGTTGTTAGAGACATAACAAAAACTAAACGAAATACCAGTACACCTATAGTTGAGTTAAAAATCGGAAATTCGACTATAACTGATTCTCAAGAAATCGCATGTCATACTAATCAATATTTTGCATCTGTTGGCACTAATCTAGCGAATAATATTTTAATAAATACTCAGAAAACTGAAGAAATTTTAGCGTCAGCCATTAAAACAAACGATCCAACCTATTCACTTGAAATTAAACCAACTACTGTTGAAGAGATCATAAAAACAATCAACAGTCTTAAAACTACACATGCTAAGGGTCCAGATACTCTAAATACACAAATATTTTAAAAAAATAAATCTCAGATATCTACTCCGCTGGCATATATCTATAACTTAAGTTTTGCTTCGGGAATATTTCCTGATCACTTTAAAAAATCAATAATCATCCTAATTCACAAAAGTGGACCAAAATTTTTCGTACAAAACTATAGGCCTATATCACTGTTAAGCGCAATATCTAAAGTTATTGAAAAGATTTTCAAATCAAGGTTGAGCGAATATGTGGAGAATCACAAAATTCTAAGCCCAAACCAATACGGCTTTCGGTCGGGTAAAGGAACAGATGATGCCATCGCATGTCTCACAAAAACCATTGCAGAAAATATAGACCGTGGCAAGAAAACCATTGCCCTGTTCCTGGATCTAGCCAAGGCTTTCGACACAATATCCCATAAAATACTATTACAGAGACTGCAAAATATAGGAATAACGGGAAAAACTTTTCAATGGATACAAAGTTATATTTCCAATAGATTACAGCTAACAAAAATTAATGAGGCTACTAGTACTTCACTAGAAAATAACTTTGGAGTGCCACAAGGAAGTACACTAGGACCCCTTCTCTTTATTATATACATCAACGAACCATGTAACCAACATGTGGGTGGTAAAATAATTACATTCGCAGATGACACCGTCATATTGTTTGAAGGAGAGGATTGGAAAGAAACACACGACCTTGCGAACATCGGTATTAATAGAGTGAAACAGTGGCTAGACAGTAATTTGCTTACATTAAACATATCTTAAACCAAATACCTAACTTTCAGCGCTACTATTACAGGACAACCCAAAACACCTCACCAGCTCACAATACATAAAATTGACTGTAGTTTTGGAAATAATAACTCTCCATGTAATTGTGAAACTTTTGAATGTGTTAAATTTATTAAGTATCTTGGAATTATAATTGATAATAACCTGAAATGGAAATACCAAATAGAAAATTTAGCTAAAAGAGTGCGTTCACTGATTCACATATTTATTTCATTGCGGGAAATTTTAAAAACACACCACTTAAAAAATAGATATTACGGACTATGTAATTCGATAATAACCTACGGCTGTATTGGATGGGGAGGTTCAGGAATAACAATATTAAACCCGCTATTAAAAGCACAGCAATCTATCTTACGTGTTATTATGAAGAAACCTTTCAGATATCCGAGCGACGCTCTCTACAGGGAATTTAATGTACTCGATGTTCGACAGAGTTACATAAAGAAGATAATAATCTATGCTCATAAAAATAAACATAAAATGAAAACAATCGAACACCAACATCAAACCAGAAGCAAAGGCAGAAATGACCTTTATATTCCAACAAGTACCACAGCGGCTTATCAAAAAATATTTTCATACCTGGGACCAAAATTATATTAACAAAATTCCATCGCAACTAAAACTGTGTGAAATGCCATCCTTTGGCCCAAAAATAACAAAATGGTTACTAGACTTAGGCAGGTTGGAGTCAGAAATACTGTTAAAAAATATTGTATGATAATTATGTGTTACAAGCGCCTGATTTATTTCTTAAGTCGTATAGTCTTATTTCGATGTTAAAAAATATTGTATGATAATTATGTGATACAAGCGCCTGATTTATTTCTTCTGTTTACAAATTAAAATTTTTATTTTTATTTTATTTTCTTTTATTTTAATTTTATTTCTATTATTTTCATTTTATTTTACTGTTTATTTTATTATGTATTAAAATATAGTAATATAAAGGCTACATGTATCCTCGCTTTCAATCTTGTGATCTCTCAAAATAAATTGTATCGGTTATTTCACCATTAAGTATATTCACTGTCAATTTGACTGTCCTAGAACGGGAGACCTTCCTAGTTGGACAGTCAAAATCTATGCTGTAATATTTTTGTAACAAACAAATAAATAAATAAATAAATTCACTTTATCGAAATCCTGATTTGGCCATAAGGGACATGCGGACTGACTCACGGAATAGTTTTGCAAATTATTTGGTGGTATTTAATGTTCCTGGGATGGGTAAATTTATTTGTTATTAATATGTATCTCCACAATTTAAAAAATGATAAGTAAAATATAAAGTAGTGTGCCAACTGCAACACGCTACGGTTGTGTCCGCCGCGCTATTCGTAATGCCACCACCTTATTGTTACCGCGCGTGTAGGTAGTGCAGTGAGTGAAGCGGATACCAAATTAAGTGGGCCTCCAAGTACAAACTATGCCGTTATTTAAGGGGCCGAATACCGATGGATCTCCCGGCCAAGGGGAATCGATACATGTGATCAACGAATGCCCGCTCCATTATTTCCCCGGCGGGATTGGTGAGGTTCACATGGCGGCGCCTGAGGCCCTAGACTGGCTAGCAGACTTAGGACTCTAATTTATTTTATAAAATGGAAACATAATTTATTTTTAAAAGGATTCCAGACCCTCCAGTATCCCTGCACTCATGGTGTTTAGTGTTGCATACTTACATTTATAGTAACTCTCATAAAAACACATCAGAAATGTGTTCGCCTATAAAAATGAAAAAAAAAAACTTGGCTTTTTAGTATTTAAATTAATTTACGTACCTATATGTATAATGAAACATTTTCGTGGTTTTTATCTTATGCATTAATTTTAATTTTTTTTTTATGTACAAATAATATTTTTTATTGTGCATATAATTTATTTAAATTAAAAAAATTACGCTTGTAAAAAAACACTACCTTTTATCATTTTAAATAATTTACGTGCATGTTTAATAAAAAAAACATTTTACCACATAAATATTTATTTAAAAAAAGGCATTATATCGTTTATATGACAAAATATTATAAATAATACGTATTATTCATTTTTTATACAAAGTAATTTTTTTGTATATTATGAAATGCCATTTTTAATTGCTGTGGCTCAGTCTTTTTGTGCAGATAGAAAAATAATAGCGCATGTTTCTTTTATATCCAACAAAGACATAATACACAGTTGCTGTTTCAGAGTGCAAAAATTTTACCTGTTAAGGCTATTCTATGGCAAAAAATCATAATTCAGTATATATTTACCACGCAGCATAAAGAGAAATTAGAACATAAATACAGCACTAAATTCGGGTTAACAGTTCCGAAATTTAATAATAAATACGGACAGAGAACGTTTGAATACAACATACCGAAGATATTTAATTTATTACTTGACACTATAAAGCAATGGTCTATGAATAAGGTAAAATAAATGGTGAAAAATTGGCTATCGGAAAAATATTTTTTTATTTTAATATGTATGAAAAATGTTGAATCTGTAGATTTAAGATGTAAATTATAACTTCTAAAAAGTATATGTAACTTAACTTTAAGCACCTGTTGACAAGCCAATTCAATTGGCTTAGCAGGGCTTGTTTGTTGATATGTATTAACTATTCATTCAATAAAAATAAAATAAAAACAGATGGCCCTGTTTTACTTTATTTCAAAAATACCTATTCATCCAACTGATTAAAAAAGCATGTTTTTTTCTCTCACAGGTGACATTTATGTACATAATATAGGTATATAGAAACACACGCTTATTTGAATGCGTTGTGTCAAAATTTCAAAGCAATCGGTCTAGAACTTTCAGAGATTTAAGAATTCGAATAAACGAACATTAAAATTTTCATTAATATAGATAATAAAAATCCAGTCGTTTTTATTTACATAATTTCTTATCATATAAATAAATAAATAAAATATTTAAACATAAAATTTATTTCTACCATAATTTATTTCAGCCATTTTGAAATATGATTATAATACATATACGTAACTTATTTTACATAATAAAAAGCCAGGTTTTTGAGCCAGGTTCATTTATCTGAATACGATAAAATTATTCATAAAATGTGGGTTTTTTATTTACATCATTTGAGAGTGTCCGATTAGAGCAGCTATAGGCAGACTGATGGAACCTAAGCGCAAGCCAATTACTAAGTTTAGTGGTCGCGCTTTCGGAGTATCTGGGCCGAAGGCTTGGAATAAACTCCCTCCGAAACTAAGATCCATAACAAGTCCAACAGAATTCAGGTCTTAACTAAAAACTTACATTTTTAAGCTATCATACCCTTAAATTAAATATTCCATTCCTGAGAGAAAGTCCAATTATGTCCTAAATCCTGTATCTAAATTTCATTCATAAATATTTAGTTAATGTTAATTAAGTGTTAATCTCAAGTGACCTACCAGGTAAGTATGTGGTGTATATTATCTCCATATATAGTAAGTAATGTTAAGTTAAATGTTATATTAAGCGTATAAATATGTATTATTTGTTTTATGTGTGTAACGATATGATAAGTTGTATAATTAAGATGTTTAAGTAGTACTTGGAAGGGAATGGCCGACAAAGATGTCGATGAGGTTCGCTATCCATCACATCGCCAACCCTTCGGTGGCGCAAAGAGGAGGACGGAACGTGATCAATGTCGAATTGGTACATTTATTTATTTATTTATATTTTACATGTATATTTACAGAATAAAAATATCCATTAACAAACATACATTATACAATCATAATTGCCTAATTAGCAATTTAAATTTAGTGATGTGCAGGTGGAAAATGTCGATGTCAGAGGCTAGTGAGTTAAGAAGGCCTATCATTCTTCCGAGAGGCATTGCTGATGGTAAGTTAGTCCTACATCTCGGAAGAATGAATGGTTTGTGTCTACGCGCTCTTGCGAAGTTATCAGGGACGTAAAATAAAATTTTATTCAAAATTTCTGGATTGTTGATGTGACCGTTCAACAAGTTATAGGCCATCATCAGCAACGCAGCTTTCCGCCTGTTGACAAGACTATCGATACCTAGCATTCCGGAAAGGAAGGCTGATGGGTATAAATAGGGATAGTACCCGAAGTCTCTAAGATAAAGATAACGTAGAAACTTCTTTTGTACTTTCTCTACCATAGAAGTGTACGTTGCATCCCCTGGTCCCCATATTATTGAGCCACTTTCCAAAATACTACGTACTAGGCTAAAATATAGCAAGCGAACCACGGCAGAGCTGCAGAAATGCCTGGAGTTACATAGCACAAATCCAAGCATTCTCAAAGCCCTGCTGCATATCGTTTCAATATGAACGTGAAATGTTAAGTGTGGGTCAAAGGTTATTCCCAAATCTTTCGGTTCAGAAATATGTTTAAGAGAACATTGGGACATCCTATAGTTGTAATAAATCACAGTGTTTGCTCTAGTATAGCACATTATGGCGCATTTCTTAAAATTAAAACCTAATTTGTTAATTTCACTCCATACCACGATAGCATTTATGTCTCTCTGGAGCTGTGCGCAGTTTTCTAAGGTCCGGATTCTTAAAAATAGCTTCAAGTCATCTGCAAATAACAAAAATTTCGCAAACTTTATAGCATGATGAATGTCATTAATAAAAAGGGAAAAAAGTAAAGGACCAAGATTAGACCCTTGAGGAACCCCAGAGTTTGTGGGAAAGTACGACGAGTTAGAAATACCATACGTTACGTATTGCTGTCTACTTGATAAATAGCTTGCAAATAAATTTAAAATTTTTACCGAGAATCCAAAACGGTCTAATTTATTTAAGAGTATCAGCGGGTCTACGGTATCAAAAGCCTTTGCGAAGTCGTTGTATGAGACGTCAACTTGGATGACAACCTCCTCTAATGATACATGGAACATTAGAGGAGGAATGGAAAGAAAGATGAACGAACTGTGTGATACTATGGTGAGCAAATGTTTGGACGTACTTTGTATAACAGAGAGTATGAAAAAAGGTAGCGGTACAATGCAGCATAATGATAGGCTCGTCATTTGGTCTGGGAGACCAGATACGGAGAGGGCTTGTCAAGGTGTTGCAGCGCTACTGTCTCCCAGAATGATTGAATGTATGTTGCAGTATGAATGTGTAAGTCCGAGAATAATGTGGATCAGATTTAAAATCGGTTTGACAAGGGTGTTTCTTGTTATTTGCTACGCCCCTGTTAATTCTGAAAGCGATGAAGTGAAAGATGATTTTTGGAATGGTGTGAATGTTGTAATGAGACTAAAAAATATGAACGAAAGGATTATAATGGCAGGCGATTTGAATGGGTGGGTGGGAATTAGACGTGACGGATTTGATTCGGTCTTAGGTATGTTTGGGGATAAAAGAACGAATGACAACGGGAACAGAATGCTTGAAGTATGTTTAGAGTGGAACCTGTTTGTGTCGAATACTTTCTTCGATCATAAAGGTATCCACCAATATACGTGGGAAAGAGGAAATGAGAGGTCAATTATTGATTTTGTAGTAATTGACTCTAGGTTGAGAGCTGTTACCGAGGACACAAGAGTTTTCAGAGGGGCTGAGGTCGAAACTGACCACTTTCTTGTAGTGTCGAGAGTAAACCTCTTTCGCGGTTGGCGCTCTAAAGTGAAAACGGTACCAGCTCCGACAAGAGTCAAAATAGAAAAACTGCAAAACGATAATGTGAGAAGTAAGTATGTGAATTGTGCAGAGATAAGATTGAATGCGAAGGAAATGGATGGTCTAAGCATAGACGAAACATGGAACCACATAAAAGTGTGTCTTTGTGAATCTGCTAGGGAGGTTTGTGGAATAAGTACGCAAGGTAGGAAGAAAGGTGATGCATGGTGGGATGATGAGATTAAAGCACTGGTCTCAGAAAAGAAGAAAGCATGGTTGTGTCTGATTGCGGCTGGCAGTGCTTCCAGCGAAGAAAAGTATCGAGCGAAAGAAGTATATAAGGAATGTAAGAAAAAAGTAAGAGTTGGAGTGAAAGAACGAAAGAAACGCCTGGAAGAGGAAGAAGGAATGAAAATGACAAACCATTTCCAAGAAAACATTAAGTTGTTTTGGAAAGAAGTCAAAAGGTCCCGGAGTGGCCCAGAAAACGGAAGCATGAAAGTGATAAAATCAAAAGATGGAAAAATGTTGACGAATGAGGAAAAAATAAAAGAGAGATGGATGAATTATTTCGAGGAAGTCTTCGAAAGCGAAGTGAATGACAGTGATTCCAGTGGCGAATCAGATATGAATGACGATGGAGTGAATGTTACCGAAATTAGCATGGATGAGATAGAAAGCTCGATTAAATGTATGAAGAATGGTAAGGCTGTTGGGTTTGACAATATTGCTGCTGAATATTTTAAAGGAGGTAGCCGTGTAATTCTCACATGGTTGTGCAATCTTTTTAACCAATGTTTAAAGGAAGGTTACACGCCTTTAGATTGGAGAAGGGCTGTGATCATGCCATTATACAAAGGTAAAGGGTCACGTATGGAATGTGGGAATCATAGGGCTATTAGCCTGCTTAGTTCAGTTGGCAAGCTGTATGGTAGAATTTTGATTGAAAGAGTAAGAAAGGAAACAAAGGATAAAATATGGGATGTGCAAGGTGCTTTCATGAGTGGAAGGGGGTGCATGGACCAGATATTCTCATTGCGTATGCTCACTGAGAAGTTTCTGGCAAAAAACCAGAAACTTGTCTGTGCCTTTGTAGATTTACAAAAAGCATACGACCGAGTCGACAGGAAAAAGCTATGGAAGGTGTTGTCCAAGTATGGAGTGAATACGAATCTGATTCAGGCAATTGCGTCTCTGTATGAGGGAAGCGTTGCATGTGTTAGGGTAAACGGTGGTTTTACGGGGTGGTTTGATATCACAAAAGGTGTTAAACAAGGCTGCGTAATGTCACCGTGGTTATTCAATCTATACATGGATAATTGTATGCAAGAATTGAAAGAGGTGGGATTGGGCGCGAATTTGAATAATTTGAAAGTATGTTGCCTGTTGTATGCTGATGATGCGGTGCTGATTGCTAATAGTATAGATGATCTACAGTCTCTCGTGTCTAGGATGAACGAAGTATGCATGAAGAATGAGTTAATGATGAATGTAAGTAAGTCTAAAGTAATGGTGTTTGAAAGAGAGAGTACGAAAACAGTGTGCAATATAATTGTGAATGGGGAATACTTGGAGCAGGTGGATGAGTTTGTGTATTTAGGAAGTATGTTTACGAGAGATGGGAAGGCTGACAGAGATATCGAAAGAAGGGTAAATGCAGGTAATTCCGTTAATGGAGGACTAAACGCCGTAGGCGCTAACAAAAAATTGTCCAAAGAAGCGAAGTTAGCAGTCCACAACGGAGTGCTGGTACCTACCTTGATGTATGGAAGTGAGGCATGGAACTGGCAAAGAAAGGATGAAAGTAGATTAAATGCTGTTGAAATGAGATCCCTGAGGCGTATGTGTGGTAAAACCATGTTTGATCGTGTGAGGAATGTGGAGATCCGCAAAGAGTGCAAGGCTGATGTAAGCGTAATGAGTAAGATTAAGAAAGGGACGCTTAGATGGTTTGGGCATGTAGAGCGAATGAGCGAAGATAGGAGTGTAAGGAGGATATATGATGCAAATGTGAATGGTAGCAGAAGTCGGGGACGCCCGAGGAAGACATGGCACGATCAAGTGAATCAGATACTCGAGTCGGGCCATGTCAAGAGTCAGAATAATAGAAGAGTATGTATGAGACGATGTATGAATGTGAATGAGGCAAGGAGTGTGTGCCAAGACCGAGTTGTTTGGCGGTCCGTCCTCTCTGCCTACCCCTGCGGGGAAACGGCGTGATGGTTAGTTAGTTAGTTAGTTAGTTAGTTAAAAACATAGATCAATGATATGTTTAATGTATTCCTACAGCGCCCTTGAGGGGATTTTGCACGAAAAAGGCGCTTTACAAATCATCCGAATATAATAATAAATATTAGAGATTTGTTGGCCAATTTGACAATCAATTATTTTTTTAAATTTATATGTTTGCATTTCTATCTTCTCGTATGTGAATCACGTTTTCTTTTGTTATGTTGATATACATACCCGCGAATTTTACATGGTTATTCTTCTAAAATGTAATTATTATTTCTCGCGTAAATTAATATTAACGTAAAATAAAAATATTAAACAGCACTATATTTCAAAATCTGAAAGGCTTAAAGTTGTTGTGTACGGTCATTATGTTGAATGAAATGTTTGTTTTTTTTTCGAAATGCGAAATAAAAACAATAGTTGTAGTTAAAACTTTAACAACTCCCCGTGTATTTTTGAGTATAGGCTTCCTGATTATGCAAGACAAGAAAATCACTTGATTATGCAGATATTTTTTAAAGCAATTTGATAGTGACAGATGACAGCTGAAGTGTTCTACTTCATTCTAAGGTTAAACAAGCTTAGAAATTTGTTAATATGAGTTGCGCCGTGAGAGAGGCAGAACTGAGAGCATCTGACATAATTAAATATTTGTGAATTTAATCATGAATAGCATAGCTTTCTCTTTATGGATAAGCTGTGATAATATCTACTCTCGGGAGAAGTCCCTTGATATAGGGCGAAACAGATAGCTGCAGGGACAATTATAACAAATCCGTATATGTCTCCGGTAACTAGCTAAGAATAATATTGAATTTTTAAATAAATTTCTGTTATATACATTACCTCTTCGGTCGTGTTCTTTCTCCACTCTGCATTCTCACCAAATCGGGTCACTCAAGTTGGGACGAGGGTGATAAATTTAGTTACAAAGAGATGTAAGTTATTTATGCAATAGGGTTTTAATTCGGTTTGGCCAAGTTTTAACACATACTCTTAATTATACTTAGATCTACTTATTTCTAAATCTCAACAAGTTGTCATTTGGTTCGGGTTGCTTCTACATTGTTCACATCGTCATTGTCAATTAAACACATTATATCAATAATTATTAAAAAATAATTATTATATTTGAATGATTTATATAGCGCAGTTTTGTGCAAAACCACTTCAATGGCAATATTGTTCACAGTGTTGTTATTGAGTTCTCTGCGTGGCCTTAGTAAGGCCGAAGTTCAGTTCAGCAGCTCAGGGCCTCCTAGCCGAGACTCCAGCAAAGTCTCCCACCAGCGCCATCGCCTTTGTACTTTGCAATTTGGCCATTGGCCGTGTCAGGTCACCGCACTTCTTCGGCTCATGCCCAGCTTTACGTCGCCGAACGGAGAAACATAATATCTCGAACTCAACTGAAAATTCTTCATGCACCGCACAGCATCATGCCGCCGGGCAGGGAACGCGTACTTGGTTTAAAAATTACTATGACGAGATTGATTTGTGACAATATCTGTAATCTGAAATGTTAGTATCGAAGTGTAAGGAATTTGTCGTAGATGTTTTGGTAAGAACATCATAAAAAAGTGATCAAAATTTACCAGTCATACCAATACTATTTGGTTTGACGACCCGTTTTCCCATTCACAAGTTTTTAATCATTTGTGACTATAACATATCCTAAATTGAATGGAATAATCTACAAATGTCAACTAACAGAGACCGACGTTCACTCGCCTTACTAAACATCTCTTATCTTTTGCTCAATTTAACCAGTTACTTAACAAATATGGATTCATTTTGGACCTCGTTCTCTGTAACACCCTAGCTAATATATCGTTTGGCGATTAAACATTTAGTTGCAAAACTCGAATTTCTAATAATGCACCTTCTCAAACAATAAAATTGTTACAACAGAATACGCAGATTTTAAAGAGCGAAAGAAATCGACGGGTCAATCGTGAGCAGCGGATGTTAATGCAGCGTTAAAATCGTTCTTTTTTTATAATTGAACTTATCTAGGAGTAAAACTATTTAAATTAAAATTTTAAAAACTAAGTTATTTCTTAAAAACCACAAAAATGACCTCAGTAAAAAAGACTTGAAAAAAATCTACATAGCCCTTTGCCAATCGCTCTTAAAATACGGAATTATCAGATGGGGCAGTGCAAATGACAATATCTTAAGGAAAACTTATTAAAACGAAAAAGCCACTATAAAATTTATTCTGGAAGTTCCCGTAAGAACTAGCATTAGCTTCGCATTCAATGGTACTAAATTGTATAAAATAATAACACTCTCATTCAACAGAAGGAAATCAAAATATAAGTAGACGACAGTTGCACTCGGAACATGAAAAAGGTTTTTTACCGCTGTGTTTAAGCATGTTTTTTCGCCTTTTTCTTTCGAAAACATGAATAGTTGCACTCTGAACATAAAAAAAGGTTTTTCTACAGAGTGAGTCAGCATGTTTCTCGTCAAGTGCCACATTCGATAACATGAATAGTTGTACTCGGAACACGAAAAAGGTATTTGTGTTGTGAGTCAGCATTTGGCTCGTGAGACGGTCCTTAAAAAAAATTTTGAAAAAAGAACAAGAAAAAGGTTTTCATCCTCTGTGAATCAGCTTGTGTTTCTTGAAATATTATTTTTGGGAAAATGAATAGTTCCACTCGGAACATTAAAAAAGGTTTCTATCCTGTGTGAGTCAGCATGTCGCTCATCAGACTGTCCTTTCGAGAAAATGATTTGTTGCACAAAGAACATGTAAAGGGTTTTTCTCCACTATGATTAACCCGGCGAGGCTGTGGTGGGGTGTGACATACCCCACGCTTTACTTCAACGATCGTTTTGTTTTAAATTTTTGCTGTAACGATTTGTCTCGCCGCATAGCTGGAGCTAAGGAGCTGCGGGAGGGGATAGTGGCATGATTGCAGTGTTGCGCTAACCGGCGCTTGAGATATACGTGTGCAAACTCCTGTCGGGTACGTAATACCCCGCCACATAGTTGGTTCGTGGTTATTTCTGTAAAATTGAAAATTGTTTTTTTGGTTTATTAGCTTATTATTTGTTTTAGTTTTTGAACGAAAATGAGTTTCTAAAGAGATCAAAGGCATCTTGAGTCCATGATAGAGCAGGTTTTCCAAGAATGTTCGGACGAGTCAAGCTCCGAACCCGAATCTGATCATTGCAGCGAACATAACCTAGGATCTGAGACAGAACAGGAGATTAGCGATCGAGAACAAGAGGTCAGTGAACTTGCACTAGATTTTAATGAATCTGACGATGATATCCCGCTGTCAGTTTTGAGAAATCGACGTTGTTCTTCTGTTCAAGTTCAACATGTGGGAAGGCCATATGTATAGAGCATGCAAAATTTTCCTGCAAAAATTGTTGTGATGATGACCCTAGTTCCTAAGCTGTTCCAAAGTATTATGATAGTTTTTTATTTCTAATTCAAAGACTGATGTTTTTTCCTTAATTTAGTAGTTGCTGTTTAAAGTAAAATTTTGTTTTTGTTTATTTTAGAGGTTTATTAAGATAAGGCCTATTTTTGATTAAAAAAAACTCAGTTTCTTATATTTTCCTAAATAATAATAAAAATATTAAAGTTTTTTCATTAAAAGCTGTTTATTGTTTATATTAATATCACAAAACATAAGATTAGAACTTAATTTATCGATATTATGATATTTATGGCCAATTTAATAAGTGGGCATGTCAAACCCCACCACATACTCATTATTACATTTTGCCACCACAGCCTCGCCGGGTTAAGTATGTGTCTTCAGACTGTCTCTTCGAGAATATGAATAGTTGCACTCGGAACATGAAAAAGGTTTTTCTCTACTATGAGTGCGCATATGTTTAGTCAGGTGGCCTTTTGGAGAACATGAATAGTCGCACCAAGAACATGATTAAGGTTTATCTCCACTATGGGTGCGCATATGTTTAGTCAGGTTTCCTTTTTGAAAACATGAATAGTTGCACTCGGAACATGAAAAAGGTTTTTCTCCAGTGTGAGTCAGCATATGACTCGTCAAATTGCTCTTTTGAGAAAATGAATTGTTGCACCAAGAACATGAAAAAGGTTTTTCTTCACTATGAGTGCGCATATGTTTAGTCAGGTTTCCTTTTTGAGAACATGAATAGTTGCACAAAGAACATGAAAAAGGTTTTTTTCCAGTGTGAGTCAGCATATGGCTCGTCATTATGCTCTTTTGAGAAAATGAATTGTTGCACCGAGAACGTGAAAAAGGATTTTCGCCACTATGAGTGCGCATATGTTCATATGTTCAGTCAGCTGGCTTTTTCGAGAACATAAATAGTTGCACTCAGAACACGAATAAGGTTTTTCTCCAGTGTGAGTCAGCATATGTCTCGTCAAATTGCTCTCATGAGAAAATGAATTGGTGCAAAAAGAACATGAAAAAGGTTTTTCTTTACTGTCTAGCGTGTGTTTCTTCAAATGTCCTTTTTGGGAACTTGAATAGTTGCACTCGGAACACGAATAAGGATTTTCTCCAGTGTGAGTCAGCATATGACTCATCATACTGCTCTTTCGAGAACATGAATAGTTGCACTCGGAACATGAAAATGGTTTTTCTCCACTATGAGTGCGCATATGATTAGTCAGGTTTACTTTTTCAGAAAATGAATAGTGCATTCGGAACATGAAAAAGGTTTTTCTCCACTATGAGTGCGCATATGTTTAGTCAGGTTTCCTTTTTCAGAACATGAATAGTTGCACTCGGAACATGAAAAAGGTTTTTCTCCACTATGAGTGCGCATATGTTTAGTCAGGCGTCCTTTTTCAGAACATGAATAGTTGCACTCGGAACATGAAAAAGGTTTTTTTCCAGTGTGAGTCAGCATATGGCTCGTCATACTGCTCTTTTGAGAAAATGATTTGTTGCACCAAGAACATGAAAAAGGTTTTTCTCCAGTATGAGTCAGCATATGTCTCGTCAAATTGCCTTTTTCAGAACATAAATAGTTGCACTCAGAACACGAATAAGGTTTTTCTCCAGTGTGAGTCAGCATATGACTCGTCAAATTGCTCTTTTGAGAAAATGAATTGTTACACCAAGAACATGTAAAAGGTTTTTCTCCAGTATGAGTCAGCATATGTCTCGTCAAATTGCCTTTTTCAGAAAATGAATTGGTGCAGAAAGAACATGAAAATGGTTTTTCTTTACTGTGAATCAGCGTGTGTTTCTTCAAATATCCTTTTTGAGAACTTGAATAGTTGCACTCGGAACACCTAAAAGGTTTTTCTAGAGTATGATTAGGGATGTGGTTCGTCAGACTCCTTTTTTGAGAAAATGAATCGTTGCTCTTGGAACATGAAAATGGATTTTCTCCAGTATGAGTGCATATGTGACGTTCCAAATTTGACATACCACGATAGGAGTGGTTACAATGGGTACAAGAAAATGGTTTTTTCACAGGATCCGTCATCAGATCTGTAGACAAATAATACGGATAATGATGGTTTAGAAAGGTCTAAGTTCAGGTTAATTTTTATTATCTTGACGAAGAAGCTATTGGCTTTGAAACAATTATTAATTAAAAGTGGTGTATAAAAAGTGTTTCATGTGAGGCCTTACAAGTTAAATTACCCGCGGTTAGTAAGATAAGCACATTAAATTCTGAAAAAACATAAAATAAGACTAATAGTTAAATCATACACGGAAAACCGGTTTTACCTGATGTCTGGTTAAATATTTCGAAGCATGGTAAGCATTCCTTTAGTATATTTGACTGATCAATGTTAATTTCCATACAAGGAAATCCCCCTTCGTCTTCTTTTCGGGGTCCAAGTTCCGCATAGATACTAACAGTCTCCATATTAATGCTACCTTGAAAAATAAAACGACAGTATGTTTGTTGAACAGTGATTTATAACAAAACCCTACCCAATTCAAACACGAGAGATAATATCACAATTTAGTTCAGGCAAATTGACTTTAATTAACTTTGTAAATGGTCACATGATGCAGGACTATTAATAAATGCTAAAAAAACCAAAGTTATGCATACAAGATCACCTAATGCCAGATTTCAATTTAATCCTAATATTATTTCTCATAGTTTTAATTGCATCCATAAAAATATTCCGACTAATTTTAAATGTGAAAGCTTAGAATTAGTTACAGCATATGTCTATCTTGGTGTTACAATTGCTAGCAGAATGTACACATTAAATTTTTTCCTATCAATTGAAACACTTAAAATAATATATATGTCAATGGCAGAATCTATTATAAGATATGGATTAACCATATGGGGAAATACTAGTATAACCAATCTGAAACAAGTCCAAGTTGTACAAAACGCAATTGTAAAATTACTAGTCGTCCCTAATATTTTTAAACAGAGACATAATACACCGTTGCTGTTTCAGAGTGCCAAAATTTTACCTGTTAAGGCTATACTATGGCAAAAAAATCATAATTCAGTATATATTTACCCCGCAGCATAAAGAAAAATTAGAACATAAATACAGTACTAGATTCACGCGTAATGACGGGTTAATAGTTCCGAAATAAATACGGACAGAGAACGTTTGAATACAACATACCGAAGATATTTAATTTATTACCTGACACTATAAAGCAATGTAAATCTATGAATAAGGTTAAATATATGGTGAAAAATTGGCTATCGGAAAAAAAATATTTATTTTAATATGTATGAAAAATTGTATGAAAAATTGTTAATTCTGTAGATATAAGATGTAAATTATAACTTTAAAAGATGTATTTGAAACTAAATTTAAGCACCTGTTGACAAGCCAATTCAATCGGCTTAGCAGGACTTGTTTGTCGATATTATGTTTTAACTATTTATTCAATAAAAAAAAAAATAATAATAAAAAAAAGTTGGAGTTTCGTTAAAAAAATATTATTTCTTCGCAAACAGTATCCAAATATCGTAATTTAATGTTGTGTTTTTTCATGTATTAACTTTTTTTTTAAATAACATTTTTTTATTTAATAACTGTAATCTAAAATATTAACGAAAGATACCATTGATTTAACATGTATAAGCGGAAATTTGGATAAGATTGGATCCAAGATGTCCGCTTCAGGGACCGATCCTTAAACGAAAAACCCATCTCCCGAGCACTTTTAGTATGGGGTTTGGTTATTTTTGGTCTATGGAATAATGTTTTCTTCAATACGCATTATTCATGTTTTTTTAAATCAATACGTGTAACTTATATCATATCCGTATAACATGAGATGAAAACTTGAGGAATCAAGAACATATAGAAAGCAATTAAAATAAATAAAAAGTTCAGTAACATGGTAGTTTTAGGCAGACGCTACAACAGACAACAGCCAAATATACTTATGTACGGCAAGAGAGGATGTAATGAATATGCATGTGTACTGTTTCCACGACACATATATTACGGAACATCTAATTACCCTTATGCGGATAGTTTTAAATAACAAATTGTTATACACCGTTATCGGAAAGTTGGTATTTTGGTATTATTTTGCAATGACCTTGTTATTACTTTGTAATTTCTTAATTTTTACCTTCTGTCTAGTTAACACTGAGATTATCTAATAAACCAAAAAAGTATAAATAAAACTAACTGGCTGTACGAGTACTATCCGCATATTCCAAACATTCTTTCTTCACATCTTGGAGGTCGAAATCTATATCCATATACGGCATTTCACCTCCGCCTTCCTCCTGGGGCCCTGGTTCCGTCTTGATGGAAACAGTTTCATGCTCCATGGCACTGCTTTGTGGTAGCGATTGGTGATTTGTTCAAGCTCAAACAAATATACCTGAAACATCACAAAGTTGATACGGAACTCTTATTCGAATGAGCTTTGCATATTTGTTGTCGCTTGGAATAACATTGAATTCTTATACATAACTTATAATTATTGGGAATAATTATATTATTGTGGCAGTATCTCGACATTTGCAAACGGTCGTGAAAATCGTCATAAATCGCAGATAAATCAATTCATACAATATCTATCTCCAAAGATAATATCCGGTAATACATTTTATTGGATCCGTCATTCTGCTCTCAACAGAAAATCGGAAATCCATATTTTTATAATGTTTGTACTGTTATGAATGCAATTTAAAAATCGTAACCCACGAATATTATTATGCGACGTATTTACAAATACTGAATGCGGCAATGTTATTTGTCTTCCGTACACGACAACTGATTTATTCAATACGCGATATGACAATGGGTTATGTCAACGCTTCCGGAGATCTCGGATCATAGATATTTTATTCACTAGATCGATATCGCAGGATTTATTAATAAAAAAAATGTGTGTTCCACTTAACCACAGATTAAACGGACCTACGTGTTTACCATAGACGATGATTGATGAGAATTCAAGGCTATTTAATTGAAAACAATACGTCGTAATGTTTTGAAACATTATGATTTAAAAAGTGCCACCATAGTCAATATTATTGCACTAAGACAATTGCGTTCATTCATTATCTCAATAAATATTTTTAAATAAAAATGATCGATTGCATAAAACAACAAAACATTTTCACACGACAATGGTTCTATCTAATACCCAACAAATTGAAACATTATGTTTTCACACCATTGTCTAAATAAGACTAGACACGGCCTATTGACATCGAAATAACCCCAATCCAATTTTGATTTGGTTCACGTGAACATTTATAAAAAAACGCGCGCATTGTGTCGCAATGCGAAGAGGGCATTGTTTTGCTTTTTACGTTTTGCCTTTTGTTAGACTAGAAGCTGATCGGTTTCCCAGTCATGCTTTGAAAGTTATTTTTTTTCAATCGCGAAAACAACACATTTGTAAATATTTTGGAGGGCATCAACCGCGGTTTCTGAATAAAAACTAAATATATAAATAAAATCGTACTGAAAAAACCTCAAAATACAATAATTCCATATAATTTTAATGATTATTTAATTTATTATTTTCTTACTACACCATCTATCGTCTAGTGGACAAAGCGTAATCAGTTACCTACCGAGAAATATGTTTCAAAAACCTGAAGTAAGCCGATAGATTTCACAACAGTGCAACTTTAATACAAATATAAAATTTAACAGTTTTAAATTATGAATATCAAAATCAAACCATCTTTAAAAATGGTCCCAAAAAGTAATATGGTACATAAATTTGAAAGCTTCAAAGAACAATTATTACAAAAAATGACTGATAGAATTGATCTGCAACTGCAATATTTAAAAAAAGGCATAAACTATTTTTAGATATTAAAAACGATATACAAGACCTAGTAAAGAACGTAGAATTCTGCTCGACCAAAATTGATGATTTTGAGAAATTAAAAAACAAACGACCAACCAAAAAAAAAAACGAAGCGAAATATCAAAATCAAACTATCTGTTAATCATATCTAACAAAGCGCACTTGAAAATTCTACCGAAATACAAAAAGTCTAAGGACGGGTTGTTTCGGAGGATCTGAACAATTCATCAAATTTCAATGTTATTTATTTATATTATATTATTAATCCCATGGACATCTACTAATGATTACGAAATAGTGCGTCACCTGTTACTTCCTAATTCTACCCTTAAGATATTCCCTATACCTAAACATAAGAAGAATAAACAAATTTTCTTATAAACTCTTGATTCTTCTTACTGACCTAGCCGCAGATTTCGATGTAATTGTTTTGAGCGAATGGTGAATTAATAAAATGTCATTCCTAAAACTATAAGAAATAACAATCACTACAATACACTACTAACTAAACTAAAAGCGATGGCGTTAATGTCAACATTAAAATGTGTCACAGATCACAATGTAATCATAACTTCCATCACCCAAACAATGCACAAATCGCCACAAAGTACCCTCACCCAAAAAAGATCTACGACGCTCTCCTAAACAATGTCTCTAAAGAAAACTGGGAACTTACATATTCTTGTACCGATGCCACCTCTGCATGTGATGCTTTTATTAATATTTTACATGACCACTTGGCCGATGCCAAATACTACATCAAAACTGAAAAAAAACGATCCAACTCTAAATTGAAAACAAGGGTCAATGCTGATATTCTTCACCGTATCAGAAAGCGTGATAAGATTCACAGCGTCTGTAGAAAAAATCCCAACGATTATGCATCACTATTATTCTACAAACGCTATAAAAACAACTTAAAAAAAATAATTGTCAGCGTTAAAATGGAATAAAACCAAAAACAAATCAGTGAAGCTTCCAATTACAAAAAGATTGCAATATCATTAAAGATATTGCCAATATTAATAAAACCAACTCACCCATTGTTAAGATTAATATCGAAGGTCAAACAATACACGACAACTCTGACCCTGAAAAAATATCGGACCATTTCAATACATTTTTCTCCAATATCGGACCTAACTTAACAAAAAATATTTTACATTATAATTAATTTAATAACTACGACCGATATCTTAACATAGCACAGTATCTTAAATCATAGAAAAAGCGGTCATTTTCTTGAAGATAACAAAATACTATTACATAACCTATATGACTTCCGCAAAGGCAGCAATACTTCAGATGCAATAGCCGCCCTCACATAATCTCGACATTGGACACAAACCACTAGCTGTTTTCTTTCGATCTCGCAAAAGCGTTTGATACGTTATCCCACCCCTTACAGCTTAAAAAACTTCAACAGAACGGAATAACAGGGGTACCCTACACTTGGTTTGAAAACTATCTAACAAACCGAACTCAACAAACTCTTATCCAATCTGAAAAAATACATATACTTGAGCAAAATATTATCAATTTCCTACAGAGTGCCTCAAGGCAGCGTACTATGACACAATTATATTTCTTAAATACAAATCACTCTCTTTACGAAAGCGCTTGCGGTAAAACAACATTCAAATCAGCAGTGACAGCGAGTATCAAAAACAATCGCCGCGATTTGCAAACTGTCATTGCTCTATTATGGAACGGCACTGATATGATCACTTGACACCTCAAAATCCGTCAAGCGCCAAGGCTTATAATTCTAGTAGGCCTTGAGATTGTATAAAACGCAACTTTTGAATACAAAAACGACGCACCGTCAAATAATTTTTAAAAGGTTTATCTTTGTCATACAAGACCAACGTTGGAATTAAAAAATTAACATTTTTGTTTTCATGCACTTGTAAATAAGTACTGTCATTAACTCACATAAATAAAGAATATTGTCTATGGTTATATCCAGTCTCAATCTGACGTTTCACTTGCTTACGGCCACATAAAAGTTTTTGTTTCGCTTCTTTTATATAGTAATGTCCTATAAAGGGTGGTTATTTCATTAAACCTGATTTCTTTATTGCGACATTTTTATTAACATGTTTAATTAAAGTTGGTTCTTCTTCTTTTCTTCATTCTACAGATGTTTTTTCAACGCGAAGGACGATAGAACATTTTTGTTTCTTCATTGTAGACTTTCAGCCCGTGTCACTTATTAATCAAGGGAGTAAAAAGTTCATTTGTAAATATACGGAACATAAGGACACGCATAATATATAATATACCTGGTATTAGTTAGATTATTTCTGTGGAACCTGCGGCACTTTTTGAAGGCGAGAACGGTTTTCTTTCACGCTGTTTCAGATAAATTTTTAATACAGTTATGCACCTAGGTTACTTAAAAGCAGTTTAAACATGAATAAAAAGGCGATACAATATCCCTTATTAATTAAATTTTAATTTTTTGAGTATCTTACTACTAAGTAATTAAATGTGTAATAATAAATTGTGAGTGTAATTCTAATTAATCTTTTAAACCAATCACAAATAATACTAATGATTAACTTGCTACAGTATATTGAACTGGGTTATCCTAATAAAGTAACAAGGTAATAAAAAACGTCATGACTTTAAATATTATGTTACAAATAAAAGGTTCCCTCAAAACGAAGTCAACTGATAATTTTTTCAAATGTTTCAGTACATATGTATATTGAACTGGGTTCAATGTCTGTTATATAACAGAACGTTATCACAGAAGACCATGGATCTTCCCGACTCAGAGAGCGCTTCCATCAAAGTGGAACCAGGGACCCAGGAAGAGGATGGAAGTGAAATGCCGTATACGGTTATAGATTTCGACCACCAGGATGTAAAGAGGGAATGCTTGCAGTATACTCCGACAGCCAGTAAGTTGTAGAAGCAAGAAAATGTTGAATGTTGATTTCAAATATTTTAGCATGTTTCGCGGACAGGACGCTTACTTGTTCGTGGCGTCACCCAATGACTAAATTAAATACGTAAACAAGAACTTTGCATACCAATAAAATATTCTGTAAAAACATTTGTTCAAAAATTGCTGCCGAGATGGCGTAAGCGATTCCGTGGTGAAATGATAATGGGGCCTTGACCCGACGAAATATTAGTGTCTTACATTTATCGACGTTGAGGGATAAGTTGTTAGCGATACAACAATTGGGTAATTTGTCCATATTTTTACTGTAAAATTAGGTAGTCGCTAATATTGGATGTTTATAAGTTTAATTTGATATCACCAGCAAAGAGCAGAACTTCTATATCGTCGAAACAACTTATCATATAATTTATGATTATTTACCTCAAGAATTTTATAATATTTTGTCTGTAAACCAGAGGCTTAAATTAACTATTTCAGTAAGCATTCAGAGATTAAAGATGACCTATTAAATCGCCTACGAAGCACGTAGGTTGTTTACATATATGGTAATTGGTAGTGAGACAGTAAAATATTATGTTGTTGTTGTCACAGCGTTTATTGTGCGTCAGTATAACAAATCAGTTGAGTTACGCAGTTGGGAGATGGCTCTGGATCGATGATGATGATGACACCAGGCGTAGACGGCGATGACTGTGGTAGAATGGTCGAGATGCGGGTCAGTGGGTCGACACCGCGTTGATAGAGATCGGACTCGTGGGCTTATTCAGCACTGGTGATAGACGGATAGACCTTGTTCCTGCATCCAGTAAGGTGACATTAATCCGGGGCGGCTGTCCCACGAACCACGGGTGCCTCCCCCGGCATCATGAGCGGGCCTGGGGAATGTTTGCGCGAGCCCGGTCCCCTTCCGTCCTGCCTCCGGTGACCTGAGGCTCACTTCATTCCCTAGGGTCTTTGGGAGTATCTCCCCCCCCCCTCCCCCCATTTACATTTCTTCGAGGATACTCTCGGAAAACTGGCTAAGGGACGCGGGTGCTTGAGATCGTTGTGGCCAGGCTGCTTGCCACGCTCATTCTTGCCGGGACCGCCCCGTGATAGTGGGGTAAACTGCCCTCGATACGCGGCTTGTATATTTTTATGTTTCAATCATACTTCCACTTATAAAATTTGTGCTCCTTATTTATTATTTAATTTTAGATGCCAAACCACCAGGCGAACACATTTCATATGTGTTATTATTTTGTGTTACTATTAATGTAAGTATGCATACATTATTTCGTACTAACAATCATGCATGCAGGGACATTGGAGGGTCTAGAATCGTTTTAAAATAAATGTAGCTTCTTTTTACAAAAAAAAATTAGAGTCCTGACGTGTGCGGCTAAGGAGGTTAAACAATCAGTTTCCTCACATAGCCGTCGGGAAAGGGTGGGTCCCTTCCAATGGTGAAGTCAAGGAGTCTTCCGGGTACTTTAGCGTAAACGAGGTAGCCGAAGGTGCGATGGACCTTGTCGGCAGATGAGCGGGAGGTACAGGCTGGCGACGATGGTCGCGGAGCCGAGGCGCAGACGGCGATGAGCTGGTCGCAGGGTCTAGGCGCGTCAGGTTAGCGCTGGCCAGGAATGATAGCCTGGGCCAGCTCCCAAAGAGTCCATGGTTGTAGTCCGCGCAAGGTAGGGTGAAGTGTGTAGCGATGTGGTGAAGAAAGATCGAAGCGTGACGCGGGGGAAACCGGCCATAATGGCCGATTCTTTGCTGATTGAGCTGCTGATTCCTTTGTTCTTGTCTGCCACGGGTTGGAGTAGCGTCTGGACTTCGAACCCGCAGGATCGCTGACTCGGTTCATTGTATGAGCATTTGCTTCACCCTGTATGCAAACATTCTCTTATCAGCAGTTTTACGTATCGCGGTACCGATATTTTAATTGAAGTTTCGTAAGTCTGATTCAGATTTTTAACTCGTGTAGTCTGGTTATGATATGATGACCCTAGGAGCGGTGACGTAACCGCTACACACACATATATTATATAAAATGTTGAATAAAAAAGTTAATTGTCTTTGAATAAAATAAATAATGCAAGCACAAAGTAGAAACCGGTAAAAATAACCTTTCTTCCAAAACTGAATATCGTATCCATTTCGTCTGGTTGACATTAATAATATCAGTAGTTCTACAGCGTTTGCCTGTATAAGCGGAATATGAAAGCCAAAAGTATTTCTATTCTTACCCCTCCCATAATAATAATCACGAAACTCAGATTGTATGTCTTGTCTGCGCGAGGCAAGGAATTGTTAAATAATACATTTGCCGTGCGCTGCGAACCTGCAATAGGTAGGAAGCGCCCGGAAAGATCTTGTACCGTTGACGCTTCCGCACGCTTGCTAAAACCCTTTTCAACTGGTGGACGCATACTAGCGGAGTTTTTGTGAGAACAGCAGTCGTGAATGCGCTGTAATTTAATGTTTTTTGTATATATATTTTTATGAATAATCATTAAAAATAACAATATATTAAAATTATATATATACTAATTATGTATAATAATACACTCCAAGCACAAAATCCAAATCGTGACCGATTCGAGTATTCTATTTAGTTTAAAGTGAGGAAGTGTTAATAGTACTATTTTTTTTAAAGAAAGGCAAACATTCCCGGATTACAAATAACCTGAAAATGTTTGAAAATCTAACTAACATTACTTATAAACTACCATGCAAAACTTGCACCTTTAAAACTTACATGCACTTTACCAAATTTGCGTATTTATATCATTATAAAATCATTTTTAGATTCAATTTGAAATAACAATTAAAGCAAACAAATCTCAGTATTAGAAATTATCGAAGAACAACTCACAACCATCTCATATGAACTAATAATTCTTCATTCAATCTATCAATTTGTGGATCGACACAAATTAAATATATATTTTAAATTTAGGAAAAACTATAATATAAATAAACTCTCACACTATTCGCTGAGAAAAATTCAATTCACAGTTTTCCTTCTACCTCTAATAGGTACCGATATAAAGACGTAAAAATGCAAACAAGTTAATTGCACGACTAGGTTTGGTTTTTCGTGAATTTCAGTGGAACTTTATAAAAAAATTACTAAAAAACTTTAGTAGAGCAGTATTTTTTAATGTTTTTTTACCAATGTTGAACTTATTAACCAAAATTATGTTGAAAATGAAACGGAGATAGGTACGTATAGTGTTTTAAACTTTCTTGGAATTTATTATGATTTATAGAATTTTTTTATCTTGAACTTAGTAGTGCGGTCGCAATAACAATATATAAACAAATTTTGCTAGCTAAATTTCGTCTAATTAAATAAAACTAAACAAAACCGTACATTGCATTACCCACCTATTGTACTGTTATAACGCGAGTCCACATTTCCTGAGAATATTTTTTCGTTTTCTTAGCTTGCTTACATTTGGATATTTGTTTTTGTTTTTACTCCCCATTTTCAATTATGGACCTATAAAAACTCATCATTAGTAATTCTTAATACAAACGGAACGCATTTTTACACGAGAAATAAATCATTAACTCTGGTAAGCACTCATCAATAAAAACATCAATTAACAAGTAGTATTAATAGATTTAAAAAATGAATCTGTAAAAAACGAAGTTTTTTTGCTATAAAAATATCTGTTTTTATTAATAAATATACATCTAGATTTTACTAAATAATAAATCTTCCTCCCCAGGGACTGGGGTCAACCATGCTAATAAATGAGCCAAATCCCAATTTGGTATGACCAACATTTATTGAGTATATTAACTGTTGTAATGTCATTCAATTTCAGATAAATGCGTATATGTCAACTTCAATGCATTATCATCGACAACGAGTGTATTTGCCGAGTTTCAGCTCGATTGGATGTCAGGTAGTTCATACATACTTTCAAGAAAACAAAAGTGAATTTCAAATAGATGTTTTGAAAAGATATAATATTTTGGTCACGAAAAATAATAAAATCAGAAAAAAACACAAAATTTCCCTCACGGTTTGAGAACTAAAAATTCCCCTTGCTAAAATTATGTCACCAGAAAAGAAACCGTTAAAAATACTGGCACAGATCTGACGTCTGTTCGGTGCCGCTCTTCGCGGGCTTCTGAAGAAATCATAGAATTCAATACAATGTTTCACTCAAAAAATTATTACGTAAGCGCCAAAATGGATTTTAATTTTTGTGTGAATAATTTAATGAAAACGGAAAAAAAGTAAATCATGTCAAGTGGTAGCAAATAAACATAGCCATAAAACATTATTTTTAAAAAGTTGTTTCTTATACGAGTTCATAGTAAACTCTTGAAAAAGAAATCTATTTAGTAGTTTGCGCTCATATTTTTCATGACGTAATTAATAATTTTATTTTAATTCCGATCAAGCCAGGTGATAGAACACGCTTAAATGTATCCATGATATATTTTTGGTATTGATAACCTATACCTATTCGTAGAAAAGATTAATCTTAATAGTGCTTTCACTTTTAGCTTCACCTTAAGCAGTTCGTTAGACTATCTTTGTATTCTTGAATACCTATTATAGAAAATTATATAAGTTTTCGAGTAATTTATCACATTTAATTTGCAATTCTCACCGATATCATCGATAATACCTTAATTATTTTAATTTATTTATCTTTATTTATTGGTTCATGTATATTGGAAATTGGCCTCTGCTTTTTATTGTTTATTTATTAACGCCCCTTTTCGGGGCTTTTAAATGAGAATATTGAGAAATATACATTATTTATTTTACATAACTGAATTGCTTCATTAACAACATTTTATATTTGTTTAAAGATAAATTGAAGATGTCCACTGACTTGGTATAATTGTTTCCCTCCATTAGTATTCTGGACAAAGAGGAATACATATGGTAACTGAATTAAATCCTTACTTCTAGTATTACGTTGTGGAATCCGAAAGCTAATCAATTCTAGCAATACCGGACTATCAACTAAATCACTTAGAATTTTATATAGAAATACCAACAATTGTTCTGTCTAACAATTTGAGCATATTCATATAATTTAACAGAGTGTTGTAGTTCAACATAATTGCTAGAATACCCATTTTAAAATTTAAAAAACGTAAGAATTTGTTTTGTATTCTTTCAACAGCTTGTACATTTATATTATAATGTGGGTTCCAGAATTGTACTCTAGTTGTCTTCTTACGTAGGTAAATCCCACAACACTGTATTATAGATCTGCAGAAATGTGGCTTGAATCAATGATTAGTTTATGAAATGTGCAAATACAAGGCTAAATAGTTTCGCATGTTTTCGAAAATCAGTCACACAAATTCGATTCACGCCTGGTCTCTTATAATTTTTCATACCTCCGCAAAAACATTATTTTTGTTTTTTTTTTTAATAAAACAAACACTTTGTTTTTAACCACGAATATTTATTATTTTACACATCGACCGGTTTCGCTTAGACCAAGCTTCATCAGGATATAATAATAACTTTAATGTGGTAAACCTTCCTGCGAGTATTCAGATACTTGAACCTCACGTTCGTCTAAGCATATCAACTTACATCATACTATAAAAACAATATGCAGTTTTTCTTTTCTCCAGGTAACATTAATGTGGAGACTGTACCCATCAACGCAGAACCAGGATCCCTAGAAGAAGACGTAGGGATAATTACTTATACGGAAATTGACATTGACCTTCCGGATGTCAAAAAGGAATGCTTAGATCGCTTTCAAAGAAGTTCCCAGACAACAGGTAAAATTAATGTTGTCCGTTAGAAATAAAAAATTCATACTCTTTTATTTCATATTCTTTTAATAGTTCTATTAATCTGTTGCACTTGTTAAGTTTGATTCGTACTTTTTTTCAGACTTATCAACAGATCTCAAGACGCCTCATGTGGAAAAACGTTTATCTTGTACCTATTGTAACTACTCCTGCTTTTATAAGTCAAAGTTAGAACATCACTTGCGTATCCATACTGGAGAAAAATCTTTTTCATGTTCCGACTGCAGTTATTCATGTTCTCGGAAGAGAGATTTGACGACACACATGCTGACTCACAGTGGATATAAACCTTTTTCATGTTCTCATTATAATTATTTAAGTTCTCTAAAGGGAGATTTGAAAAGACACATGATGACTCACAGTGGACATAAACCATTTTCATGTTCCAACTGCAGTTATTCATTTTCTCTAAAGGGAAATTTGTGGAGACACATGCTGACTCACAGTGGAGAAAAACCTTTTTCATGTTCCAACTGCAGTTATTCATGTTCTCTAAAGGAAAGTTTGAAGAGTCACATGGTGACTCACAGTGGAGAAAAACCTTTTTCATGTTCCAACTGCAGTTATTCATGTTCTCGAAAGGAAAGTTTGAAGAGTCACATGGTGACTCACAGTGGACTAAAATCTTTTTCATGTTCCGAGTGCAGTTATTCATGTTATCGAAAGAAAAGTTTGACGAGACACATGGTGACTCATAGTGAAGAAAAACCTTTTTCATGTTCCCACTGCAGTCATTCATGTTCTAGAAAGGAAAGTTTGAAGAGTCACATGGTGACTCACAGTAGAGAAAAACCTTTTTCATGTTCCAACTGCAGTTATTCATGTTCTCGAGAGGGAAATTTGAAGAGTCACATGGTGACTCACAGTAGAGAAAAACCTTTTTCATGTCCCGAGTGCAGTTATTCATGTTCTCGAAAGGGAAGTTTGAAGAGTCATATGGTGACTCACAGTGGAGGAAAATCTTTTTCATGTTCGAACTGCAGTTATACATGTTCTCGGAAGAGAGATTTGACGACACACATGCTGACTCACAGTGGATATAAACCTTTTTCATGTTCTCATTGCAATTATTCAAGTTTTCTAAAGGGAGATTTGAAAAGACACATGATGACTCACAGTGGAGAAAAACCTTTTTCATGTCCCGAGTGCAGTTATTCATGTTCTCGAAAGGCAGGTTTGAAGACACACATGGTGACTCACAGTGGAGAAAAACCTTTTTCCTGTTCCGAGTGCAGTTTTTCATGTTCTTTTAATGTAAGTTTGACGAGACACATGGTGAGGCACAGTGAAGAAAATCCTTTTTCGTGTTCCGACTGCAGTTATTCATGTTCTCGTAAGGAAAATTTGACGAGTCACAAGCTGACACACGGAAAAACCCTTTTCATGTTGACGAAATAAATATATGAAGAAACACACGCCTGCTCATACGGGCGGATAACCTTATTGAAGTTCCTACTTCAATTATTTTTGTTCACGAAAAGGAGAATTATTTATTTTAACGCCATAACATTGTTTTTTTTTTCAATAAAAAGATTCATCGGATTATAACCATACAGTGGTACACAGGAGAATATGAGTAATAAATTATAGAACATGTAATGTGTATAAAAAATTACTATTGCAAGTGATATAATTGTTAATAGAAGTGCAGTGAGAGAATACACAATTTAAAGACATATCTACTAGTGTAATAATAGTTGAATGAGTACTAGGTTTGTATATGACCTGACATAAATCGAGATATCAAGTGTTTATGATAATAGATAGTAATTAATATAAAATTAATTCTATTTAGGTATAGGGTATTATAATAATATGTTTATTTTATTTAAACAGAATATTAATATGCATAAAAAAGTGACTTGTAAGCAAAATATTATAATAGAGTAATTAGTAGTGAGTTTATTGTAACCTTCAAAATTAATTCTCGTTGGTATAGCTGGGCAGGTTTCGCAATTCGGCTTAAGTAATTCAGGGCTGTCAGCGATTTAATGATACTTTTGGATAAGAAATAATAATTTTTAATAAAATAATACATATGATAGATAACCCAATACGGTATCTGGAGTAAATTATCTAGACACAAGCGACAGCTTCTATAGAAGAGGAACATTAAAAAATCAAAAGCCGTGAAAACTAATTGTATGAATTATTTAAGTTAAGATTATAGATTATACTCGGTAATACTATTATACTGTAAATTGTTTAATTATTTAATAAAAAAAATTAAAAACATAGTTTTGATTTAGTAAAATATGATATACTCACGCAGAAACGCATCATGCGTATTGATTATTGTGACTGAGCTGTGTAATTATAACCTTCTTTTAACTATATTCTCTGAGAAAAGATTGCCAACTGAATGCAATCTAGGTTTAAGGGAGTATCTAAATGACAGCCTTGAGAGGAATATGCAGACCCACAGTTGAGAAAAACCTTCTTCATGTTTCCACTGGAATTATTCTCGTTCTCGAAAGGTAGAATTGATAAGGAACATGCTTACCCATAGTGGAGAAAAACATTTTTGTTTTCCCACTACAATTATCTCGAAAAGAACGTTTGACCATACACAGTCTAACTCACAGTGACGAAAAAACTTTTTCTTAGTCGTACTGCAGTCATTCAATCAATTATACCTACAGAGTCTAGTGTTGATGTATTATTATGTCTGCGTTAAATTAATAAAAAAATCAATAGTGAACTAAGCTTAAAGTACTCAACTATCCTTAATCAAAGACCGCGCATCTAACCAGTGCTTTTTATCTCGTGAAGTGGCGTTATTTTTCAGTGTTTTGGTCTTCACAAAAAACTGACACAAACTGTCAAACTATTCTGAAACGAGCCAGCCTCTATAAAACACAAAAGTGCCATATTTCTAGAAACTTACGTGAAACTATCACTACTAACATCATATAATCAATATTATCAATCGTGAAATCACTTTTTTATATTAAATTCACCATGAATACACAGTGCATCGCTTGTGATAAAAACATTGACACTCCAGCTGATTTCATTTCTCGTGCTATTTTTGAAAACACCTACCATCTTACTTGCGCTGAGTATGTGGAAACCTCACGCCGTGCAGCTAGAAATATACAGTGGAAATGCAAAACGTGCCTTAAAAGTTTAAAAAATAACAAAACTAAAACCTTGTTATGTGAGATATCAAATGATCAAGAGCCATCTATCGTCAAACATGCCAAGCAGACAATACAACCATCAAAATCTGCAAACAGTCAGTCAAGCGGCACTGACAAACTCCAAAACTCAAATATAGATGGCGCAAACCAAGGTCTTCTCACCTCTGAACTATTTATTGAAGAACTGTCCAATTTTAAAACAGCTATAATGGAATTTGTGGAACAAAAATTTGATTCATATACCCAAAAATATGAATCAATCATATCGCAAAACAAAGAAATCATAAATTCAATTCAATTTATATCGGAACAACACGATGAATTGAAAAAGCGTATAATCGAGATCGAAAGATCACAGAAAAAAGTCAATACTGATATGATCGAAGTAAATACGCAAAATTCTGCCCTCCAAAACACTATCTCCCAACAAGAAGACAAAATTGACAGGCTGGAGTACCTAGCCCAAATATGCAATATCGATATAAGAGGTATTCCAGAATCTAACACCGAAAATAATATTGAAACCCTAAAAAAAATATCAAAGATTATTAATTACGGAGACACAACTACACCCTTGCAATCTGAAATTACAAAAATATACAGGCTAGGACCGAAAGTGTCCGAGAAGAATCCCAGATCCATAATAGTGACGTTCAACAATATTACATCTCGTGATGACTTCTTAAACAAAATCAAAGCATATAAAAATTCCGCTACCACCGGCACAAATAAACTAAATACAGCGGACTTGGGGCTATCGCAAGAAGCCAACCGGATTTATGTGTCTGAACACCTAACACAAAAAAGAAAATTTCTACTCTCTCAAACTAAAAAATTTGCTAGAGAAAATAACTTTAAACACTCTTGGACGACTTCTGGGCGTATTCTACTAAGACAAACTGATACTTCCAAAATTATTACGATAAAAAATGTCCTTGATCTTGATCGAGATAAATGTCAACTACTATGACTGATGATAAATGGTATCCCAACATTAACCTTTACTGTGCTGCAAAACGATAATCATTCAGTTAATATTATTAATATTATTTGCATCGCAAGTTTTTATATGAATCTCACCACAAAAAATAATGTAAATACCCAAAATAATGGATTTCAACTCCCTTTAGTAGTGTTTTCTTCCATCAGCACAATTGTTATAATAATTGATAATCTTCACTAATTACTATTCCTATTATATGTTTCCTCCTTTGGCAAAAACTCAAGTTTTTTAATGCCGTCTAAGATAAAAATATGTCATTCCGTAAATAATATTTTCCTTGCCAGCTTTTACTTAAGTAATAACGCTATTAACAATTCATAAACCCAAAATATACAAAATAATATACATAAAAATAATGCACTCTTACCTTCTTTAGTAGCTTTTTTTTGTACCAGCAAAATTATTATAATAATTGCAAATCTTATTATATACCTAACTCACGATTTTTTAACATTCCTTAAGATAAAAGTAGATTATTCTGTAAATATTACTTTCCATGCATGCTTTTGCATGAGTCATATTAGTAACAATTCACATACTCAAAATAATATACTCTTATTTTGTCTAATAGTCTTCTTATGTATCAGCATAATTATTGTAATAGTTGCTTATCTCACTTTCAAATATCCTTTCAATACTTACCAATTACCTTACTTGGTCCAAATTCTAGCCTTCTTATTATTATTTAAGGAAAATGTAGATCATTTCGTTAATAGTAATTTATACTCATGTTTTTGCATACTCTCGCCATGTAACCACATAACCACCAACAGCAAAAAAAATTGCATCTGTTCTTACCCAAGGTTCACTGTAAATACTTTATATATAATTATCTCGATATTATGTAAAACTTGGAAAGAAATTTACTGCAAATTCTCAGGCACCTTTCTAACTACTATTTATACATCTCAAAAAGCATTGCAACTGTTTACTTTATTTTAACACACTTATCACAAACAAAGAGTAATATAAATATAAATTCTAATGATATATAACCAACATGATGAAATCGATAGTATCACAATGCCGACTACTGAAATAATCTGTGAAGATAATTATAAAATTATGCAATTCGACTGGGGATCTAATAAAATTAATATTGTTCATCAGAATATTAGAACTATGGATAATTTGGACGACTTTATTTTATTTATGGATGAAATAAAATCTGTGGTAAAGTTCCATGTAATAATTTTCACTGAATGCAGATTAAGTGATTCTTATATCACCAAACAAATTTCAGGCTATAATGAATATCACACAACAACACGTATTAATCAAAATAGCGGAGTGGTAGTTTATATCGATATCACATTAAATTCTCTTGTTCAAGAAATAGACATACATCAGTGTAATTGCTTAAAAATCAACATAAATAAGACTTTATGTATCCTAGCTATATACAGGTCTCCATCGTTCAATGAAATCCACCCTTTCCTGGAGAGTCTCACTGTAGAGATAAAACACAATACATGCTAATCGGGGACATGAATATAAATACAATAGGAGAAGTAAAGCATAGACAGTGTGATGACTATTTATGTGCAATGGCGGAAAGTAATCTTATTTCCAATATTAATTCTCCAACTAGGGTACAAGGTACTTCAAGCTCGTGCTTGGATCATATATATTCCAGAAATAAAACAAGCTCAAATGCATTTGTTATGAATAACACAATTACTGATCATTACACCATTGCAATCAGTATCCCAAACTCAAAACACAAAAAATAAAGAACAATAATAAAATGGTTATCGACTTTGAGGCTTTATTAAATGATCTTAATTAAAAAAATTGGGAATTTATCTATAAAGAAACTGAAGTAAACAATGCTCTAACCTATTTCATCAATGAAATCAATGCATATATTATGAAACACTCAACAATAAAACACATTTCACACAATAAACTACAACTCACCCCGTGGATTAGTAACGGCATTGTAAAATCTATACATAAAAGGAACCATCTTCATAAAATAGCAAAACAGGACCCATTGAACGATACTAAACAACAAAACTACTACCGATACCGAAACATACGTAAAAACGCAAATGTAAAGAGAGTTACTATAAATCTTTACTCGATAAGGACAACTCCAGCAAAAATACGTGGAACGTTGTTAGAGACATAACAAAAACTAAACGAAATACCAGTACACCTATAGTTGAGTTTTTTTTTTTTTTTTTTCCATTATTTCTGGCTTTCACCCTTCAAGGGTGTTCTTGGCCATCATTTAAAATTATTGAGAAAGGTGTATTGAAAGGTGAATTTAAATATTAATTTTATTTAAATAGGCAAATTTCAAAATTATAATGAAAATTGGAGTCGAGTTCAGACTTAAAAGAGATGAAATGTTGAATGGAGGGGAGGCAATTTTAGTTAAGGCTTGATAGAAGAGAGGATATTTGTTTAGAGAGGGACAACCAAAAAATATGTGATCTAAAGTTCCCACTTCTAGACCACAGAATGTACAATCTGGGGAGTCAAGGACGTGAATTTTAAAAAGATGGGAAGGAACGGAACAATGACCGATCCTCATTCGAATGAGTGAAGAAATTTCTTTTTTGGAAAAATGAGGGAATTGCTGAAACCACGGTTTTGATGGTATAGTCCTTTGTATTGAGGCATAGCAGGCTCCCTTGGATTGACTAGCAATGTGCCAATACTCTGACCAAACATTGCGGGATCTTTCTTTGATGATGGAAAAAATGTCAGATAAGGGAATGTGGTTTACGAGGGTAACAACAGGGTTGGACGCTCCTTGTTTTGCCAAGGCATCCGCAATATCATTACCCATGATACCAACATGTCCAGGAATCCAAATCAGGGTTACAGATTTACCAGAGCTTTGAATGGATGCTATCATCACTCGAATAAGGCATACAAAATGATCATCAGGATGAAGAAGAGGACTGGATTTAAGTTTTTGGAGGGAACTGAGAGAGTCAGAGAGAACGAGGGAATGTTCAAAATTATTTTTGATTATATATTTGAGAGATTCTATTATTGCAATGCACTCAGCTGAAAATATTGAAAATTGATTTGAAATTGAATGAAATATTCTATCATTAGAATTATTGTGGTAAACGTTAATACCTATACCACAGTTAGGAGAGTCGGGAGATTTGGATCCATCAGTAAATAAAAGAGAAAAGTTGGGCCATTTAGATAAAATAATGTCATTGAACATATTATTGACAGTTCGGGCCGGGAGATTGGAATGACTTTTAAAGATTCCGATCCCTTCTAATATTGTTGGGGATAGGGTGACGTGACTATATTTTAGTTTGTATAAGGGAAGTAGATCATTTTGGATGATGTGGAGCTCTGAGAGAGACTTAAAATTTTTACAGATGTCAGGAATAGGTTTAGTTGAAGCTCTGATTGTAGATGAATGGTTTGAGTCAATGAACAAAGAGACGCTGGGGATAACCTGATGACATTTAGAATTTAAACATTTAAGAACAAATTTGTCAGCAAATAGTTGACGCCTTAAATAAAGAGGAGGATCAGAACATTCTACTTGAAGGGAATTGATGGGTGACGATTGCATCGCTCCAGTTATTATTCGCAAAGATTTAGATTGAATTTTGTCTAATTTATTAAGTACATTTTTTGAGGCAGTACTAAAAAGTGGGCAGGCATAGTCGAGATGGCTTCGAATAAGTGCATTGTAAAGCAACTTAATGCAAGTAGGGTGAGCTCCCCACCAAACGCCAGATAATGATCTGATGATATTTAAATTTTTTTCGCATTTAGTAACTAAATTATTAATATGGGAAGACCATTTAAGTTTCCTATCAAATGTTACTCCCAAAAATTTTACTTCAGAAGCGTTGGAGATTGGAGAATTTTTAAATAAAATTTGAACGGGGGGGTTTTTATGGCGGTTTGAGAAGGTGACACACTGAGTCTTTTGGATTGAAAGTTCAAGACCATGTAACGTGAGCCATGTGCAAAGGGCATTCATGGCTTCGTTAAGATATTTGACGGCAAGAGGGATGATTTTGGATGATAAGAAGAAAGCTATGTCATCTGCGAACTCGATAATTTTTATTTGTGGGGGAATAGTGACATGCATATCATATGTGTATATATTATACAGTAAGGGGGACAATACATCGCCTTGTGGTAAACCCTTCCAAATAGACCTACTTTGAGGAGAAATATCTGGAAGTTCAATGAAAATTTTTCTATCTAGAAATAGATTAATAATTGATTGGACAAACATGGGGGGAAGGCCAAGGCCTAGAAGTTTTTTTTTCAGGATTGGGATGGAAACATTGTCAAAGGCGCCTTCTATATCTATAAAGACGGCAAGACAAACTTCCTGTTTAGAAATTGATAAATTAATATCAGTGCTGATGATGGCAAGGTTATCCTGAGTGGATTTTTTTTTCCTAAATCCAAATTGAGATGGAGAGAGAAGCTGTTTACTCTCGACAAAAAATTCTAATCGGTTTTTAATTAATTTTTCATAAAGTTTACTGAGGGTGGATGAAAGAGCGATTGGCCTGTAGTTGGATCCAAAATTTGGAGATTTGTTTGTTTTTAAAATAGGGATGATTATTTGAGAACTCCAGTCATCAGGCATTATACCAGTCTGGAAGATTTTATTTAAGATGCTTAAGAAGTGGTTTAGAACATTATCATTACTATTTTTGATTATGCTGTAAGGTATACCATCTCTGCCTGGAGATGAGTCCTTGACTGTTGATAAACCATTTTTTAGCTCAATTAAGGTGAATGGAGAGTCTAGCCAATGATTAGACATGGGAGTATTATAGATGGGCGTTATTTCATCTAAGTTAGGAACAGAAGGGGGGGCAATTTTGTCCAAGAATTCATCTATCCATTTAGAATGAGACGCTCGAGGAGATGGTGAACTGAAGGAGGATCGAAATCTTCGGATCATAGACCAAACTTCCGAAATTGGAGTGTTCGGAGATACTGAACTGCAAAAGTTGTACCACCCGGATCTTTTTTTTGACCTCAATACCCTTTTGGCATTGGATTCAGCGTTTTTGTATATAAGATAGTTCTCCATAGTCATATTGTAACGATAGGAAAGAGATTTAGCTTTCCGAATTCTTACTACTTTGGAACATTCCTCATCCCACCAGGGAGTTGGAGGGAGTTTTTTGAGAGATTTAGTTTTAGGGGGAGGATTTGATTTATTTATTGCAGTTATGAGCATTGATTTGAAGTTATTATAATCATCTTTGACGGAAAATATATCGGTGGCGGGTGAATTTAGTAGGAACTTGTCCATATGAGAGTTAAATTCATCCCATTTGGTGTGTTTCGTTTTAATCTTTGTCGAAATATGAGACTTGTCTGATTGGAAAGAAGTTTGATAAGTAATGATAATCGGGAAATGATCACTGGAGCAAGGGTCGGGGGACACCACCCACGAGGAGAGAGAAGCCAGACTAGTAGAACATATCGAGAGATCCACTGCACTGGGGTTTGTGCTGGGGCGTGAGATCCTAGTAGGAGATCCGTCATTCAAAAGGAAAAGGTTGGATTGATCTAGGAAATCCATCACACTTCGACCATCTCGGTCGGAGAAAGCAGAACCCCAGACGGGGGAATGGGCATTAAAATCGCCTAATATAAAGAAAGGAGGGCTTAGTTGACTTACAATTTGCAACAAAGTTTGTTTATTGAAGTGGGCTGTTGGGGGAAGATAGACTGAAATAAAGGATGTGTCCTTTATTTTAGCTGCAACCATTTGGAAGTCAGCATTGGGGGGTTTGATATTATTTATTGGGGAAAATGATATGGATTTTTTAATAAAAAGGGCAGCACCGCCGCCCGAACCTTCCGGGCGATCGTCGCGGAGACAGGAATACCCTCCCACATTAAAGTGGGTGGATGGAGTAAACCAAGTCTCCGAGATAGCAGCCAAAGAAATAAAGTTGGAATTTAATAGGTTAAGGAGATCAGATTTGTTAGAAATAGCACTTCGGCTATTCCACTGAAGTATTCTGACATCCTGAAGAGCCATTTTGAATAAATGATTTTAATGTGGAAATAATAGTAGCAGCGTTGGACGGTAGATTAGTTTGAGAAGAAATAAGGTCAATTAGAAGAATAATAAGAGTTTGGATAAATGAAGAATTGTCTTGGGAGAGTTTTTCAGAAAGTTTAAGAGAGTTCATTGAGGACGGATTATAATTATTTGCACACCCATTTGTGGCATTTGAAAGAGGTGAACCATTGGGATTTAAGAGCAGTGAGTTGTGTTGTTGCTGATCGTATCCAGGAGCCGGTTTAGAGATAGCGTTTTTGTATGTGAATTTAGTTGAACGAGAAGAAGTTGTTGTAGTGGAGGGAAGAGGGTTGGATGAGGAGTTGCTGGATAAAGCCTCAGCAAATGATTTTTTGACAGGCGGGAATAATTTAGAAGCCTGCAGAAAAGACAAGTTCTCAGAGGCCATAGAAATTTTAATATTTTTTTGGCGAGATTGTTCTGGGCAAGATGTGTTGATAGCTGTATGTGAGCCTGAGCAGTTAAAACATTTAGGTGAGGAGGAAGAAGGACATTGGTCAGCTGCGTGGTTTTCTCCACATTTAAAACATCTGGGTTGAGATCTGCATGCAGCTTTGGTATGACCAAAACGACAGCAATTGAAACATTGAGTGGTGGGATATGTATACATTTCAACTGGTAATGAGTTGAAGAATAAATATATATGGGAGGGAAGAGATTGACCTTCAAAGGTGATAACAACAGATTGGGAGGGCTTCCAGGTAATTATACCCTCAGAGGAGTCCTTGTAATTTAGCCTCCTGGCTTTTATGGGATTGCCAATGTGTTGGGGGGTTGAAAGTGAAGACAGAATTTCTTGGATGGACAGATCGGTCGAGATACCTCTGACCAGGCCCATGCGAGTGACATTGAAAGTAGGGATATATGCCTTGAACTTTGAATTAGATGAAATGAAGATATTTTTGATGAAACTGTTGGCAGCTGGCCCTGAGAGGAATTCGACGGAGATTCGGAAGCGACCCTCGGCTTTTACACCTCCAGGTTTGATTGAAAGATTCTTGCTATTTGATAGGAATTTGCCAAATTCAAGAGGGTGGATGGTTTTTCCTTGCTCAGTTTTTTGGGCGTATGCTATGAATGGGCCACGGGAATGAGGAGAATAAAAGTTTGTTGGAGGAAGTTGAGAAAGTGCTGGTGGGGACAGTGAAGTCGAAGGCGAGTCAAGTTTTATTGGGGAAGAAGGAGTAAATTTCCTTTTTTTGGTAGAAGTCAAGATGACAGAATCACTGTCAGAAATTTCTACATTTTCCCCGTCTGGGGGGTCTGGAGAGGGATCTGGGGGCTTTGTAGGGGGTCCAGGAGGGAAATCTTCCTCCATTATTCACAACAGTAAACAACTACAATAATAGTATGAAAAATGACAGAAGTAAAAAAGTTTATAAATATCTGGAAATCAGCAGCGAAAAGTGACTCCTGGAAGATCAGGAGGGAGAAGAAACCTCAAGGCACAACACACTACACTTTTTTTTTGCCAGAAAACAAAAAAGAATGGTAAAAAATTAATTTTAGATAGAGCAAAACAAAACAACTGATGACAGCCAAATGTTATTCCTATAGTTGAGTTAAAAATCGGAAATTCGACTATAACTGATTCTCAAAAAATCGCATGTCATACTAATCAATATTTTGCATCTGTTGGCACTAATCTAGCGAATAATATTTTAATAAATTTTATTTATTTATTTATAGAATGCATGATAATACAATAATACATTTTCTTACATGTGATACATTAAATCACCACACTAGGCGACTGCCTGTCTCGTGGCAACCAATGGTATATAGTTAGTATGTGAGGTCTAGTGTTAACATATGAATTAAATATTTATACATGTTTAAAGTATGAAAGATTATATTAGAATGAATTATAATGGAAATAGAAAATATAAAAATGTTAAAGTAGAAAGCAGAAGACAAAAAAAAAGGAAAATAAAAAGAATAAAGAGGAAATAAAAATAAAAGAAAAACAAAAAAATAAAAAATTTAGAAGTCTAAGACATGCTATTATGCAGGAAAAGATCAAATACATAACTCTCTTTTCTGGTTGTGTAAGTGTACATGCATGTATGAGCGCGTAAATACGCGTGTACACGCATACATCCACACACACACTTATTCATATTTATAGATGCATACATATTCATACAAAGATATACAAATACATATGTATACATACATAAATACACATATATATATATATGTATGCATACATACATACACACATTTACACATGCCTACTTGTACATAGTTGTTTATTCACTATCTGAGAATGAGAAACAAGTGATTAACACTGTCACAATCATTAATCAAAAAGTCATCAAGCGCCTTTTTGAAAGTGAGAAACCGGCAAGCGTTATAAGTAGATTATTAAAGTTTTTATCTATGCTGCGAATGTTTGTAGAAAGTAATTTTAATCGTGTATATGGCTTTAATATATCTATACAATTTGATGCAACATTAGTTTCAGAGGTTATTATGTTACCATGGTTTTCGATTTGTATATTAATATCACTCATTTTTTATGACAAAAATTGTTTTCTTATTTTTTTGTATGGTGATAATATTGAGCAATACAATATGAAATAAGACATTTTTTAAGGTTATTATGATAGAAGCAGAGGAATTTAGTTCGGAGTGTAAGAATTTATATTGAGTACACATATAATTATTATTGCTATGACTCATAAAAAGTTGCCAGGAAAGTAGTGATAATTAGATAATAATACTCAGAAAACTGAAGAAATTTTAGCGTCAGCCATTAAAACAAACGATCTAACCTATTCACTTGAAATTAAACCAACTACTGTTGAAGAGATCATAAAAACAATCAACAGTCTTAAAACTACACATGCTAAGGGTCCAGATACTCTAAATACACAAATATTTAAAAAAAAATAAATCTCAGATATCTACTCCGCTGGCATATATCTATAACTTAAGTTTTGCTTCGGGAATATTTCCTGATCACTTTAAAAAATCAATAATCATCCCAATTCACAAAAGTGGACCAAAATTTCTTGTAGAAAACTATAGGCCTATATCACTGTTAAGCGCAATATCTAAAGTTATTGAAAAGATTTTCAAATCAAGGTTGAGCGAATATGTGGAGAATCACAAAATTCTAAGCCCAAACCAATACGGCTTTCGGTCGGGTAAAGGAACAGATGATGCCATCGCATGTCTCACAAAAACCATTGCAGAAAATTTAGACCGTGGCAAGAAAACCATTGCCCTGTTCCTGGATCTAGCCAAGGCTTTCGACACAATATCCCATAAAATACTATTACAGAGACTGCAAAATATAGGAATAACGGGAAAAACTTTTCAATGGATACAAAGTTATATTTCCAATAGATTACAGCTAACAAAAATTAATGATGCTACTAGTACTTCACTAGAAAATAACTTTGGAGTGCCACAAGGAAGTACACTAGGACCCCTTCTCTTTATTATATACATCAACGAACCATGTAACCAACATGTGGGTGGTAAAATAATTACATTCGCAGATGACACTGTCATATTGTTTGAAGGAGAGGATTGGAAAGAAACACACCACCTTGCGAACATCGGTATTAATAGAGTGAAACAGTGGCTAGACAGTAATTTGCTTACATTAAACATATTTTAAACCAAATACCTAACTTTCAGCGCTACTATTACAGGACAACCCAAAACACCTCACCAGCTCACAATACATAAAATTGACTGTAGTTTTGGAAATAATAACTCTCCATGTAATTGTGAAACTCTTGAATGTGTTAAATTTATTAACCCTAGAAGCCTTATCTACGCCTGCGAGGCGTACACACAATCTTAAATTCAATTTCTCTTTCTAACGGTTGAAGTTAGCGCCTCGTGCTCTTCAACCAACCTAGTGGCCGACAGGAGCTTGCCGATGGTACCTGCATCACTAAGGTAATTCCAGCCATTTTTGAGTTTTTGAGGTATAGTACGCCTGCGAGACGTATGTTTAGGCTTTGTGTAACTTTTAACAAAGATTATATGTTTTTACTTTCGGTAATTTTTCATCTATTTTATGTTTATTTTGGCATTGTTTCAGATACCAATGTGTCATGGTCTAATATATGAAACAGTAACGATATTTTGAAAATCTTGGACTAAGAAAATAGTCTTTCTCTGGGAGAATCAGCTCCTAAAGACGAGGACAGCCAGTTTTGACGACATTCAAAGCGAAGATGAGAATAACTATGTAACTGAAGAGGCTTTCCCTTTACAAGAATCTGCTTCCACTCAAAATTTCAAAAGCTGACCTAGCATTTGATGCTGCTCATGCTTTGCAATCTGCCAACACAGGGCGAAATTATCGTGTTCCTGGAAATACTCTTCGCGGTAAGAATGGACGCGGGATGTTTGGTCAGCAAATAGGGGTCAATCATCTCACAGAACTTCAGCTATGAATGAAGTCAGCACCTCTCGAGGACCAGCTCAAATTACAAATTAAATCTACTGGACACTATTCGATCAAATAAGCGGGAAATTCACGAAAAATTGAAGACCTCGAGATCTCGACCTTTTGGCAATTCTACGTTTTGTTTTGATGGCCCTCTAACACTTCTATCGTACAAACCACCGGCAAATATGATTTACCTTTTATCTTGTGATGAAAATGCAATAATTAATAATTCAAGTGGCAAACCAGACATGATTCATTTCTAGAACCAAACAAAAGGAGGAGTAGATAAATTTGATCAAATGTTCTCCTCAATGTGGTGCAGCCGCAAAACTAATAGATGGTCAATGACTGTATTCTATGGCATCTTGAACATGCCTTTTGTCAATTCTGCTGTAATTTATGGCCACAAAATGATCAAATAAACAATCAAACAAAAGGGAATTCATTAAACAACTCAGCACAGATTCGGTTAAGCCTTGGATGGAGATGAGAATTGAAACTCCGACTTATATAGACAAAATATAAGCCAAATTCTCGCAAAACCTACTGATTCAGGTAATAAACTTCAGGCACAAGAACCAGAGCCCAAAAAACATAAATACTGAGCTTTTTGCTGCTAAAAAAAAATAGAATATCGAAATTAGTGTGCTGTAAGTGCAAAAAGTTAGTATTTTCTGAGCACAAAGTTGATGTCTGTGTAGATTGCTCTAAAATTAAAGCTAGTAATTAAAAGCATGATTAATTTTAATGTTTGCCCTATGAATAAGAAATTAATGTTAAAAAAATATAAGTTTATTTAAAAAAATATATATTTTTAAGTTGATTTTTAGGAAGATGATTTTTTTGTATGAATATAAGCATAATGATTTGATTCGTTCTATTAAATACCTGTGATAGTAGTTTTCATTGATAAACTGTGTTTTATTATTAGTTTATATACCAAACTTAACTTTCCATCAAATAATAGGGCAAAAGTAGGTATATTTTGGCCTACAGGCTGTCATTTACATGTGCACGCCTCTGAGACGTATGTTAAGGCTTTATGTACCTTTAAAATAGATTAGGCTTCTAGGGTTAAGTATCTTGGAATTATAATTGATAATAACCTGAAATGGAAATACCAAATAGAAAATTTAGCTAAAAGAGTGCGTTCACTGATTCACATATTTATTTCATTGCGGGAAATTTTAAAAACACACCACTTAAAAAATAGATATTACGGACTATGTAAATCGATAATAACCTACGGCTGTATTGGATGGGGAGGTTCAGGAATAACAATATTAAACCCGCTATTAAAAGCACAGCAATCTATCTTACGTGTTATTATGAAGAAACCTTTCAGATATCCGAGCGACGCTCTCTACAGGGAATTTAATGTACTCGATGTTCGACAGAGTTACATAAAGAAGATAATAATCTATGCTCATAAAAATAAACATAAAATGAAAACAATCGAACACCAACATCAAACCAGAAGCAAAGGCAGAAATGACCTTTATATTCCAACAAGTTCCACAGCGGCTTATCAAAAAATATTTTCATACCTGGGACCAAAATTATATAACAAAATTCCATCGCAACTAAAACTGTGTGAAATGCCATCCTTTGGCCCAAAAATAACAAAATGTTTACTAGACTTAGGCAGGTTGGAGTCAGAAATATTGTTAAAAAATATTGTATGATAATTATGTGTTACAAGCGCCTGATTTATTTCTTAAGTCTTATTTCGATGTTAAAAAATATTGTATGATAATTATGTGATACAAGCGCCTGATTTATTTCTTCTGTTTACAAATTTAAATTTTAATTTTAATTTTATTTTCTTTTATTTTAATATTATTTCTATTATTTTCATTTTATTTTACTGTTTATTTTATTATGTATCAAAATATAGTAATATAAAGGCTACATGTATCCTCGCTTTCAATCTTGTAATCTCTCAAAATAAATTGTGTCGGTGATTTCACCATTAAGTATATTCACTGTCAATTTGACTGTCCTAGAACGGGAGACCTTCCTAGTTGGACAGTCAAAATCTATGCTGTAATATTTTTGTAACAAACAAATAAATAAATAAATAAATTCACTTTATCGAAATCCGGATTTAGCCATAAGGGACATGCGGACTGACTCACGGAATAGTTTTGAAAATTATTTGGTGGTATTTAATGTTCCTGGGATGGGTAAATTTGTTTGTCATTAATATGTATCTCTACAATTAAAAAAAATGATAAGTAAAATATAAAGTAGTGTGCCAACTGCAACACGCTACGGTTGTGTCTGCCGCGCTATTCGCAATGCCACCATGTTATTGTTACCGCGCGTGTAGGTAGTGCAGTGAGTGAAGCGGATACCAAATAAAGTGGGCCTCCAACTACAAACTATGCCGCTATTTAAGGGGCCGAATACCGATGGATCTCCCGGCCAAGGGGAATCGATACATGTGATCAACGAATGCACGGTCCATTATTTCCCCGGCGGGATTGATGAGGTTCACATGGCGGCGCCTGAAGCCCTAGAATGTTTAGCAGACCTAGGACTCTAATTTATTTTATAAAATGGAAACATACTTTATTTTTAAAAGGATTCCAGACCCTCCAGTGTCCCTGCACTCATGGTGTTTAGTGTTGCATACTTACATTTATAGTAACTCTCATAAAAACACATCAGAAATGACGTGTTCGCCTGTAATAATAAAAAAAAATACTTGCCTTTTTAGAATTTAAATTAATTTATGTATATGTATAATGAAACATTTTCATGGTTTTTATCTTATACATTAATTTTAAGTGTTTTTTTATGAACCAATATTTTTTATTATGCACATAATTTATTTAAATTAAAAAAATTACGCTTGTAAAAAAAACACTACCTTTTATCATTTAAAATAATTTACGTGCAAGTTTAATAAAAAAAACATTTTACCAGATAAATATATATTTAAAAAAAAGCATTTTATCGTTTAAATGACAAAATATTATAAATAATATGTATTATTCATTTTTTATGCAAATTATTTTTTTCGTATGTTATGAAATGCCATTTTTAATTGGCTCAGTCTTTTTGTGCAGATAGAAAAATAATAGCGCATGTTTCTTTTATATCACACAAAGACATTATACACAGTTGCTGTTTCAGAGTGCAAAAAAAAATTCCTGTTAAGGCTATTCTATGGCAAAAAATCACAATTCAGTATATATTTACACTGCAGCATAAAGAGAAATTAGAACATAAATACAGCACTAAATTCGGGTTTACAGTTCCGAAATTTAATAACAAATACGGACAGAGAACGTTTGAATACAACATACCGAAGATATTTAATTTATTTCTTGACACTGTTAAGCAATGGTCTATGAATAAGGTAAAATATATGCTGAAAAAGTGGCAATCGGAAAAAGTTTATTTTTTTATTTTAACATGTATGAAAAATGTTGAATCTGTAGATTTAAGATGTAAATTTTAACTTCTAAAATCTATATGTAACTTAATTTTAAGCACCTATTGACAAGCCAATTCAATTGGCTTAGCAGGACTTGTTTGTTGATATGTATTAACTATTCATTCAATAAAAATAAAATAAAAACAGATGGCGCTGTTTTACTTTATTTCAAAAATGCCTATTCATCCAACAGATTAAAAAAGCATGTTTTGTCGTTTCACAGGTGTCATCTTTGTACATAATATAGGTATACAGAAACACACGCTTATTTGAATGCGTTGTGTCAAAATTTCAAAGCAATCGGTGTAGAACTTTTGGAGATTTAAGAATTCGAATAAACGAACATAAACATTTTCATATAGATAATAAAAATCCAGTTGCTTTTGTTTACATAATTTCTTATCATATAAATAAATTATATACAAAATAAATAAATAAAATATATTTATACATAAAAGGTATATCTACGATAATTTATTTCAGCCATTTTGAAATATGATTATAATACATATACGTAACTTATTTTACACAATAAAAAGCCAGGTTCATTTCTTTTAATACGGTAAAATTATTCAATTCATGTGTTTTTTTTATTTACATAATTTGAGAGTGTGTCCGATTAGAGCAGCTTTAGGCAGACTGATGGAACCTAAGCGCAAGCCAATTACTAAGTTTAGTGGTCGCGCTTACGGAGCATCTGGGCCGAAGGCTTGGAATAAACTCCCTCCGGAACTAAGATCCATAACAAGTCCAACAGAATTCAGGTCTTATCTAAAAACTTACCTTTTTAAGCTATCATACCCTTAAATTAAATATTCCATTCCTGAGAGAAAGTCCAATTATGTCCCAAATCCTGTATCTAAATTTCATTCATAAATATTTAGTCAATGTTAATTAAGTGTTAATCTCAAGTGACCTACCAGGTAAGTATGTGGTGTATATTATCTCCATATATAGTTAGTAATAACAAAGATCAATGAAATGTTTAATGTATTTTTACAGCGCCCTTGAGGGGATTTTGCACGAAAAAGGCGCTATACAAATCATCCGAATATAATAATTATTAGAGATGTGTTGGCCAATTTGAAAATCAATTATTTTATTAAATTTATTTTTTTGCATTTCCATCTTCTCGTATGTGAATCACGTTTTCTTTTGTAATGTTTATATACATACAATTTCACATGGTTATTCTTCTAAAATGTAATTATTAATTTTCGCGTTAGTTAATAAGTACGTAAAATAAAAATTATAGCAGCACTGTATTTCAAATTCGTAAAGGCTAAAAGTTTTTGTGTACGGTCATTATGTTGAATGAAATGTTTGTTTTTTTTCGAAATGCGTAATAAAAACAAAAGTTGTACTTAAAAGTTCACCAACCCCCCGTGTATTTTCGAGTTTAAGCTTCCTGATTATGCAAGAAAAGAAAATCACTTGATTCTGCAGATTTTTTTTAACGCAATTTGATAGCGACAGATGACAGCTGAAGGCAGTAGCGGCGTTAGGTTAGGGCGCGGTTGGGTGACCGCCCAGGGCGCTGGATTTAAAGGGGCGCCACAGGCGCCCGGCGCGCCCCTTTATATCCCTCGTTCTTTGAACGAGGCCTACTTAACTACTTACTCGTAAATTCCCTAAATATAATGAAAAAATTGTTATCGTTGCAACGCTAGAATCTAGAATGGAACCTTCGATTGCACCGCATGCCGTTCATTTTACCGGGAATCCCCAACCAATTGGCAACCATAGAGAAAAACAATAAAAAACATTTTCCATCTCTTTTTAATATTTAATTTTTATTCAAAAAGAGTTGGCGGCGTTGGCGCTTCAAAATAATACAATATCAATGGAAATTAGCTATCCTTATTGTTATATTTTATTTGGAACATTATAATTAGTTAAAATGAATAAAAGTTTTACCTCCATTCATGTTAAATAATGATCCTAGCCATCCTAGCCAAAATGCTAAGAAGGGATAACAGATAGTCGGAAAGCCGAGCTTATACTAAGCTTTTGAAAGCGTCCGCACGCGAACGGACATTAGTCATATGTAGAACAACTTTCACTGACAATACGATTTGTTGATTTATCATCAGATGACGATAAAGTATCAGTAAAAGAGCATTTCATAGAATTTATACCTGTAAATGAGTCGACTGGTGAAAAACTGACTGAAGTTATTATTGATGTTTTAAATAAACACGGACTGGAATTGAACGACTGTAGGGGTCAGGGTTATGACAGCGGAGCGAATATGAAAGGGAAAAATATTGGGGTTCAAAGGAGGATTCTGGACATAAATCCCTTAGCTGTTTATGTACCTTGTGGTTGTCATAGCTACAATCTCGTACTATGCGATGCCGCTAAGTCATCCGTAAAATCAGTCACTTTGTTTGGGTTACTTCAGAGGTTGTTCACATTGTTTTCAGCTTCTGTTCATCGATGGAAAATTCTAAACGATCATTTGGGATTATATACTATAAAAAAGCTCAGTGACACACGTTGGGAAGCAAGAATAAACAGTGTTAAAAGCAGTCCGTTATCAAATTAGTGCCATCCATGACGCTTTAATTACTTTGGCTATTGAAACTCAGAAAACTGATGTTCAAGTCTCTCATGAGGCTACTACTCTAGCCGAACAGTTAAAAGATTTCAGCTTCATAGTTTCGTTGGTTGTTTGGTATGACATACTTTTTCAAATTAATGTCGTTAGTAAATCTCTACAATCAACAGATATGGATATCAATAAATGTACAGAAATGTTGAAAAAATGCTGCACTTTCTTGGAAGAATATAGAAATACTGGCTTTAAAAGCGCCATTTTAACTGCGAAGGGATTGGCTGAAGAACTAGAAATTGAACCTGTGTTTAGAGCCACAACAAGAATTCGATTTGTTAAGCGTCAAGCTGGTGAAACTGCCCACGACATAACTTCTCCAGAAAAAAAATTTGAGGTTGAATTTTTCAACTCTCTCTTGGACACTACATTAATTTCAGTTAATGAAAGCTTTGAACAGTTAAATGAGTACTCGGAATCTTGGTCTTTTTTGTACAATATAAAACAGATTCAGGAAAAACCCGACCTTGTCAAACTCTGTGGTAATCTCCAATTGAAATTAACTTTAGACTCTAAATCTGATATAGATGGTTGTATGCTGTGTGATGAACTCGTAAGCCTGAAATCTTTTTTGCCTAATCAGAATGTGGTTACCCCTGCTTATGTTTTAAATTTTATCAAAGATCGCAACCTACAAGAACTGTATGCAAATGTGTGGATAGTATTGCGTATATTATTGACTAGGTATACCTGTAACGGTTGCTAGTGGGGAAAGGAGTTTTTCTAAGCTTAAGCTGATTAAAACCTATCTGCGATCGACAATATCACAATCTAGATTGACAAACTTGGCAACTTTGTCAATCGAAAATGAAATTGCTGAAAATATCGATTTTGATAACCTTATAAAAGAGTTCGCCGATAGAAAGGCTAGAAAAGTGAAGTTTTTTAAAATAAATGGTTTTTTTTTAATAAACGGTTATTCCATTATACCCATTGCCTTTTTTTGTATGGAATTGAATTGCAGTTAGGGGGCGCCGTAAAAATCTCGCCCAGGGCGCTGATAGTACTAAAACCGGCCCTGGCTGAAGGTTAGGTTAGGTTAGGTTAGGTTAGGTAACAAGCTTCGAAATTTGTGAAATCGTAAACTTTAGTTGCGCTGTGAGAGAAGCTAAAGCTGGCCATACACACTACGGTCCACCGGAGAAGTCTACCTGTACAGGTATGCCTGGGCAGGCAGACCGGAGCGTGTGTGGGAATAGAACTGTGCAGTTTTTTTAACCTGCGCAGGCAACCGGTGCAAAATCGAAAATCAATTCTTTCGGGCGACACCGTAAGGTGTACCCGCGTGTGTGTGCATGTACTCCGGTCGCCTGCGCAGGTTGTGTCAAATCTTAAAGTAACTGATAATATATTATTTCTCATAACTGTATCTTTTTTTATCATTGGTGTAACCATTGCAAGTAATTTTAGGTATGTGTTCTCGTGCATTCTGAGATAGTTTTTAAAATCTTCAGGTTCAAATTTTAATTCATTCAATACGTTTTCCTTTTCAATAACCAATGCTTACACCACTTTGTTCGCTTCTTTTTAACTGTTTTATCTTTTTTCATCAAAATTAACGCAAGGCCTATCAACGCCAACCCGTCATCGTCTGCAATCGATGCCATCGCAAAGAGAATGAACTGAAGACCGCTCCGGTACACCGGAACGTCCCCATACACGCTACCGACGTACGGTTGACCTGCGCCGGAAGAACTTCAAAGGCAACCTCTCCGGTAGACCGTAGCGTATATGGCTTGCTTTACTCGGCTACTGACCGGTCAAGCATGTTCAAGCAACATCGCATTTCCGAAAGTCGGTCTCTCACCAAGCCAGAAATGAGAGCATCTGACATGCCGTGATCTGACATTATTCAATATTTATGTATTTAATCGTGAATAGCACAACTCTCTCTCTATGGATACGCTGTGATAATTCCTGATCTCGGGAGAAGTCCCTAGATTTCGGGCGAAACAGATATCTGCAGAAAGAATTGTAACAAATCCGTATATGTCTCCGGTAACTAGCTGAGAATAATATTGAATTTTAAAATAAATTCCTGTTTTATACATTACCTCTTTGGTCGTGTACTCTCTCCACTCTGCATTCTCACCAAATCGGGTCACTTAAGTTGGTTAAGTTTAGTTTTAACACATACTCTTAATTATCCATAGATTTACTTATTTCTTAATCTCAACTAGTTGTCATTTGGTTCGGGTTGCTTCTACATTGTTCACATCGTCATTGTCAATTAAACACGTGATATTAATAATAAATAAAAAATAATAAATATATTTGAATGATTTATACAGCTCCGTTTTTGTGCAAAACCACTTCAAGGGCAATATTGTTCACCGTGTTGTTATTGAGTTAGTAAGGCCGAAGTTCAGTTCAGCAGCTCAGGGCCTCCTAGCCGAGACTCCAGCAAAGTCTCCCACCAGCGCCATCGCCTTTGTACTTTGCACTTTGGCCATTGGCCGTGTCAGGTCACCGCACTTCTTCGGCTCATGCTCAGCTTTGCGTCGCCGAACGGAGTAACATATCTCGAACTCAACTGAAAATTCTTCATTCACCGTCCAGCATCATGCAGCCCGGCAGGGAACGCGTAATTGGTTTAAAAATTACTTTGACGAGATTGATTAGTTACAATATCTGTGATCTGAAATGTTGATATCGGAGTGTAAAGAATTTGTCGTAGTTGCTTTGCTTAGAACATCATAAAAAAGTTATCAAAATTAACCAGTCATAGGTACCGATACTATTTGGTTTAGCGAACCGTTTTCCAAATGACAAGTTTTTAATCATTTGTGACTATAACATGTCCAAAATTGAATGGAATAATCTACAAATGTTAACTAAGAGAGACCGACATTCACTCGCCTTACTTAACTTCCAGTTACCTAACAAATAAAGATGCATTTTGGACCTCGTTCTCTGTAACACCCTACCTTATATATCGCTAAGCGATTAAACATTTAGTTAAAGAAGATGCTCATTCCAAATCATTGATCGTAGAACTAGAATTTCTAATAATGCACCTTCTCGAACAATAACATTGTTATAGCAGAATACGCAGAGATTAACGAGCGACAAAAATCGACTGGTCAATCGTGAGTAGCGGATGTTAATGCAGCGTTAAAATCGGTTTTTTATAATTGAACTGATCTAGGAGTAAATCTATTTAAATATAAATTTTAAAAACTAAGTTATTTCTTCAAAACCATCAGAATGCCCTCAGTAAAAAAAGGCTTTTAAAAATCTACATGGCTCTTTGAAAAATCGCTCTTAAGATACGGAATTATCAGATGGGGCAGTGCAAATGACAATATCTTAAATCAACTTATTAAAACCCAAAAAGCCACAATAAAAATTATTCTGAAAGTTCCTGTAAGAACTAGCATTACGTCGCATTAATTCGTAGAATGCGTAACCACCAAATGTAAAATTTTACAGGAGGCACAAAAAACCTCGTAGTGAAAAAAAATGAAAGACGGCTCATTCTTTTTATTTATGTTTCGAACATATAATATATTTCGAAATTTATTTTCAATCGTTAAACTTTTGTAAGTAAAGGCTTTCTATTTCAAATCGGAGTTAGGAAGTTTACATAAAAACCGAGAATGGAGATACGTATTTTACAAAAGAAACATACTTTTCTGCGAACAGTTTTATGAACAACCTAGCAGAAGATTTGGGAGATAGGAATTTTACATTCACAAAATAAAACACAACGATGTATGTGTATGTCGAGGCAGTTTATTTAGATGCATTTTTAATGATTTTAATGATGCGGAAGGTTATCGTAAAATGAGTGGTAATCCTTTTCTTATCCTTTCCGTATACAGGGCTGGCAAATCTTTAAATTGGAAGCCTTTCTTGCTTATTATCTGGTGACTAAACCTCCCCAGCTTCTCCCGTGCTCGGTTCGCGTATCGAGGTCGTATAAGGTCGGGTGTCTCGTGTTCAGAAGAGGCAATGATATTCCCATGCTGCAGGAAGGATCGAACCTGAAGAGAAGGGAATTATTTTCGATCTGTGGCAAGCTGACGGGGCACTACCCCGTATGTGGATGACTAATAGCCTGCAGCTTCATGAAGAGGGAGTTTCAAGGCCAGACGTGGGATGATTACGTAGGTGACAGGGCCCAAAAATGGCTGAAGAGCTTCTGGTGAGAGTGTGAATTGATGATCCTGTACAAGGAGAGTGGCTAGTCCCCGAATCATTAGGCGGTGCCAGAGTTTACTGTGATGCGAGTAATCTGGCCCTTGGAGTTACCTTGAAAATTGAGGGGAGAACTGTTGAAGATGCCGCATGGCTGGGGAAGACCACTGATGTAGTGCATATCAACATAGCGGAGCTAGATGCTGTCCTTAAGGGATTAAACCTGGCTCTCAAGTAGAATCTTCAAACTCTGGAGATCATTACAGATTCGGCGACGGTTTTGTGCTGGGTGAGATCTACACTGACCGGAAGTAGTCGTGTCAGAGATGCTCGTTAAGTGACGCTTGGGGTTGGTGAAGGAGATTGTAGAAGAATTTGATCTGACATTGTCGATCACCCTTGTAGAGTCCTGTAGAAATAAAACTGATGTACTTACTAGGGTTTGCAAGACCCGGGCAAAGAGTAGCCATAACATGAAACGTTGTGAAAGAGACTCATAGTGTGAAGATAGGTGGGAGAGACTTGCAAGTGGAACTGGTGAGCAAACACGTGCTTTAAGCGTAGAAACTCTTCATGCTCAGCATCACTTTGGAGTAAAGCGAACGCTTCATCTTGCCCGGCTGGTTGATCCCGAGGTGAGAAGAAAGGACGTCGATAGATGCATGCGTTCCTGCGTACAATGCAGGACAATTGACCTTCCGCTATCATCCCATGAAGCGGGTAATCTTAATGTTGTGACAACCTGGAGTCGCTTGGCAGTTGATGTTACTCATTTCGATAGGAAATGTTTACTCACATTTATCGATTGCGGTCCAAGTAGATTTGCCGTGTGGCGGGAAATCGAGTCAGATAATGCAGCTTCGATTGTCAGACATTTGGAAGAAGTTTTTCGGGAAAGAGGCCCGCCCAAAGTAGTTCTCGTGGACAATGGTACTGCATTTCGTTCCTACAGTGTTGCAGATAAGTGTAAGAGATGGAATATTCGTCAAAGATTTTGCGCGGCAGCTGGAAACGGTATAGTTGAACGATATAATCAAACAATAAAGAGAACTGCAGCCAGAAGTGGAAGCGATCCCCTGCAGGTAGTGTTTTGTTACAATCTTTGGCTGCAAAAAGTCAGGATGATCAAGGTGTTGCGCTGTCTAGTATAGTTCACACTTACTCGTGGAGACACCCTTCTGCGCAAGTGAATATAGAAGAGGAATTATTGACTGAGTTCTAAGTGGGCGATCTTGTTGCGGTTAAGCCAGTAGATGGGAGATGCACATCGTGCTGGAGGCTTGGAAGGGTGACAGGACTTACTTCAGTCAACAACATCGAAGTAGATGGCATACCAAGACATGTGCTTGACCCGCGGAAGATGCCTGACAGAGAACGGACTGTGTCTGAGGAGAGACGAGATGGAATTGCCGCACGTTCCACCGTCAATATTTTGGGTTTGTTTGAAGGGGCCAGAGAAGAACCGGATCCGGGTATGCATCAGGAGGAGATCCACTTGGAAAGAGATGGTGACCTTAAATAAGAGATAATCACAGAACAACGATCTATTATGTAGGACGCGAAGGGCTCCGGGTTAGTTAAATCAATTCGTGCAGCGATGATGACATCAGGAGGACGTGTGGTGATAAGCAGGTACCACTGTAAAAGTAGTGAACGCAACCGCAGAGGCACATAAAACAAGAGAGCTACGGCAGAGCGTCACACGGTGCAGAAGACGTCAGTTTAGACTACAGATACAAACACTATTCGTGACTTCACAATTAAAATTAAGGTTATAAAATGTTCAAAATTGATTAATCAACTTACCTCAGTTAATTTCACGGTAAAACTATTACACCGTAAATAAATTCCCTCAGTCAAAAACACAACCAGCGCGCACGGCTCACCGGCCAATACTGAATTAAGGAGTTTCAAAATATTCGCGAGTAAAAATTGCACCATGGTATTACGCAGTTTCCTAATTTGTGTTTATCTAAAAGGTTAATTTTTTTTTAAATTTGCGAGTTTTACTAGTCGATGCGGGACTAATTTTAACACCAGACGGCATTAAAAACGTATTTTCGAAAAATTTGGAGTTACGGAGTCTACGAATTAATGCGACGATATATATATTGACCTCTTCCCATAGTATGTTGATCCAGTAAGAAGTTGTTAGACTAAGATGATCCACCTTTAACACCATATAACTTGGCTATTATGGAATACATAAGAAAGCTCGAACAATTGGGCATTATAAACATTATAGAGGCAGCAGATCTTCAACCTGTTGACTGTGGGAAATCCGGAACCTTATTAACAAATCACAATAAATTATGTACACAAAATTGAAAAAAACATTGTTTCTAAAATAAAATTTAGTGCAAGCGATTTGGACACTCACCTTTATTTCAGTTTCTTTATACATAAGGATTAAAATCTCTTTAAAAACTAAGGGCAAACACATTACTATCCTATTAGTCGTTAACCCTTAACTAGGCAAGGATATCAAAATTAAAAATTTAATAGTTAAACCGCGTTATTAGGTTTTTGGGTCTAAAAGAGTTCTTGAAAAAAATAGCAAAAAATTATGTTTTTAAATTTTCAGTAATGTGAGAGTTCAAATGTTAACTACGGTAAACAACGTAATGTTAGATATAAATGAAAAATTGTAGCGAATAAGTAGTTATCTGTATTTACTTCAAATAATTACAAAAACAAGAATATTTCAACTTTGTTTTTAAATGAAAGAGTTTTCGTTTTTTCCAATAAAATCATAGAATATATTGGCATTGCAGCCCTTACAAACCCATCTTTACTGTTTTCTGTTCCCTGCTTTACTACATTATACAGGATCAATACTTAATTGATTCTCGTGCCGCAGTTCGTCCTAATTTTCTCTACAATTGGCAATATATTTTACCAGAATAATCTTAATAACTATTGTCAAAGTGCAAAAATTTACGAATTTGTTGATTACGCTTTAACGGAATTATATCTGCTTTAAGCACGTAACGAAATGTATGATTGCGTGAAGCCATTTCGACAACAATTTTCAATTAGTAAAGATTTAAAAAAAATCTTAAGTTATGATTTGTCGGTTCAGTTATGCAAGGAGAAAAATACTAACATTTTAAAATATCAGAGGAAAATCGTCATCAGTCAAATCACTGGAATTTTTTCTGTCTACCCAGTTAGTACGTTCTCGAGCGGTTGAAGTACCTAGCGGCTGTGTTTACCAAATAATTCTAGTAGGTACAAGGTGCGATCTGCGCATAGTAAACAAAAAAGAAAATGTTCCAGAATGCACTAGTAGCTGCTTCTACAGTTCTACAGTTTAGACAGTGAATGTAGAAGTGTAAAAATATTATTTGAAAAAATAATTAAATATATTACTGTACACATATTCACATATATTTTGATATTCGTGTTAGAAGCATGACATAATTATCTTTTTTACACATACATTTACATTTAACTTGCAAGTACATTTAAGTTTAAAAAAAAATCAAATATTTTGCAATGCGATTCAGAACAAATTTAAGGAAATCAAAAGGTTATAAATATTTTGACCATTATAAAATTATACTAATTTTATATACTGGAAACTCTCTGGTGAAACATATCATATCAAATACTAGAATTTATTTTGTAAATAGTTTTCGTGAAGGTGAATGTTAACGCAAGGAACAAGAAAAGTGTCCAGTCAAAGATTCTTTTCGAGAAAACGCATAATTACATACGAAAAAAAACTGTGAGTGCGCACGCGTTTTTTCAAATCTCTCTTCAGCCAGAAAACGAAAAAGTTTTTTCTCAGCTGTCATTCAGTATTTTCTCTTCAAGGAACACTGTTGATTACTTGCATAGTTGCACTCGGAACAAGAAAAGGGGGGTTTTCTCCGCTCTGAGTCAGCATGTGTTCCAACAAATGTCCTATAATCTGAATATGTGCACTTGGAAAATGAAAAAAGTTTGTTGCCACTGTGAAACAGCATTTGGCTTTTAAGATGTGCGTTTTGAGAATATCCATAGATGAACAAGGAAAAAGAAAATGTTGACTCCGTAGTGACTTAACGTGCGCTTCATATTGCGTTTATAATTTTTTTTTTTTTTTTTTTTTTTTTTTTTTTTATTGATTTTTTTTTTTTTTTTTTATTGAATAAATAGTTAATACATAATATCAACAAACAAGTCCTGCTTAGCCGATTGAATTGGCTTGTCAACAGGTGCTTAAAGTTAGTTTCAAATACATTTTTTAAAGTTATAATTTACATCTTATATCTACAGAATTAACAATTTTTCATACATATTAAAATAAATATTTTTTTTCCGATAGCCAATTTTTCACCATATATTTAACCTTATTCATAGATTTACATTGCTTTATAGTGTCAGGTAATAAATTAAATATCTTCGGTATGTTGTATTCAAACGTTCTCTGTCCGTATTTATTATTAAATTTCGGAACTATTAACCCGTCATTGCGCGTGAATCTAGTACTGTATTTATGTTCTAATTTTTCTTTATGCTGCGGGGTAAATATATACTGAATTATGATTTTTTGCCATAGTATAGCCTTAACAGGTAAAATTTTGGCACTCTGAAACAGCAACGGTGTATTATGTCTCTGTTTAAAAATATTAGGGACGACTAGTAATTTTACAATTGCGTTTTGTACAACTTGGACTTGTTTCAGATTGGTTATACTAGTATTTCCCCATATGGTTAATCCATATCTTATAATAGATTCTGCCATTGACATATAAATTATTTTAAGTGTTTCAATTGATAGGAAAAAATTTAATGTGTACATTCTGCCAGCAATTGATCTGAGTCTTTTACAGGTTTTTTTAATATGTTTGTCCCATTTGAAAAAGCAATCTACTGTAACACCAAGATAGACATATTCTGTAACTAATTCTAAGCTTTCACATTTACAATTAGTCGGGATATTTTTATGGATGCAATTAAAACTATGAGAAATAATATTAGGATTAAATTGAAATCTGGCATTAGGTGATCTTATATGCATAACTTTGGTTTTTTTAGCATTTATTAATAGTCCTGCATCATGTGACCATTTACAAAGTTGATTAAAGTCAATTTGCATGAGTTCAATCGCAATTTTTAGATCTTTATGTGATATGACCAATGCCGTATCATCTGCAAATACAAAATGTTTAACAAAAGAGAAAAGTTTTTTCATTATAGTTACATAAATTATATATAGTGTAGGTCCCAATATGGAACCTTGTGGAACTCCTGCAGATACATTCTTTGTTTTACTAAAAGTATTATTTATTTTGGTACATATTTTTCTATTTCTAAGATAATCTTTAAATAAATTTAACACATTTCCTCTTATTCCAATTTTTTCTAAGGTTTCTTGCAGTTTTTTAAAGTAAATTGTGTCAAAAGCTTTAGAGTTATCGATAAATAACACAATAACATGTAATTTATTATTTAATTGATTATTTATGTAATTGGAAAAATCTTGCAGTAATTTTTCAGTATTTTTTTTTCTTTGAAAGCCATATTGATTTGGATCTATGATAGCAAATTTTTCAATGTAATTATTTAATTTATTTGATAAAAATTTTTCGAGAATTTTTTCTAACGCAGGTAGTATACTAATAGGCCTATAATTTCCCAGTTCGATGTGTTTTCCACCTTTAAATATTGGTCTTGTAATGCTACATTTAAATTCTTGTGGAATTTTTGCTTGCTTTATTATCGTATTGATTAAATGAGTAATTATTGGCCCAAGAGTTTTTATATTTCTTTTTAAATCAAACATTCTTATATTGTCAATACCTGTGCTTTTAGAGTTTTTCATTTTTTTAACAATGTTTCCAATATCAGTTATAGTAGCTCTTGGTATAAATAAACTGTGAGGCAGTTCTTCCAGTACAATATTAGTAGCTTTGTGATTGCATTTATGTAACATGTTGCTGATGCTATCCGAGAAGTAATTCACAAAATCATTTGACACAGAATCCTCAGTTCTATCTTTTAACAAATATCGTGTTATTGTTTCATCACAATCGTTTTTGGGTTTACGTCCTAAAATATTATTTATCACATCCCAGGTTTTTTTTGTATCATTAAAACAGTTTTTAAATTTATTATTATAGTAGTTAGTTTTATCTTTGTTTATAAGTTTATTGACAAGGTTTCGTGATTTTTTGTATTCTGTTTCATATTTTTTGTTTGTTGGTGTACTTTTCCATTTTTTATATTGTTTATCCCTTTTATTTATTTGACATAATAATTCACTGCTTACCCATTCATTTATTGCATAAGGTCGTGTTTTCGGTTTTTGCACTATCGTTTTAGAACTGCTCTTGTAAAATTTATTAAATAAAGATTTTATTTTTTCATATAATGAAATACAATCCTTATCCTCTATAAGTTTACTCAAGTTATAATCTCTGATATGTCTATCAATATCCTTTTGTGAGATGATTTGAATATACTTATTTGCAAAGTCTACCTGACGTTTATGACATTTTATATTAATAGCAGTGATAAAATGATCGGCAATATTATTTTCACAGACGCAAGCTGTTATTTTCTTGCCTCTAAATTTGGCAAATATATGGTCAATACACGTGCGAGTAATTTGTCCATTTGATACAGCTTCTCTGGTTACTACATTGATGCATTTAGTTAAATAATGGTTAGTAAGTAAGTTTTCATACGAAGTTACAATATTATCTTGTTCATCAAGCAAATTAAGATTTATATCTCCAAGTAAGATAATATTTTCCTTACTATTAATTGTCTCAAGATATGATGATAATTCCGTCAGAAATGAAGATTTACTGAAATTAGGAGGTCTATAGATAGCTATTATATTGACTTTAGTTTTGTCCTGGAGTATGAGCTTTCCTGATATATTTTCAAAATGTATTGATTTTAATGTTTTAAGTCTAAATTCAAATTTGTTTCTTATATACAATATAATACCTCCTCCTGACTTATCAGTCCTGCAGTAGTTATATGCATTATATCCAGGAATATTGTAAATACACAAACTTTCAGTTTGAATAGATGTTTCACATAGCATCAGAATGTCAATATGCTTCAAACAATTAATTAAATATATATGCAATACATCCCAATATTTTTGTATAGATCTAATATTTAATTGAATACAAACAAGATTATCAGACGAATTTATGTTTTGTTTTTTTATCCAATCTTCTAAATTATTTACTGTACTACTTTCTATTTCATTATCATTATCTATATAAGAAAAATTATTCTGCGCCATTTAATTCGTGATGGTAATTAATTGTTTTCTTGTTTTGTTTAACAGACATATTTTGTTTTGTTCATAATAACATTAATATGTGCACTTGGAACATAAAACAGGTTTTTCGCCACTGTGAGACAGAATGTGGGCCTTTAGGTGGGCGTTTTGATAAAATGAAATGTTTCAAACGGGACATGAAAAAGGTTTTTCTCCACCGTGAGTTAGCATGTTGCACTTCAGATAACATGTTTAGTTGCACAGGGAATATTAAAGAGGTTTTCCTACGATGTGAGAGAGCATATGGCTCTTCAGATGGCCCTTTTGATAACATGCATAGTTGCATACGGAACATGAAAAAGGTTTTTCTCCACTGTGAATCAGCACGTGTCTCGTCAGCTGACCTTTTCTATAACATGCATAGTTGCACACGGAACAAGAAAATGGTTTTTCTCCACTATGAGTCAGCATATGGCTAATCAGTTGAACCCTTCGATTACATGCATAGTCGCACTCTGAACATGAAAAAGGTTTTTCTCCACTGTGAGTCAGCTTGTGCCTCTTCAGCTGACCCTTTTGACAACACGTATAGTTGCACTCGGAACATGAAAAGGGTTTTTCTCTGCTATGAATCCGCATGTGTACGTTTAGTTCGCTTTTTCGATAACATGCATAGTTGCACAAGGTACATGAAAATGGTTTTTCTCCACGGTGAATCCGCATGTGTCCGTTTAGTTCGCTTTTTTGATAACATGCATAGTTGCACTCCGAACATGAAAAAGGTTTTTCTCTACTGTGAGTCAGCTTGTGCCTCTTCAGCTGACCCTTTTGACAACACGTATAGTTGCACTCGGAACATGAAAAAGGTTTTTCTCTACTGTGAATCCGCATGTGTACGTTTAGATCGCTTTTTCGATAACATGCATAGTTGCACACGGAACAAGAAAATGGTTTTTCTCCACTATGAGTCAGTATATGGCTAATCAGTTGAACCCTTCGATTACATGCATAGTCGCACACGGAACATGAAAATGGTTTTTCTCCAATGTGAGTCAACAAGTGTGTCTTCAGGTTACCTGGTTGATAACTTGCATAGTTGCACTCCGAACATGAAAAACGTTTTTCTCCAATGTGAATCAGCATATGCCTCTTCAGATGATCCTTTCGACAATACGCATAGTTGCACTCCGAACATGAAAAAGGTTTTTCTCCAATGTGAATCAGCATATGCCTCTTCAGATGATCCTTTCGACAACACGCATAGTTGCACACGGAACATGAAAAAGGTTTTTTTCCACTGTGGGTCAGCATATGCCTCTCTAACTTTCTATATTGAGCATTTGAATAGTTGCACTTGGAACAAGAAAAAGTTTTTTCTCTTGCATAGGTGCGTACGTTTATTGCAAAATTTGACTTAGGAGAGGAGGAGTAGTTGTGATGGGGAGGAGTGAATCCCTTTTCCACAAAATGCGTCTGAAGATCTGTCGACAAATATGAAAAATAACATGGATGAAAAAGACTCAGTTAAACTTATTTTCTAAACTTAGAGTAAATAAGCGAAGTAAGTTCGTAGAAACGATAAAAAATAGGAGAGTCCGAATCGTTCAAGTTTACAGTGAAAAATTGGTTTTACCTGCTTCCTTGGAAATTCTTCCAAAGCGTTCTAAGCATTCCTCTTTTACATCCAACAGGTCTATATCAATTTTCATATAAGTAAGCGCCGCTTCATCTTGTTGGGGTCCAAGATCCGCGTTTATGGTGACTGTCTTCACATTAATGTTTCCTGGAATAAAAAGGACAATAAATATAATGAATCTTTGCATGGCCAGCCCTGAATCAAACGGCGCCAGGCGCAAGATTAATTTTGGCTGCCCTCACAGTCTAAAATAGTACACGCCGAGGCAGTATACCAAAATTAAAATGATGATTTGGGTTTTTTTGTAGAGCGGTATTTATCAAAAATAATATAAAGGGCGATGTGATAGGTTAAGTACCCAGGGACGCCCGGGACGAACTGCACTAATTGCGCCCGCATAGAGCCAGCCCTGTATCTTCGTCAAATTGATATTGACGAGAATTTTTTTAATTGAAAAACAATAAACTATTCTTTTACGAATAAATACCATTGATAAACAAGGTCAATGTCAGATAAAAAATGACCTCAGATATCCGCTTCAGGGACCGATTCTTCAAGAAGGAAAAACCTTTCTCTAGAGCACCTGTAGTAGAGAGTTTGGTTGTTTTCGGTCAAAGAAATATTGTTTTTACAATCAATATTTATGTATTTTTAACGTATAATACGTGTAATTCACATCATTTCTCAAATAAAATAAGGTGAAAATCGAGGAACCGACAACTTACTATGAATAATATAATAAAGTTTAATGAGTGCTGTATTTTGGTATTTTCCGGCAAGGACACATATTAAGGTAAATACCCAATACACCTCATGTTTTATAAGAAAGGATGGTGTGCACAAGTGTGTGTCCTGTTTGCATGACATTTCAAAAGAGAAATTGATTCCGGACATCCGAATTTTAAGTTCTATATTTAACACGTATGCAATGCAACAAACTTTCTGAGTACTCTCCGCATATTGCGAGCATTCCTTCGTTACAGCTGGGTGGTCGAAATCTAAATCTGAAAATGCAATTTAACCTCCATCTTCTTCCTGGAGCCCTGGTTCCGTCTTGATGGATATAGTATCTGGCTTCAGTAGATCCATGGTCTGCTTTGGTAGAGATTGGTTATTGGTTTAACCCCAAACAATATATCTGAAACAGAACATTGTTAAAATAAAATAAAATGATAAAATTTAAAAGTTAAATTGAAACAGGATACATGATTTTTAGCTCAAATCGTTAAATCATTCCTCCTTACGTACCCTTAAAAATTGAATATAACAACCTGTAAATCCTGATACGGGAAAATTATCTTGGGCTGTGCATTGATGAACACGTAACTTTTAAATAGCATATTCAAGATATTAAAGATAAAATCACCCCTTTAATTAGCGTATTTAGCCGGATATCATATCTGTTACTAGATAAAATTTAAAAAAAGGTCTATATTATAGCCTCGTACATTCACATTTAAACTACTTGATTGAAATCTGGTTAAATGCATATGAAACATATATAAATGAACTACACGTAAAACAAAACAAAGTAATCAAAAAGCTATTTCACTTCAAACCTAGAACATCAACAGAAAAATTATGTATGAAAACAAAACTATTAACATTAAGAAACTTTTTATGAATATAATACATGTCTCATTATATGAAAAATAAATAATAAACTCATACATCCAAATACAGAAATCATTAAAACGTACCAAGTAAACACACACACACGGCAACAAGATAAAATACATTTAAACACCATACATACTCATTAAGGCAAGCAATCCATTGGTTACGAGGGGAGCAACATACATAATTGCCTCCCAGACGAAATTAAAAATGAAAAAAAGTGTAGTTAAATTTTTTAATCAATCAACAAAACAATGATCGTGAATAAAATCGTTGTGTAATATATTAATGTGTTATCTGACATTTTTTCCATCATCAAAGATAGATCCCGCAATGTTTGGGCAGAGTATTGGCACATTGCTAGCCAATCCAAGGGAGCCTGCTATGCCTCAATACAAAGGACTATTCCATCAAAACCGTGGTTTCAGCAATTCCCTCATTTTTCCAAAACAGAAATTTCTTCACTTATTCGAATGAGGATCGGACATTGTTCCGTTCCTTCCCACCTTTTTAAAATTCACGTCCTTGACTCCCCAGATTGTACATTTTGTGGTCTAGAAGTGGGAACTTTAGATCACATATTTTTTGGTTGTCCCTCTCTAAACAAATGTCCTCTCTTGTATCAAGCCTTATCTAAAATTGCCTCCCCTCCATTCAACATCTCATCTCTTCTAAGTCTGAACTCGACTCCAATTGACATTATAATTTTTAAATTTGCCTATTTAAATAAAATTAATATTTAAGTTCACCTTTCATTTCTCAATAATTTTAAATGATGGCCAAGAACACCCTTGAAGGGTGAAAGCCAGAAATAATGTAAAAAAAAATGTAATAGTTTTTTCTAGTTAAATAAGTGAAAATGTAATTTTCTTTTATCTAGAAAAAAAAAAAAAATAAAATAAAAAAATGTGGTTTCGCTTGGAATATCCTGTTAAAAATCCTTGAAGATATGACAACGGTTAAGAGAAACGTTGTTCATAGTGGGAAAACTATATATATGTTTACAATGTTTACCGCCATTCCGCTTTTAACAAAATATCTGTTAACAATATGTTTTTTTTTGTGATCATTGTAATAAATGCCTTCGAAATGCTAATCTAATAATGGGTAGACGTCAAATTGACAGTTTAAACATTCTACTGTGACAAAACGCCCAATGATTCCCTAACTAAACTGGAATAACGGCAGCTACCAAATGAATAGCGATGAATATAAGAATAAGTACTTACTTTACCAATAATCATCACAGGCGTGGGATAATATGTTTAACAGGAAGAAACTGAGAAGAAAGAACTTGTTAGCACTTGTCAAAAATAATTATAGGTTATGCATAGACAAGAATGAAGTCATAGACAATTATTATAATTATCATGGCGACCAGATAACTCAAAAAAAAACATTTTCATAATGTGACTTTTGAACACATACATATATTGTTAACATACAAAATCATCATATGATAATTAATCACGGTAATTAATAAGAACGGTTATTATTAAGAACGATCGTAACTAAGAATAATGATTTTTAAGAACATTTCATATTCAGCACGATTTGCGAGTCATTCCACGAGAGTGTAAGTTAGTTCTGCCTCAAAGTCTCAACAAAACAGTTCCATTATTTTACCTGGTTAATTTGATTTGATAAGGGTTATTATAAATTTTAATTATATTTTCATTTGTGTTCCGAGTTTCAGCAGGAAAGCAACTAAATAATTTGGAGTTTTAATGTGAACATGTTCGTGATATTTGCAAGTAAATTGTTTATTTGTTTTTGACGTTGTTATGTAAATATTTTGTTTGTGTATTTATTTGCAGGTATCGACACTTGCAGAGATCCATTTCTTTGTGATTCTCTTTCGACGAGACCAATCCTGTCCTTACTGTCCCATAACTTTTTCGTCCATTGACATTGTTTTTAAAACCTTTTGTTTAAATGTGAGTATATTCAATAACAAATCGACAGTTCCGAAAAACCATATCAGACGTGCATGTATTGTATTTTTGCAATAAAACTGTTTAAAGTTTCATTTGTGTATTTTAACTGTTTTTGAAATCAAGAAATGTTGTGTTGTTAGATATGTGGCGTCAATAGAAGAATGCAGACTAACTCATTAATATTAAACAGCTCAACCTACTTAGGTACTTGTAAATTACTACAAAGAACAAATCGTAAACAACGCGACCTACCTACGACAATATTATTGCAAGTAGGTCTGGCACGCCAACTCGCTAGAAGGTTCTAGCCGGTCGCCTATGCGTAATTGCGACGCCGCCGAAAGTTCCCGAAAGGCCCATACTGAGCAATTGGCTCCGATTTATTTGCAATTCCACCTACCTGCTGTTACCGCCGGCTGTACCGTATAAATAAGCCCGACGCAGCGAGCAGTCAGTCAGTCATCAGTCCGCCGTCATTTAACAAGGATCAACGAGTGATAACCCGCGCTCCTCTTACTAGCACGAAGGACAATATTCCCGGCTTCGCCCGTACTCATCATGGACTCCATTGGGACATCATCCTAGCGCCTTGGCCACCGTCCCTGGCCAGCGCTACAACGGATTAAAGCGCCCTGTTTCCAGCGCCTCTGACCAGCGCTTCATCCACGCACCATGACCACCACGAGGACACGCAGCGTCCTCAATGGTCTACGCCGCTCCCGCTCAACCGCCTACTAGGTCCACTGCACCTTCGGCCTTCCCGTCAGCACTGGAGTACTGATTGCCAAGATCGCCAGTGCCTGACAGTCAACGAGTCCGGTCACCAGCGCCCGGCGTCGACTCACTGACCCGCGCTTGACCAGCCATCACAGCCTGCATCCGGAGAATACATCTGTCCATACATACATCTGTCCTACGTCAACTCTCATTACGGCTACCTGACTCATCAATAAACACTGTGACCTTCACGACACGTCTTTCATTTCGTGCCTCTCGCCAGATCCCTAAAGATATATTGGCTATTTATTTAAAAGGAGAAATACATTATCGAAAACAATTAAAATGCAGAAACGAAACTTATAACACCTTACCTGCCAAACTAAAAATTTGCACATCTGACATTTTTCTTCGGTACCATCGAAATGTTGGGAAATGAACAAAAGTTTTTTTTGTTCTTTGTTTTTGGGGTGTTATGCCGTGTTGCGCTAACTCCCTCTTTAGCCATCGTTCCGGACAGCATTGCAGTGCTGCACTGTAATGCTGTCCGAAACGTTGGCTAAATAAGGAGTCAGCGCAACATGGCAAAACACCCCAAAAACAAATAGCAAAAATACTTTTGGTGGTGAAAATCTTAAATCATATAAAACAAAAGATTATATAAAACGAAAAATGTACAAAACAATACATTTATAGCCATGGAGAGAGGTTGTAGATATAAATCAAATCGTAATGGAAATTAATATAAACAATAGAGACATAAGTCACAAAAAATTAAATAGGAATTATAGATAATGCTAAAATGTGGATAGAAAGTTTCCTGAACTATAGAAATGAATATGTAAAATAAAGAACACTCTCAGTGAACCGAACACAAGTAACTTTGGATTACCACAAGACACCATTTTGGACCCTCTTCTATTCATATTATTTGTTAATAATATCTTTAAATTACCATTAGCAGGAAAACTCATTTCATATGCAGATGATACTGCAATTATATTTCAAGCGAATTCATTGAATGAACTTGAAATAATTGCTAACAATGATATCAATACGTTAAAGAAATGGTTTGATAAAAACTTATTAACATTAAATATTGAAAGAACATATTATATAATTTTTAGTATAAACAAAAAAAAAACTTTTATTACCTTAAATATTAAAAGACATTAAAAAAGTGAAATTAAATATTTAGTTGTAATAATAGATAGTAACCTTTAGTGGAAAACTCTTATAAACAATATCATAAATAGATTAAGAAAACTCATTTACATATTTATTAGTCTAAGAAATATACGAACTTAAAAATTCTTAAAAATATTTACTACGCTCTATCCCATTCAATAATACAGTATGGTATCGTTGCATGGGGGGGAGTTTACAAATCATCACTTTTACTGCTGGAAATCACTCAAAGGCTGTTCATAAAAATTTTATCAGACTACCCAACCTCACAACTTTTCCAAGACTTTCAAGTCCCACCACTAAAAAATACATACAAAAAATACTTTGCTTCAAATCCACAAAGATCTGTATAAAAAGTCACACCATGCCATGGTTCGTGTTGAGAGCAATAGGCAAAATACAATGGGTCGCTTATGCACTCCATTAATGCACTCCAGTTTGGCACAACACTATTACACGTACACTGGAGTGGTGTGGTTTAATCAACTAAAGACAGAGATAAGGTTAGAACCGGAAAATAATAAATTTAAAAATAAAATAAACTTCACTACCTTAAATAATTTAGCGAATGTGTATGACGATGACATCTCACTATATAACTTTATATATTATTGTATAAAAAAAAACATAATTCTCTTCACTTTATGTGTTTTTATGATTTATTTTTTGTTGTATTTACATTTGTATGTTTAGTTATTATTTTTATTTTTTTCCCTTTACACACGAGTTTTTGACTCTTGTAAAGGAAAACATGTTAACTCTTATTTGAAATATGTTCTTACTATGTAAATTTAAATAAATAAATACAAAATTTAAAAAAAAAATAACATCAGAGAAATATTATTTTATGGACCTCTTGTAGTTGGTTAGTTCACAACTGAGAATATCAACCTTGGATAAAACTCTATTGTAATAATTGCATAGTTTGTTCAGGCAAGAATTCTGCTTAGAGTTCGTTTTGCATTGATCAACCCTGAAGAGGACGCAAGAGCGTGCTGAACGTGCTAGTACATTGAAAGGAATCTTATTTAGCAACTCTGGGCAATAAGTATTATTTTTAACTACTTTATACAGGAATAGTGCATCCTTATGAAGCCGCCGCAAGCTCCGTGAATCAATTTCAAAGTATGAAGCTACCTCTTCATAAGTATAAAATCTTAAAAATGACTTGCAACAAAGATATTTTAGAAATTTGTTTTCAATTGCTTCGATTTTGTTGAATGGAGACCAAACAACTGTTGCATACTCCAAATGTCTTCGCATCTATCTATCTGACTATCTGAGACTGTCGCAATGTTGACAATTCACAGCATGAAACGATAATTGGAGTAATCAGCTTTCAGAAAAAATAATGAATTAATCTCTTTTTACGTAACGGGCGGCCTCCAGGCCCTCAAACCCATTATCGAGTTATGTAACCCACATGTATAGTGAGTACATGTGAGGTTTTTGTTTATAATATTTCTTTAGAAAGCAATCACGGCTGTTCTGTTACCAGCTGTAAAGCGCGGGAAGGGGGTGTAGCGGGTGTAAGTTCTAGGATCGGCGGGTCGATTTCAAATGATCCAAAAGCAATAATAATTTTTCGTTCGTAGCTGAAAAGTACATCTAAAAGTTGAAATTTAAAAAAAGTTATTTTTCTTTTTTACTTCTACCATCATATATCACCTCCCGAAATTACTGCACTTTCACCCCGGACACCCTGTATAGATATTTAAATTTTAGCTAATACTTTTGTTTTATTTTGTGAAATTTCTAGAGAGCGATTAAAAACACGACAGCCGTCATTGAATATTATTGTGTCAATTACTTATATGGTGTATCTATGCACAATGCTTGCAGCCAATGATATATAACACCCATAGTGGACTAGATCGCCAACCTGGCGGCCATTGCTGTAGGAATTTGAAGCCATCTTGAAAGAGTCAGATTACGGCGGGAATTCAAAATACATGCATTCTATCGTACATTAGGAACATATTTTTATTTTGTATATCATCAGTTATAATATACTACATTATATTATTATTACTATATTATTATATTCATGTAGTAATTATCAGTTACAATATACTACATGAATATACATTAAAAAATATTAAATTAATACCAGTATCACATATTCGTAACTTGGGTGTAATATTCGATGAAAAATTGTCATTCATTGAACACATCAACTATATATCCAATAAGGCTTTAAAGATGCTTGGCTTCCTTTGCAGAACTTTAACTTATATTAACTTAATTGTAAGTCCATAGATTGTATGAGAACCCTCTATATTTCATTAGTCAGAAGTCAATTGGAGTATAATTCACCTATTTGGTCCCCTTTATATAAAGTTCACTCCAATAATATAGAAAGAGTTCAGCACAAATTTCTTAAGTACGTAAATTTTAAGCTCGGAACCTATTGATTACATTAATTATGTCAGTTTGATGAATCAATTGCATCTAATGACACTGTCTGTCAGGAGAATTATTTCAGACCTGGTTGTGTTACACAGAGTCATTAACAACTTAATTGATCCTGCCATCCTTGCCACTATACTACATGTGCCGACTAGGAATACAAGACAAAATGTAACACTTTTTCTGTAATACATACTCGACCAACTATCAGACACACTCACTGACCAATAGGATGCATGATCTGGGCAACAAGTATGGGGGCGCTATTGATTTATTTATTGACTCCATATATAGAACTAAGCATAATCTACACCAACACTTTGTTGAATCCTACAAATTAGAGTAGCGTTGGTAAATTAGTGTTAATGTTTTGTCTTATATGTAGTTTTGCTGTAATTTCTTTTTTACTTTATGTTACTCTTACGTTTTACTAATATTGCTTCATATTTTTTTATATTTTCTTATTATACTTGTAATCACAATTTTACAAGTGTGTATTTTGTACCTTCTTTAAAATGGATTATATCTATTTACTGTCCATATCTCATGTATAATACATATTCTCCTATGTACACTGCATCATGTATCACTTCTATGTAAAAGCCTTTTTAGGCGTTTATATATTTAAATAAACAAATAAATATTTGTTTGAACATCTTTTTATGAAATGTATACTATATTTCTAATTAAATTCTAATTTTCTCTTCTTGTCGCGTCTGTTGGTGCAACCCCATGCTGCACACGCCACAACCATGGTTCAAACAATCCAAAATATTTAATTAAACTTGATAAACTTGCAATCAATTCTCCATTGTACACAAGCAGGCAAATCACGGCTGACCTTTACAAGATGGCGGATGGGCTCTTCAAATCACTACGGGCGCTGCTATACGGGAGCTAGGGTGATTGGCGATCTAGTCTACTATGGGTGTTATATATCTATGCTTGCAGCAGAATAATGATGGGTTAATTTTATATTATCTTGTCACACAAAATAACTGATAATAATTAATCCAAAGCGCGAATTAAAAACTACACCATTCAACACTGACAAGCTTATGGTTCACTCTTGGCCTTCGCATTACCGAATTACTAAAGGCAATGCTGAGAGTAACTACCACATAAATAAACCACTCTCTAGATCGATATCTTCGGGCTTTTTGTATGGCCTCATTTTGTCACCCCCTTAACCACAGACGACCACAAATAAAACGGTCGTTTGGTCCAGACAGGTAAATATATCGTGGACCATAAATAAATCTCAAGGCCATTTAAAAAAAGTGCAAAGTTAGACAATATAACTGCACCCAGCTAACATCGTTCATTCACTAGCCCATAAAAATTATATTTAAAAAATTAAAATATTGGAATGCAGGAAAAGGAAAATAAAAAAACCCACAGCTATGCACACATCAAAATATTTTTTATTTTCAAAAAGACAATGGACAGTAATACAAGACAGGGTTAGTACAACCGATGTATTGAGCATTGATTTATTATTGAAGTAGAAGATAATACTAATATATCTAAACAAAACATGAAACAGAACAATACACAGAAAAATAAAAAGTAACGGTCTCAACTAGGAATCGAACCCAGGATTTTTTTCTTACTGCAACAACTTAATAGGATTTAATTTGACCTTGCACAAAAATACAAGAATATATACACAAAATACATATTCAACGTGTTGAAAGATATTCATTATGTCAAGTAATAGTAACGCCTTTTGACTTTTACATGGTATAATTTAAATCATAATATAAGAAATAAAAATCGTGTACATAATAAAAGCTTGTAAAGAAATATAGCTTGTAAAACAAGAAAAGATATTATGAAATAGAAGTTAAGAACATGTAATTAATATTTCTATTTTAGATACTGACAATGGGTCGTTTTCTGAGTGATTTCAAAATAACCAAGAGATGGTGTTTACCGGTCTTCCTGTTACCTATTTTGTCTTCCAATGATATGTCATTTCGATAGCTATTTGTTTTCCTCGAACAAACCTAGTTTGCTCGATTTGTAAGTAAAATGCACACAAATTACGGTCAGTGGACTATTTTCCAATTGAAGGAAGAATTGAAAGGACGTAATGTCAAAACTGTTAAAGGTTAGTAAATACACCACTATTGATTATTTATATTACCTACGATAATTTCTTTTCTAATTTATCAATAGTTATTATCATAATGCGTTTTATTTAAGACTCGAAGACTATGATAAACTTCATAACTTCAATCCGTTGCAGACGAAGATGTCTTGGAAATGGTTAAGCCAAAGCCGGAAGATTTTCAAGACATCAACATGGCCTCCAATATTCCAGCACTGACGCGGGAAGAACTACATAAATTCAGTGTTTCAGTTTGAAGAACACTGACAAAGCGTTAAGTATGTATTCTGAACAGAGATGTGCAAAATGGGTACCCAAAACCGTTTGAAATGCAAAATGGAAATGGGTCAAAACTTTTCCATTTGAAAATGCAAAATGCAAAATGGGTTTTAGAAAAGCATTTCAAATGCAAAATACCTATTTTCAAAATGCATTGAAAATGCAAAATGGTTTCTCAGGTCATACAATTAAAATAATTATAGTATTTTTAAACAATTTTGTCATTTATTTATTTATTGTTTCTATGACTTGTTGCATAGCTTTTATCAAATGTAATTTTATTCTTATTTTTTATGTTTCAAAGTATCTGTTAACTTAAAATTATACTACCAACCATGTAAAAGCCCTCTTGGCGTTAAATAAATAAAATTTAATAATGGACATCAATTTAAAACAAACATATTACATGATGGTAAATCCAAAAACACCACGACTACAGCTGATTATTAAAGTTGCCAACGTAAAAACATAGAAACTGCTATCTAACATTTAATATTACAACGTCATGGCCCCATGTTCAGTATTTTTTTGTAATGGTATCATTCAATTGCCAGGGTTCCTACCAGGGAGCAACTTGACAAATGTAAATTATCTCTCAAAGCGAAGTTGAGGACCGACTGATATTTGGGGCTTATGAAAAAAAGATGAGTGGAGATAACGGGAAGAATGTTGCAAAAAAGCATTTAAATGGAAAATGCATTGAGAAAAGCATTTAAAATGCAAAATGGTTTTTAGAAAAGCATTTAAAATGCAAAATGGAAAATACCCATTTTGCATTTCCATTTGAAATGGATTTATTTGAAATAAAGCACATCTCTGATTCTGAACAAAATTTGCCGAGTGTTCGAAGTGCACATGAAAATGGCACAACCTATATTTTAGGAAAGTGTGCTTCGGTGTACAGGAAACATCTTTCTTATGCTGTCTATATACACTATAATTGTAACACTATATTGGAATGCCAATGTGAGTGTGCAGCCGGCTTTGCACATTGCAAGCACGTATTTGTAGTTCTACCTTATGTTACTTATACCAGGGCGGGTAAGTGGTGGACAACCTCCAATGACTGTACAGAATGTAAATAAGTAGTCATATAAATACATGTCATCCAAAATTATTATTGGAAAAATAATATCTTGTATATTTTGAATATAATTATTTTAAATAAAATAGGATTTAAAATGTTTTACTAAGTGTATCTATTACTATGCATGGCAGCTGTTTCGCCTTCCGAAGGCATTGATTTGACAAACTTACTTGAAAATATTTATGTTTTTATTCTGTACTAGTTGCATATTTGCTAATCTTATTTTCTTTATTTTAACAGGTTGACTGTTCACAAAGTTGCTCACGCGTTGACCAATGCTACAACAACTATATAATATTAGGATGTAAAAAAAAAAAAAAATAAATGCCAAAACAATAAATAATTTATGTATACCTAATGTTAATTATTTGTTGTACTGATATGTTCTTCTATGCGTATAGTGATTGTAAATGTATTACGACACATTTATATTATGTCTGCAATCTTGTTCTTTTCATATTGACCTCGAGAAATAAAAGAATTAAAAGAAACGGTTTTTATTCCAAATAATATCAGGAATTCCTGGTTAAAGTAAGTCAAGTACGTCCCTTAACACATTTGTTTAATACAAATAACAAAAGGAACTTCAAAGAAGGGTTAAATCGTGCGCGCTGATGGATGAGCTCTTCGGGAAGTTATTTAAAATATATACTTATATATTTGACCATAACCTGAGATGGATACCTCACATTAAACAAATCACAAATAAACTTCTCAAAACAATACACATTTTTTATTTTATATATTTTCCTAAACATAAGAAAAATATATAAAAAAACAATTGAAAACAATATATTTTGCACTTTGCCAATCACTAATAGAATATGGAATTATTGCTTGGGGAGAAGCAACAAACTCGGCTATCAATTACATAGAAACCGCACAGAAAACGATCTTAAAGGTAATACTAAAAAAACATAGACTTACTGATACAGACCAAATATTCAACAGCTGTGACGTACTAGATATACGCCAATTATACGTTAAAACGCTACTAAACTACATTTTTGACAAAAAAAAAATAAATTTCAACATACACAAAATAACACTAACAGACCAGTTAGACAAGCGTACAAAGAAAACATCAAAACTCCGACAGTAAATTCAAGCTTTGGACAAAGACACTACCAATACCATGCATTAAAAGCTTTCAACAGTTTAAAACTTGAAATTAAAATTGAGGAAAATAAAAATAAATTCACACACAAAATTACAAAATGGATTAACCCATATTTCGCCGCTATCAGTTTCCGTGGTCAGATTTTGATGAAATTTGGATATGTGGTATATAAACACACAATTAAGAAAATAAAAAATTTAAAAAAATGAAAAAACTTATACTTACAAAAATATGAGGTGGTGCGTTTTCGCACCGTCAGCGAAATAGGGGGGTAAAAAGTAAATGTATGAAACCAAACAAGTTTTTTTGAAAGTGGATTTATTTCTCTTCATTTATAAATCATATTACTAATATTAACTAAAATTAAAGATATTGTATATATAGGTAGGAAAGTGCACCTTTCTAAAAGACATAATAAGAAATTAGCATACACAAATATTATAATAAACACTATTTTCCGGTATGGTATAATTCGTTACATTTATGGTGCAATGCCACATTACACTCTGGACACATAAAATATGTGTGTGAATGACATATGCGACATCTTTTTCTATTTTCCCCCTTATTTAAAAAATGACTACTCCCTGTTATACTTGACCTCGATGTTGTCGCAAATCTACTGGGTCTGCCAATAGAAGAAGAATTTACTTTTGACGACTTCATGAGAGCGGTGGCCACACTTCTTCTAAAATTCAAAAGGCTCATATTTTCTTCTGGATGAACCATTTGGTATAGTTTCCATGCATTACAAAGTGCCACATCACAGAAGTTGGATAATATTGCCCACCACCACTTTTTACCACGAACCCTTATTCTATAGTTTGAAACGAAATTATCCGCTAAATCAACACCTCCCATAAAACGATTATACTGGGTAAGAGCGCTAGGTTGAGTGATATTTATATATCTTTTTTAAATATTTGAATACCTCGATACGTTTTTAATGGGCTCTACGTTATCAAAATTAGATGCCACTGTAACTACAGCACTATCTTTCCATCTAACGACCAGTATCTCATTGTTTTTTTCGAATCTATAATCATATTCCCCTCTTTCTAATTTATTAATTTGTTTGGTCGTTTTTAGTGTACCGATGTTCTTTAGTCGATTTTCTCTTATCGTACCAGTACCGAAAAACAAATAATCACTTAAATATTTCAAAAGTGGGATCGATGTAAATAAGTTATCGAAATAAACAATGTGATTTCCTGGAGTGTCTACACTTTTCAGAAGATCCTTCACAACGTTGCCTCCCATACCCAAATTATTAGTATTTGACGGCACTTTGTTTTTTCCCGTATATATATCAAATGCATAAATATATCCATCTGCAGAAGCCAATGTCCACGACTTATATCCAAATTTGATTGGCTTGCAATGAATATACATTTTACACGAATGTTTTCCTCTATAAGGGATCATTTGTTCGTCTATTGACAGCGCATGCCTTACAATTCCGAACTGTTTAAAATTTTTATTCAACAAGGATAAATATGGTCTAACTTTATAAAGTTTGTCAGTCGTATCGATATTTAAATTGTCAGCCAAATGTAAATTACTCTTGATGTCACGATAGGTTTGTCTGGTCATGCATGACCTTACAAAAGGATTTGTAATGTCCTCATCTAGAGACCAATACATTTCTTCACGAGGTAACCTATGATACCCAGTGTATAATAAAAATCCTATAAATGTTTTTATATTATTGATCGTCAACGATGTGGTTACTTTGTTTTTTAATAGAGCGTAACCATCTGATTGTTCTACAATTAAGTTAATAAGATCATCATTAAAAAATAGTTCAAAGAACTCGGTACAAGATTTACCCACTAATTTTCTTTTCACACCTTCGACGCTTCTATTCTCAACGTTGTTTGGCACTCGCGAATAACTAGGTTTCGATTTCTTCCAACGCATTTCCCTTGGCATTGATGACGAAGATGTTGATGGTTGGGGTTGGGATGGAGTTGTTGAAGGTTCACTCATCAGCCTCTTGGAGTGGACTTCCAAAGTTCCTGCCGTATCTCCGAAAGTATGGCTAAATGCAGCGTCTTCATGTAAATCATTGTCATCAAAATCCTCTTCATCAGTAACTTCGGCGACTTCAGGTGGTAAAACGACCACATCTGGAATATCTTCTTCGCCGTCTTCATTGTTGACATTCCAATTCTCTGTGATAAAGTCAGCAGCCTCTTGTGCGGTAAAAAAGTCCTTTGGATTCATCCTATTCAGAAAAAAAACACAGTATTAGCGATTGATGCCGGTAATTATGAATAAAATAATGCCAAGGTTTTTACCCCCGTATTTCGCTGACGGTGCGTTAATGCACCACTTAAATAAACTATGTAAAATGAGTACCTTTGAAATTTTTATTGTTTTTAAAGTGTTCAAATTATTAAATACGAGTCAATTCTGTATTAAAAAATGCTAGAATATATTAAGAATTTTAGTCATATGTTAAATATAATAATTATTTAAAAATTGCTTACCTGAGTGTCGTATTTTGTCCGACTTTGGGGGCGTCTACAATGCGATTGAAGCAAATATATTTCTACCTGTTTAGTTCTAACGGTAAAGTCAAACCTTTTCTATAAAAACCTGAAAGAATAACGGTGAATCCTTATCAAGTTATCAAGATATGACGAAGCAACCAGGATGGTGCGTTTTTGAACCGTCAGCGAAATATGGGTTGAACAAAAAAGACAATATTACCAAAATTTCATATCATAAAATAAAAATAAAACCTACACGTAACACACAAAACCAATATAAACACACATCACTCACAAACACATAAGATTATTTTCAATGTACTATTTTTTAATTTTAAATATATTATTATGTTTTATGTATTTTTAATTTTAAATGTATAATTTTTCTCTTTAAATGTATTATGTAGTTTACATTTTCATATTATAAAATGAAGGCCTCAGCACGGGCAAACCACCCAGTGAGGCCTATATTACTGGAAAACTTGGATTGTAAAAAATATTGTACCTAATAAAATAAATAAATAAAAATATAATCTAAAATTTGAACAATATTTACATTAACAGTTTTTGAAGTAAAACTTCTTTACCCACGCTCGACACTTGGGGGTAAACTGGTGCCTTACGAAAAGCGTTATGAAAAATCACATGCCAACGCTTATCGATGAAACGGTGATTGGAGGCGGGAGAAGGAGAAGGAGCTAGAGCTATCTAACGAGTACTGCCGTATTTCGTATTTTAGCATTATATACAGCGTGTACCCGGCATAAGTTAGTAAAGTTTTACTTCACTCCTGTGGTCTAAAGCAAACTCTTTTTTTTTTACATACAATTTATCAAGCATCTTTATCTATTATACTTGATCTAAAATTACACAACATGCAACATATAAATATTATATCCGATGAAAGTATTGTCTCGGTATAGTTCATAGGGGATTTCAAAATTTTATATGTTTTTAAAAGTCCTATTACTCTTTCTATGTGCACCCTTTTGCTAGCAACTTTTCTGTCATTTTCTAAAACACTCCTAGTGATTCTGTTTGTTTTTGTGGTGACACCATATGGTGCGAAGATGTCCTGGACATTAAAACCTTTGTCAGCTATAATAGAATCACCAACATCACACAGGGATAAAAGGTTGCTTTTTTCAATGATCTGGCGATCACTGGCAGAGCCTGCAAAGCTTGGAGACACATAATTTATGAGGCCACTAGGAGTAGCACCGATAAGTACTTTAACTGTATTTCTGTTTTTATAGGTAGAAAAGGTTGCTTGCTGGGCAGTCGGTAGTGTAGGCCGTTTAAGTGGACATTCCGTGCCGTCAATCATTAACCTCGTGTTAGGGTATTTGTCTCTAAAATCAGTTGGAGAAAAAAAAATTACGTTTGATTTTGATGTCCAAAGGTTGAGCTCTTTCCACTGCAGTGATATGAATTTCACCCATGTAATAAAAATATTAGAAACGTCTTTAATAGATATAAGATACATTCTTCCAAATTCAAAAAATGTTTTGTGTGTTCTCAATATCATGAATGTTAAAAAAAAAATTGTTCAAATGCATTTATATTATTGGGAGGATTGCCATAAAAGTATTTTAAACAGTGTGAGGCTTAGAAAAACAAACAGCACTTTCTCCTATGACTCTAAACCGGTATAAAAATGAATTTGTTTTACTTGATCTTTGGTATACTTTAATAAAAGTCATTCAGATTGAATAGATAAGGCTTTATTTAATGTGATACCAGATTGACATTTTAGATGTTGCGTTGCCGGCTGTCGGTAAGAGAGAGCGAGTTCTTCAGACCGGAAACTCATACATAGATAGGACAATACCATAGACATTGCATAGACATAGGCATAGACAATATAATATTACAATAGACAATACAACACTACAATAGTCAATGTAACATCTTCCTTTTTTTTTATATAAGACTAATGTTCATAACTTATAGACAAAAATTTTTAATCAAATTCAGAAAATGTAAACCTTTTTGGTTTATTTATTTGTCTTCCAGACTTTGTTTGGTGTCGGATGCCTGTATCACTTGTCGCAGACACCGGGACCAAATTTTGATCTGGAGCATTGGACGAAGTTGGTAGTTGTTCGGTGTCATTATCGCCATTTTGTGTAAGAATACTTTCATAGGGTTTTATATTACATCTTAAATTATCATTACTTAATCTAGATTTATCTAACATGAGATGTTTCCTATTTCTGCGGTATGTTACACCACCTAAAGTTTTAATTACATATGAACGCGGGCAGTTAGTTAATACTTCAACAACAGTTGCTGGCATCCAATGACTTTGAGGAGTCTTTTTGAATAAAATTGGACCACCAATTTTCAATGGTGTTAACTCCTTCGTATGTGAGTTGTACGATTTTTCTATTTTATTTTGATTTTTCCTCATCCCCTGTTGGTATTTTTGGAAACTAACTGTCCTAGGTTTTAAATGACTTGACTTTATTGGAATATTTACTCTAAGTTGTCTTGACATGAGAAGTTGTGACGGTGACGGTAAATTATCTTTTGGAGTATTTCGATAATGTAACAATGCAATATATATATCAGTTTTTGACTCGTGACATTTTTTTAAAATGTTCTTTACAATTTTAACTCCACTTTCAGCTTGACCGTTGCTCTGCGGAAAGTTAGGACTAGTTGTAATATGTTCTATGTCCCATTCATATACAAAATTTTTAAATATAGCTGAAGTGAATGGAGGACCATTATCGCTGACAAGTTGTAATGGTATCCCATGACGAGCAAATATCGCTTTTAAATGCGTGACGACAAGGTTAGCTGTATAACCTGAATGTAAAGAGACTATTTCCATATATTTAGAATAATAATCCATGACGACTAAATAAATGGTATTATTAAATTGAAGCAAATCTACACCTACCCTTTCCCAAGGAAATGAAGCTATAGAATATGGAATTAGTGGTTCTTTTCTGTTATTTGGCTTAAATTTATTGCAAATATTACATTGATCCACTTTATTCTGAATATCCGAATTCATATTTGGCCAGTAAATAATATTTCTGGCCAAATATTTAGATTTTGAGATGCCTTGGTGACTCTCATGAATTTTATTAAGCATGACAGGACGTAATATATTCGGGATGGTAAGACTAGAACCTTTGAATACTAGGTCATTGACGACGTGTATTTCACCTTGCATGTTCCAGTAAGGTTTCGTTGACGGTTCGCATTTATTTTTTGTTGCGGGCCATCCATTTACATAATATTTCTTTAAAATTCCTAAAGTAAAATCTTGTTCTGTAGCTACTTTTATTTCCTGTAATTTATTATCGGAAACGGCTAGACTCGAAATCAGTAAATTAACATGTACCTGCAGTTCCTTTTCTACTGCCGTTATCTCAGTGTCTGGCAAGGTAGCACGAGATAACGCGTCTGCTACATACATATATTTACCTGGTACATATGCGACATTGAGGTTATATTTTTGTAACGACATCATCATTCGTTGTAATCGTATCGGTACATCCGAAAGTGATTTTTTAAAGAGACTAACTATAGGTTTATGATCCGTTTCAACCTGCATAAGATGTCCATACAAATATTGGTGAAATTTTTGGCAACCAAAAAGAATAGCATATAATTCTTTTTCAATCTGCGCGTAATTCTGCTGACATTGCGTTAGCGATTTAGAGCCAAAAGCTAACGGTTTATTTTCCTGCATAATTACTGCTCCGACCGCTGACTGACAGAACTATCGACTTGTTCATGTCATAATGAGCTAAGACTGGCGCGTACAAATAATATTTTGTAGACGTTTGAATGCTTGGTCATGGTTTTCATCCCATGACCAAACAGAATCCTAAAATTTCTGATTCTGTCGACAATTTTTTTATAAAAGAACCTAAGTAATTTACCATGCCTAAGAATCTTTGCAAATCTTTGACACAACTAGGTTTAGGCATTCTTTAATGGCTTTAATTTTTGCATTATCTGGCTTGATTCCTTTATTTTTAAAAATATGTCCTAAAAATATTATTTTCTGTTTGACTAAAATGACATTTATCCACATTAAATTTGAAATTGACTTCCCTAGCACGTTGAAAAACTTTTTCTAGACGTTGATTGTGAATTTCCTCATTTTCTCCGAAAACAAGAAAATCTTCGACAAATATTAGGACTCCTTCTATGTCTGAAAATATTTCTGTCATTACCCTAAAAAATATTTCTGGTGCTGAGTTTATACCATATGTGTACGAAACAATATACCGTCCGTACAATACTGTAAATGCGAAGGTAGCTGGGTACACTTTGATTAGTGTTTCAGTCATGGTGGATGTTGCAGAGGTTTTTAATAGAGTTTAATGCCAAGATCAGAGAGGGATTGATTCCCAAGTCTGAGTCGACGAAAGGAATTTAAGACTGGCAAAAACTGAATTTAATACTGAATTAAGAACACTTGAAAATATTTCTTGAGATTTGTAGACTTTGGAGATGGTTCTTCAGGAGAGAGGTTTCTCTTTCAGGGGTAGTTTTTGAACTGACTTTGTATGGAATTCGGTTCTCTATTTATAGAACGTTTTCAAATCGGGCCCTCTCGGGGGAGGTTTCACATTGGTTTCACAAAGTTTCATATTGGGGTTGAAGTCAAATATCTTTGGTTTGAACATTTCCCAAAGAGTAAAAAACATATTTAGGTACAATTCTTTAAGTTATTATGTTAGCATATAATCATTTCTTGATGTTGATATTTATCCTGTGGTCGTATCTTCTGATATTTTCCTGTAAATTGAGTCTGATGTTATCACAGGTGTTCGCATCAAATTTCGTTATCAATGTTTGATAAGAACTTCAATGGAGTATGCTGAGCTGTGATTGGTTGAAAACTCGGCGGCCATCATGAAATTCCTTCCGGGTAGTATGGAGGGGGGGTCACGTAAATACTGGATCGCTTCCTTAGCGGAGTTCATTCCGTGGGTTGGTGGCTCCGAGTGAGGTGATGGATGGTTATTTTCAGATGTGTTTCAGGTTCTGCTGTTATATTTCTATGTAATTATCTTGATTAATCACACATAGCACATAATTTGATTGAGTAATTATGATTTGAAGATTTCCAATTGTGTCGGCGACACGGTATCGAGCGGTTTCGGGGTTTGAGTGTTCTTGTAATTTTTACGTAAATATGAATTCCTCTGAAAGATTCTGGAGGTCCGGATACGTGTGATACACTCCCGAACAGTCTTGCCTGTACTCAGCTACTTGATCAGACGTATCTTCTTTTGATGTTTTTGCAGGTTGTTATGTCCTGGTAATGAGGAATAGCCGCTCAATGCTAGCCCCATTGAGGGGGTGTTGTCCAGACTTTGCCGTGTCAGTGAGGGATAGCCGCTCAGTGCCAGCGCCATCGAGGGGGTGCTGTCCAGACTTCGCCGTGCCACTAGAGGTTATCCACCGCTTACCCGCCCTGGTATAAGTAACAGATGGTTACTCCTTCAGGGCTCTCACAAGGACTCTAATTTTTTTTTGTTTAACGACTCTACATTTATTATAAAATAAATCTAGACCTCCAATGTCCCTGCATAGTGGTTAGGCTGCAGGATTGCAATATTAAAATATGTACAGGTATAGTAAAATAAAATAGGCCTAAAAATAATACAGGACGAAATAACTGCTTAAAGCCTAGGCCATCTGTAGAGAAAGAAAAAAAAGAAAGGAAACACATTTACATTCATATTTATATTGTAGGAATCTACATTTAAACATATATAAATATTACCGGAGAGTATTACACCCGTCCACTGGCAGTCCCATCGAGAATGTGCATGGCGATCGGTCTGTCCGTACACAAAGAACGACTACCGCGCCCCTCCACCGGATTACCTGATTATGCCCTGAAGAAAAAGTATGTGGGAAGGTTGGGGGCGTGCCCGAAGACCCTAGGGACTAAGTGAGCGTCAGGCATTCGGAGGGTGGGCGGAAGGTTGTCGAGCTTGCTCGGCCATTCCTCAAGCCCGCCATGGCGATGAGGGAGGCGCAGTCGACTCTGTGTGAACACTTGTCCGGTATGGGAGGCATCTGATTAGGCAGGGACGAGGTCTATTTCACACTCAAAACGGGTTGAAGACGGTACAGGACGATTATAGTTCAGTTCCGGCTTACTGCACACACTCCTAATGATATGTAAAGCAAAAAAAAGAAGAAAAAAAATGATAAAGGACAAGTTAATTAAAAACTCAAATTAAATTAATTAAATTCATTATGACGGATTGAGCGATGATGTCATCACTACCATCGCTCAAGGGGTCAGTCTCGCATGGAATCCTGCTGAAATAGAAACAATGATAACAAAAAAAATAATTAAAATAATAGCAGATAATATGGAAAGAAGAAAAGCATTAACAGACAAAATTAAAAAGAAAACAGTAAAAACAAAAACAAAAAATCAAATATATAATGCAAAGGTGATTCCAAACCTTAATATAAAATGAAAATAAAAAAGAAATATAAAACAGACATCATAACGAAGGTAATATGAGAGCAGGAAAAGAATTAACCGAGGAAACCAGAAGCAGTCACACATGGCACCTGAAACTCTGAAAGATTTTAATCTAATCAGCGACTCTAAGATCAGGCCATCTCTCTACCCAAGCCTTTGTAAACTTCCTCAGGCACTCAAAGTTCACCTTATTCGAAACGAGATCGGCATTCCATACCGGTCTTGTGATGACGTTCAGACCTTCCAACATTTCCTCTCTTGCATCCGTCAAAATCTCACAATGCCACAGAATATGCTCGGCAGTCTGGTCAGTATTGCCACATGCGCAGTTTGGATGGGGGGACAGGGCGAGACTGTGAAGTCTCCCCCTGAATTCCCCATGCCCGGAGAGAAGTTGGGTCACATGGTGATCCAGGTTTTAATATTGCATTTCATTATATACGAAAAAAATAATTTGCACAAAAAATGAATAATACATAATATGATTTATAATAACGATATAATGCCTTTTTAAAAATATATATTTATCTGGTAAAATGTTTTTATTATTAAACTTGCACGTAAATTATTTTAAATGATAAAAGGTAGTGTTTTTTTTACAAGCGTATTTTTTTTAATTTAAATAAATTAGATGCATAATAAAAAATATTTGTTCACAAAAAAACACTTAAAATTAATGTATAAGATAAAAACCATGAAAATGTTTGATTATAGATATATACGTAAATAAATTTAAATACTAAAAAGGCAAGTATTTTTTTTCATTATTACAGGCGAACACATTTCTGATGTGTTTTTATGAGAGTTACTATAAATGTAAGTATACAACACTAAACACCATGAGTGCAAGGACACTGGAGGGTCTGGAATCCGTTTAAAAATAAATTATGTTTCCTTTTTATAAAATAAATTAGAGTCCTAGGTCTGCTAGCCAGTCTAGGGCCTCAGGCGCCGCCATGTGAACCTCATCAATCCCGCCGGGGAAATAATGGAGCGGGCATTCGTTGATCACATGTATCGATTCCCCTTGGCCGGGAGACCTATCGGTCTTCGGCCCCTTAAATAGCGGCATAGTTTGTAGTTGGAGGCCCACTTAATTTGGTATCCGCTTCACTCACTGCACTACCTACACGCGCGGTAACAATTACATGGTGGCATTGCGAATAGCGCGGCGGACACAACCGTAGCGTGTAGCAGTTGGCACACTACTTTATATTTTACTTATCATTTTTTTTAAATCGTAGAGATACATATTAATTACAAATAAATTTACCCATCCCAGGAACATTAAATACCAACAAATAATTTGCAAAACTATTCCGTGAGTCAGTCCGCATGTCCCTTATGGCCAAATACGGATTTCGATAAAGTGAATTTATTTATTTATTTATTTGTTTGTTACAAAAATATTACAGCATAGATTTTGACTGTCCAACTAGGAAGGTCTCCCGTTCTAGGACAGTCAAATTGACAGTGAATATACTTAATGGTGAAATCACCGACACAATTTATTTTGAGAGATTACAAGAGTGAAAGCGAGGATACATGTAGCCTTTATATTACTATATTTTAATACATAATAAAATAAACAGTAAAATAAAATGAAAATAATAGAAATTAAATTAAAATAAAAGAAAATTAAATTAAAATAAAAATTTAAATTTGTAAACAGAAGAAATAAATCAGGCGCTTGTATCACATAATTATCATACAATATTTTTTAACATCGAAATAAGACTATAAGACTTAAGAAATAAATCAGGCGCTTGTAACACATAATTATCATACAATATTTTTTAACAGTATTTCTGACTCCAACCTGCCTAAGTCTAGTAACCATTTTGTTATTTTTGGGCCAAAGGATGGCATTTCACAGTTTTAGTTGCGATGGAATTTTGTTATATAATTTTGGTCCCAGGTATGAAAATATTTTTTGATAAGCCGCTGTGGTACTTGTTGGAATATAAAGGTCATTTCTGCCTTTGCTTCTGGTTTGATGTTGGTGTTCGATTGTTTTCATTTTATGTTTATTTTTATGAGCATAGATTATTATCTTCTTTATGTAACTCTGTCGAACATCGAGTACATTAAATTCCCTGTAGAGAGCGTCGCTCGGATATCAGAAAGGTTTCTTCATAATAACACGTAAGATAGATTTCTGTGCTTTTAATAGCGGGTTTAATATTGTTATTTCTGAACCTCCCCATCCAATACAGCCGTATGTTATTATCGAATTATATAGATTTTTTAAGTGGTGGTGTTTTAAAAATTTCCCGCAATGAAATAAATATGTGAATCAAAGTCTTACAAAGAAAATGAGAACTACATTTAAAATTATTTTTTTTAAAATGGTTATTAGCTCGCTAAAATGCATTGAAAAACAGAAAAAAAACCTAAAACATGTATTTTTAAATAATGGTATTTAATATTTTCCTCACAATAATTTAACCTTTTAACGTTTGTTTATTATTAAAAACTGCGTATAGTTGACAAAAATTAAATAAAAAAATCAATTTTATTAATGCAAGTAAATCTACAAGAATTCCGAAATTAACAAAAAATGGTAAAAATCCACTAAAACGTCTTCCATTGCTATTTAGTTTGCTTTAATTTTCAATTTTTGGACTTGGTTTGATATTTGAAGACTCAAATGAACATCTCCCCTTTCCTTTCATCTGCTCCACCACCTCCTTCTCCTACCACTGTACCCCTACTCCTGCCACAATAAGATGTTTGTTTTTTTGTCAAGTTTAGGTTGTTCTTTCCAACAGTTTTTCAGATTCTGATGAGGAACCAGCGCTAATTGAAGTTCATCAATCTGCAGTGGCTCATGATACATTATCTCCTCGAAATATACAATATTCGAAGATGAAGAATCCCTTGACGAAGAAAAAAATCACACAGAGCAGCAGCTGCTATTGCTTCTGCGGTTTTACAATATGTAAATGAAGCTGATCCGTCTTCCGTTATAGATCATAGTAGATTACGAAGAGCTAGAAAGCAAACTAGAGATACGTTATTAAATAGCCGTAAATTGACAAATATCGAAGGTTTATTTTTCGATGGGCGCAAGGACAAAACAATGTTTATTATCAAGAAAGGAAGTAAATTTTATCGACGAATAAAAGTTGAAGAACACATAACGCTTGTGCAGGATCCAGGATCAGTGTATCTCGGACACGCTACGCCATCATCTGGTACTGCTAAAGATAGCGAAAATGCCATATGTTCTCTTTTGGAAGAGGAAAATTGTCAAATGGAGAAAATTGTTGCAGTTGGTTGTGACGAAAGAAATACAAACGCTGGCCGGAAAAATGGAATCATTTCAAGAATGGAACAGAGACTTGGAAAGCCATTGCAATGGCTTATCTGCCAGCTGCACGCCAATGAACTACCATTGCGACATCTGCTATCTTCATTAAATGGACCGACTTGCGGACCTGTAGCTTTCTCGGGACCAATCGGAAGAAACTTCAAAAATTGTGAGAACATAAAATTATTCGGTTTTTTCCCATTCAATCATCTATACCGGAAAATATAACAGAAAAATTAAGCACGGACCAAAATTATTTATATAATATGTGTCTGGCTGTGTCAAAAGGTATGATAACTGTAGATTTGGCAAGCAAACAACCAGAGAAAATGTCTCATGCCAGGTGGCTAACAACTGCAAACAGAATATTACGGCTATATGTTGCAACGGAAAACCCAACAGAAAATTTGCTGATATTGGCCACCTTTATTGTGAGAGTATATGCTCCAACGTGGTTTACCATAAAGTGCAATAGTTCTTGTATAGATGGAGCCCGTAATCTCTGGAAAATGGTTAGCATTTCCAGATATCTTTCAGCAGAATTGAAAGCTATTGTCGACCCCGTGATTCAGAGGAACGCATATTTTGGACACCCGGAAAACATTATTCTATCAATGTTAACCGATGACAATAAATGTATAAGGGAGCTAGGATGTAGAAGGATCATTAAATATAGGGCCCTTCAGGAGTGAGAGAGTTCATAATTCCAAACATTAATTTCAACTGCAATAGCTACATAGAATTAATTGACTGGCAGGCCACAGATTTAATTCTGACAGAACCTCAACTCCTGAGCAACGTAAAAACCGACGAATTACTTAAATTGTGTGATGAAGGAAATTTAAAAAGGTTCGATTTTCCTAAATTTCCTTGCCACACACAATCAGTGGAAAGGTGTGTGAAGTTGACCACAGAGGCGTCTTCTTCTGTTGCTGGTTACAATGCTAGAAAGGTTATATTTACGCCAAGCAACATTCAAGAAACATAATGCCAAATTTTAATTCTATGCAAGATTTTAAGTAATTACTGTTTTAACAATATGTTATCATTCAATTTTGAGCATCCATTATTTTTTATTCGTTGTATTTTGGTCAAAAATGTTGTTGTACGTTATTGTTTAGTATCTTGAATTTAACAATAAAAAGTGTTATTTTCCCCTTTTATATTTTTAACAAACACATCACATACGTATAAAAAAATATTTATTTTTCGTTCTTTGTACTGCAGTTATGGAAATAAAATTAAGTGTGCTACAAAATATAAAATATGGACCCATTGTTTTATTTTTTCCCAAATCACGAAATCAATTTTTTTTCAAAACTTCCGGCCATTTTAGCGAGCTAATAGTGAAAACCAATTTCATTTATTTTTGAGTTTTCGAATAGCTACAGATCATACGCAACTTTTGAGACCCCAGGCGTTTAAAAATAAGGCAATTTTTTTTCTCTCTATGGAGAGCGACACACGCTAATGAAGATGGTTCCTTTTATGTATAGATTTTACAATGCCGTTACTAATCCACGGGGTGAGTTGTAGTTTATTGTGTGAAATGTGTTTTATTGTTGAGTGTTTCATAATATATGCATTGATTTCATTGATGAAATAGGTAAGAGCATTGTTTACTTCAGTTTCTTTATAGATAAATTCCCAATTTTTTTTAATTAAAATCATTTAATAAAGCCTCAAAGTCGATAACCATTTTATTATTGTTCTTTATTTTTTGTGTTTTGAGTTTGGGATACTGATTGCAATGGTGTAATGATCAGTAATTGTGTTATTCATAACAAATGCATTTGAGCTTGTTATATTTCTGTAATATATATGATCCAAGCACGAGCTTGAAGTACCTTGTACCCTAGTTGGAGAATCAATATTGGAAATAAGATTACTTTCAGCCATTGCACATAAATAGTCATCACACTGTCTATGCTTTACTTCTCCTATTGTATTTATATTCATGTCCCCGATTAGCATGTATTGTGTTTTATCTCTACAGTGAGACTCTCCAGGAAAGGGTGGATGTTATTGAACGATGGATACCTGTATATAGCTAGGATACATAAAGTCTTATTTATGTTGATTTTTAAGCAATTACACTGATGTATGTCTATTTCTTGAACAAGAGAATTTAATGTGATATCGATATAAACTACCACTCCGCTATTTTGATTAATATGTGTCGTTGTGTGATATTCATTATAGCCTGAAATTTGTTTGGTGATATAAGAATCACTTAATCTGCATTCAGTGAAAATTATTATATGGAACTTTACCACAGATTTTATTTCATCCATAAATAAAATAAAGTCGTCCAAATTATCCATAGTTCTAATATTCTGATGAACAATATTAATTTTTAATAATAAAAACACATAAATTTGTTTTTGACCACGATAGTTTTATTTTCACTCTACCGGTTTCGGAAGATCCCTTCCTTCGTCAGGAGAATATTTAAAACCTCCTGACGAAGGAAGGGATCTTCCGAAACCGGTAGAGTGAAAATAAAACTATCGTGGTCAAAAACAAATTTATGTGTTTTTATTATAAATTATGATGAGCCACAAAGTGAATGCTTTTTACAATTACGTAATATTAATTTTATTAGATCCCCAGTCGAATTGCATAATTTTATAATTATCTTCACAGATTATTTCAGTAGTCGGCATTGTGATACTATCGATTTCATCATGTTGGTTATATATCATTAGAATTTATATTTATATTACTCTTTGTTTGTGATAAGTGTGTTAAAATAAAGTAAACAGTTGCAATGCTTTTTGAGATGTATAAATAGTAGTTAGAAAGGAGCCTGAGAATTTGCAGTAAATTTCTTTCCAAGTTTTACATAATATCGAGATAATTATATTTAAAGTATTGACAGTGAACCTTGGGTAAGAACAGATGCAATTTTTTTTTTGCTGTTGGTGGTTATGTGGTTACATGGCGAGAGTATGCAAAAACATGAGTATAAATTACTATTAACGAAATGATCTACATTTTCCTTAAAGAATAATAAGAAGGCTAGAATTTGGACCAAGTAAGGTAATTGGTAAGTATTGTAAGGATATTTGAAAGTGAGATAAGCAACTATTACAATAATTATGCTGATACATAAGAAGACTATTAGACAAAATAAGAGTATATTATTTTGAGTATGTGAATTGTTACTAATATGACTCACGCAAAAGCATGCATGGAAAGTAATATTTACAGAATAATCTACTTTTATCTTAAGGAATGTTAAAAAATCGTGAGTTAGGTATATAATAAGATTTGCAATTATTATAATAATTTTGCTGGTACAAAAAAAAAGCTACTAAAGAAGGTAAGAGTGCATTATTTTTATGTATATTATCTTGTATATTTTGGGTATATGAATTGTTAATAGCGTTATTACTTAAGTAAAAGCTGGCAAGGAAAATATTATTTACGGAATGACATATTTTTATCTTAGACGGCATTAAAAAACTTGAGTTTTTGCCAAAGGAGGAAACATATAATAGGAATAGTAAATAGTGAAGATTAGCAATTATTATAACAATTGTGCTGATGGAAGAAAACACTACTAAAGGGAGTTGAAATCCATTATTTTGGGTATTTACATTATTTTTTGTGGTGAGATTCAAATGAAAACTTGCGATGCAAATAATATTAATAATATTAACTGAATGATTATCGTTTTGCAGCACATTAAAGGTTAATGTTGGGATACCATTTATCATCAGTCATAGTAGTTGACATTTTTCTCGATCAAGATCAAGGACATTTTTTATCGTAATAATTTTGGAGTTATCAGTTTGTCTTAGTAGAATACGCCCAGAAGTCGTCCAAGAGTGTTTAAAGTTATTTTCTCTAGAAAATTTTTAGTTTGAGAGAGTAGAAATTTTCTTTTTTGTGTTAGGTGTTCAGACACATAAATCCGGTTGGCTTCTTGCGATAGTCCCAAGTCCGCTGTATTTAGTTTATTTGTGCCGGTGGTAGCGGATTTTTTATATGCTTTGATTTTGTTTAAGAAGTCATCACGAGATGTTATATTGTTGAACGTCACTATTATGGATCTGGGATTTTTCTCGGATTTTTATTATGGCTATTGATCATTTGATATCTCACATAACAAGGTTTTAGTTTTGTTATTTTTTAAACTTTTAAGGCAATTTTTGCATTTCCACTGTATATTTCTAGCTGCACGGCGTGAGGTTTCCACATACTCAGCGCAAGTAAGATGGTAGGTGTTTTCACAAATAGCACAAGATATGAAATCAGCTGGAGTGTCAATGTTTTTATCACAAGCGATGCACTGTGTATTCATGGTGAATTTAATATAAAAAGTGATTTCACGATTCATAATTTTGATTATATGTTATATGTTAGTAGTGATAGTTTCACGTAAGTTTCTAGAAATATGGCACTTTTGTGTTTTATAGAGGCTGGCTCGTTTCAGAATTGTTTGACAGTTTGTGTCAGTTTTTTGTGAAGACCACTGAACACTGAACGCTGAACACTGAAAAATAACGCCACTTCACGAGATAAAAAGCACTGGTTAGATGCGCGGTCTTTGATTAAGGATAGTTGAGTACTTTAAGCTTAGTTCACTATTGATTTTTTTATTAATTTAACGCAGACATAAAAATACGTCAACACTAGACTCTGTAGGTATAATTGATTGAATGACTGCAGTACGACTAAGAAAAAGTTTTTTCGTCACTGTGAGTTAGACTGTGTATGGTCAAACGTTCTTTTCGAGAACATGAATAATTGTAGTGGGAAAATAAAAATGTTTTTGTCCACTGTGGGTAAACACGTTCCTTAGCAATTCTACCTTTCGAGAACGAGAATAATTTCAGTGGAAATATGAAAAAGGTTTTTTTTAAACTGTGGGTCAGCATATTCCTCTCAAGACTGAGTCATTTAGATACTCCCTTAAACCTAGATTGCATTCAGTTGGCAATCTTTTCTCAGAGAATATAGTTAAAAGAAGGTTATAATTACACAGCTCAGTCACACAAATCAATATTACGCATGATTCCCTTCTGCGTGAGTCCTATATCATATTTTACTAAATTAAAACTATTTTTTTATTAAATAATTATTAATCAATTTACAGTATAATAGTATTATAGAGTATAATCAATAATGTTAACTAAAATAATTCATACAATTAATTATCACGGCTTTTGATTTTTTTAATGTTCCTCTTCTATAGAAGCTGGCGCTTGTGTCTAGAGAATTTACTCCAGATACCGTATTGGGTTATCTATCATATGTATTATTTTATTAAATTTTTTTTTTCAAAAGTCATTTAATCGCTGACAGCCCTGAATTACTAAAGCCAAATTGAAATACCTGCCCAGCAATACTAAGGAGAATCAATTTTGAAGGTTACAATAAACTCACTACTAATAACTCTATTATAATATTTTGCTTACAAGTCCCTTTTTTATGCATATTAATATTCTGTTTAAATAAAATAAACATGTTATTATTATACCTTATACCTAAATAGAATTAATTTTATATTAATATCTATCTATTATCTTAAACACCTCATATCTCGATTTATGTCAGGTCATATACAAACCTAGTACTCATTCAAATATTATTACACTAGTAGATATGTATTTAAATTGTGTATTCTCTCACTGCTCTTCTATTAACAATTATATCACTTGCAATAATAATATTGTATACACATTACATGTTCTGTAATTTATGACTCATATTCTCCTGTGTACCACCATATGGTTATAATCCGAATCTTTCTATTGAAAAAAAAAACAATTTTATGGCGTTAAATAAATAATTCTCCTTTCCGTGAACATTAATAATTGAAGTAGGAACTTGAATAAGGTTATCGGCCCGTATGATCGTGCGTGTGTTTCTTCAAATATTTATTTCGTCAACATGAAAAGGGTTTTTCCGTGTCTCAGTTTGTGACTCGTCAAATGTCCCTAACGAGGACATGAATAACTGCAGTCAGAACATGAAAAAGGTTTTTCTCCACTGTGAGTCATCATGTGACTCGTCAAACTTACCTTTCGAGAACATGAGTAACTGCACTTGGAACATGAAAAAGATTTTAGTCCACTGTGAGTCACCATGTGACTCGTCAAACTACCCTTTACAAAACATGAATAACTGCAGTCGGGACATGAAAAAGGTTTTTCTCCACTGTGAGTCACCATGTGACTCTTCAAACTTCCCTTTCGAGAACATGAATAAGTGCAGTCGGGACATGAAAAAGGTTTTTCTACACTGTGAGTCACCATGTGACTCGTCAAACTTACCTTTCGAGAACATGAATAACTGCACTCGGAACATGAAAAAGGTTTTAGTCCACTGTGAGTCACCATGTGACTCTTCAAACTTTCCTTTCGAGAACATGAATAACTGCAGTTAGAACATGAAAAAGGTTTTTCTCCACTGTGAGTCACCAAGTGTCTCGACAAACTTCCCTTTCGAGAACATGAATAACTGCAGTCGGAACATGAAAATGGTTTATGTCCACTGTGAGTCACCATGTGTCTTTTCAAATATAGCTTTAGAGAACTTGAATAATTGCAATGAGAACATGAAAAAGGTTTTTCTTCACTGTGAGTCAGCATGTGTGTCGTCAAATCTCTCTTCCGAGAACATGAATTACTGCAGTCGGAACAAGAAAAAGATTTTTCTCCAGTATGGATACGCAAGTGATGTTCTAACTTTGACTTGTAAAAGCAGGAGTAGTTACAATAGGTACAAGATAATCGTTTTTCCACATGAGGCGTCTTGAGATCTGTCGATAAGTCTGAAAAAAATTACGAATAAAACTTAATAAGTGCAACTGATTCATAGAACTATTAGATTATGAAATAAAAGAATATGATTTTTTTATTTCTAACGGACAACATTAATTTTACCTGTTGTCTGTGTATTTCTTTGAAAGCGATCTAAGCATTCCTTTTTGACATCCGGAAGGTCAATGTCAATTTCCGTATAAGTAATTATCCCTCCGTCTTCTTCTAGGGATCCTGGTTCTGCGTTGATGGGTACAGTTTCCAAATAAATGTTACCTGGAGAAACAGAAAAACAATATGCAAGTATGATATACGTTGATATGCTAAGACTAATGTGAGGTTCGAGTATCTGAATACTCGCAGGAAGGTTTACCACATTAAATGTACAACCAAGAGCAAATTATAATCAAAAAGAATGTTTTAGCGGAGGTATGAAAAATTCAAAGTGACCAGGCGTGAATCAAATTCGTGTGACTGATTTTTGAAAACATGCAAAACTATTTAGCCCTGTATTTTCACACTTCATAAACTAATCATTGATTCAAGCAACATTTCTGAAGAACTAAAATACAGTGTTGTGAAATTTATTTTAAAAACAGAGAATTACTCCATACGGGCTTAAAATGTTGGGATTTATAACTAGGCTAACCAAAAATTCAAACAATGTTAAGTGTATTAAACTGTTATCTTTTGCCTACGTAAGAAGTCAACTTGAGTACAATTCTGGAACCCACATTATAATATACCTAAATGTACAAGCTGTTGAAAGAATACAAAACAAATTCTTACGTTTTATAAATTTTAAAATGAGTATTCTAACAATTATGTTGAACTAACACACACGGTAAAATTATATGAATATGCTCAAATTGTCAGACAGAACAATTTTTACTGACTTGGTATTTGTATTTTTTTAATTTTTTTATTTTTTTAATTTTTTTTTTTTATTGAATAAATATTTAATACATATCAACAAACAAGTCCTGCTAAGCCATTTTGATTGGCTTGTCAACAGGTGCTTAAAGTTTAGTTTCATATAAATTTTTATAAATTATAATTTACATCTTATATCTACAGAATCAACAATTTTTTCATACAATTTTTCATACATATTAAAGTAAATATTTTATTTCCGATGGCCAATTTTTCACCATATATTTAACCTTATTCATAGATTTACATTTCTTTATAGTGTCAGGTAATAAATTAAATATCTTCGGTATGTTGTATTCAAACGTTCTCTGTCCGTATTTGTTATTAAATTTCGGAACTATTAACCCGTCATTGCGCGTGAATCTAGAACTGTATTTATGTTCTAGATTTTCTTTATGCTGCGGGATAAATATATACTGAATTATGATTTTTTACCATAGAATAGCCTTAACAGGTAAAATTTTGGCACTCTGAAACAGCAACGGTGTATTATGTCTCTGTTTAAAAATATTAGGGACGACTAGTAATTTTACAATTGCGTTTTGCACAACTTGGACTTGTTTCAGATTGGTTATACTAGTATTTCCGCATATGGTTGATCCATATCTTATAATAGATTCTGCCATTGACATATAAATTATTTTAAGTGTTTCAATTGATAGGAAAACATTTAATGTGTACATTCTGCCAGCAATTGATCTGAGTCTTTTACGGGTTTTTTTTAATATGTTTGTCCCATTTGAAAAAGCAATCTACTGTAACACCAAGATAGACATATTCTGTAACTAATTCTAAGCTTTCACATTTACAATTAGTCGGGATATTTTTATGGATGCAATTAAAATTATGAGAAATAATATTAGGATTAAATTGAAATCTGGCATTAGGTGATCTTATATGCATAAATTTGTTTTTTTTTAGCATTTATTAATAGTCCTGCATCATGTGACCATTTACAGAGTTGATTAAAGTCAATTTGCATGAGTTCAATTGCAATTTTTAGATCTTTATGTGATATGACCAATGCCGTATCATCTGCAAATGCAAAATGTTTAACAAAAGAGAAAAGTTTTTCATTATAGTTACATAAATTATATATAGTGTAGTGCAGATACATTCTTTGTTTTACTAAAAGTATTATTTGTTTTGGTACATATTTTTCTATTTCTAAGATAATATTTAAATAAATTTACTACATTTCCTCTTATTCCAATTTTTTCTAAGGTTTCTAGCAGTTTTTTAGAGTTAATTGTGTCAAAAGCTTTAGAGTTATCGATAAATAACACAATAACATGTAATTTATTATTTAATTGATTATTTATGTAATTGGAAAAATCTTGTTGTAATTTTTCAGTATTTTTTTTTTCTTTGAAAGCCATATTGATTTGGATCTATGATAGAGAATTTTTCAATGTAATTATTTAATTCATTTGATAAAAAATTTTCGAGATTTTTTTCTAACGCAGGTAGTATACTAATAGGCCTATAATTTCCCAGTTCAATGTGTTTTCCACCTTTAAATATTGGTCTCGTAATGCTACATTTAAATTCTTGTGGAATTTTTGCTTGCTTTATTATCGTATTGATTAGATGAGTAATTATTGGCCCAAGAGTTTTATATTTCTTTTTAAATCAAACCTTCTTATATTGTCAATACCTGTGCTTTTAGAGTTTTTCATTTTTTTAACAATGTTTTCAATATCAGTTATAGTAGCTCTTGGTATAATTAAACTGTGAGGCAGTTCTTCCAGTACAATATTAGTAGATTTGTGATTGCATTTATGTAACATGTTGCTGATGCTATCCGAGAAGTAATTCACAAAATCATTTGACACAGAATCCTCAGTTCTATCTTTTAACATATATCGTGTTATTGTTTCATCACAATCGTTTTTGGGTTTACGTCCTAAAATATTATTTATCTCATCCCAGGTTTTTTTTGTATCATTAAAACAGTTTTTAAATTTATTATTATAGTAGTTAGTTTTATCTTTATTTATAAGTTTATTGACAAGGTTTCGTGATTTTTTGTATTCTGTTTCATATGTTTTGTTTGTTGGTGTACTTTTCCATTTTTTATATTGTTTATCCCTTTTATTTATTTGACATAATAATTCACTGCTTACCCATTCATTTATTGCATAAGGTCGTGTTTTCGGTTTTTGCACTATCGTTTTAGAACTACTCTTGTAAAATTTATTAAATAAAGATTTTATTTTTTCATATAATGAAATACAATCCTTATCCTCTATAAGTTTACTCAAGTTATAATCTCTGATATGTCTATCAATATCCTTTTGTGAGATGATTTGAATATTCTTATTTGCAAAGTCTACCTGACGTTTATGATATTTTATATCAATAGCAGTGATAAAATGATCGGCAATATTATTTTCACAGACGCAAGCTGTTATTTTCTTGCCTCTAAATTTAGCAAATATATGGTCAATACACGTGCGAGTAATTTGTCCATTTAATACAGCTTCTCTGGTTACTACATTGATGCATTTAGTTAAATAATGTTTAGTAAGTAAGTTTTCATACGAAGTTACAATATTATCTTGTTCATCAAGCAAATTAAGATTTATATCTCCAAGTAAGATAATATTTTCCTTACTATAATTTCTCTAATTTTTTAATTTTTAATAATATATAATTTTTTCCTTACTAGAAATTAGGAGGTCTATAGATGACTATTATATTGACTTTAGTTTTGTCCTGGAGTATGAGCTTTCCTGATATATTTTCAAAATGTATTGATTTTAATGTTCTTAGTCTAAATTCAAATTTGTTTCCTATATACAATATAATTCCTCCTCCTGACTTATCAGTTCTGCAGTAGTTATATGCATTATATCCAGGAATATTGTAAATACACATGCTTTCGGTTTGAACAGATGTTTCACATAGCATCATAATGTCAATATGCTTCAAACAATTAAGTAAATATATATGCAATACATCCCAATATTTTTGTATAGATCTTATATTACATATTACAGATTTTTCAAAGGCATTTGACAAAGTTAATCACGACTCTTCTTATGCCAAATATTCGCAAAACTATTTAATAGGAAAAAATAAAACTCACAATGCCTTACAAGATGTAGACATTTTCAAGTGTAACTTGAAAACATATAAAATGCAACATACTAAACTGATAACTTAATTTTTTAATTTGTGTAATAATCCTATCATCTTAGTTTATTTTATTGTTTTTATTATAATCATGCGAAAACTCTATTACTACTAACTGTCTTTAATTGTTTTTTATATTATTTTGTCATTCCTTATAATGTTTATACTTTATATTTCTTTTTCATTAGTAAATATATTGCATAGGTTCAAATAATGAATCAACGACTAGAATTAATGGAAAATTATTCATTAAATTAATACTAACCATACTTTTAATAAATATACACGAGTCCAAAAAAAATAAAATAGGAATACGAATACAAAAAATAAAATAGGAATACGCCTTAATAATTTAGAAGCATTAGAATTAGTAAAATCAAATAAAAATAAAAGTAATTCCCCAATTTTAAATAAACAGTTAAAACTAACAACCAGTCCAATTTTAAAGTTGTTCCCTTTCTCCCTAACCCCCGCCCTTCCCTTACCCCTCTACCTACCTGTCTCTGACGCCCCCCACCCCTTCTCTTAAATACATTTTTTTTCTGTTTACCTCAAAAGATTTCTCTGTACTATATTTAGTTTATATATTTATTGTCCAGAAGAAGGTTGGGAACAACCGAAACCGGTGGACATAAATAATAAAATATAGTGGTTTAAAACAAAAAATCTTTTTCATTTTGTATATTGTCAAGCCACAAAGTGTTTGCTTTCTTCGACATAAAAAATAAATAAAAATATCAGTAAGAATTGAAAATAAAATGTGATAAACTAATCGAAAACTTAATTTAATTTTCTATAACATGTATTCAAAAATACAAAGATAGTCTAACGAACTGCTTAAATGGGTAAACACTGTAGTACTACTGTTATTATTAAAGTCAACAAGACAAAATTGATATGACATTCAGTTTTGGAAGAAAGGTTATTTTTACCGTTTTCTACTTTGTGTTTGCATTATTTATTTGCAACTCTTTATATTTATGTAAACAACCTACGTGTTTCGTAGGCGATGTAATAGGTCATCTTTAATCCCTGAATGCATACTGTAATAATTAATTTAAGCCTTTGGTTTACAGAAAAAAAATTATGAAATTCTGGAGGTAAAAAATCATAAATTACGTGATCAAACGTTTCAATGATGTAGAAGTTCTGCTCTTTGCTGATGACATCAAATTAAACAAAGAGACATCAAATATTAACGACAACCTAATTTTACAGTCAGAATATCGACAAATTACCCAATTGGTGTATCGCTGACAACTTATCCCTCAACGTCGATAAATGTAAGACAATAACATTTTGTCTGCTGTAAATACTGACTCCATGGCGGCAGTATTTACTTTACTAGTTTTTGTTCATAGTGTTTTATTGGTAGGCGAAGTCCTCGTTCACGTATTTTATTTAGTCATTGGGTGACGCCATGAACAAGTATGCGTCCCGTCCGCGAAACATTCTAAAACATTTGAAATTAACAAATTTTCTTGCTTTTTCAATACTACTTACTTTCTGTCGGAGTAGTCTCAGAATACTGCAAGCATTCCTTCTTTACATCCTGGTGGTCGAAATCTATAACCGTATACGGCATTTCACTTCCACCCTCTTCCTGGGTCCCTGTTTCCACTTTGATGAAAGCGCTCTCTGGGTCGGGAAGATCCATTGTTTTCTGTGATAGCGTTCTGTTATATAACGGACATTGAACCCAGTTCAATATACATATGTACTGAAACAACGATTGAAAACATTTAAATTCGTTTTGAGAGAACCTTTTATTTGGAACATAAAAGAGTTATTCTGACGGATATATTTATAAAGAATATTAAGGATTACGTTTGACAGGATTCGTATGAGCAACCAACAAAAAAACTTGTTGAAAGCGCTATAAGGTTGCAAATTCACATCAGCCGAGCTGTAAGGGGGTGACAGATTACATCATAACTCCATATTGCTCGCCATACAATCCCATACAGGCCTGTCACACATAAGTGTGGACGTAGCGAGGATATACGCCGTGATCTGCTAGCCAGGCATTATTTTAAAATAATGCGACCCCCTCTCCTACCAACCGCATGAGAAGGGGCCTGAAAAAGTAACGAAGAGCCGTAATTACAAAGTGACAGCTCCCATACATGAAATGACATTCCGCGGCAGTCCCCAAATTGATTTGACATACTTTCCTAAGGAAGATTTTAGCGTAATGTATCAGCACAACATATAATACGTCCATGCCACGCCCAATGTATGCGCACATAATGTGTCTCAGACCTTATGAGCAGCTAAAAACGTGACATAAGTGTAGAAATGTCAAAATAATGTGGACGTAGTTTACTTGGGTCGAACCAGTTGTGAATAATACAACAACCTCTCGGTGTCTTATATTGACATTTGGTAATCACAACAAAAACTATGCTATAATAATGGAATCATTATATGAATGTAAGTATTTCGTTTCGTGAAATTATTTAATGAAGTGGAAATATAAATAAAAGATGTAAACGTTTAACATGTACCTACTAATTATTTAAAAAACACTTTTGGTAGCTAGATTATACTGAAAAGTAAGTTTTTCAGTTCCTGGAATTGAATTTTAATAGATATTTGGTTAAAATTAAAATCGGGTGTTCACTAGGCGGCCATTGATACTGATGTGAAAGTTTTAAGGTTAGTGTTTTACCTCCCTTATATAAACCAAAATAAATACCTATGATCCTAAAATAGGTTCTTAGTTTGAGTTCTAAAAACTTGGGTAAAAAGGGAATATTAATATGTCAAAAGATGGCTTGAGGAAAAGACGTCAAAGAATCCGTTTTTTACGAAAATGCTAATGAAATGCGGTATTTCATATTTCTGCAAGCTGAAATACTTACTCTGATTATAAACTAACTGATACAAAGTAATTTTTAAATATTAAAGTGCATATAAAGCGTATCGCTTTGTAAATTTTCATTATCTACAATGAGCAAACAAAAATGTACTATCGTCCGTAGCGTGTAAGCATGATTAGTGTTGATATATCTGTAAATTATTTCGCGAATGTTGTACAAGATTACGGATTAAAAAGTGTAATGTGACATATTCTGACAATAAACTGGCATCTAAAAAGATCTCAGATCTAATTTAGTTACTTTAACCTACTTACGTAAGACGAAGCGCTGCGGACAGTTCCAATGTGTTGAAGAAACGTCTGTAGAATGTAGAAAAGTAGAAGAACCAACTTCAATTTAACATTAAATAAAAAACGTCACAATAATGATATGTTTATTAAAATAACCACCCTAAATTCACCATTACTGATTATGAACCGTCGAACAAAAATATTGTCGTGCGAAAGCACGTAAATCATTAGATTGACTTAACCATAGACAATGCACAACATACAAGTTTTTATATAATTATCCCATGACGGTACTTACTTCCAACTGTGACATTTAAAATTTTCAAAAGGGTTCTATGATAACTCAACACTGACAATTCAACACACTTTTAAAGTCATGGAAAGTGATGAAACAAAAACTTTATTAACTGGTTTAATTAGATTAGGTAAGGTTAGGTTAAAAAATTTATTTCTTTCATCGTTTCTAATGACTTTATATTACTTTTTAAAGATGTGATGAATTATCATTGTGATGATTTATCCGGTCACCGTTCAAAAAATAAAAATCAATGACGTTACAATGTTAATGTTCATGAACAAATCGGTAATATCAATAATTGTGAATGGAACTTAACTGGTTTATTTTATACTCAACATCTTAAATGCAAAATTAATTCACCTGGATATTTACAAAATATAATAAAATAAAATAATAATAAACCAAAATTTCCAAAACCCTAGGTACAGTAATTTCTAAGTAATAAGAAGGCAAGCCGAAGGTATTTTTTTTACTGAGAGGAAAACACCTTATTGAAACACTGGGCAGGTTCATTCTGATAATGTTCAGAAAGTTTCAGCAAAAAATGTTGGATCGCGAAAAAAATTGTATGTAAATTTTCACTTCAAAAAATAACCACGTCATTGCTAAAATAAGACACCGTTTGGAAATCCAATTTGTTTTTTTTGTTATTTTTTTTTGGGGTGTTATGCCGTTTTGCGAATAAAAAATACACAATAACACATTTGCCCTGATGATGGACACTGCAATGCTGTCCGAAACGTTGGCTAAAGAAGGAGTTAGCGCAACACGGTATAACACCCCAAAAACAAATAACAAAAATACTTTTGGCCGTGAAAATCTTAAATCAAATATTTTTTTATCTATTCATGTTCTCTATAAAACTACACATCAATATATTATAGAGAAGATCAAAACTTTGAGGTACGTCATGTAAGTATTAAAGGTCATGGGGGCAGTTTTACTATTTTGTACCATACGTCAAAAGATAGTTACTAAGCTGTCTGTAAGTTTTCAACGAATGATTTGCAAGCTATCCAACAAGGTCTTATCGCATAAAACAATCAAATCAGAGTACAACGTTATAATTGCAATAAAGTAGATTACATTTATTTTTATATACACAATCTACATAATTCGCGAACGATGTTTATTTCTTCAGGAGAACATGTAAAATGTGTGCTAATGTACAAATATAAAATTAAATGCAAATGTGCTAAATGAAATGTAAATTAAGTTGTAATTTTTAATAACATAAATAATGCCATTGTTTCATGTGATCTTTTGGGTCTTTGTATTTTTTTAATTTTTTTATTTGGTACAATATTTTCTACATTATAAGTTTTCCAGTAATGTAGACCTCACTGGGTGGCTTGCCCGTGCTGAGGCCTTCATTTTATAGTATGAAAATATAATCTACATAATACATATACTTTTTCTTTATTTTTCAGTTTACTATTAATTTTAATATACTTGTTTTTAGTTTTATTTATCATCAAATTTGTTTTTCTTTTTTTTCTTCTCTAATTCTTTCTTATGTTTCTATAAAATAGTATTTTTTAGTTCTTCTAAGTTATTTTTATTATTATTACTTCATTATGATTTATACTTACATACTTATGTTACTATAAGTATTTTTTAGTTCTTTTATGTCATTGTTATTATTATTTCATGTATAACTACCACAACACGGGCATTAGCCTAGTATGGTAGTTAAAAAAAAATGTCTAAACATGTAACTTGTAAACATTTATTAAATAATAAAAAAAAAAAAAAAAAAGAGAAAATAATACATTTAAAATTAAAAGTAAATAATACATAATAATACATTTAAAATTAAAAAATAATAACATTGAAAATAATCTTGTGTGTTTGTGAGTGATGTGTGTTTATATAAGTTTTGTGTGTTACGTGTAGGTTTTATTTTTATTTTGTGCTATAATATTTTGGTAATATTGTCTTTTTTGTTCTTTAATCCATTTTGTAATTTTGTGTGTGAATTTATTTTTATTTTCCTTAATTTTAATTTCAAGTTTTACAGTGTTGAAAGCTTTGGATATAAAATTTAATATTTAACACTTATTAGTGTTTAATTACTTTTTTTAGACTTGATATACAGGAGACATTTTAGAGATGCGAGCTTGCTGGCTGACAATACACATACTGTGATTCACTATCGACAGTTGACAATAATAATAGTGATGGCATTAACGCAGTGATGTGACACCCCCCTTCTTAATGTATGCAATAAAATCAAACATAAAATTCATTAACATTTCATATATCACAATACCTATCCGGTTGTCTGACAAGTCTTCCAAATCTTGTAATATATGGATTGTCAAGATTATTTTCTCCCACCTGTCCCACGTCTCCAACTTCCTCCTCTTCATGTGCTGGATAAGATCGCATGGACAGATGGTCGTTATGAATTGCTGTATTGTATTTGAGTCTTAAGTGTATTCTATTTCGTCTTTACCCATATCCATAACAATCTTCTATGATATTCATTTATTTACGCCCTAATGGGCTTTTACAAAAGTAGTTAAACAGTAATATAGTTGTGTTACATAGTTTACAATAAATTATGATTTTTGATTAAATTAAGGTAAATTCCAATTAATTGTGTGGATTACGGAAAGCTAAATATGTATTAAGGAACATATAAATATAAAAACAAAAATGTATTCACTACAGAGTTGTGAATTCATACATCTCAGTAAAATGATTAAAAATATTTCTATTTATAACTAATACGGAATCTTTAAGCATATCTACAATATTCCCAAATTTATTGCCAAAATGATGTAGTGTATTTATAGGTGTATGAGCTTCATAGTTGGTTTTAAAATTGTCAAAGAAAAATGTAGCACTTTGCCTCGTATTTCTAGTCGGTACGTAAAATTTTATTTTGGCGAGAATTTCAGGGTTGTCAATGAAATTATTAATAATTTTATTTAAAAGTACAAGGTCAGAGATGATCCGCCTATCTGATAGCGTTATTAAGTTAAGTTGTTTCATCAAAAGAAAATAGTTAATATTTTGAATTGGAATATTCAGTTTAAAGTTAATAAGTCTTAGAAATTTGTGCTGTACCCTTTCAATATTGTCAGAATGCGTTTTATACAATGGGGACCAAATAGGCGAATTATACTCTACCTGGCTTCTTACTAAAGAAGTGTACAATGTTTTCAAACAATCAATTGACTTGAAATCACTCGCCGTTTTGTAAATGAAACCAAGCATTTTTATAGCTCTCTTTGTTATATCATTTACATGCAGAGTGAATGTTAACTTTTCATCAAATATAACACCCAAGTCCCTGATCTGAGCGACTGATGTCAAAAGTACATTATTTAAAGAGTATTCATAAGTAACATGACTTTGGATTTTACGAAAACGAATAACTTGGCACTTTTGAATATTAAGAAATAATGAGTTGATCACACACCAATTATATAATTTATCCAAATTAGATTGTAAAATATGGCGATCCTCTATACTACGTATCATTCTATATATTTTCAAATCATCAGCGAAGAGCAGAACTTGTACATCTTTAAATACACTAACAATGTCATTTATAAATAATAAAAACAGAATTGGTCCGAGGTGAGATCCTTGGGGAACCCCACTTGTGGCTTCGAAGATGTAAGATTCTACAGAATTTATTTTAACACAAAGCTTTCTTTTACTGAGATAGCTGTTGATCCAGATCAATAAGGTTCCTTTAATGCCCAAAAGACTTAGTTTGTGTACAAGAATATGTCTCCTAACCTTATCAAAAGCTTTGGAAAAATCAGTGTATATTGAATCCACCTGATGCTTGAGAACAAGGGAATCAGTTATATAATTTTGATAAATGATTAAGTTACTTAAAGTGTTTCTACCTGTGATAAAGCCGTGCTGATTGGGTACGATAATATTATTGATTTTTTTTTAAATGACATCTAGGACTAACGATTCAAAGAGTTTGGGAATAGCGGACAAAATACATTTTGGTCTGTAGTTTGAAACATCGCTTTTATCACCCTTTTTGTGAATAGGCATTAAAAAGCTTTGTTTCCACTGATCCGGAAAACACCCCGATGACAAAGACTTATTAAATAACATGAATAAAGGTGAAGTCAAACTGTTAATACAATATTTTAAATATATTGGAAGAAAACCATCCGGTCCAGCAGATTTATTGGAATCTAATGCTTTTATACCCTTTTCTATTGCAGCTATTTCAATGAAACAATGGCTTAGGTTAAATGATTCTTCAAGTGATATCTCGTAAGGGATCTCACTATCAGAAATATCCAAATAACATAAATAAACACTTTTAAATGAATCTGCAAAAAGATCGACTATGCCTTCGGTATTGTTAGCACATTTGTTATTAAGATACATAGAACTTGGTTCACTACAATAACTCTTTCGCTGAGCATTAGAAAAATTCCACAATCTTTTTGTGTTCTGATGAACCTCTTTTTCCATAAGACTAATATAATCATTGTAGCATTAACTGGATAATTCTTTGCATTGCCTATTATATAAGACCTATTGCATTTTAATTTATCTTTTACTACAGCTGGTAACAAATCACTTTTGGGATTTGTTTTTAAATCATACTTGATCCCCTGTTTTTAATGTTGATAAAGGTTTTACAATAACATTATAAGATTTGGAATTTTGTGTATTATTTTTTCTACCTCTTTTTGTACCCTAAAAATCTGACAATCTATAGGTTTTAATTTGATCTGAGTTAAAGGAATATTCATTCTCAAAGTTCTAGGAATTAATAATTGAGCAGGTGACGGTAGATTGGCTTTTGGCGTTTTCCTATAATGTAACATAGCCAAATAAGGATCTGTATTTGTTTCTTTAGACTTTTTTAGAATGTTTTTTACAATTTTTACAGAACTCTCTGCTTGACCATTAGATTGTGAATGATATGGACTTGTTACTTAGGGCGTGTTGTTTCGGAGAATTTGAACAATTCAACAAATTTCAACGCTCATTTTCAGGTTCTGTGAAAATCCTATTCAAGTTCTGTTCCTATATCATTATAGGCTGGTCGCTTGACAGAACTGAACTAAAGCAGAACATCAAAAAAAACTTTCACAGAATTTGAAAATGAACGTTGAAATTTGATTAATTGTTCAAATTATCCGAAACAACCCGTCCTTAGTGTTCTAACAATGGTTTAAATTCAATAAATTGAAATGGCGGTCCACCATCTGATACTAATGACATAGTTATACCATGACGCGAAAAATAGATTTTAAGTTTATTATTACACTTTTGGATGTGGAATCCTTATTCAATAAAGCAATTTCTATACACTTTGAATAACAGTCTGTTACAATGAGATAATTTAAAAGAATAAAATACATTAAATCAATACCGACTTTTTGCCATTTATTTCATAATTTATTACATACTTGACATTGTTCAATTGATTATTTTATATCTTCAGTCATATTACACCAATATAAAATATCTTAGCCAATCTTAGACATTTGTTTATTTCTTTTCGCATAGATTGTGGTACTATTAGTTTATTACTTACCCTTAAAAATAAAATCATTAATGACATTAATTTCGTCTTGAAAATTATAATATGATTTTAACATACCGTGAACTTCATCTTTGTTGTTTGGCCAACCTTCATAATAATATTTTTTCAATGTTTGAATAGCTTCATCAAATGCGGTAGCATTAGTGATTTTTTTTACGATATTCTTCACTGATAGCTAAGTTCACATAGACCCGCGTTTCCCACGGTGGGGCGTACGCCCGACCGGTGGGGCATAACGCCTCAGAGATGAGACAGGTTGGCATATAAAAAAAATGTAAAAATACAAAAAAATGTCTGAGATGTGCAAAATTGAAATATACGCAAAATTTTACTTTAAATATAATGAAACCCGTTACAGTTTTATTAAGTATCTAAAAAGACAGAAACTGTGCAGGATGTAGACAATAGTAATTATAATATTAATAATTACAGTAAGAATGGGTTTTTTTAAGCATGAGTGCTATTGTGTCTCATTAAACGTGACTTCCGTGAACATGAATTATCGCAGTAAGAACATGAAAATGGTTTATCCCTAATGTGAATGCAAATGTGAGTCATTAAATTTGTCTTTTGAGAACATGAATAGTTACAGTAGGAACTTGAGAATGGTTTTTCCTTAGTATGAATGCGTATTTTTGCCATTAAGCTTGACTTCTGCGAACATGAATAGTAACAAAAAATGAATATCATATGTAATATGTGTATTAGAATAAATTTTATTTTATTTCATTATGGGTTCATATGTTTACAAACATATTACAATATGAATTAAAAATTTACCTGCTGTTTATTTAAAATGATGCCGGTGGGGCATTTGACTTTTAAAAAGACAACGGTGGGGCATGGCATAAAGAAGGCTGGGAAACACTGATATAGACTGAATTGACATGACAATATAGATAAGACTCATAATCGGGTATATAATGATCTATCAAAGCGGCTCTAGACAAAGTATCCGAAATATACATTTCGTTACCTGGGACATGCATAACATTTAAATCATAAGATTTAAGTACTAACACCATACGTTGCAACCTAGCGGGTACATCATGCAAAAGGTTTTTTTAATAAATGGACTAAAGGTTTGTGATCAGTAGAGACCGGATTATATGCATTTGCATATGCAAATGCATATTTAGACCATTTTCAGCGGTAGTTGCATATTTTAGCAAATAATTTGAGATCTTGCATATTTACGCTTGATATCGTTCAGATGCCTCACATAGCGATACTATAGACGTCAGATAGAAAGGCGCGCGGCCAGCAAAGCTGAGCGAAGAACTGATAACTGATCTTACTGATCGCTACGGCCGGCGGCTGGAGTGGGGGGGAACCTCTCTTATCTTCGCCTGCGCTCGCGCCTACTCGGCTTAAATTCGGCTAATTTCCGAAAACAATTCATTCATTCGTATGAGGGGTGATTTGGTATATTTTTATGGTAATTCAGTGAATTGCGAATTTTGTTTTTGACTGGTCGCACGCGCTGTTCCTTAGAGTTTCGTCTAGCGTTTTGTTTGTTTGCACGAAGTTGTACATTGTGAAAGTAAACCATGCCCCCTGATAAAAAAGTGCCCATACGTGGATAGCTGAATATCCTGGAATATTTACATACGACGGAAAAGTTTTACACTGCCGAGTTTGCGAGGAAAACATTTCTAGCACAAAAAAGTTCCAAAGAGACCAGCATGTCAAAACCAGTGTTCATATCGCAGGAGTGCAGAAGAAGGGACAACAAGTTTTTACAGTGGCAAGTAGCAGTAACAGTGAAGTAACCTCCAAAGGTAAACAACAAAATCACTTTAGGATGGATCTATGTGAAGCATTTCTTGCAAGCAATATCCCTCTATACAAACTGACAAATCCTGCCTTGAAGGATTTTTTCAGAAAATATTGCATAAATCGAAATATACCGGATGAATCTACTTTACGTAAAAATTACATACCATCAATTTATCTACATGTGCTGGAAGAAATACGCAATGAACTCAAGGATAACATATGGATTTCAGCTGACGAAACCACCGACACTTGCGGCCGTTACATTGCAAATTTGATTGTTGGTGCATTAAAACTTGAACCTTCACCTTCCAATTTGGTGGCCTGCAGAGAACTTAAAGGCAAATCATTCTACGATCGCCAGATTTGTGAATGAGGGTATAAAAAAAATATTTCCTGAATCTTCTGCGGATGAAAATGTGTATGTGTTGCTCTCAGATGCTGCCCCCTATATGATCAAAGCAGGCAAAGCCCTCCAAGTATTTTATCCCAATTTGATAGTGCAGAGGCTTTGGCAGTTTTCCAGTGCAAAGAATCGTTTGACGATGCCAGTATTAAAAAAAACCTAGCTATGATTACCACTCATTTCGCCTACATACCTGCAAGTATAAAAACGCTTGAAACTCATGGATTGGCGTTGAATGCATCTATTCAGGTTATGAAGGAAATTCGCCTTATGAATTCCTCGTTGCCAAAGCTATTCCCGAGTAAACTCAAAGAAAAATTTGAAAACATACTGAATAATAACCCAGGGTTTGAACCTTTGTGCCAAATTGATAACTTCATCAACGGGGCAGGTGCAACAATAAGTTCAAAAATCGCACATAAATTTAAATTCTGTCCAGCCACATCAGTAGACGTAGAACGTTCCTTTTCCGCTTACAAAAATATATTAAGCGATCGTAGACACAATTTGTCTACAGAACATTTAGAACGGTACTTAGTCATATACGTTTTTAAAGGTAAATTCTAAATTTTATTGTTAAATACATTTTATAATTGATATTTTCGAAAATATAATTGTTATCCTTGAGAACTAAAAGCTTACTAAAATAAAAAAAATATGTAAAAATACGACTTCCTGTATTATTTCATGTTGCATATTTTGACCCTTTTTATGGATTTTCGTGCATATTTTAGCTATTTTTATTGCATATTTGCATGCATATTTTGGGCTTTTTTTGTTGCATATAATCCGGTCTCTAGTGATCAGTCTGCAAGGTCACTCTGTTACCGTAAAAATATTGATGAAACTTATAACAACCGAATTGAATAGCAAATAATTCATTTTCAATTTGTGCATAATTTTCCTGCGACTGTGTCATTGTTTTAGATCTATATGCAATTGGACGATTATTTTGCATAATAACTGCACCAATAGCTGATTTTGATGCACCGACTGACAAAGTAAGCGATATTTTTGGATCATAACGAATTAAAACTGTTATATTTGAAATAGCTTCCTTCAAAATCTTAAAACATCTTTCACAGTTCTCGTCACATGACCATAATACATTGTTCAATAAATTTCTCAAGATTTGTGAGTTTTCGGACATGTTTTTTATAAACGGACCTAAATAATTGAACATTCCTAAAAATCGTTGAAATTTTTGGGAGACGGCAACTCCAAGATTGCCTTGACTTTCTCTTTCACCCCTTCCTTACTAAAAATGTAACTAGGGAAACATACTTCTTTGATAAAAAAAATACATTTGAACTTATTTAAATTTAAATTGACTTCTCTAGCCCTTTCCATGACTTTTCTTAACATTATATTATGAGTTTATTCTGTTTCTCCATAAATTAGAAAACGATCGACAAATATTAAAATACCTTCTAGATTATAATATAAGTGTTTCAACTGTGATGTAAGATCATATAATATTCTTGATCAAACTGTGATGTAAGAATATATAATATTCGTGTTCCAACTATGAATGTATTTTCTGTTAATTGTAATCTTCTTTTTACTATTTCTTTCTTATATTCTAACTTGTTTAGCATGTCAAAATTTTATTCTAACTTTTGCAGCAAGTCAAAGCCCCGCGGGCGTGAAATGAATGAAATAATAAATTAAAATATCAATAGTTGCAATCGGAATATGTGTAGGGTTTATCTTCTGTATGGGTAAGTATGTGATGTTTTAAATTTTCTATTCGAGAAAATGAATAGCTGCAATAGGAACATGTAAAAGGTTTTTCTCTACTGTGGGTGAGCATGTGATTCTTCAAATATCGCATTCGAGAACATGAATAATTGCAGTGGGAACATGAAAAATGTTTTTCTCCACTGTGAGTCAAGATGTGTCTAGACAAATCTGCCTTTCGAGAACTTGAATAAAAGCAATGACAACATGAAAAAGGTTTATGTCGACTGTGAGTCAGCACGTGTCTTTTCAAATATATCTTTTGAGAACATGAATAATTGCAGTGGGAACATGAAAAAGGTTTACTTTGACTATGAGTTTTCATATGTTGCTTCAAATATTCTTTTCGAGAACATAAAAAATTGCAGTTGGAACATGAAAAAGGTTTTTCTCTACTGTGAGTCGAGATGTGTCTCGTCAAACTTTCCTTTCGAGAACATGAATAACTGCAGTCGGAACATGAAAAAGGTTTTTCTCCACTGTGAGTCACCATGTGTCTCGTCAAACTTGCATTTCGAGAACATGAATAACTGCAGTGGGAACATGAAAAAGATTTTTCTCCACTGTGACTCAGCATGTGTCTTTTCAAATATATCTTTTGAGAACATAAATAATTGCAGTGGGAACATGAAAAAGGTTTATGTACACTATGAGTTTTCATATGTTGCTTCAAATATTCTTTTCGAGAACATAAAAAAATGCAGTCGGAACATGAAAAAGGTTTTTCTCTACTGTGAGTCACGATGTGTCTCGTCAAACTTCCCTTGAGATTACATGAATAACTGCAGTCGGCACATGAAAAAGATTTTTCTCCACTGTGATTCACCATGTGACTCGTCAAGCTTCCCTTTCGAGAACATGAATAATTGCAGTGGGTACATGAGAAAGATTTTTCTCCAACATGGATACGCAAGTGATGTTCTAACTTTGACTTGTAAAAGCAGGAGTAGTTGCAATAGGTACAAAATAATCGTTTCTCTAAATGATGCGTCTTGAGATCTGTCGATAAGTCTGAAAAAAAAATACGAATCAAACTTAAAAGTGCAACTGGTTCATAGAGCTATTAAAAGATTATGAAATAAAAGAGTATGATTTTTTTTTATTTGTAACGGACAACATTAATTTTACCTGTTGTCTGGGTACTTCTTTCAAAGCGATCTAAGCATTCCTTTTTGACATCCGGCAGGTAAATGTCAATTTCCGTATAAGGAATTTTCCCTCCGTCTTCTTCTAGGGATCCTGATTCTGCGTTGATGGGTACAGTTTCCACATTAATATTACCTGGTAAAACAGAAAAACAATATGCAAGTATGATATACGTTGATATAGCAGTACTGTCGCATGTATTGCGACGAGCGGTCGCCTAACGAGACGGACTCTATAAAAGTAAACTGCCTACAAACATAAAATTAACACCATCGTGACCATGTTCCAATACTTTCTGAACTCAACAAAATAGCCAGTACAAAAACAGACGAAGAAGCTAAAACTGAAATTGAAACAATTTTAATCAATATCAAAGATTCATGGAAGCTTGAGATAAAGTCACTTCGAAACACAATAATTTTTCTACAAAATAAAGTGATTAAAAATCAAGATGATTATATCAGAAAATTAGAAAAATTGATAAAAAAAGTAATAAATGAAGAAAAAAAAAATGAAGATAAAAGCTATGAATGGTAGTAAGGGAAAAACTTCACCCAATACCGAAAGCAAATTTTGCTGTACTAATTTCTTCAAAAGCAGACAAGCCTGCAGATGAAATCGAAAAAATATTAAAAGACAAAATAAAGGTTTTGATTAATCAAAATGAAGACCTAAAAAATGCTTTGACCTCGGAAACTGACAATGAACCAATCGTTGTTAAAAAATAATAAAATATCTTCTAAATTAGCAAATTTCATCATAAAAACAATAATAAAAAACGAAATCAACAAAAACCAGGATATTGGAATACACGCTAATGAAATAAAGAAAAAAAACCTTGCATTATCATTAAGGGTGCTGATGCTGGCTACAAGGAAGAATAACGTCTAACATATTTGATAAATCGAAATAAAGACCTATAAAATGCTGAAACTGACAATGAACCAATCGTTGTTAAAAAAAGCTGAAGAATAAAAAAAACTGATAAAATAGCAGATTTCATTATACAAACAGAAAAACTAAGAAAAATAATATTTTCGAAAGAAAGGATCAATATTGGATTCATAAGAGCACACGTAGAAAACTGTGACCCATTGATGCAATGCTATCATTTTCTTGGTTACGGACACACTTCACTGAGATGCCTCGACTATTTGAATAATCCCAGATGCCTCCACTGCGCACAAGAGCAAAAAACTTCACATGGCACTCTTTTTAGGGTGAATTGCCTAATTCAAAAAAAAAAAAAAAAATACAACACTGCACCAAAAAACAAGAGCCTGCCACTAACAGAAAGGGTTATCAAAATGATCACACAGCTAACAGTCACCTATGTGAATTCCGCAAGAAAATGTTCCAAATGCGCAAATGCGAATTGAATATGAGTGAGTTGTATTTCGCATACTTATTTCCGTATTTCTTTAAAAATGAATGATTTCTACACTGAGGAATTAGATAAAACCCTTAATTTTTCGGAATATATTTGTCATACTTTTAATGATTGTAATAAAATCGTGGATAAAATACCGAATTCATTCACAGTGCTACATTTAAATATCAGACCAATCAAACAATATTTCAATTAATTTTTACTCTCAATTAATTAACTAAATCATGAACCGGACGTTAGAGTCAACTGAAGCATTCACTAGCGAATACAATAAATTTCCCCCTGTGGTGATATCTCACAAAAGCGGCGGTATACAAATAGTCCAATAAATAAATAAATATAATTTTAACATTTTATTGAGTGCATATGCATTGATATGCAACGGAAAAATAGATAAAATAATGTAATTTTATTAAACTTTATTTCATCATAACACAAAATAACTTTGTTTACATCACTTTATTATATACAACCACTACATGTTTCATGAGCGAAGTTCACCTCATCAGGAGTAAGTATACTCCGAAGTCAATAATTAAATACAGATTGCAAGTGGAAAGAAGAAGTGGGAGGGGGGGGGGGTTAGAGTGGGCGGAGTTTATCAGAAATAGGAATTACAATATCGTTAGACGGGAAAGACCAGTTGAGGGGGAAAATATTTTGAAGAGAGTTTATAAAAAAAATCTTGTTAATTATATCTGCTTTTAAATTAACAGTTTTTATAAAATCTAAATTTTTAAAAATTATTGTTTTGCGATGCTTTATATCGTATGTGAAATATATTAAGACCTGAAAAAAACAAATAGCATATAACCATAAAACAATATGTTCATAAAACAAATAGCATTTAATAACGCTTATTCTAATAAATTGATAGTTGAAATTCTAAATAAAAAAATAAAACATAATCTCTTCAAATGGTATATTTACCCTATTTCTATAGATATAAATTAACAATGGCGTAGAAATCTATTTGTGGATAACGATCCTTCCAAAATTATAAATTAAAATATTCCTGGTACTATTCAACCGGCGTTTTACACTAATAAAAAAATGAAGAAATATATTCTTAATAATAAAAATAGAGATAACCAAACAAAAAACTCGGGAGTTTATCAACTCAATTGGGATGATTGTAATTTATTTTACAGGGGTAGAACCAATAGAAACTTTGAAGTCAGAACTAAAGAACATCTCGGAGCTCTAAATGGAAATAGTGAATCTGAGTTTGATTATCTTTTGAATGATGATCACACTTTTGATAAAAATTAAGGTCTTAAAATACTTCACACAGGATATAAAGCATAGAAAATAAATAATTTTGAAATATTAGAAATTAGAAAACATGTAAATATAAAATCAGATATAATTAACAAGCAAAAAAAATATAAACCCTCTTTTAAATATTTTCCCACTCAACTGGTCTTTCCCGTCTAACGATATTGTAATTCTTTATTCGGATAAACTCCGCCCACTCTTACCCCTCCCCCCTCCTTCCACTTCTTCTTTCCAATTGTAATCTATATTTTATATTTGACTTCAGTGAATACTCCTGATGAGGTTAACTTCGTTCATGAAACATGTAGAGGTTGTATATTATAAAGTGACGTAAACAAACTTATTATTGTTTAAATAAAATAAATAATGCCATTACAAAGTGATAAGCTTCCAGAAGAAATGCCTATTACTGACTGTCCTAAAACAGGTTAATCTCCTAGTTGGACAGCCAAAGATCGATGTAATATGTAATGTTTTTTTTTAATTAATAAATAAATAAATAAGAAATCTTCTTATTAAACGCTTGTTAATGGTCAAGTAAATTTGCATAACTATGTGTATTGTTAATTGCATATTTAAATATTGGCGCCAGTCATTTGGTTCGTTCTTATACCGCCAGAGGTGGGTCTTAATTTTAAAGTCTTATTTTTTTGGATCCGGTCGCCTGCAAACCGAAATGCACCTTACGGTTGGTTAACATTGAGAGGCAGAGTGGTCGTTTTTGCCTGTAGACTCCCTATGCGAAATTTACACGAAATAAAATATTTGAAATCGACCAATCAGAGGGCCTAAATCGTCCAGACACTAGCGTAATAATACTATAATATATAGTGGTATTGTTGTATTTGTTAAATCCTGCTATTCAAACATCGCAGTGGAAGAAGTACCTATGCAGCGAGTTAATTGTCTAGATATTAATCTAAATGTAAATAAAATATGTTTTAATATTATCGCAATCAACCGAACACATGGATCAAATGAGTATACATTTAAGGATGAATTAAGAAGCAGTATCTTATAAAAAAAAAAAAAAATAGAACAATAATCGGCGACTTCAATATAGATGTTTCTAACGAAAATGGTAGAAAATAAAAACTGAATTTATCAATCTTATGTCGGAAATGAATTTTATATTATAAATAAAAATATATCCCAGGGAAATTACGGGTCAACGATCTTGATCGATCGGGATCTTGTATCGATCACATATGGAGTAACACTAAAGATACCGACAAATTGCATACGATAATATTAAAAAAATAATATTACTGACCATCACACTTGCATCTATATAAAACAACTTAATATTAATAATTCAGAATATAATACTTTTACAAAAAATCACTAAACCATCATAGATTAATACTAAAAATAAGTACATAAACGTGACGTCCCGTATTAGATTCACAACGTGCTGAAACATGCGCAAATATCTTTGATATTTTATGCAATTATATTACAGCATCAACAGATGTTAAAACTTAAAAAACTAAAACCATGGATCTCACTTAGCTTAGTCGTGTCTATAAAAATAAAGAAATATTAGTTTGAATAGTGGAATATTTCCCTCCGTTTATAAAATATCTATTGTAACACACGTTTATAAATCTGGCAGCCCTGAAGAAATATCAAATTATCGACCTATATCTCTTGTCTCAAATATTGCAACAATTTAAATAATAATTTAAGCAAGCATTGAAAATAAAATGTGATAAACTATTCGAAAACTTTTATAATTTCCTATAATATGTATTCAAGAATACAAAGATATTCTAACGAACTGCTGCTGATGAGCAAACGCTGTAGAACTACTGTTATTATTAATGTCAACAAGACAAAATGGATATGACATTCAGTTTTAGAATAAAGGTTATTTCCGGTTTCTATTTGGTGTTTGCATTATTTATATTGTTCAAAGACGAGAAACTTTTTCTTAAACATTTTATATTTATGTCAGCAACCTACGTGATATTTAAACCCTGAATACATACAGTAATAATAAATTTAAGCCTTTGGTTTACAGACGAAACATTATAAAATTCTGGAGGTAAAAATCATAAATTCACACATCACATATTTCAAAAATGTAACATCCAATAATAGGAACTACCTAACTTTACAGTCAATATATTGACAAATTACCCAATTGTTGTATCGCTAACAACTTATCCCTCAACGCCGATAAATTTAAAACACTAATATTTTGTCGAATCAAAATCTCATTATAATTTCGCCACGCAATCGCTGCCTCCATTGTAGCAGTAATTACTTCGTTTTTGTACAGAATGTTTTATTGGTATGCGAAGTCCTCGTTTACGTATTTTATTTAGTCATTGGGTGACGCCATGAACAAGTTTGCGTCCTGTCCGCGAAATATTCTAGAACATTTGAAATTAACATTCAAAATTTTTTTGCTTTTGCAATACTACTTACTGTCTGTTGGAGTAGTCTCAGAATACTGAAAGCATTCCTTCTTTACATCCTGGTGGCCGAAATTTATAACCGTATACGGCATTTCACTTCCACTCTCTTCTTGGGTCCCTGGTTCCACTTTGATAAAAGCACTCTCTATGCCGGGAAGATCCATCGTTTTCTGTGATAGCGTTCTGTTATATAACGGATATTGAACCCAGTTCAATAAACATATGCACTGAAACAACAATTGAAAACAGTTAACTTCGTTTTGAGAAAACCTTTTATTTGGAACAGAGTTATTGTCGCGGATATATTTATAAAGAATATTAAGGATTACATTTGAGAGGATTTGTATGAGCAACCAACAAAAAACTTGTTGACAAGGGAGCAAATTCACAACAGTCGAGCTATAAGGGGGTGACAGATAACGACATAACTCCTTATTGCTCGCCATACAATACCATACAGGCCAGTCACACCTAAAAAGATGTGTTATAAGTGTGGACGTAGCGACGATATACGCCGTGATCTGCTAGCCAGGCTATATTTTCAAATAATGCGACCCCCTCTCATACCAACCGCATGAGAAGGGGAGGAGAAAAGTTACGAAGTGCCGTTATTACAAAGTGACAGCTCCCATACAAAGAAATGACATTCCGCGGCAGTCCCCCAATTTATTTGACCCACTCTCCTAAGGAAGATTATTGCGTAATGTATCAGCACAACATATAATACGTCCATGCCACGCCCAATTTATGCGCACATAATGTGTCTCAAACCTTATGAGCAGCTAAAAACGTGACATAAGTGTAGAAATGTCAAAATAATGTGGACGTAGTTTAAGTGGGTTGAACCAGTTGTGAAAAATACAACAACCTCTTGGTGTCTTATTTTGACATTTGGTAAACACAACAAAAACTATGCTATAATAATGGAATTATTATAATGAACGGAAGTATTTCGTTTCGTGTAATTATTAAATGAAGTGGAAACATAAATAAAATATGTATGTGTTAAATATGTTCCTACTTATTATTTAAAAAAAAACACTTTTGGTAGCTAGATTATACTGAAAAGTAAGTTTTTCAGTTCCTGGAATTGAATTTTAATAGATATTTGGTTAAAATTAAACTCGGCTGTTCACTAGGCGGCCATTGATACTGATATGAAAGTTTTAGGGTTAGTGTTTTACCTCCCTTATTTAAACCAAAATAAATACCTATGATCCTTAAATAGGTTCTTAGTTTGAGTTCTAAAAACTTGGGTAAAAAAGGCATATTAATATGTCAAAAGATGGCTTGAGGAAAAGCCGTCAAAGAATCCGTTTTTTACGAAAAAGCTAATGAAATGCAGTATTTCATATTTCTGCAAGCTATAATACTTACTCTGATTATTATCTAACTGATACAAAGTATTTTTTAAATAATAAAGTGCATATAAAGCGTATAGCTATGAAAATTTACATTATCTACAGTGAACAAACAAAAATGTACTATCGTCCGTAGCGTGGAAGCCTAATTAGTGTTGATATATCTGTAAATTATTAAAATTGTTAAAAAGTGTAATGTGACATATTCTGACACTAAACTTGCATCTAAAAAGATCTCAGGTCTAATTTAGTCACTTTAACCTACTTACGTAAGACGAAGCGCTGCGGACAGTTCCAATGTGTCTGTAGAATTTAGAAAAGTAGAAGAACCAACTTCAATTTAACATTTGTTAAAAAACGTCACAATAATAATATTATGTTTATCGAAATATCCACCCTATATACACCATTACTGAATATGAACTGAAAAATATTGTCGTGCAAGAGAAAGTGCAGTGTTGCCAGCTTGGAATATATATTTCCGCTAGAATCTACAAAAAAATCCGCCAAATTCCGTCAAAAACTTACTTGGATTCTGCCAGATATTTAGCTGAATTTGAGCACTAAAATAACGAACATTACACAGTTTTTATTGATGAACGAAAACAGTTTCACTAAATACAATACAAACGTTTTATTACAAATTAATAAATTTTTATGTTAATGTTCACTTGAAAATATTTTTTTTTAGTAAAACAAAGTTAAAACAGTATTATTGAATTATCATCATCTTCACTTTCCGCCGCCGTCGCATGTTGATACTGTTGATCAGCAAATTTTAATTAAGACGTAGATGATTGGTCTAGGTCACGTTTCTTGTTATATATTTTCCCAGTTCCTACCCTATTTAATACCTCTGGGGGTAATGAATATTTATTGCATGTTTTATAAAATCGCTGCAATCCCGATCGAACATTCAAAATTGCGTTGACATATCAGTTTTCATTTTAGTTCTAGATTGATTTTTTACAATGTTCGTGATACTAAAAACTCTTTCCACATCTGCATTTGACTGTGGTAATACTAATATTGTAAAAACGAAATCACATAAATTCTTAAAGGGATTCACAATGGCAGCATCTTCATATAATTTGACTTCAGTCCAGAATTCGATTGTGCTATTTATGTTTGTCCATTTGGTGAAATGTATCATTTTCCAATGGTGAGAGAAAAATCATCAGATGGATAGTTAAATAATAAAGTAAAGGCGTTATAGACTCTTTGAGTACTTTTAATGTGTTGCTTTCGCTGAAATCATTAATTTTTCCGAAATTTCAAAGTAATCAGGAAGTCTCTGACGTAGTTCGTTTATTAATTTAACTGTAAAATTAACACATCGCTTACGTTAAGTTTGTTCCTCTGCTACAGACATAATATTATTTTCCCTTAATGATTTTATCTTGGATTCAAATTGGTATCCCAAATATGGTCCAGCATCCAGATGAATTTCAATATTGATCTTCAACGAATCAATTATTTGCATTGGAATGGCTACTTTTGACACTAAAAAACATAATAAATTCTTAAGGCCACCAAATAATTTGCACGGGTCTGCAGTTTTCGATTCAAATAATTTAAACTCTCTGAACCTGTTCCAGTACTGGGCGAATAAAATAGAATATAAGAACATTGGTATCGTCACGGTACATGTTATATAATATTTCTGCATTATAACAATTTTGAGTATGCCTCGTCGTATTGAAATGAGCTTTTAATTCTATCCATTGCTTTAAGATTTGATAGGTACCATCGATCCGAAGTAGACGTGCCGGTATTGTTTTCTTGAAGAAATTACCAGTGCGATAAAGTAATGAAACGAAAGACTGAAGTAATTAATAATTCCAGGCTCTATTCGATTCCGCCAGAATTTTTGATTCCGCTAGACACTAAATTCTTCCGATTCGATTGCACTCAATCCGCCAAATATGGCGAAAAATCCGCCAAGTTGGCAACACTAAGCAAGTGAATCACGGCAAAATGGAATCTGTCAAAGACAAAGCGTTCTTGGCTCTTACGTTAGCTTTATGTTTGAATAAAATAATAAAAAGAAACGAATTTGGTGCCAAGAATGGTACAAGTTAAGGTACCGCTTTACCCATGAGCATTTGCAAAGTGTATTACAGGCTACAGCTATTTTTTGTATGAATATCTTGTGCGGTATTCATACAAAAAATATGTTTTCTCCATTGAAAATTCAGAAAATTATTTATTCTACAGTTTGATTATTAATGACCTTAAAACCGCTGTCATAATTATTAAAAAATACTAAAATACTTCCAGAATTTTTAAATTAGATGGATTTCTACAAATTGAACACAAAAACAATAACTAAGTACCCATTTTATAACAATTTTATTCAATTTATATCATTGTTTATGATACGTGATATTTATTTGTCTATTGTCGTTTGTCTATTCCCACAAAAATATAAATTCGCATCAAGCCCCGCCGCAAGCACGTAGAATTGCGCAATGCTTGCAAGCCAGCTTCGGTACACGGTCAAAATGCTTGACACAAAGTGCCATAGACAGCCGCGCGGATAGCCAGTTGGCCGCGAACCGTCGTTAGATGTGGACCCCTCGCACGTTTCTTTAGCATCTGCCGATGGTTTTTTCATGTTTTCAGCAATTAAATTAGAATTATTATCACTTTTGATATAAAATATAATAAACATAATCGATTAGCTATGAATATTCATATTTTTCCGATATAAAATCGCTTATTTTGAGATGTGTATTGACTACACAGCACCGTAACGCGTGTATTTTTTTAGCACAGTAAGGGAAAGGTTAATAAATATTGAAATAATTAAGGAAAATAATATTTATCTATTATCACACATTTTACGACGCCGCGCCGAATCCTTTATGATGCTTATCACCGGACACGTATCATGTGTCAAATAAGATTTAACCGAAGTAATTAAATTTTGGTTATTTTTTCTTGGTTCCTTAATGCTCTCATGCATCCTATTTCGAGATAAAAATACTTGCTGTATATTAACACTTGTAGAACTTGTTGAATTTTAACTCAATAAATATGCAAACAACTGGCTCAATCAGTCATTTGTCCGACGACATTCGCAAAGTTGTGTTTCAATTGCAAATCCTTCCCTAAGGTACCCCCGAGAGGAAACCGGCATTTTACAGTCGATTGACAGATTGACAGACTTGCATAGATGTTCAGTACAATGTTTTTAATGTAGTATTATGTCAAACTGTAAATTCCTCAGTTTTTAAACTTTTCTTGTGATCTATATATATAAAACCGTATTAAAATAACCTTTTCGTTGTTTTGTGATATATTGAGTATTGTGATTCATATGTTTATACGTTTTTATAGTTATTATTTGTATTTTGTGTTTGTTAGCCGGAAATTACAACATTTTTGGTGATTTTTGTGATTCAAAGTGTACTATTAAAACATCAAAAACCTCATGGATTTAGGAGATTATGAAATCGCCGATATTTTGATGAAAAGTAATGATGATGAAGACGAAAGAATTGAAACCACTGACGATCTATCAATATTCTCCGATGATTTTTCTACTGATGATGAGGAAACAGTTATAGTAGAATCGCAACCTAGTGCTAATCGGAGACGGGAGGAAGCTAGAATATGGGATGATACAAACTTCACCCCAACACTGCACAACTTCTATGATTTCCAGTCCGGAATAAAAACACACGTTAATTTGGACGATGATTATCTTGAACTGCAACTTTTCCAACTGTTTTTTATAAAAGACATTATACACACCATTGTTTCCGAAACAAACATTTACGCAAAATCCGCATCCCATAATGTATCCGCGTCGTCAAAAATTGAAAAATGGGTCGACACTACGAAGGAAGAAATGTACGTTTTTCATCTACCATAATTTTTCTGGTTGGAAAAAATTGTATCAAAGAATATTGGTCCAATAATCCTATAATAGAGACACCGTTTTCTAAAACATTATTTTCCCAGGATCTTTTTTTTACTTATCTTGAGGAATCGTGCAAGTCAATGCTACAATAATGCCAGACTTTTCAAGATTTGGAGCATTTTAGAACCGTTAAAAAAAAATATTGAAGGAAACTTTTTATCCCTATTTGAGTATTGATGAAAGTTTATTATTGTGGAAAGGACGGCTCTCTTTTAAAATGTATATACCTTCAAAAAAGGCACAGATTTTGCATCAAAATTTTTGTTCTCTGTGACGTAAAAACAGGCAATGTTTATTACACCGGAAATGAAACAGACATTGAAAGCCACCAGCGTTGGAATATCGGGATCTGTAGCAAGGACTTTACTTGAAGATTATCTTGGCTGTGGGCATCGACTCTACATAGATAATTGGTAAACTTCACCCGCTTTGTTTGAATGTCTTTTTGAAAACAAAACTAATTCTTGTGGGACAACAAGAACCAATTGGAAGCAAATGCCTAAATTGGATAGGAAAATAAGAAATGGACACTGGACAGGTCATAGCGTATAATTCGGAAAATGTATTGGCCTTGAAATGGCTAGATAAACGGGATATTGTGATGTTCACAAATTTTCACGCTAATAATATGATCGGAACAAAAAAAAAGATTTATGAAAACAGTTTATTTATAAAAAATTTCTGCTATGTAATTATTATTACGTGTGACAGCTGTTTCGCCCTCTGAAGGCATTATCAAACTGTTTTTAAGTTTAAAGAGATGTCATGGCCGTTGATGTAATTTATTGTGTGGTTGTGCTGGGTGATTGATATAAGACATTTTTGATAATACACACTTTGATAATATGCCAGATTTTTTGTTATTATTACTGGCTCTGGACTGTTTCTCTTTGTAGTAGTTTTTTTTGTGGTTTTGATGATATTATTGCATACATTTCTGTATTTTTATATAAAATATTATGTCTTGAGTGTACAGATTATTGAGTAGGTTTTTGTGAAATTTGTCCCTTTTTTTAATACAAAAAATTTGGACATCAGTGATCCATGGTTTCAGTTTTTTAATTTTTTGAATTATTCAAACTGGATTCTTCGGTGACATCCTCAATATATTGCAAAAGGATATTAGAAAAGGTATTAAAAGCAATGTCCAGATCGTTGGGATTTAGAGTAGAGTGCCAATTTTCTAATTTAATTTTAGAAGTTACTTTCTCATTTTTTTTCATTTTTATACTATTACGTGACGTTCCGGTAGTAGGATTATTGTGCATAAGGCCAATTTCTACTGAGAAGTGATCTGTTATGGTTGATTGATACAAAATCCCCTGGGCATTTTTTTTGTTCTTAAAAATATGAGATCAATGATACGGTACAAACGAACATTCATTAATAACTTGAATAAATCAGATTGTAAGTTTTTTCCCGAATGTAATATATAGTTCAAAGAATACGAAGTACTAGTCTTACAGCTTGCGTCTAAAACTATTCGTAGTTTAGTGGTTGTTTTATCGTCTCGTAGGATGCAGTGATGTGGAATATAAAAACTACTTTCCAGCAGCCTGTCAGGATTAACAGGGGATAGATAACCCTTTTCGAGATAATCCATTATTACGTTGTTATACTTTTGTCTCAGGGATGGAGATGCTTTTAGTCTTTTTTCTAGCCTCAGAAAACGACGTGAGGCTACTTGATAAGAATCTTCTAGAATTTGTGGAGGAGGAGGATTTGAATGGAGCTCATATATCTACCGGAGGTTTCTCTGCTGGTAGATTGATCGTAAATTGTATCACATTCTTTTTCCTCCGATGAAAGCAGTTCACACTCCGTGACCTCTTCCAATTGCCAGAATTTTGAAAGTTCTTCAACCGATGGTTCTGTTGTTGTGCAAAATGAGTCACCAAGTGAATAAGAACTATCGATGGTAGGTGCATTTCCTATTATTATATATCCTAAGCTGGTCTCAATGGCACTTGGTAATAACCGTGTGCCTTTTACCTTACCGGGTAATATTATTTGGCAAAATTAATTGGCTCCGATGATTGCATCTATGACCCCTGGGGTGTGTAATTCGTCATCGGCTACTGGTAATTCATTTAATTAAGATAAAGCATTTATATTTAGCGATGATGCTGGAAGGTGAGCTGTGATGCTGTCTACGACCAAATGTCGAATAGAGAAAGACACTTTATTGTTGTAACGAGACTCAAAACTCAAATTATTGACTCCTTTAACGCGTTGAGCAACATCCCCTATTCCTCTAATCGTGGCGTGATTGCGATTTGGGAATAAATGTAAGCCAAGACGTTGGCAACATTCCGTTGTAATGAAATCGTTTTGCGATGCGCTATCGATTAGGACACGTATTTTCTGATAATTATTCCTAAAATCAAGAACATTAATGGATGCGGTACCTTATAGTATGGTTTGATTCGGAGAAAAAACGTTTGCATCTTCATTATTCAGAGTGCACAATGTGACATTATCGGATGGATTTTCTGATTCACGCTCGGAATTTTCCGCTAAATCTTGCTCATTAGAGCGAGAAGAGTCGGATGCTGTTGTGTTAAAATGTAATAAAGAGTGATGATTTTGATTACAATATTTGCATCGGTTTTCCGATTTACATTTATTAGCAAAGTGCATTTTACTAAGACAATTTCTGCATAGATTTTGTTTTTGAGCAATTTCAAATCTATTCTTAGGAGATGCTTTAAAAAATGTTGGCCATTTATAAATTGATGTATGATCTAATAGGTTACATACAGTGCACTCGTATTGTTTTATTTTTCTGTCTGTTACACTAACAAACGCTTGGCTATATTGCTTCTTGTGAGTTTTTCTCCACAAGCTGTTGCGATTTATATTCCGGTAATGCAGATGTCCGTTGCAATATTTTTACGTGTTCAAGCAAAAAAATCACGAACTCTTCATATGAGGGTGTCTCAGATCTCCTTACTGACGATTCGAATGCCATAGCTGTGTCCTTATCTAATTTTTGAGTTCCTATATAAAGAGAGAAATATTGTAATAAATTCTGAATTTTCAATTGTTGTAACGCCGAAATTGACGAATGAAACTGATTTATAAACGCTTCTAAATTAGATGCTGTTGGAATAGTTATTTGTTTAATGTTTAAAATTTGATCGAAATAATACGCTGCGTGTGCTCGATTATCTTCATATTTCTCTATTAAAGCATTCCAAATAATTTCATAATTATCCGCTGTTGTTGGAATCCCAACACAAATATGTAATGCTTTTTCAGACAGTGAACCGACCAAATATTGAACTTTTTCTGCATTAGAGAGATCTGCGTTTTCGTGAATTACATTTAGAAACGTTTCATAATAAATTTTCCAGTTCAGTAAATTCCCATTAAAGCCGGGTAGCGTTAATTTTGGTTAGTTAATATTATGTTTTGGTTGAGTAGTAAATGACGACTGATTCATATTTTTATTATTTTCGAAGGAAGCAAATACTTTGGGGTGTGACATATTGAATGAAAAAAACATACACTTAGTAAGACACCACTTTATTTTTGAATTAATAACAATAGCCAACCGGGTTTCGCTTGTCCCAAGCTTCATCAGGACTAAATAGGGACTAAATCAGGACTAAAGTTGATATTTAGTCCTGATGAAGCTTGGGACAAGCGAAACCCGGTTGGCTATTGTTATTAATTCAAAAATAAAGTGGTGTCTTACTAAGTGTATGTTTTTTTCATTCATATTTTTATTATTCATTTGCCTGGCTGTTAGTTGAATAATGGCGTAAAGTTCGTCAAATGATTGTTCCATTTGAAAATTGGGAATATATTCCGGATTTATTGTAAGGTACAGCATGTTTATTTCACTAACCATTTCCAAAAATTCCTTCCCCATCTCTGGTAACAATGTGGCATTTGCGCAAAAAGTGTTTTTTGACGATGTCGTCTTGAAATTTTTCATGCTATCAAATATTAATTTTTACTGTTTTTCATGCTATCAAATATTAATTTTTATTGTTTTTCATGCTATCAAATATTAATTAATTTTTAAGGTTTTTATTCTCGCGGCTCTATGGACGTTACCCTTGGCTTTACCCATCGATTTATATATTAGGCATGACCAATTACCACTCCCTAGAGACACGTAGAGGTATTGCTTTGCTTAAATATTTTTTCCAACTAATAAACGGTCACTTATCTAATAATGAGATACTGGCCCAATTAAATTTTTTTGTACCAGAGTCTCACTCTCGAGGACGTCATCACAATCTTCTATATAGTAGAGCAAGCCGCACTAATTTATTAATGAACTCACCTGTAGGGAAAGCTACGTACTTTTTGAATGCGGTAGATAAAAAATTAAATTTATTTTTTGTGTCCTATAGCGCATTTGCGAGATTTTTGGCATTGCATATACACTGCATAAATGGTACAATTATAACGTCTTAGGCTTTATTACCTGTAATTGTTATAAATAAATGTACAAATTATATAAATAAAAAAATAAATATTCTCTGAGCTCTTGAAAAGAATGAATTTTGAAGAGCTTACAATAACTTAATTTCTACATTTGACGTTTCGTTAGTCATTTTTACGATAAATAATATAATAACAATAAATCGTTTAATTAAAATAAATAATGCGAGATCTTACTGTACAAAACTATCTACCCTACCCACATAAATAAATCGACACGTATTTAACAATGAAACACAATATCGTGGATAAATGCGTAAATACGTATTATAATTACGCGATGCGCTGGTTCATATCTCTACATAATAATGTATGTGGCTCGAATTGACCAAATGTTTAAGCCGTGGACCTTTTATAATCCAATATTGTGTACTTCCAATCTTCAGAATATTATTTTTTTATCAACTATGTATGTAAAAGCTCAATGGGCGTATAAATAAATAAATCTATCACTTATAATGAAGAGCACAGAAGAACGCGTACGTCTCGTGTGTATTTTACGTATATAGTAGAGTGAAATCTCAATTGTAGGAATATTTTCTACAACGGCACGGCCCGCCGCTGGTTACACCAATACGCCCTTTTCGGACAGTCGTGCGACATTCAAAAGAAATCTTTGCAGGCAGCCCTATGTGTGCTAACATGATATTTAAATTCCCTCACTATGAAATAATACCTATTTTTGTTAACTTGATATTTTAACATCCTTTTTAATTAATAAAATAGAAACAAGGCGAGTGGTTTATTTATGGAGAAAGGGTTCTGAGATATGCTGCTTCGGTATTTTAGCTGCTGTGTTATGGTAGTTCTACCACAAATAATAATAATAATAAAAATAATATAATATATAATAAAATAATATCATATATCGAATAAATAATATCGAATATCATACTGATCAAGATAAAAAGATCATAAATGCAATTTCGCTAAGGAATTGGTACCTATACAAATCATTATGACAAAGATTTAAAAACGAACCAGCAAACAAAAATATCGTTTGGGTGACGACAAAGCACGTGACAAAGCTCGCATATGAGTGACAGGATTTCATGATCGTGATATATATTTATGTTCAAGTAATTGCCACTTGTTGACGATTTAGTACCGTCTCAAAATATTATTTCTTCTCGAATGGCAAAACTTTTCATACGAAATCGAAAATAAATAAAAATTGAAAAATAATGATAACGAAAAAAAATATATATACAAATATATATATATAGGTAGAGGAGAATAATTGTCTATGACTCATAATTGTTTAATTTCTATGCTCAAAAATTTTATTTGACGTAGGTATGCTTTCCTTAGTGCCAGTGATTTCATTATATTTTTAATCTCTAATTCTGCGTTATAGTCCTTCAACTGTTAAGCCCACGCAGCTTAATTTATATTCCCATACTTGTGATTGTTATTGGTAAGTACTCATGCTTATATTCATCGCTATTAATTTTGGTAGCTACCGTTATTCTGAATCAAACTGAGTGACCAATTTCCTTTAATTTGTGTTATATAATACTCAAATGCACAACGGCGCTGTGTCTAAAGCAACTTATCTTATCTTACACCAATCGGTACCTAAGTTAGGAAATCCATTGGCGTTTTGCTTGAGGAACTTTAAAATGTCAATAATCAGTATAATGGCGAACTCAACGAACGGTTTACTGGTTTAACTTTATATAGGAATATAGTATATATTGAGTTATACGACGACTGACGACAATTCTCTCGACCGATTGCAAATGTCGACTTCAAGGTTAAAATTGTCATGGTTATTAATAGGATAATTCGTTATTTCCAAATATGCGTTATTCATACGATATCATTGTTTTGACAGAATATTCCGAGCACATTCAAATAATAGTTCCGTTACAACAATGTTCTTTTTCAGGTTTATTTGTTTGGGCTTGTACTAATTACCAAATCCTACTACACCAGTGCCATGGATCTACAAAATCCGGATACAGTTTCCATAAAGACGGAACCAGGGCCCCAAGAAGACAGCGGAGGGGAAATACCGTATACGGAAATGGATTTTGATGCCCCAGATGCAAAGATAGAATGTTGGCAAAGTGCGGAGACTTCTCGGACTGCCAGTTAGTTGCATTGCATATGTAAAAAAAAAAAGATTTTCGTTCCCAGAAAATCTCTGTACGTTTTGAATTGTCCTCTCTTACAGTACATACATATATTTGGCATTTTCACATAAAATGTGTCTTTGCCGGAAACAGCCAAACTACATCAGCAATTTGAGTATTTGTAAGGCTGATGGTAGAAGGGATAGTAGGAGGTAGATAAGTGGAACGTGAGAAGCAACTGGCTTTAGATATGGTCACTAAACACGGCCAAAGCCATTTTAGCCACGTTTATTTTGAGAATTGTGTTCAAAGGAATATAACTATGAATATTTGGTGTACTTTTGTAGTTATATTATATCTGTTTTTCTTATGTGTGTTAACCCGGGCGATACTGAGCGTATCTTAAGAAGTTAAAAGTGGGATATACTAGGCGGAAGTTGCTCAAGAGCAAATAGTTTTCCGTTCTTGAAGCATCGGTCCATGAAGCAGAACTTTTCGGTCATTCCTATTACTTAAATTAATTTTAAAGTCTCCGATCCAAATTAATGCTTCTACATTGTTAATCAATGCTATCTTCAATCGTTCAAAAAAACCTTTTGTTGTTTTTCGATGTTCACCATTCTTATTGTTTTTATAGGTAGCATTAAAGCGGAGACTCTTTCAATCAAGGCAGAATTAGGACCCCGAGCGGAAGATGAAGGGGGATTTCCTTACATGGAAATCGACATAGACCTGCCAGATGTTAAAAAGGAATGCTTAGAACACTTTGAAAGAATTACCCAGACACCAGGTAAAACCGATGTAAAACCGCGGACTTACAATCTGACAAGCCACATGCTGTCTCATAGTGGAGAAAAACCCTTTAAATGCTCTGAATGCAGCTATTCGTGTACTCTAAAGGAACATTTGAAGGTACACATGCTAACTCACAATGGAGAAAATCCTTTTAAATGCTCCGAGTGCAATTATTCGTGTACTATGAAGGAAAATTTGACGGTACACTTGCGAACTCACAGTGGAAAAAAAATCTTTTCGTGTTTCAAGTGCAACTATTCATGTTCTCGAAAGACACAATTGACTAGCCACATGATGACTCACAGTCGAAAAAAACCTTTTTCATGTTCCGAGTGCAATTATTTATGTTCTCATAAAAGCGATATGACGAACCACATGCTGTCTCACAGTAGAAAAAAACCCTTTTCGTGTTCTTTGTGCAACAAATCATTTACTCAAAAGGCAAGTCTGACCAGCCATATGCTGATTCACACTGGAGAAAAACCTTTTTCGTGTTCTTTGTGCAACAATTCATTTACTCAAAGGGGAAGTCTGACCAGCCACATGCTGATTCACACTGGAGAAAAACCTTTTTCATGTTCTTTGTGCAATGCTTCATTTACTCAAAAGAGCCATCTGAAAAGCCACATGCTGACTCACACTGTAGAAAAACCTTTTAAATGCTCTGAGTGCAACTATTCGTGTACTCTAAAGGGGTATTTGACGGTACACATGCGAACTCACAATGGGGAAAAACCCTTTTCATGTTCCAAGTGCAGCTATTCATGTTCTCAAAAGAGCAGTCTGACGAGCCATATGCTGACTCACACTGGCGAAAAACCTTTTTCATGTTCCGAGTGCAAATATTCATGTTCTCGAAGTCGCGTTCTGAAGAGACACTTGCTGACTCACACCGGAGAGAAACTTTTTAAATGCTCTGAGTGCAACTATTCTTCCACTGTTAAGGTAAGTTTGATGGTGCACATGCGAACTCACGGTGGAGAAAAACCTTTTTCATGTTCTGAGTGCAGCTATTCATTTTCTCAAAAGGGCAGACTGTCGAGACATTTGCTGACTCACACTTGAGAAAAAATCTTTTTCATGTTACGAGTGCGACTATTCATTTTCTCAAAAGAAAAGACATATTCTGATTCACATTGGAGAAAAACCTTTTTCATGTTGTAGCGGTAGGAACCGTCCGCTCACATAATATGACTTCTAGACACGCGTTGGCATTGAATTACAGCTGTCACTCGGAGGATTCACAATTTTTTCTGCGCATTGTGACAGTGTTAATCACTTGTTTCTCATTCTCAGATAGTGAATAAACAACTATGTACAAGTAGGCATGTGTATATGTGTGTATGTATGTATGCATACATATATATATATGTGTATGTATGTATGTATACATATGTATTTGTATATATTTGTATATCTTTGTATGAGTATGTATGCATCTATAAATATGAATAAGTGTGTGTGTGGATGTATGCGTGTACACGCGTATTTACGCGCTCATTCATGCATGCACACTTGCACAACCATAAAAGAGAGTTATGTATTTGATCTTTTCCTGCATAATAGCATGTCTTAGACTTCTAAATTTTTTTTGTTTTTTTGTTTTTCTTTTATTTTTATTTCTTCTTTATTCTTTTTATGTTTCTTTTTTCGTTTTTGTCTTCTGCTTTCTACTTTAACATTTTTATATTTTCTATTTCCATTATAATTCATTCTAATATAATCTTTCATACTTTAAACATGTATAAATATTTAATTCATATGTTAACACTAGACCTCACATACTAACTATATACCATTGGTCGCCACGAGACAGGCAGTCGCCTAGTGTGGTGATTTAATGTATCACATGTAAGAAAATGTATTATTGTATTATCATGTATTCTATAAATAAAAAATAATAAATTGAGTTCCAGAGAATTCGTCAGTTGGTTTTCGAGGCCGGTGGGGAACACACCTGAGGGCGAGCTGCTTGATTGTCGGGAGATTATTCACGCACGTGAGACATTTTAATAATCCTTATGAAATAGACACATAATTTTATAGATATCATCATGTTTATAAATTTGTTTAGAATAGTTTATAGACTGGCGCTCATTGGTGATGCCTTATTTTAAGATGTTAAGATAATATAATTTTACAAGTAAATGTCGTGGCCAAGTTCATATTACGTTTATGCTTTCAAATAGCCAACCACCCCTGTTTTCTAAATGTGAGTCGTTGCTCTTGTATTTAAAGTTTAAATTAAATTCACAACATATTATTATATCTCAATTGATATTCCGAGTGTTCATTTCAATTCCCATGCTTGCTGCAAGCTATGGTCGATCAATTCACCGGAATATGGTAAGATTAATACATGCGGTGACAATCGACGTTACAATGTACTTTGTGCAACTATTCGTTTTATCAAAAGAGAAGTCTGACGAGCCACATAATCAAACTGTAAAAAAACGTTTTTCATGTTCCGAATGTAACTATTCATGTTCTCGAAAGCAGCATCTGAAGAACCAAATTTTGACCCACTACACTTTAAATCAGTTAAACAAAATGTTTGACGTTTCCTTGACATCCCGAAGAGATCAGACGAATGACTTTACTCTCAAATTATTTAAATTCCAAGCAATCGATCGTACAAAGAACGTAATCAAGTTTTATCGTGCCTGTGTCCTACTATAGCACACTTTAAAAACGTCTAATATCTTTAGTAGAATATAATTTGATAGTAAAAAATTTTTCCCAATACTGTACTTAAAATCGATAATTTAGATATATATATATATGTATATAAATATTTTTTTAAAGAAAGACAAATATTCCCCGGTTACGAATAACCTTGCAATATTTGAAAATCTCCTACTACCACCACCGTAAGCTGAAAATGTTGCTTGTGTTGTGATGGAGGACTTAGCCAGCCGAGGAATTGAACACACTACGCCTGGGTTGGACCCAAACGCGATGTCAACTCGGCCACCGACCGTATATAGATAGTTTGAGAAATAATTTTTTAAGATCGGGATAATCAAGGCTATTTTCCTATTATTTAGGTAGGGGTATTAATAAAGGCTCTATACAACCCTTTAATAAAAATGACGGAATAAAATCAGGTCCAAATGACGTTTTCGCTTTGAGTTTAACTGCAAAGCGCTCATTACAAATTAGATCTATACTTACCTCAATGACTGAGCGGTCCTCCTTTTTCATTTTATTTTTCATCTCATTCACCTTTGCAGAGATTGTGGAAAGAGGGCTCCAACATGGGGCGAGATAATCCTCCTCGACTGGCATATCATAGTTGTCACCTGAAATGAACTGTTCCTCAATTCTGCCACGCTTCTTTTTTGCTGGGTTAGGCGACGGGTTATTAGCCACGTCATCAGTACCAGTGGAAGTATTTCCAGGAGGAGCGTTCGCTACAACCTTCGGGGCGGCCAAAATGGATGCTGCTCCCTCTTCACGGAGTAAGCTGCCATGGATACTGGTAAACGGTGAAGTGGGCCGTCTAGGACTACCTGGCTCCTTGTGGGCTTGAATACTCTCCATGAGCATATAGGATCTGGGAGAAGGCCGTCTCCTTTGTGAGGATATCTTCTTCCCTCTTGCCTGCGCTATTTTAATAACTTCCTCCTTTGAAAGCTCATGGAGGGCAACTTCCTCGGCAATCGGAGGAGTCCACGGAAGACATATTACATATAATAAAAAATAAATTAAAAAGAAACAACCAACCTAAAAATTAACAAAAATAAAAAATCCAGACAAAATGCTGGAACTTACCGCTGTGGGTAGAATGCAAATACAGATGTTATTTACAAAATCTGCAAACTCACCAGAATTTCACAAAATCTGAATTTAATTATGTAATTGAAGATTAACACAGTACTGACAATAGTTTCTGCCGCGTTTATACAATTCAGATTAACTCAAAACACATTTAAACGTCACTACAATTTTCGGTAATCCGACTAGAAAATTAACTAAAAAAAACAATTTTTAACACTTATTATGTACTATTTTATTGCTGAAGAATAGAAATACAGTAAATAACCGCCAGAAGTGCGATTAAATATGATTACAATTAAGATTAACACCGTTTCGTTTCTCAAGTAAACAAACCGGTGCACGAAGGTAGGTATATCAACTGCCCGGTTCGGCCGGGCGAACTGAACTGAATCGATAGCGGGGCAGCTACTAAAAAGCGCAAAGTTAACGCGAAATAGATTTAAGAATTATCAACGATTTTTGTAGAGGGCGGCAAAATGCTAATAGCGCGCACACTCTAGGGTTAAAGGTAAGTTTATGTATTGGCTACAAAGCTATCAAAGAAGCCAAAAAATAAAATTACCATCAACAAGGGCGTGCCACAAGAAAGCATTCTTGGTCATCTCCTCTTCCTTGTGTACATAAACGAACTTCCAATAATTGCTGGCACAGAATGTTCAATGTTAGCTGACGAAACTGCTCTGTTATTTGAATGTACTGGAGACGTTGAGGAGTTTAATAAACATGTTAACGAGACTTGTCAATCAATAGCAAACTGGCTGTTATCAGAAAATCTATCGCTTAACACAAACATAACTGAACTTCTAAAATTTTGTCCAGTACAAGCAACACATATAAACTTAAATGTTAACTTTAATAACAATTATATCGAACCTTCCCAAACTTGTTCACTGCTGGGAATACAACTAGATGCAAATATAAAATAGAAAGAGCGTGTATCTAAAGCAAAAATCAGCTTTTCCTATGTTCTAGGCATCCTTAAAAATATCTTAAACATCGAATCAGTAATCACCGCACACTATGCATACGTATACTCAATTATAAAATAAGGAATATGCCAAAGTTGTTTTTATCATCCAAAAGAGGTGCATACGAAAAATTACAAACTCTGATTACCGGATTCATGAAAAAGAATTTTTTTTATTTCTGACAGTGACGGATATATATATTATAATGGAGTTATGCCTGTTAGTTCGATCATCTACAGAAAATATCCCACAAAAAAACTTAGCACATAAACAAGGTTAACAGAAACACGCTACTAGGTTAACAGAAAACTTATTAATCCCAAAATAAAATAAAACTATATCTCAAAAAGGAACACACTACATGGCCATTAAAGTATATAACAACCTTCCAAGTAGCAACAAACAAATAACCGACATACTCAAATTTAAATCATCATAGAAAACATTTCTTTTAAACAAATGTCACTACACATATTAAATATACCATACATAAAATATTATTACATATTTGTTTAAAGCGGAGACGGTTTACACGTAGTTCCCGTGAGAACTTAGGCCAAAGGCCCGTTGTGCTATCTCCCATTTTACGTTAATCCTTTAACAACAACCCAGTCCCTTTAATAAAGTTCACCAGGGATGTCATTGGGTATGTGCGTCAAGTTCCCAACAGGGCAGGACATTGGCACCATAGGTGAATTGGAGTCTCTTGATCCTCTTCACATTTCCTGCATCTATTGGTGTTTTCCACTCCCAATATCTGCATCTGTCTCCTGAGATGGCAGTGTCCCGTTAGTAGTCCTACCAGTTCCCTCAACGAATTTCTGTCCATATCGAGTAGTTTATTTGTTCGTCATGGGTCTGGTCTTCATATGGTTCGTCAGCTGGCCCTTTTGAATAGTTGCAGTCAGAACATTAAAAAGGTTTTTCCCAGTGTTAGTTAGCATGTGTTTTTTCAGATCGCTCCTTCAAGAACATGAATAGTTGCACTCGGAATATGAAAAAGGTTTTTCTCCACTGTAAATCAGCGTATGTTTCTTTAAACTTCCTTTTGGAGAACATGGATAGTTAGACTCGGAAAATCTAAAAGGTTACAGAGTGAGTCAAAATGTGAATCGTCAGACTACTTTTTTGAGAAAGTGAATTGTTGCACTAAGAACATGAATAAGGTTTTTCTACAGTGTGAGTCAGAATGTGTCTCATCAGTTGGCTTTTTCAATAACATGAATAGTTGCACTCGGAACATGAAAAAGGTTTTTCTCCAGTGTGAGACAGCATATGGCTCGTCAGACTGCTCTTATGAGAATATGAATTGTTGCACAAAGAACATGAAAAAGGTTTTTCTCCACTGTGAGTTCGCACGTGTACCTTCAAACTTCCCTTTGGAGTACAAGAATAGTTGCACTCGGAGCATTTAAAAAGTATCCCTCCAGTGTGAGTCAGCAAGTGTCTTGTCAGACTGCTCTTTTGAGAACATGAATAGCTGCACACAGAACATGAAAAAGGTTTTTCTCCACTGTGAGTTCGCATGTGTACATTCAAACTTCCCTTAAGAGTACAAGAATAAATGCACTCGGAGCATTTAAAAGGTTTTACTCCACTGTGAGACAGCATGTGTCTCGTCAGATTGCTTATATGAGAAAATGAATAATTGCAATCGGAACATGAAAAAGGTTTTTCTCCATTGTGAGTTCGCATGTGTACCGTCAAAGTTCCCTTGAGAGTACACGAATAGATGCATTCAGAGCATTTAAACGGTTTTACTCCACTGTGAGAAAGCATGTGTCTCGTCAGATTGCTTTTATGAGAAAATGAATGATTGCACTCGGAACATGAGAAAGGTTTTTTTCCACTGTGAGTCATCATGTGGCTAATCAATTGTGTCTTTCGAGAACATGAATAGTTGCACTCGTAACACGAAAAGATTTTTTCTCCACTGTTAGTCTGTGGTTTTACATCGGCTGTACTTGGTGTCTGGGTAATTCTTTCAAAGTGTTCTAAGCATTCATTTTTAACATCTGGAAAGTCTATGTCGATTTCCATGTAAGGAAATCCCCCTTCATCTTCTGCTTGGGGTCCTAGTTCTGCGTTGATGGAAACAGTCTCCACATTAATGCCGCCTATAAAACAATAAGAATGTTGACATCGAAAAACAACAAAGGGTTTTTTTGAACGATTGAAGATAGCATTGATTAACAACGTAGAAGCGTTAATTTGGATAAGAGACTTTAAGATTAATTTAAGTAATAGGAATGACCTAAAAGGTGTGCTTCATGGACCGATGCTTCAAGAACGGAAAACTATTTGCTCTTGAGCACCTTCCGCCTAGAAAATCCCACGTTTAACTTCTTACGATACGCTCAGTATCGCCCGGGTGAACAAACATCGAAAAAAAAATGGTATAACTACAAATATCCACAAAATATTCATAGTTATATTTCTATGAACACAATTCTTAAATGAAACGTGGCTAAAATGGATTTGGCCGTGTTTAGTGACCACATCTGAAGCCAGGTGCTTCTCACGTTCCACTTCTCTACCTTCTACCATCAGCTTTGAAAATACTCAAATTGCTGATGTAGTTTGGCTGTTTCCGGCAAAGACACATTTGATGTGAAAATGCCAAATATATGTATATACGGCAAGAGAGGACAAATCAAAACGAACTGAGGTTTTCTGGAAACGAAACTATTTTTTTTTTAACATATGCAATGCAACTAACTGGCAGTCCGAGAAGTCTCCGCACTTTGCCAACATTCCATCTGGGGTATCAAAATCCATTTCCGTATATGGTATTTCACCTCCGCCGTCTTCTTGGGCCATGTTTCCGTCTTTATGGAAACTGTATCCGGATTTTGTAGATCCATGGCACTGCTGTGGAAGGATTTGGTAATTAGTACAAGCCCAAATAAACCTAAAAAAGAACATTGTTGTAACGGAACTATTATTTGAAGGTGCTCGGAATATTCTTTTAAAACAATGATTTTGTATGCCAAACGCATATTTTGCAATAAGGATATAAGAACTGTGGCTATGTTGACCTTGAAGTCGACATTTAAAATCGGAACTGTCGTCAATCGTCGGATTACTCAATATATACTGTATCCATATCTAAAGTTAAACAAGTAAACCTTTCATTGGGTCCGCCATTATACTTTTAACAGAATATTGGTTATAGATATTAGAAATGCTTGATAAATGGTAGATGTCTTTTTTATTTTTATATTAACTCCACACAGGAGGCCCTGAAGAAAATAATTTCCCTCAGGGCCTATGTCATCTTTGGGGATGCTGTGTGGAGAGTCTTTTTGTGGAGAGGAAGGAGTGAACATGGGTCTTGAAGAGTCCCATGTTGTAGGAGGGAGGAAACACAGAGGCCGGCAGTTCGTTCCACAGCCGAGCTGTTGAACTTAAGAACGAATCGTAGAAGCGACCCGTTCTCATGTGACAAATGTCAACCGTGTACAAATGTTGGGCGCGCGTTTGGCGTGTATCCCGACTATGCACCGGTGCCGAAGGGATCAATGACGCTAGTTCCTCAGAGCATCTTCCATTGTAATACCGATAGAACAAGGACAGCATACCTACCTGACGCCTGTGCTCTAAAGATTGCAGTCCACTTGTTAAGATTGGGGAATCTATCAAACGGACCGCCCGTTTTTGCACAGAGTCAAGGGTTGTTTTCAGGTATTTAGGGGCTCCGGACCAGAGGTGGCTACCAAATTCGAGAGTAGGGCGCACTTGCGATTTGTACAGGGTCAGCAGTTGTGTACTATTAAAGTATCTGCGGGCCCTGTACAGTACGCCCAGCTTCTGAGAGGCCAACTTTACTCTGGCTTCAATGGAGCCCCCGTACCTGAGCTGGTCACTTATAGTTACACCAAGCATATCAATATAAGGCCTTTTCGGAAGATCGCTTCCGTTGAGGGAGACTAGATTATCATTTGGATCCCTTTTAGACGTAATCAGACAGGATTGGGTCTTTGAAACATTAAATTCGACGAGATTATTTTTACCCCAGGAGGAAATACTCTCGAGATAACCGTCCATTCTCTGCTTCAAAGCCCTTCGAGCCGTTGGAGTTTGTGTGCCCTTTGGGGGCTTGTCAAACAAAAAGCTATCATGAACTGTACTGTCATCCGCGTAACAATGAATTGGTGCACATGTCAAAAGGTCATTGATGTGCAACAAAAACAAAGTCGGAGACAGAACCGATCCCTGTGGGACGCCAGCATTTATGGAGTGTAAGGAAGAGGTGAAACCGTCAGCAACCGCCTGAATCGACCTATCCCTTAAAAAGTCAGCAATCCACGTACACAGGGATGCGGGAAGTCCGTAAGAATGCAATTTGTTGACAAGTCCTCGTGCCAGACCCGGTCAAAGGCCTTGGATATGTCTAGTGCGACCGTTTGGGTCTCACCGTGACGTTCCAGGCACCGCCCCCAAACATGCGATACATAGGCGAGAAGATCACTGCACGAGCGGTTCCGCCGAAATCTGTATTGACGGTCGTTGATAATTTTGTTCTTCTCGAGGTATGTGAGCAGTTTGTCGTTGATCACACGTTCCATCACTTTGGACAGAACTGATGTGATCGCTATGGGGCGGTAGTTGGCCGGGTTAGAGCGGTCACCTTTCTTGGGAATAGGGTGAATGACCGCTTTTTTCCAACCAGAGGGCACAGTGCCACACTTCAGGGACATTTTGAAGAGCTTTGTCAAAACTGGAACTATTTCCGCAGCACACCTCTGCAATACCAGGGCAGGTATTCCATCAGGTCCACTAGCTTTGTTAACATCGAGCCCCCATATAACGTGGAGTACATCCCGATGACGGATCCTCAGCTTTTTCATATAGAAGCCGCAGTGAGGAACCGACGGCGGAACAGCACCTCCGTCGTCGAGGGTCGAGTTTTCCGCAAACATTTTCCCTAATAAGTTAGCCTTTTCGGTGGCGGTGTTTGCTAGTGAGCCGTCGGGTCTGGTAAGAGGTGGCAAACTGGGTTTGCCAAAATTCCGACCTATTGAGCCCGCAAGCGACCAGAATTCTCTGCTGCCATGCGGGCAGGCAGCCACCTTTTTGCTGATCTGCAGGTCGTGTTCGAATTTTGACGTATTAATGATTCTCTTGCATTCCTTTGCCGATTTGTTGTATGCTGATCTGCTTTCGGGCGTTTGAGATGTGTTGTAGGCTCGGTAAGCCGCGTTTTTTCGTCGAACTGCTTCAGAGCATTGTCGACTGAACCACGGCTTTGAGTCCACACTAGTTTCTTTAGTAGTCGATTGTATGAAGCCATCCATCGCCGATTTGATGACTTCACCAATCTCCTGGGCACATCTTGAAGGGTCCGAAGTCCGAAAACAAACAGCTGACCACGGAAAAGCGTTGAAATGGGCCCGCATACCGAACCAATCTGCTGACCTTTAGTGCCACACTTTTCTCCTCAGCCTCTCATTGGTTGGTCTGAGGTTAACGGGGATTGATGTCGTCACTAGGCAGTGGTCAGATGATCCCAGAGGCGCTGTGACGTCAATCTTATAACCGTGTGGCACAGTAGTTAAGAATAGGTTTAACAGATTGGAGCGGTGAGTCTAGACATCAGGAACCCTTGTAGGCTCCTGAACTAGTTGCTCTAATCCGTAGCAAATGGCAAAGGATTCCGCCTGTCGGCCAGCCGAGTCCGTTGGGCCTGGAACTTCAACCATGGTTCGTTATAAACATTGAAGTCCCCCAAAACAATAAACTCGGCCGAAGGGTAGCGGGGCAAGAGATCATCAATAGTATCGCTCAAATGTTTGAAGAGTTCGGAAGTGTCTGAAGTGTCTAATTGTCAGTTTAAAATTCCTCAAATAAAACGCCACTGTACTTCCTATCTTAGGTTTCGATCGGCGTAAGTTAAGATAAGTTGCGTTAGAGACAGCGCAGTTGTGCGTTTGAGTTTTCCGTAGCACAAATTAAAGGACAGTCGCTCAGTTCGATTTGGAATAACGGTCGCTACCAAAATGAATGGCGATGAATATAAGAATCAGTACTTACCAATAACAATTACAAGTATGGGATTATAAATTTAACTGCGTGGACTTAACAGTTTAAGAAATATAATGTATATCGTAATAGAGTTTAATAACAAGACGAATTCACTAGCAGACAAGAAAAGTACGTCAAAAAATATTATTTATACATAGACATTAAACAATAATGAAGTCATAGACATTTATTCTACTCAACCTATCCATATATATTTTTTTAATTTAGCTAATACCGAATATAAAGAAATGAATTCAAAAAGCGATAGTGAAGATGGTCCCATGCTAACTCAAAAAATGAGAATTCATCAGATGAATTTTCAGAACAAATTTATTCAGCACATGATGATTCATTATATGACAAATCAACACAGACAAAGCTCATCATATCACAGATATAGAACAATACAAACTTAAAATAGTTACTCAGATACTCAAGGGATTCAGCACACTTTTTGCATATTCACTGTTACCAACAGACAAGCGCCTTCTATTTTATGGCTGTTTAAGCTTGTCAAAACCAAACACAAAAAATATTTAGAACGTACCTAATTTTTTATAATACCAGAATATAGCGTGAAAAATAAGCATTTCGCGTTATTTTTGTGAAAAGGGCAAAACTCACGTAGGAATTAATGTTGTAAAATTCGCGTTATCAATAACCGAATAATTATTATCTTAGATTCCAATTGGAATAAAACATTTTTTTGTATGTATGTAGGCGGAGAAGTATGAAAGAACGCACAGTTGTAGCATGTCAGCCGGGAATGTGTTACAGTACCCACTATGTAGTAAGTTATTGGTTATACAGTTTTTATATCCCTCACAGGTGAAATGAATATTTTCCAAAATACAGTTAACATAATATATTATCCACTCACTCTAAAAACTGTGTAATTGATTTTACTTGGAATACGAACTGTGCAACTAAGCCCATTATCTCACGGATTGGTAAGTACTTGACATAAGCCCAATGCTGCAAGACTCTGCATACTAAGTAACATACAAATGTTCTAAGTAAGTCTTAAAACATTTGTTTTACGTGGATTGCTTACTGATCCGTGGGACGACGGGCTAAATCACAAATCTATTTATAAAAGAAGAGTGACTGTGACGGGCGGCTGCGTGTGTCTGGGTGTGTCTAAAAACGAGAAAGGTCACATTTACATCTGATCTCGAAAAACTCTGTTGAAAACACGGGGAACGGACTTCAGCTAGTTATTGGTAATAAAAATACCGTAGGTTCTTTTGTTGTGATTCGTAGATTGTCACGTGCTGCCCCCGCTTTTGCTCCTCTGTCACAGCGCCAAAGTATATTAAAATAATGAAATATTTGACTGCAACAGCTATTGAACTATTTTTGAATATGTTATTAAATTAAATAAACATATTTTAATAAATTCTGTACTATTTTCTAGTCCGCGCAAATAGCCCTAAACTGTCGTTTTTGTAAATGTTTGATGTCAGTTATATTGACAGCCCATACCTCTTGGAATGCTATAAATTGTTCGTACCGAACAACTACCGTCAGGGTCGACGCCACGACTGGCTCTGTATTCCACACGGAAGAACGGACATTATGGCCCAGCATAGCATGACAAGAGGTATGGTGCTGCTAAATGATACTTCTAGGTCTCTTGACATTTTCAACATTGGCCTTGAAGATTTCAAAAGTCATTTTAGGCAAGAACTCTAAAATATCGGTTATTGTAAAATGTTTCATTTAAAGCTTTGAATATTTCATGTGTATTGAAATAGGATTGCATCAATCTGTAATGCACAAAAAAATGTCTTTGCAGGGGCTTTTACCGTTGTCTGATGTTATTTATTAGTAATTGATGGCAATTGGCAACTTAATACTATTGTACATTGAAATTACGATATTATATTGTAACACTATTATTTTGCAATATGCAAGTATTATAGTATTTTAATACATATTTTATTGAATGTATAAAGATATTTAAAATTGTATTTGAGTGTTAAGATAAAAAAAGTGTGGAGAATTACATTTCATTTTATTTCAAAATCTAAAGTCTATTTTAGTATTCAAAAGTACAAAACTCTGGCATAGTGAGATTAATTAATGTGATAAGCCTCTGGGCGTGAATTATCCGAGAGAAAAGTTTGATAGTTATCGTGAATAGGAATGTCGTAGTGATTTTAATGTACAATGTAAATAGGTAGAACAAACAGGATGATAACTACTATAAATCATGTAAAGTAATATTCTATAATGGGCGCCAGTTTCTTACTCATATTTAGAAAAAAAATATTATTCAATAAACCAATTTAAAAAAAGAAGGAATGTAAATTAATGAGTGCACGAGATAATAATCCGCATACCCGAGCCGTTCAACAAACCTTTCGAGTTCTTCGCTGCTATGTACTGTCACTAGCGCTGTCCCCGGAATACTGTCGTGTCCATAAATATACATACCCAGTAAAGGCTCGTTCGCATTGGTCGAGTAGTTTAGTCAAGTAGCTCGCTACTCGCCATTTGACTGACCAAAAAGCGTTCGCATTGGTCGAGTAGATTTCACGAGTGAAGTGTCAAATTGTAAGATGAACGGGCTGCAACGCAACAAAGTAAATAGGCTAATTAAGCTGATTGTAATGGATATTTTAGAAGAGGTGGAGGAAGAAATTAGTGAGACGAAAGTGAAAAAACTATGGATACGAAAATGGATTAATAGAAGAGATGCATTAGGAGCTACAAATTCTCTTCTGAAGGAAATGGCATTTGAAGATCCGAAAGAATACTTCGCGACTTTGAGAATGACTGAAAGCTGTTTTAATTTCCTTCTAATGAAAGTGCAGTCACAAATTCAACGCACGGATACCCTTTTCAGAAGTGCAATTCCCGCAAAAACCAAATTACAGGCAGTTCTCTACTTTTTTGCTACAGGATGTAGTTTAAGGACAATCACACATCTCTTTCGACTTGGAAAATCAACTGTTTCGGAATTCATTATAGAAGTTTGTGAAGCTATCTATGAATCATTAAAGGAATTTATCAAGGTAAGATTAAGAGCTGTTTCACACAGCTACAAATATAGTAGATGGCTTATTTCAGCATATCATTCGCCATAAATTCCCAATGGAACGACCACTGAAATAGCCACTAAAATAGGCCATCCCGCTATAATTATAGCTGTATCTAAAACGGTTCTAAATAAATTATAAATATAATTTGAGAAACATTTATTAATTTTCACATGGTTTAAATATTAAAATTTACATTAAAGTTATTCGATGTCATGGTTTTCATGTGTTTCAATTTCATATGTGTCTTCTGGGGGCTCATCTAAATAAATTACATCATCATAATACGAAGTATTACTACATGGAGAGTCTTGCGAATCATTTGATACTGGTGTGACTATCCTGGTGAATCTATTTTGCTCAGTTGAATTTTGAAGGTGTTGGCGTCGAATTCTGTTCATGTACAGTTGAATATATTCCTGGGTTTCAAGTGCCAATAGCAAGGGCAAAGATTTCAGTTGTAAGCCGACGTGTCTGCCGAAGACCTCAAACTCGTCTTCTTCTGTAGAGTTGGCAACCTCAGTTATCTCCTTTAGTTGACTCACCATACTCGAAAGTTGGGAAAGCCGCTTTTTTTTTGTAGGGGGTTTAGATACGGGTTCACGAAAAGAATTCATAGTAATTCTGCTTTCCTCAGTATCTGTATCCGTGTGTATAATGTCTTCCTGAAAATAAAGTAGAATGTTGTTTATATCGAATGTATACATTATTATAAATCTTTTTTCAGGTTCCCGCCACCACAGACTGGAATATCATTGAGAACGGATTTCGAAAAGAATGGAACTTTCCTGGATGCTGTGGAGCAATCGACGGCAAACATGTCGTCATTAAAGCACCTCCTGAATCAGGAAGTTTATACTACAATTATAAAGAGACAAACAGCATTGTCTTAATGGCAGTTGTAGATCATAAATATTGCTTCAGTTATATAGACATTGGATGTAATGGGCGGGTTTCTGATGGAGGCGTATTTCGAAACTGTAGTTTGTATCAAGCATTAGAAAACGGTATTCTGCCAGAAGGGCATGTACTAGTTGGAGATAATGCATTTCCCTTGAAAGAATACCTTTTAAAACCTTTCCCAGGAAATCGATTAACATCAAAGCAAAAAATTTTTAATTATCGATTGTCTCGGGCCAGAAGAATAGTTGAAAATGCTTTCGGTATACTAGCTGCCAGATTCAGAGTGTTTGAGAAACCGATGCCCTACAGTCCTGAGAAGGTTGTTTGCATTGTAAAGGCGTGTTGCGCTTTACATAATTGGCTCAGAGAGACAAAATTACAGAACAAGCAGTTGGAATATACAGTAGACAAAGACAATTTTGATTCAGGAACTGTTATCCCTGGTAATTGGAGGGTGGAGCCAGAGCCTCAAGGATTGGAACCACTACCAAGTTGTCTGTCCAATCGCTCATCCCGAAGGTCTACAGATCTTCGAGAAAGATATGCAGATTACTTTGTGAACGATGGATCGGTACCTTGGCAGACAAGAATGGTACATTAAAAACTGATGTATAAACGATAGAATAGAATTGAAATGTACTTGCCAAGTTGCTTTCACTTTCTGTTAACATTGTATTAATGTTTCTGAGGGATCCATCTAATAGATTGAACCATTTGACTGATGGTGAATATACTGCGTCAGTTCCGGCACCGGAGGGTTTTGACTCCTTTATTTTTTTTAACTCCTGTGAGTAGGTAGAACTGAAAAGAAATTATTAATGATTAATGACTCTGCTACTACTTTAACATAAATTTATAATAATACAGGCACTTGTAATATACCATATAAATAAAAAAAACTTCACTAACCTGATGCTTTTAATTTTCGCTCTCATCTCCCTATCACCAAATCCAGGAATATTCATCCCTTTTTCTAATTCAGCGTATGCTGATTCCCTGATTTGTTTGATCTTATATCGGGGCGACTTTATATTCCACAAGCATTCGTGTTGTAAATACAACGTCACGAATTTGACAGTAGCGTTTTCGCTCCAACGACAAGACATTTTGGCGTGTTTTGACGGCTACTAATGCTATACTCGCTATACTGATCACTGACTAATGCAGCCAGTGACAATAGACCATCGATAAACTCTATAAATCTGCCATAGACACATGATGAGGGACGCTACTCGCCCGAAAAAATAGAACAGAATGGATTGACTTGACTAAATCGCTGACTAAACTACTCTACTAAATTTATGGTGTTCGCACGTGTCCAGTTACTAAATTACTCGCTACTTGACTAAACTACTCGACCAATGCGAACGGGCCTTAAGAGATGTACACAAGGAACAATCACAAAGGTATTAAAAGTGTGTGGGACTACTTTATTTCCCGCCGCATTCGGCAATACTAACGCGAATTTAGTATTTCCAGTTTTAGCGTTCGATTCAACCGCCAGTACTACCATTCTTTCGGCCACCATCACACAGTGGGCTGAAAATCGCCTTTCATAGACATAGAGACTTGAATTTTCAAGGGTATTTTTTTTGGCTAGAAATGGATTCTGCTGATCATTACTATGCTATAAAATTTCGCATGAAGCAATTGCGTGTACAAATGAAGGAGTTATCATTTTTTTAAAGATAAATTTGTATGGCACTGACATTAAAAATGAAGCTATCTCTGGAATCATAAGGTTGGCCATTATATCCTTACACACAGATATACTACTATTTATTTGTATTTTTTGACATGCTTCGTATTGTGGCGCAACTTGCAATATTTTTTTTTTTAAATCCTCAAAGTTGAAAAAAAAAATTTATATTGATGATTTATTTTAATGCTTAAATGCTTTACATATGAGTATGCTTTGTCTAGTTTACAATATTTTATTTTCACTTCAAGCCTACTTATATGTAAAGCATTTAAGCATTAAAATGAATTATCAACATTAAAATGAAGAATATGTGAAGAACAAAAAATCAGAGCGGAACTTACAAAGCTGACCGATGCACTGGAGCGTAACGGTTACCAAGCAAGTCAGACAAGGGAAATCATAAGAGCAAAATCTGCACCAAACGAAGACAGAATTGAACAAGAGTCTAAAGGCTGTGCCTTCCTGCCTTATGTGCACAATGTGACAGACAGAAATGCCAGGCTATTGAGAAAGGAAAGTATCAAGACTGTCTTCGGAACTACGACAAAGATACAAGACTTACTGAGGTCTGCAAGGACTAAGTTTCCTCTGGAAACAGATGGAGTGTATAAACTCAGCTGTTCCGGATGTGACAAGGTCTATGTAGGCGAGACAGAGCGGACTATTTTCAAATGGATTTCAGAACACTTCAGAGCTTGTAAACTCGGCCACCCTAACAAATCAGTTGCCGAGCATTTGATTGAAACCGGGCATTACTTTGGATTTGTTCTTGAAGTCCTGGGGAGACCCAAAACTTATAGAGCACGGCTGATTACGGAGGCCATTGAAATTCACAAAAATCCCGTAAATAGTAATAAAGACGATGAAGCTAAGCTTGGTAGTTCTTATTATCCGGTAATTGACGGCTACACCAGAGCTAAACGCAGAAACCACTTTAAAAATTAGACGTTAATATTAGCTCAGAGGGTTGGAGCTGGCAACACGGTATCACATTCTCACATAAGCTCACATTTCACCACTACCTCATATAACACATTTGCCATGATGATGGACACTGCAATGCTGTCCGAAACGTTGGCATAATAAGGAGTTAGCGCAACACGGCATAATATAAAAATAAATTACAATAACGAGATACACGGACACGGGACGAGAAATTCTAAGCAAATTAGATTGCCAACAAGAAAAAAAACAAGCACCCAAAAATCTCTGATGTACCAGGCCGTTCAACTCTATAACAAAATCCCGAACGAAATTGATGTGATAGAAAATATTAATAAGTTCAAAAATGAATTAAGAAAATATGTCTATCTCAATTATTAATGTTTCTTTTTTTTGTGACTTTATTGAAATATTTAAAGAAAAATTATGTTTGCCAAACAATTTACATGTTTATATGTTTATAAAACTATTAGCACACACGAAGATGTGAGCTAACTTAAGATTAATAAAAAAAAAAAATAAAAAAAAAAATATATATATATATATATATATATATATATATATGTATATATGTACGTATACGTACAAAGAAATACATATAATATCCGTATACATATATAACATATACTTCCGTAAGAAATTCTCTACATGTTAGTGAAAATCCTATCAAACTTCGATGGATAGCTTAGAAGAAATAAGCGAACAAATAAAAAACCACGGATGTTATACTATAACGAGAAACCAAAATATATTCACGATTACGAATTCACTAAAAGTATATCGGGAAACATCCTGTAATCCAGTTTTAGGGCAACTAATGGAAAATACCCTTGATTATCCCAATCTTTAAAAAATAATTTCTCAAACGATTTACATAGGTATATATCTATATTACCGATTCCGTATTGGGAAAATTTGGTTACAGTCAAATTATATTCTACTAAAGATATTTGACGTTTTCAAAGTGTGTTAAAGTAGTAGATAGTCATGATAAAACTTGATTACGTTCTTCATACCATCGTTTGCTGAGAATTTAAATAATTTGGGAATAAAGCTATCCGTCCGATCTCTACTGGATGTTTATAAAATGTCAAATATTTTGTTTTACTGATATTAAGTGTGGTGAGTCAAGATGTGGTTCTTCAGATACTGCTTTCGAGAACATAAATATTTGCAATAGGAACATGAAAAAGGTTTTTCTCCAGCGTGAGTCAGCATGTGGCTCGTCAGACTGCTCTTTTGAGAAAATGAAGCGTTGCACAAAGAACACGAAAAAGGTTTTTGAGCACTGTGAGTTCGCATGTGTACCGTCAAACTTCCCTTTAAAGTACACGAATAGTTGCACTCTGAGCATTTAAAGGTTTTTCTCCAGTGTGAACCAGCATGTGGCTGGTCAGACTTCTCTTTTGAGGAAATGAATAGTTGCCTAAGGAACATGAATAAGGTTTTTCTCCACTGTGAGATCGCATGTCTACCGCCAAGTTTCACTTTATAGTACATGAATAATTGCACAAAGAACATGAAAAAGGTTTTTCGAAACTGTGATTCAGCATAAGTCTCTTTATTAGCCTGCCACTTTCAGAAAATGCATAATTACACACGGAACATAAAAAATGGTTTTTCTCCACTGTGTGTTCGCATGTGTACCGTCAAGTTTCCCTTTGTAGTACACGAATAGTTGCACTCAGAACATGAAAAAGGTTTTTCTCCAGTGTGAGTCAGCATGTGGCTCGTCAGAGCATTCTTTTGAGAAAATGAAGCGTTGCACAAAGAACACGAAAAAGGTTTTTCTCCTCTGTGAGTTCGCATGTGTACCGTTAAACTTCTCTTTAAAGTACACGAATAGTTGCACTCTAAGCATTTAAAAGGTTTTTCTCCAGTATGAATCAGCATGTGGTTCGTCAGGCTGCTCTTTTGACTACATGAATAGCTGCACTCGGAACATGAAAAAGGTTTTTCTCCCCTGTGAATTCGCATGTGTACCGTCAAGTTTCCCTTTATAGTACACGAATAGTTGCACTCGGAACATGAAAAAGGTTTTTCTCCAGTGTGAGTCAGCATGTGGCTCGTCAGAATGCTCTTTTGAGAAAATGAAGCGTTGCACAAAGAACACGAAAAAGGTTTTTCTCCTCTGTGAGTTCGCATGTGTACCGTTAAACTTCTCTTTAAAGTACACGAATAGTTGCACTCTAAGCATTTAAAAGGTTTTTCTCCAGTGTGAATCAGCATGTGGTTCGTCAGGCTGCTTTTTTGACTACATGAATAGCTGCACTCGGAACATGAAAAAGGTTTTTCTCCCCTGTGAATTCGCATGTGTACCGTCAAGTTTCCCTTTATAGTACACGAATAGTTGCACTCGGAACATGAAAAAGGTTTTTCTCCAGTGTGAGTCAGCATGTGGCTCGTCAGAATGCTCTTTTGAGAAAATGAAGCGTTGCACAAAGAACACGAAAAAGGTTTTTCTCCTCTGTGAGTTCGCATGTGTACCGTTAACCTTCCCTTTAAAGTACACGAGTAGTTGCACTCTGAGCATTTAAAAGGTTTTTCTCCAGTGTGAATCAGCATGTGATTCGTCAGGCTGCTCTTTTGAGTACATGAATAGTTGCACTCGGAACATGAAAAAGGTTTTTCTCCACTGTGAATTCGCATGTGTACCGTCAAGTTTCTCTTTATAGTAGACGAATAGTTGCACTCGGAACATGAAAAAGGTTTTTCTCCAGTGTGAGTCAGCATGTGGCTCGTCAGAATGCACTTTTGAGAAAATGAAGCGTTGCACAAAGAACACGAAAAAGGTTTTTCTCCTCTGTGAGTTCGCATGTGTACCGTTAACCTTCCCTTTAAAGTACACGAGTAGTTGCACTCTGAGCATTTAAAAGGTTTTTCTCCAGTGTGAATCAGCATGTGATTCGTCAGGCTGCTCTTTTGAGTACATGAATAGCTGCACTCGGAACATGAAAAAGGTTTTTCTCCACTGTGAATTCGCATGTGTACCGTCAAGTTTCTCTTTATAGTAGACGAATAGTTGCACTCGGAACATGAAAAAGGTTTTTCTCCAGTGTGAGTCAGCATGTGGCTCGTCAGACTGCTCTTTTGAGAAAATGAAGCACTGCACAAACAACACGAAAAAGTTTTTTCTCCACTTTGAGTCTGTGGTTTTACATCGGTTTTACCTGGTGTATGGGTAATTCTTTCAAAGTTTTCTAAGCAGTCCTTTTTAACATCTGGCAGGTATATGTCGATTTCCATGTAAGGAAATCTCTCTTCATCTTCTTCTCGGGGTCCTAGTTCTGCCTTGATGGTATCACTCTCCACATTAAAGCTGCCTAGGAAAATAATAAGTATGTTGAACATCGAATTAAAATATAAGGTTTTTTTTAAGATTGAAGGTAGCATCGATTAACAATGTACAAGCGTGAATTTGGATAAGAGAATTTAAAGTAAATTTAAGAAATATGAATGACCCAAGATGTCTGCTACAGGAACCGATGCTTCAAGAAGGGAAAACCGGTTGCTTTTGAGCACCTTCCGCCTAGTTAATCCCACTTTTAACTTTCTTGAGATACGCTCAGTATCGCCTGGTTTAACACACATAAAAAACGGATAAAATATAACTCTAAATATATTCAAAATCTTTATAGATATATTCCTATGAATACAATTCTCAAATGAAACGTGGCCGTGTTAAGTGACCACATCTGAAAAGCCAGTTGCTTCTCAGGTTCCACTTCTCTACCTCCTTCCATCCATTCTACCATCAGCATCACAAATACTCTCCACATGGTGGGGAGCAGTATTGACTTTAGTGCGGAAATCACAAAAACAATTCATCAAGTTGAAAGCGTGATGTAGTTTGGCTGTTTCCGGCAAGGACACATTTTATATGAAAATGCCAAATATATGTATGTACGGTAAGAGAGGACGTTGTGAACAAGCATATGTCCTGCCTGCATGACGATTCAAAACGAACTGGGATTGCGAAAATCATTTTTTTTACATATGCTATGCAACTAACTGGCAGTCCGAGAAGTCTGCGCACTATTCCAACATTCCATCTTTACATCTGGGACGTCAAAATCCATTTCCGTATAAGGTATTTCCCCTCCGCCTTCTTTTTGGGGCCCTGGTTCCGTCTTTATGGAAACTGTATCCGGATTTTGTAGATCCATGGCACTGCTGTGGAAGAATTTGATAATTAGTACAAGCCCAATGAAATAAACCTGAAAAATAACATAGTTTTAACGGAACTATTATTTGAATGTGTTCAGAATATTCTGTCAAAACAATGAAATCGTATGCAAAACGCATATTTGGAAATAAGGATATAAGAACTGTGACTATGTTGACCTTGAAGTCAACATTTGAAATCGGTTGAGAAAATTGTCGACAATCTTCGGATAACTCATTATATACTATATCCATACCTAAAGTTAAACCAGCAAACATTTCATTGCGTCCGCCATTATATTTTTATCAGAATATTGGTTATCGATATTTGAAATTTTTGTAAAATGGTAGACGTCTAATTGATAGTTTAAAGTTCTTCAAAAAAACTCCATTGGACTTCCTAAAATAGGTTTCGATTGGCGTAAGTTAAGATAAGTTGCGTTAGAGACAGCGCAATTGTAAATTTGAGTATTCCATAGCACAAATTAAAGGACAGTGGTCGCTCAGTTTGATTTGAAATAACGGGCGCTACCAAAATTAATAACGAATATAAGCATCAGTACTTACCAACAACAATCACAAGAATGGGATTATAAATTTATCTGCGTGGGCTGAATAGCTTAAGGAACATAATGTATATCGATGTAAAGAGCTTTAAAACAGGATGAAATCACTAGCAGTAAAGGAAGCATACGTCAAAAAAATATATTTATGCATAGACAACAATAATGAAGTCATAGACATTATTCTACTCAATCTATCATTATATTTATTTATTTTGCTAAAGTCGCATATAAAGAAATGATTTCGAAAACAATGAAAATTTAAAAGTAAAAAACAAAACAGCGAAAATGACAAAAAAATTGACCCTCTTGCTCCACATTAGAATGGCCCCAAAACAAGCGTGCGGGCACGCGACATTTCAAGGCCCGTTTATAATAGGAATTAGCGGTATGAATAGGACGGTGCCGTAATCCGTATTATTTTAGATTGTCGTTTATAATAAATTGGAATTGTAATAGAATATAATACGCCAAAAGAAGTGACAATGCCGCTGTAGCTTGTATATGTCAACTGTAAACCTAAAGTATATTCTTCTTCCATCTTATAAAAGTCATATTATTTTATATAAATAAATATTGAAACGATAGATTCATCAGACATTGTTGCACGTGGAACGTTTGTGTCAATTCTGGGGCAAGCACACCTCCAATAGGGAAAATGCTCTTCTAAAGCAACTAGAACCTTTGACCTAACGATTTTTCATCTACTTCCGTATGAGTAAAGCGAAATATCATAGTATTACAATGGTGTGAATACATAATGCATTAATTTTGCCTTTTATTTTTAGTAAGGAACATGGCATCTTCGTGAAAAAGAGTCTGTAGTGCTCGGATGACATAATGTTCAGGTTTGTTGACCTCTACCAAAGCGATGCGATTTTTTCAACAACAAAAAAATATATGAAAAATGGAATCAATTTTTTTTTCGAAATGGGTGTTGCGAGATTGACTTCGGTAGACATAACCATGTACAAAAAGGATTTGAAAATAGTAATGCAATACAAAAGAGTGAAAATTTGATTATGAATCTCCCACTCTTAAACAATTTACTCAAGATATTTACTATTTCGGAACAGACTTTGTCTAGTGAGGCGGGTAAAAGAAAAGAAAACAATGTAAACAACCATGAAATTAAATAAACACCCGGGTTTCCGGCACTGAAACTGAAAAAAAATGTTATTTCTTATTTAGTTTTTTATAAAAACCTTTTTGACGGGGATATAATTTCCGAAATAAGCTGCACTATTAAGCAAAATTCAAAAATAAACACTCGTTTTCAGTAAAATAACCTACTCAAATAATTTTTTTTTTATTTATTTCCTGAGATATTGTAAAAGATGCTTTAAAAGACCTATTTTTTCCTTTTCAGCGTTCAAAATTTAACGACTTTTGACAGATTGACAGCATTTTATTTTGTTTTATCGTGGATAAATTTTGAAGGATAGAAAGCACACTCATATTTTATAAAAACCCAAACAAAGAACCTCTTAACCCATTTTGTACATGTTCTGAGCTTATTTCCATAAGAAGTTAAGTAGAAATCAAAGTTTTTTATAAGACACAACCTTCTGTCTTATGGAAACGTTTTGATATTTTCTGCTTCCCAAAATTTTTATTTAAAAAAAACTATATATTGGGCTAATGAAATAACAGAATATGCTGAGTGCGATTATATTGTGTATGGAAGTACTTTTTTTAATCATGGACCTTAAAAACCTGTAATGGTTCTTCCACACCAACGCCAACCTTCCAACGCCGATCGTGTGGTGGCCACCTAGAGAAACTGCTGCCAACTCTCCAACTCCGAACGTTTGAACGAATCCGAGTCCGACAATATTAAATCGTTACTCCACTCTGCCATTATGTGTTAACGGATTGGCACGAAAAAGATAATACATAAACGTCACTTATACGCAAGTGTCACTTTTGATTGCCTGCCGTTCGCAGAGATGTGTAGACAGCTCGGACGGCCGGTTCGTGCGGGTTGGCCATAGAGTTGGCCGTAGCGATCGCCTCGAAGGCGATCCCAGGCCAACTCAAACACCAACCTTCCAACCCGAACTTCCAACGCACGAACTACCCCTCCACACGATCGTCCAAACGTTTGAAGTTGGAAGATTGGCTTCGGTGTGGACCAAGCATAATAGTCCAGTCAGCCTGTGTTTTTATATGTAACTAAATAGTATAAAGCTAATTTTTTCCCCATCGACTACTATCATCTAGACAAGTGTTTAGCAAAAAGTCCCCGCCCCTACCCCTCTTGCCTCCCCCCCTGTGCCACCCCAAACATGAAAAGTGTAAGGGTTTCGTAAATCGCGTCTATCTCAATTACTAAACAACAAATCGGATTGCAATTTTTTTTATTCTCTTTGCTGTAACGTTTTCTACAAAAAAAGTTCAGTTAACTTTCGTCGTAACTTTTACCGTTTGTTTGTAATTCGTATGATAAGGTAAAAATTTGTATATTTTTTGGCACATAATTTTACATTTTGTCACAGAACTTTTCAGGCCGACATTTTATGAAAAAATATTTCCTACAAAAGTTGTAGCCCCTATTATTACCTTTAAAATGATATAAAATAGTACTTACTTTGTTGGAGATCCAGCGAGATTATCATGGCGGGTTCGGTCGAGGTGGGGCCGGCCGGCGCGGCGTTGCAATGCAGATATTGTTGTATAGTGATAGTGTTTTTTATCTTCAAGGTACACTATTGCATTTTCCATAAATAAAACTAATCGAGTCTCGGTGAAACCTAAATTCCCCACTTTGTAAATTTGTTTCAAATAATAATAAATCCTTGTATACAGCGAAAATAGGTATTTTAAATAGTTTTTGGTTTGAAAATGCATGTAATATTTTTTAAAGATGTTATTTTAGAACAAAATAATTGCGGTATCTTAATTTCATCATATCCTAAAATTCCATGAGAGGTTCTTCATTTTCCTCGACTTCAACCAAAGTTACATTGCTGCATGATCCACCACAGCTCCCGCACATTTCTGTGCAATCAAGTGATGCTTTAAAGCAGCTACAATTATTTTTGCAAGCCTTTTTGCAGTTGCAGGAAACTAAGTTTATAACTTCTTCAGGTGCCGGTGGTTTTTTTGAGTGCACTGGGTACAGCATGTTGTCTGTTAAAATCCATCCCCAGTCCGTAGCGCTGATTTCCTTATCTCCAATCCATTTTTGAATCTGATAGTATGTTCGATAGGCGTGTTGTTCAGCAGCATCAGATGTTGGAGGGAGGGACGCCATTTTAAATTTGGATTTTAATGACATTTTTGCAACAGCTTTAAGGTACATTGAATATCTACTGTCATTCAGACTTGCAGACCTTGTGCATCCATATAGTTTCAAGACAAAAGCCTCTCCTACCTCTTTGAGAATATTTTTGTCTGCCTGTTTTTCATAAAACTGTAAAACTTTTGTGCGGAGATCATTTGATGAACTTAGCAATTTGTACGCGTTAATTTTGCCTTTGCCGAATAAATAAGATGTGGTATCACATCCTGTGATAGCATGGTGCCAACTGCAACACGCTACGGTTGTGTCCGCCGCGCTATTCGCAATGCCACCATGTTATTGTTACCGCGCGTGTAGGTAGTGCAGTGAGTGAAGCGGATACCAAATAAAGTGGGCCTCCAACTACAAACTATGCCGCTATTTAAGGGGCCGAATACCGATGGGTCTCCCGGCCAAGGGGAATCGATACATGTGATCAACGAATGCCCGCTCCATTATTTCCCCGGCGGGATTGATGAGGTTCACATGGCGGCGCCTGAGGCCCGAGACTGGCTAGCAGACCTAGGACTCTAATTTATTTTATAAAAAGGAAACATATTTTATTTTTAAAATTATTCCAGACCTTCCAGTGTCCCTGCACTCATGATTTTTAGTGTTGCATAATAACATTTATAGTAACTCTCATAAAAACATACCAGAAATGTGTTTGCCTGTAATAATGAAAAAAAAACTTGGCTTTTTAGTATTTAAATAATTAACGTATGGTAATAAAACATTGTCACGGTTTTTATCTTATACATAAATTTAAAGCATTTTTTTATAATATATTTATTTATTAAAATAAAAAAATTACGCTTGTAAAATAAACCCTACCTTTTATCATTCAAAATAATTTACGTGCATGTTTAATGAAAAACCATTTTACCAAATAAATCAATATATTTAAAAAAGGCATTATATCGTTTATACGACAAAATATTATGAGTATAGGTATTTTTATGTAAATTAATTTTTGTCCTATTTAATAAAATGCCATTTTTAATTGCTGTGACTCAGTCTGTTTGTGCAGATAGAAAAATAATAGCGCATATTTCCTTTATATCCAACAAAGACATTATACACAGTTGCTGTTTCAGAGTGCAAAAAAATTTACCTGTTAAAGCTATTCTATGGAAAAAAATCCTAATTCAGTATATATTTACCCCGCAGCATAAAGAGAAATTAGAACATCAATACAGCACTAAATTCGGGTTAACAGTTCCGAAATTTTATAATAAATACGGGCAGAGAACGTTTAAATACAACATACCGAAGATATTTAATTTATTACCTGACACTATAAAGCAATGGTCTATGAATAAGGTTAAATATATGGTGAAAAATTGGTTATCGGAAAAAGATTTGTTATTTTAATATGAATGAAAAATGTTGAATCTGTAGATTTAAGATGTAAATTATAACTTCTAAAATGTAGGTATATGTAACTTAACTTTAAACACCTGTTGACAAGCCAATTCAATTGGCTTAGCAGGACTTGTTTGTTGATTAACTATTCATTCAATAAAAATAAAATAAAAACAAATGGCGCTGTTTTACTTTATTTCAAAAATGCCTATTCATCCAACAGATTAAAAAAGCATATTTTTTCCTCTCACAGGTGACATCTATGTACATAATATAGGTTTATAGAAACACACGCTTAATTGAATGCGTTGTGTCAAAATTTCAAAGCAATCGGTGTAGAACTCTCGGAGATTTAAGAATTCGAATAAACGAACATTAACATTTTCATTAATATAGATAATAAAAATCCAGTTGCTTTTGTTTACATAATTTCTTATCATATAAATAAATTATATACAAAATAAATAAATAAAATATATTTATACATAAAAGGTATTTCTACGATAATTTATTTCAGCCATTTTGAAATATGATTATAATACATATACGTAACTTATTTTACATAATAAAAAGCCAGGTTCATTTCTTTTTATACGGTAAAATGATTCATAACATGTGGGTTTTTTATTTACATAATTTGAGAGTGTGTCCGATTAGAGCAGCTATAGGCAGACTGATGGAACCTAAGCGCAAGCCGTATACTAAGTTTAGTGGTCGCGCTTTCGGAGCATCTGGGCCGAAGGCTTGGAATAAACTCCCTCCGGAACTAAGATCCATAACAAGTCCAACAGAATTCAGGTCTAAACTAAAAACTTACCTTTTTAAGCTACCATACCATTAAATTAAATATTCCATTCCTGAGAGAAAGTCCAATTATATCAAATTTTCCAATTATGTCCTAAATCCTGTATCTAAATTTCGCTAATAAACATTTAATGGTAATTAAGTGTTAATCTCAAGTGACCTACCAGGTAAGTATGTGGTGTATATTATCTCCATATATAGTTAGTAATAATATAGATCAATGAAATTTTTGATGTATTTTTACAGCGCCCTTGAGGGGATTTTGCAAGAAAAAGGCGCTTTACAAATCATCCGAATATAATAATAAATATTAGAGATTTGTTGGCCAATTTGACAATCAATTATTTTATTAAATTTATATTTTTGCATCTTCTCGTATGTGAATCACGTTTTCTTTTGTTATGTTGATATACATACCCGCGAATTTCACATGGTTATTCTTCTAAAATGTAATTATTAATTTTCGCATTAATTAATATTAACGTAAAATAAAAATAAAACAGTACTATATTTCAAAATCTTAAAGGCTAAAAGTTGTTTTGTTTACTGTCATTATGTTGAATGAAATGTTTGTGTTTTTTTTCGAAATGCGTAATAAAAACAATAGTTGTAGTTAAAACTTTACCAACTCCCCGTGTATTTTCGAGTATAGCTTCCTGATTATGCAAGAAAGGAAAATCACAGATATTTTTAAACGCAATTTGATAGTGACAGGTGACAACTGAAGTGTTCTAATTCATTCTACGGTTAAACAAGCTTAGAAATTTGTGAAATCGTAAACTTTAGTTGCGCTGTGAGAGAGATAACTCGGCTACTGACCGGTCAAACATGTTCAAGCAACATCGCATTTCCGAAAGTCGGTCTCTCACCAAGGAAAAACTGAGAGCATCAGACATAATTCAATATTTATATATTTAATCATGACTAGCATAGCTTTCTCTTCATGGATAAGCTGTGATAATACCTACTCTCGTGAGAAGTCGCTTGATATACCTAGGGCGAAACAGATAGCTGCAGGGACAATTGTAACTTTTAATTTTTAAATAAATGTCTGTTATATACATTACCTCTTCGGTCGTGTTCTTCTCCACTCTGCATTCTCACCAGTCACTAAAGTTAGAAAGAGGGTGATATATTTAATTATAAAGAGATGTAAGTTATTTGTGCATTTGGGTTTTAATTCGGTTTAGCCAAGTTTTAACACATACTCTTAATTATACTTAGATCTACTTATTTCTAAATCTCAACTAGTTGTCATTTGGTTCGGGTTGCTTCTACATTGTTCACATCGTCATTGTCAATTTAACACATGATATTAATAATAAATAAAAAATAATAATTATATTTGAATGATTTATGCAGCGCCGTTTTTGTGCAAAACTACTTCAAGGGCAATATTGTTCACCGTGTTGTTATTGAGTTCTCTGCGTGGCCTTAGTAAGGCCGAAGTTCAGTTCAGCAGCTCAGGGCCTCCTAGCCGAGACTCCAGCAAAATCTCCAACCAGCGCCAGCGCCTTTGTACTTTGCACTTTGGCTATTGGCCGTGTCAGGCCACCGCACTTCTTCGGTTCATGCCCAGCTTTACGTCGCCGAACGGAGAAACATATCTCGAACTCAACTGAAAATTCTTCATCCACCGCCCAGCATCATGCCGCCGGGCAGGGAACGCGTACTTAACTAACTAACTAACTAACCATCACGCCGTTTCCCCGCAGGGGTAGGCAGAGAGGACGGACCGCCAAACAACTCGGTCTTGCACACACTTCGTGCCTCATTCACATTCATACATCGTCTCATCGAACGCGTACTTGGTTTAAAAATCACTTTGACGCGATTGATTTGTTACAATATCTGTAATCTGAAATGTTGGTATTGAAGTGTAAAGAATTTGTCGTAGTTGCTTTGGTAAGAACATCATATAAAAGTTATCAAAATTTACCAGTCATACCAATACTTCTTGGTTTGACGACCCGTTTTCCCATTCACAAGTTTTTAATCACTTGTGACTATAACATGTCCAAAATTGAATGGAATAATCTACAAATGTCAACTAACAGAGACCGACGTTCACTCGCCTTACTTTACTTCTCTTATCTTTTGCTCAATTTAACCAGTTACCCAACAAATATGGATTCATTTTGGACCTCGTTCTCTGTAACACCCTAGCTTATATATCGCTTGGCGATTAAACATTTTTTTTAATTTTTTAATTTTTATTTATTCTTTAATATATTTGTTATACAATGGTACAGTATATTGTCCTCCACGCTAGGAGTTCACCTGTGTTGTGGAGGACTTTTTCAATTGTAAAGTTATATAATTCTAAAACAATACAGTGGAGTTGGTTACACAGAGAAACATTAAAAATTAAAATATAAAATCGATTTTTCCATAGTTATAACAATAGTTTTTCCATAGTTATTCCAAAAAAAGTGAAATATAAAAAAATTAAATATTAAATCGATTGTAGCCCGTTCCATATGTGTTTTTTGTATTCTGTAAGATTAGATGTTTTATATTGTGTTGGAAGTGAATTGTAAAGTTTTATAGCCTGGAATCTGTAGTGTTTTTGTCCAAAGGATGTGTTGGTTTTTGGTATTAGTAGTTGGTGTGCATGTCTTGTTCTGGTATTGCGAGAAGTTTGTGAAGTTTTAAATGTGTTTAGGTTCTTGTAAAGGAAAGTAAGTATTTGTTTAGAATATAATTTTTGAATCTTCAACACTGGGAATTTTTTAAATATGGTTGAAGTGGGTGTTATTAGTATTACTTTTATTAAGGTTTTCTGAGCTTTATACAGTGTGTCTATGTATTTTTTTACTGGCATAGCCCCAGGCAATAATGCCGTATTCCATTATAGATTGTGCTATTGCGAGGTATATATTCTTAATATCAAATATGTTTAGTATATTTCTCACGTTTTTGAAAAAGTAAATCAACTTGTTTATCTTTACTTTAACCGACTCAATATGTCTGTCCCATTTTAAATAACGGTCGAAGTATATACCAAGATATTTGATATTTTCGGTTTGTGTGATTGGTGGACAATTGCATGGGGTGCTCGCTGAGTGACAGGAATGTATTTTAAGGTAGATGTTTTTGGAGGGTTGGCCTCCGTGAGATAAGAAGTGCTGATTTTATTGTTTTTAGTGTCATCGGTGATATTTTGTCGTTACCCTGAGAGTTTGTATTTTTTAGTTCGTTTATAAGTTTTAGTGTTTGTATTTGGGTAATGTATGGAATTTTAAAGGAAGAAACACTAGTGTGTGTATAGTGGGTTGAGAATTCTGGGATATCGTCATTTGTAGTGATTCTGTTTGCTAATACCTTGCCGACGTTAGCGAAATAGTTATTCACAAAATTACATACTTTTAGTGGTTGTTCTGATGTCTTAATAATCTCGTTATCTATTTTGATCTCGGTTATGGAATCGCTTTTCTTTGAAGATGTGTGGGATATTTCTTTTAGAATTTGCCAAATTTTTTTGGGGTCCTTGTTGCATTTATCTAATTTATTTTTATAATATATTTCTTTCGATATACGTGCAAGTCGTGTGCATAAGTTTCGATATCGTTTATAGAAATTTATGAGAAAGATGTCATATGGGTTAGATTTGCATTGTTTGTTGAGTTTGTCTCTTTTACTGAAACTTGTTATGAGTCCTTTTGATATCCACGGTTTTAGAAGTTTATGTTTAGTAGGAGAACTTTTTTCGGACGTGATGGTATTTTTTTTAAATTCGTCTTGAATACATTCTATAAAAAGTGACCATGCTTCATTAATTTTACTATTTTCTACGAGTTCTTCCCATTTTTTATTAAGTAGTATGTCATTTAGTTTTAAAATATCAGTTGTATTGTGGGTTTTTGTGGTTTTGGAGTGTATTTCTTGTGAATTGTTTGTTGTGTTTATTTTCAGGATAAGTGTATAGTGATCTGTAATTGTCGAGTGATGGATTGTGGATTTGTATGATCTTTTTGTTTTTAACATAATGTGGTCAATACAAGTTTGGGTGGGTAATAGGTTATTTTGTTTAAAGTTGACTCTTGTGGGTTCATTTATGGTGCTAAAGAGTCCATGGAACAACAAAAGGTTTAAGTAATCTTCACTTTGTGGATGTTTTTTATTTTCTAAAATGTTTATATTCATATCTCCTATTGAGCAGATATTTTTTTGTTTTTTCTTTTTGAGAAGTTGACTGTCTAGGGACCTCAGAAAGGGAAATATGTTTTTTATAGAAGGTGATCGATACATAGCTAAAATACATATGTCATTATTTATGATTATTTCAAAGCCGTTTGCGTCTGTGATATATTCTAGCTCCGTTATAGTTGAATGAAGATGTTTTTTGCAGTAAATTACAATACCGTCATTTTGATTTTTAATATTTTTTGAGTGAGTGACCGTGTAATTAGGTAATTGTATTGGTGTGAAGATTTTATCAAGCCAACATTCTGTGAAGATTATCACGTCAAATTCTGTCTCCAATTGTTGAAGTACGACAGTGAAATTGGCAAAATTTTTTGAGATACTGCGTATGTTTTGGTGTAATATTTTTAATTGTTTAGCCATGGTAAGATTAAAAATTATCGGATGGGTGTGTACGATTATGGGATAGTAATTCAGATCATCTTTATTATATCGTCGGAGTGTTTAATGTAAATAATTGTATCTTTTTCGGCTTTCCGCGCCATAACCTTTCCATCTTTGGTCCATACAAATGCATATCCCTTTGTGATGGCTTGTTGTTTTGTTTTCCATAGTAGTTCCTTTAGATATGGTGACAGGATTTCACTGATATAGATTTTTGAGTTTAGCCCTGGGGATGTTTTGTATTTGACTTCTCTTTTCTTAGAGAGCAAAAGCTCACGTAATTTAGGAGTATTGAATCTAATTTTGATTTTCGGATGGTCCCTTTGTTTTGTTGACGTTGACGCTGCAGACGGTCCCCCTGGCTGAGCCTTGGCAGTAGTTGGATGTAGTCTGACGGCCTGTAGAATGTCTTCCGGAAGGATCAGAATGTCCGCTGTTTTGGCTATTGACCTCACTATTTCAAATATAGATTCATCCGCTTTAAGAGGTACTCCGGATATTTCTAACGAGTCTGCCAGCATTCTATGGTCGCTTTCGTCAGCCCGTAATTCCAGATTCTTTAGTAGAATACTTTTTTCGATTAATGTTTTTTTTAATGTTTCGATTTCTATCATCATTGTTTTTTCCGAGAGAATGGATTGGTCTATTTTTCCAATTAATTCATCATATTTATTACAAAGAAATTCTATGGTTTTTTTGTCTTTCTGCGGCTTCAAGGTTCATTTTTTTGAATAGTTCTTTTTTTAATTCATCTATTTTTGTGTCGCAGATTTTAACGAGCGAAAGAAATCGACGGGTCAATCGTGAGCAGCGGATGTTAATGCAGCGTTAAAATCGTTTTTTTATAATTGAACTTATCTAGGAGTAAAACTATTTAAATTAAAAATTTAAAAACTAAGTTATTTCTTCAAAACCATAAGAATGACCGCAGTAAAAAAGACTTTTAAAAATCTACACAGCCCTTTGCCAATCGCTCTTAAAATACGGAATTTGCAGATGGGGCAGTGCAAATGACAAAATCTTAATGACAACTTATTAAAACGAAAAAGCCACTATAAAAATTATTCTGGAAGTACCCGTAAGAACAAGCATTAGCTTCGCATTCAATGGTACTAAATTGTATAAAATAATAACACTCTCATTCAATAGAAGGAAATCATTATGTAAATAGACGAGATAAAAGATTAACAGTTGCACTCAGAACACGAAAAAGATTTTTAACCGCTTTGTTTTAGCATGTGTCTCATCAGGTGCCACATTCATTTTCACATTTTTCTTTCGACATTTTCAACATGAATAATTGCACTCTGAACATAAAAAAGGTTTTTCTCCAGAGTGAGTCAGCATGTGTCTCGTCAGGTGCCACATTCAATAACATGAATAGTTGTCCTCGGAACAAGAAAAAGGTTTTTCTCTTGTGAGTCAGCATGTGGATCGTGAGACGGTCCTTTGGAGAAAATAAATTTTTGAAAAAAGAACACGAAAAAGGTTTTTGTCCACTGTGAATCAGCTTGTGTTTCTTGAAATATAATTTTTGGGAAAATGAATAGTTCCACTCGGAAAATTAAAAAAGGTTTTCTATCCTGTGTGAGTCAGCATGTGGCTCGTCAGACTGTCCATCCGAGAAAATGATTTGTTGCACAAAGAACATGTAAAGGGTTTTTCTCCACTATGATTAAGTATGTGTCTCTTCAGACTGTCTCTTCGAGAATATGAATAGTTGCACTCGGAACATGAAAAAGTTTTTTCTCCACTATGCGTGCGCATATGTTTAGTCAGGTTTCCTTTTTGAGCACATGAATAGTTGCACTCGGAACATGAAAAAGGTTTTTCTCCAGTATGAGTCAGCATATGACTCGTCAAATTGCTCTTTTGAGAAAATGAATTGTTGCACCAAGAACATGAAAAAGGTTTTTTTCCACTATGAGTGCGCTTATGTGTAGTCAGGTTTCCTTTGTGAGAACATGAATAGTTGCACTCAGAACATGAAAAAGGTTTTTCTCCAGTGTGAGTCAGCATGTGACTCGTCAAATTGCTCTTTCGAGAAAATGAATTGTTGCACTCGGAACACGAATAAGGATTTTCTCCAGTGTGAGTCAGCATATGACTCGTCATACTGCTCTTTTGAGAACATGAATAGTTGCACTTGGAACATGAAAAAGGTTTTTCTCCACTATGAGTGCGCATATGTTTAGTCAGGTTTCCTTTTTCAGAACATGAATAGTTGCACTCAGAACATGAAAAAGGTTTTTTTCCACTATGAGTGCGCATAATATGTTTAGTCAGGTTTCCTTTTAGAGAACATGAATAGTTGCACTCGGAACATGAAAAAGGATTTTCTCCAGTGTGAGTCAGCATATGACTCGTCAAATTGCTCTTTTGAGAAAATGAATTGTTGCACCAAGAACATGAAAAAGGTTTTTCTTCACTATGAGTGCGTATATTTTTAGTCAGGTTTCCTTTTTTAAAACATGAATAGTTGCACAAAGAACATGAAAAAGGTTTTTTTCCAGTGTTAGTCAGCATATGGCTCGTCATTCTGCTCTTTTGAGAAAATGAATTAGTGCACCAAGAACGTGAAAAAGGATTTTCGCCACTATGAGTGCGCATATGTTCAGTCAGCTGGCCTTTTCGAGAACATAAATAGTTGCACTCAGAACATGAATAAGGTTTTTCTCCAGTGTGAGTCAGCATATGACTCGTCAAATAGCTCTTTCGAGAAAATGAATTGTTGCACCAAGAACATGAAAAAGGTTTTTCTCCAGTATGAGTCAGCATATGTCTCGTCAAATTGCTTTTTTCAGAAAATGAATTGGTGCAGAAAGAACATGAAAAAGGTTTTTCTTTAGTGTGAATCAGCGTGTGTTTCTTCAAACTTCCTTTTTGAGAACTTGAATAGTTGCACTCGGAACACCTAAAAGGTTTTTCTGGAGTATGAGTAGGGATGTGGTTCGTCAGACTACTATTTTGAGAAAATGAATAGTTGCACTTGGAACATGAAAATGGATTTTCTCCAGTATGAGTGCATATGTGACGTTCCAAATTTGACATACCATGATAGGAGTGGTTACAATGGGTACAAGAAAATGGTTTTTTCACAGGATGCGTCTTCAGATCTGTAGAAAAATAATACGGATAATGATGGTTTAGAAAGGTCTTAGTTTGGGTTAATTTTCATTATCTTGACAAAGAAGCCATTGGCTTTGAAACAATTATTAGATTATTATTAATTAAAAGTGGTGTATACAAAGTGTTTCATGTAAGGCCTTACAAGTTAAATTACCCGCAGTTAGTAAGATAAGCACATTAAATTCTAAAAAACATATAATACGACTAATAGTTAAATCATACACGGAAAGCCGGTTTTACCTGATGTCTGGTTAAATATTTCGATGCGTGGTAAGCATTCCTTTTGTATATTCGACTGATCAATGTTAATTACCATACAAGGAAATCCCCCTTCGTCTTCTTTTCGGGGTCCAAGTTCCGCCTTGATAGTAACTGTCTCCATATTAATGCTACCTTGAAAAATAAAACGACAATATGTACGTTGAACTGTGATATAAAACAAAACCCTACCCAATTCAAACACGAGAGATAATATCACAATTGAGTTGAAGTTTCGATAAAAAAATATTATTTCTTCGCAAACAGTATCGAAATATCTTAATATGTAATTTATTGTTATGTGTTTTTTTATCTATTAATTTTTTTTTCAAATAAGTAAAAATTTTTATTAAATAACTGTAATCTAAAATATTTACGAAAGATACCACTGATTTAACATGTATAAGCGGAAATTTGGATAAGATTGGATCCAAGATGTCCGCTTCAGGGACCGATCCATAAACGAAAAACCCATCTCCCGAGCACTTTTAGTATGGGGTTTGGTTATTTTTAGTCTATGGAATGATGTTTTCTTCAATCCGCATTATTCATGTTTTTTAAATCAATACGTGTGACTTATATCATATCCGTATAACATGAGATGAAAACTTGAGAAATCAAGAACTTATAGTAAGCAATTTAAAATAAATATAAAGTTCGGTAATGAGCTAGTTTTAGGCAGACGCTACAACAGACAACAACCAAATATACTTATGTACGGCAAGAGAGGATGTAATGAATATGCATATGTCGTGTTTCCACGACATTTAAAAATGGACATGAATTCCGAACATCCGAATTCAACATCCAACCAGTTTTACAGACTTAATATTCCCTCCCTAAAGACGAGTTATTCTCATTTGGTTACATTACGGAACATTAATTTACATTACGGAACATCTATTTACCCTTATGCGGATAGTTTCAAATAACAAATTGTTATACACCGTTATTGGAAAGTTGGTATTTTTTGCTATGACCTTGTTATTACTTTGTAATTTCTTATTTTTACCTTCTGTCTAGTTAACACTGAGATTATCTAATAAACCAAAAAAGTATAAATAAAACTAACTGGCTGTACGAGTACTATCCGCATATTCCAAACATTCTTTCTTCACATCTTGGAGGTCGAAATCTATATCCATATACGGCATTTCACCTCCGCCTTCCTCCTGGGGACCTGGTTCCGTCTTGATGGAAACAGTTTCTAGATTAAGTAGATCCATGGCACTGCTTTGTGGTAGCGATTGGTGATTTGTTCAAGCTCAAACAAATATTCCTGAAACATCACAAAGTTGATACGGAACTCTTATTCGAATGAACTTTGAATATTTGTTGTCGCTTGGGATAACATTGAATTCTTATACATAACTTATAATTATTGGGAATAAGTATATTATTGTGGCAGTATCTCGACATTTTCAAACGGTCGTGAAAATCGTCATATATCGCAGATAACTCAATTCATACAATATCTATCTCCAAAGATAATATCCGGTAATACATTTTATTGGATCCGTCACTCCGCTTTTAACAGAAAATCGGAAATCCATATTTTTATAATTTTTGTACTGTAATGAATGCAATTTAAAAATCGTAACCCACCAATATTATTCTGCGACGTATTTACAAATACTGAATGTGGCAATGTTATTTGTCTTCCGTACACGACAACTGATTTATTCAATACGCGATATGACAATGGTTTATGTCAACTATAAATATACCACTCTCAAGATTGATATCTTCGGTCTTTTTGTATGTAACGGAATTATACAGTACTTAACCACAGATATACAAGCAGTACCTACCGTGCGGAGCAGAGCAGTAGACAAGGTAGAAGAAACTCAAGGCCATTTAAAAAAGATGCGACCATAGACAACATGATTGCTCTCAGCCTACTCTATTCATTCACTAGCCTAAAAAACTATTATAAAAATAAAAATGTCGAATTTTTTTCCGAGGGCAAGATTCATCTGACTAAGAAAATGAACTTTAACAGTTTATTATAGATTTTACAACAGTGCAAATTTAATACAAATATATAATTTAATAGTTATACATTATGAATATCAAAATCAAACCATCTTTAAAAATAGTCCCAAAAAGTAATATGGTTCATAAATTTGAAAGTTTCAAAGAACAATTATTACAAAAAATGACTGATAGAATTGATCTCCAACTGCAATATTAAAAAAAAGGCATAAACTATTTTAAGATATTTAAAACGATAAACAAGACCTATTAAAGAGCGTAGAATTCTGATTTAAAAACTAAATTCTGATTAAGTAAATTGATGATTTAAAAAGAAATTAAAAAAACAAACGACCACCCAAAAAAAAACGAGGCGAAACATCAAAATCAAACAATCTGTTAATCATATCCAACAAAGCGTACTTGAAAATTCTACCGAAAAACAAGAAATCCAAGTGAAGCAAAATGATATCGTACGAAAATTAATTTAAATACTGAAGTCAGCCCTAGACTGCAACGATCTACTAAATAATAATTCTTTCATAACTTTCTACAACAATCCGGCCAAGCAAATTATTTCAATCTAATTCAATTCAAAAGAAGCAAAGGAAAAGAATAATACACAAAAAAATTAAGGAATTCTCACCCCTAAGGAAATAAAGATACTCGGAGTCAACTCAGAAAACCTTCATCAATGACAAACTAACCCCACAAAATAAGAAACTCCTGTGGTTGGCAAAGACGACAAAAGCTTTGGGATACAAATATGTATGGACGAAGGACGGACTAATTTTTTTGACTCCCCTATAATACGAATTAAGGATGCAAACGACATACCATTACAGTAAACAGTACTGGGACACGAGGAAAAAATCTTATTACCTTGGCTATAATTAATGAATATCAAAAAACCAAAAAAGGAAGACAAAGCAGACTTAATAGATAACAAAATACCAATCCCATGGACATCTACTAATGATTCCGTAATAGTACGTCAACTGTTACTTCCGAATTCTACCCTTAAGATATTCCCTATGAACATAAGAAGTTTTGATGAACTCTTAATTCTTCTCACTGACCTAGGCGCAGATTTCAATGTAATTGTTTTGAGCGAATGGTGAATTTAAAAAAATGTCATCCCTAAAACTATAAGAAATTACAATCACTACAATACACTATATTACTAAACTAAAAGCGATGGCGTTAATGTCAACATTAAAATGTGTCACAGATCACTATGTAATCATAACTTTCCTCACCCAAACAATCTACAAATCGCCACAAAATACCCTCACCCAAAAAAAGATCTCCTACAACGCTCTCCTAAACAATGTCTCTAAAGAAAACTGGGAACTTACATATTCTTATACCGATGCGACCTCTGCATGTGATGCTTTTATTAATATTTTACATGACCACTTGGCCGATGCCAAATCCTACATCAAAACTAATAAAAACAATCCAACGCTAAACTGAAAACAAGGGTCACTGCTGATATTCTTCACTGTATCAGAAAGCGTGATAAGATTCACAGCGTCTGTAGAAAAACTCCCAACGATTATGCATCTCTATTATTCTACAAACGCCATAGAAACAACTATAAAAAAAATAATTGACAGCGTTAAAATGAAATGCAACCAAAAACAAATCAGTGAAGCTTCTTATTACAAAAACATTGGAATATCATTAAAGATTTTGCCAATATTAATAAAAACCAACTCACCCATTGTTAAGATTAATATCGAAGGCCAAACAATACACGACAACTCTGACCCTGAAAAAATATCGGACCATTTCAATAAATTATTCTCCAATATCGGAACTAACTTAGCAAAAAAATATTTTACATTATAATTAATTTAATTAACTACCGACCGATATCTTAACCACTCTAAACAAACAAATTACGTTAAAATTATGGTTTACCACCATCATTAGTCAGAATCTAACGTCTGAAATTATTAATTAATTAAATTTATTATAAAATAAGTCGGGTAATTCTTATGATTGATTTGACTTGTCCAAATTTAATAATAGGGCGGTAATAATACTACAGCTAATTAAAGTTACGGGTTGAATTAAGTTTACTTTGGTACATTATGAGTCAATAAATGCCTTGATTAGATCCCAATGAACCTGAATAATTGCAGGGGCACAGGAGAACAGCTTTATTCTAAAATGAGTGTATAGGTGATATTTCAAGACTTTAATAAACACGAATAGATACATTGGGCACAGGAAAATGGTTTTATTCTAGAATGAGTGATATTGTGTTATTGTAAAACTTTTCATGTTAATTTCCTCACACATAAAAAGTTGCAATCTGAACATGAGAAGGGTTTCTCTTTACTGTGAATCCGCGAGTGAGTTCGTAAAGATGGTTTCATAGTACATGAATAGTTATTCATAGCAGGAAAATGGTTTTATTCCAGAATGAGCCAGAAGGAGTCGTCTTAAATCTGGCTTGTATAAAGATGAGTAGTTGCACTTGGAACAAACAAATGGTTTAGCACCAGTTTGAGTCATAACATGGTTACATAATTGTGTTTTCGGGGAACACGAATAGGTACATTTCGAACATGTTAATGGTTTATCTTGACTGTGAGTTAAAAAATGAACCCGTAAGGATGACTTTCGTGAACACGAAAAACCGCATTCCAAACATGTAAGTGGTTTTTCTTCAGTATGATCAAGAAAGTGTCCCTTTAAATGTGAATTAAATTAACAAGAATAGCTGCAGTGGCGGCATAATTAGGCTTTTCTTAGATTGTAAAGAGTTTGAGTGTGATGTTTATGGTGTAAGATTTGAATGAATATTCTCATGAGGGCGATAATCTTCTTCCAGTGTCTCCATGGTTTCATGTTTCACTCTTGTAAATAGGACAGATCATGAACTTACACATCTCATTGTTTGCAGGTCTAAAGCATTAAATCAAAAATGTCCTAAATAACCATAAAGTCAATAGCATCGTTATACTTCCGAAATTGCTTTGGTAGAGGGATACAATGGGAAATCTGCTTTCCTGTGATTGGAAAAAACAACTATACAGCAAATACTAACATTCAAATTAAATTAATTTAAATACAACGGTGTATTATCGTTACATAATTTTAAGTAACAATAATACTCCAGAAATTGATTCATGACTTGAGAGACTGATCGAAGGAGACCTTTTTACCTCTTCAGCAGGACTCTCTCGACCTTTCGCTTTGCACGGTAGTGGGAAGGATGGATTCGTACGTCCGTCACTCCTTGACACACCGAACTTCGGATTGCTACGTTTCTTATATACCATTTTCCTTCCCAGTACTTCCTTTATTTAGAAAATCCCCACAAACCATCCCAAAGATGACATAGGCCTATGGAGCTAATGTAAAACAAAATCTGTGGACGAATTTCAAAGAAAACCATTCTTATGTTCTGACTGAAGTTTAGAATTCGAATTGCACACCTTATTACTGCAAAATTTGGAGGAAATCGTTTGTTTATTCCGAGTGTAACCATTATTTAAGATTGTGGACTCTTGTGCAGACTCACTCTCAAGTTAAGACCAGTTCCGATGGCAGTGATAAAATTCCAGTTGCGGATTCGTCTTCTTGCGCATTTCGAAGGTAGGAGAGGTGGATAAAATTTTAGTCGCATACCATATGCTGTCAAATTTGGAACAAAAAAACATTTTCTTGTTCCGCGTGTAACATTTACTTAAGCTGGCGACTTAGTTACAAACACACTCTTAAAGTTCAAACCAGTTTGCGTTCAGAATGTAACAACAAAATACCAGTTGTGGATTCATTTTCTGACGCATTTCGAAGGAAACCATTCCCATGTTCCAAGTGAAGTTTAAAATTCCAGTTACGCACCATACACTGAAATATTCTTAAGAAAACCATTTGCTTGTTGCGCATGTAACCATCATCGAGGATTCCTGCAGAATCAGTCTCAAGTTACAACCAGTCTTGTGTTCTGAACGTAACTTTTAAATTATAGTTGCGAACTTGTTGACGCAATTCAAGGGAAACCATTCTCACGTTCCAAATGAAATAATAAATATCTAGTTGACACATTTGTGAATAATGATTTTCGAAAAATTCTTTTCAGGTGTGGATATAAATGAAAAATTTAAGAAATCGGTAAGTACTTGGTTAAATGAGGTTATAATTATATATCAAGGAATTTGAACCCCCACCCATCTTTAAAATGTATGTGCGGCCCACGAGAGATACAACAAACATCCAAATAAAACCTCATGGAAGTTATAAGCATATTAAAAAAAGCACATTGCATTAAAACTTTAGGATTTTGATGGGAACCATTAAAAATTTCAATTCAATTGCGATGTTGAAAATTTTATTTGTCCACTTAGTTTAGCGAATACACAAATTACATCGACATTTTTCATAGCTAATTCTATATTTTAAAACGTACCTTAACGATTTTTTCGAGTCAAAATATTGTTTCTAAAGGTTTTTGATTATGTTTATATTTGTTTAAGGCCCCGTAGTAAGCGTTCAAAGATGGTTTGAAAGGGAGATATGAAAATACGAATGTTAGAGGGAGTGCGCTAATAATAAAAAAAACGATAATATTTAATGTGTGAAATAGAACAAAAATCTGTCGAGAAATGCTTTAGTTGCATTTAAAGATACGCAGTAAATATAAATAAATGAAATTAATTGCTTTTTGGTCACTTTATCGAAAAAAAATATTGTCTTTCCTTTTTCGGTACCTCCGTAACATCTTCAGGACAGTTATAAAAATTATGCAATTAAAAACAGAAGTACTCATATATGTGGGGTTATAATGCAAAACTGACTATTTACAAAAAGTGAACTTTTCAGGAGAGGCAAAAAATTGTACCGACTCTCACAAGCATAATACTCAATTTTTTTTTTTTAAATAATAACTAAAAATATTTTAAACCACTTCTGTGATTTATAGACTCCGGGGACAATGAGTAATATTTTAAATTAATATTTGAAAATTATTTTTTTTCCAAACATGACTATTTCCTGCAAATAGTGCGTTTTGAAGTAAAACAATGTGTATGGAGAAATATGCGTTTTTGATTTATTTAAACTAAAATAATAAAAACAAGACATTTTTTGGAACAAGTATATAAAAAAAGTAAGAAACAATAAAAGGTAATAGATTTTCAAGATGTGGCACATCTGCCCAGTTGATGGACTCTGTAATGCTGTCCGAAACGTTGGCCAAAGAAGGAGAAATCCCTACACGGCATAATAACTTAAAAACCTAAATATGAATATACTTTTGGCAGTGAAAATCTCAAATCATGCTTCATGGTCTGAGAATGTTGTCTTCCTGTGCTTCAATAATTTCAATAACTATGTCCCCTTCATTCAAAGTGTCGATCTCATTAGAAGTTTGGATACCTGAACATAAAAAAAAGATTAGCAACAGAACTAAGCTGCTGAATGATATCTTACAAGTATAATACTTCATATATATGTACATAATAGTTATTGTTATTGAAAAGGTATTTATAGGCATCAATCTGAGATCATATAACATTTAACATTATTTTAAAACGACCAAACAAAACAACTTACATCCAGCTTTCTCCGAGTGCATTTATTCAGGCCCACCTGAAATACGCGAATGTAACGTAATATCGCTATCCAATACGTCCGCGTCCATCAGAAGAATGTCTTCAATGTCCTTCTCACTTAGCGAATTCATTTTATTCGAGTATATCTTCGAAAATCCACAAAAACAAGACAAAACCACCAACACAACTTGCAGCTGTCAAACGATTTTGAGGTTATAACAATAATAAACAAAATAGTGCGTTTTGCAGAAAAAAAATGTTGCCGCTCTAATATTTGTATAGGAAATAGTCCACTTTGCAATAACATGGAAATTAGTCACTTTTGCAGAAAAAGGTACTTCTTTTTTAGCTGGAAATAGGTAGTTTTGCAGAAAAAGGTGATTTTCAAGTTGAAAAATGAGGAGGATTTCTTCATTTAATCGTAAAAATAATGATGCCATTCGATTCCTCGGCCTCGAATTAGTCTGACTGCATATATAACTCAATTTCGCCCATTTTGTAAATAGTCAGTTTTGCATTATAACCCCACATATATACACATATTATCAATAAAGAAAGAGACAGTCTATCAGAGTGGGAGAGTGCGTCAGTTGTTTGAGAGGTGGTGGAGGGAAGCGTGGGATAAGCGAAGTAATGGGGAAAATACTTAAAATTGGGCTGACAGGTAAATTTAATTGGTTATTAATGATTTCAAACTTTTAATTTATTGATTTTTTTATTTCCAAAGATTCTAAATTGTTTAGTCTTAAAACTATTCAATTTTTATGTAGGACTTTAATTCCTGTATCACGGTTATATGTATGGTCATAATTCATTAATTAAATGTTCCGTGAACTTCAAAGTTCGCAATATATATGTGTACTTCTGTATTTAATAGCAAAATTTTTATAACAGTCCTGATGATGGTACAGAGGTATCGAAACCGGTAGACAATAAAATTTATCAAGAGTGACATAACCAAGTATTTTCATTTCATTTATTTAAAATGTCAAGTAACAATGTGTGCCTCGTTTGAAAAAAAAACCGTATGTATAAAATATAACATATTAAATAACAGAACAAAACGTGTGTTTAATAATTTTCGGAGCTTACTTTGTGATTTTTTTTTCTACCGAGGGAATTTTATATAATTTACGTTTCGGCGTAAAAAATGTTTAGATATTATCTTAAAAAATAACGTATATATTTTTTGGAACTTAAACACCTAAAGAATTAACAAGAAACTTGTTATAAATCGGTAAAAATTGGGTATGCAGGGGATTTATGCAATTACAAAGTAAATTCAACCCCTGTTTATTACTACCCTTTGTGTAAAAAAATGTTCTTTATATTAAAGCCCCGTGGGCCTTTTTGCCAAGGAATGGGAAAAGGTGATGGGGTAGTGTAACAGTGACTGTCCTCATAGAATCCACGCCCAATGTCCACCAGGGACAGACACTGTTCTCTATGTGGTTAAATAGATTAGTTAGTAGGCAAGTTTTGCCAAAATAGTAATCTATTTGCTGGAATTACTTTACCCAGTTTGGTCAAAATGGAATTTTTCTTGTCCTCACTAATTCCGCGGGGAGCAACGTAAGGAACAGGCTCCGGTACATTTAATAGGGACGCTTTCGTTAAGAAATTCATTACAAATTCTGTAGCGTCACTAGCGTAAGAAATATTATAAATTAGTGATTTAAGCCCTCTAATAGCTTTTATTCTTATGATGTCCTTCACACAAGGCATTCGTTGGTTAAATTTTTTGTTGCTAATTTTGCAACCAGAGAAAAGGTCTTTCCAATTGTAAAAATCTGCGAATTTCATCTCTTTTGTGGAGACATTTCCTGAATTTGCCTTTGACACGGCTTCTTGGAAGTCACTAAAATCGTACGTATTTTCTTGTTCCTTTAACGTTTTTTCCACGGAATGATGAAAGCTGTTTGCCGACATAAAAGTATGCCCTGACTCGAAGTACTTTAAAGTGATTACTTGCGCCGATATTTGATGTGAATTGATTATGTATACTAAGAATGAAAACAGGGTCCAATTCTTATTTTGAGCTGCATAATTGTCCAGCCAAATTGTGATATGTTTGGCATCGCGATTAGCTAAAAGAAAAGCATAGAATGTACTGATGAGTTCTTCGTCACTTCTCCCTGACGTTGCTTCATGCCAGATCGCAGCAAATGGCTTGAATTTTTTCTGGTTATTCCCCACGGGAACAAAGCTCTCATGGTACGCTATGATTCGTTGCGTGGACAGCACCGTTTTGAATGCATCAATCCTTGGCAACATAATGATCTTCTGCAGATCAGCCGAAACACAAAGTGCATCTGAATGTGAGGCTTCCTCGTCTTTTTTATAAGCTTCGCGAGAGTCAGACGACTTTTTAATGTGTATTTGGTAATCAACACACACATCGCAGTTCTCGGAATTAGTTTGAACGTGTTCTGAATCGTGATGCCTGAAGTGTTCACACTGTTCACATATCTCGTGCCCCGACTTTGTGAGGCGGATATTATCATTCTTGACAGCATTACGGTATGCTTCGTATGAACACTTAAATAGTGGATTATTTACCATGAAATCGTTGTGCATCAACCTAACTGTCACATCACTAGGTAAATATTTAACGAAGGGGGCATGTTCTCGCCTTAAATAATGTGATGTTGGTTGAAAGGATTCAATATGATCAGCAATAAATGTTGTATTTATTTTATTAACAGACGGCTTTTTTCCTCGTCTGTCTTCAAATGGTTCCGTGGAATCTTTGTTTCTTCTTTTTTGTATTTTATATATAACGGAGTCATTCTTTCCATGGAACCCCAGAGTAGTTAGGAAAAAGAATTTGCAAACTAGTTGCTTGATGTTTTCTTCGTTCGGAAGAAAATATTTTGTTGTAAGAGCTTTACTTGCCTCTAAGGTGATTGATTTCTTGGTTTTTAGACATTTAGTATTCTCCGACATAAATGAATGTTGTTCTGACCAGGACATGTTAACAAACTGATCGTGAATTGCTTTTCTTCTAGTCTCAACAATTTTCGATAGACAATTCTTTTTGCAAATTTTCACCGTGCATGGTACACGCAGGGGATGTTTAAGAATTTTCTTTTGTTTTGCGAGAAATTTTTTATCACTTGCGGACAATGTTTTAATTTTCCTTTTCCTTTCCGTACCTCGTTTTGTAAAAGATAATACTGGAGGAGTAGCAGCCCTCCCAGCTATAACTTCCTCCGAGGTAGATGCACATGGAAGTACGTTTTCTTCAAATAACTCTTTAATTTTCATGTTCTCCGCAGTTATGAAGTTCCGTTTGGATTCTCCATCATTACTCGCTGATTTCTGCAATAAAAAAATGAATTAGTTTAAATTTCTACAACTAGAGAAGATAAAGGAAAATTTTGGTCCTAAATTAAGTACAATAATTGAAGCATTGAGTAGAAAAAAGGAATAATCGCTAAAATTGCTTTCTGAGATAATCGCTCTCAATCGCAAGTTTTTAGCTAATAAAACAGGGAACAGTGTATCGTTTGAGCTAACAGAGAACACGGTGAAGGAAATATTCATTTTAAAGACTGGCAATTTCTAGAATCGCCACACCTACAGGGAACCTGCCAGTGCATCTCGAAAATTCTAATAGGAATTTTATTCTGTCTCGAGCGCTTGGAGTGCAACACGTATATATGTTTGTGATCGCCGAAACATTTTGATAAAACCCTTTGTAATATTTTTGTGTTGAATAATGTTAACCTTATGAAAAATATGATCGTTTCATTTAAAATGCATACTTAGCAGTAAGCATTATTCTCCCGCGATATTAATAATCACTTGACATAGCATCTGCGATAAGGCGCTAGCCCGATAATTCTACCACAATACTTTAATTGGGTGCGTTAAAAATAACAATTGCATGTTAAATGTTTTACAAATAAAGAAAATATACCATTGTTTTGTCAAAGTATATTTCTTCCGCAGTTTCAGGAATTGGTTCTTCACAAATCGTGTGCTCACGTAATATCTGTAAAAAATTATACATTGAATTATTTTAATGTGTTTTCATATAAGTGTTAATGTTGGTATTTTAAACCTTTAACCAATTACAATAACGTACCATTGTTTTGTCATAGAATATCATTTCTTGTCTGGTTTCTGGCATTGGTTCTTCAATGTTCCCTTGCTGGTGTAACATCTGTCAAAAATAAATACATTGAATTAATTCATGCTGTTTCCATGTCTATAAGTAAAGTATAAAATTCAAAACATTTACAAATAAACATGACCGGTGAATATACAGAAAATAGTGACACTATGTATCAGTTAGATAAAAAAAATTGCTAATTTGACGTCTTTTCATCACGCTAAGTTTTGACATAATAATATTAAAACAGTTATTTAATCTAGTTTTTATTTCTTGATTAGAACCTTTTTTAAAATTATCGGATGAAATTTTGGGTTAAATAAGAGCAGAAAAAAACTAACCTCAAAACATTCGCATCAGTAACAAATGCCACCAAATCAATTTTCCATTTTAAATACTTATTTCTTATTATTATCTAACTCAGAGATGGGCATTACCAAGCTTAAACCAGTCTTGTGTTTTGAATGCGATTTGCGGATTCATCTGAATACGCAATTCAACGGAAACCATTCTCGCGTTCAGAGTGCTGTTAAAAAATTTGCAGTTAATAGGTATAGTCATTTGGTCACGAATTTTCCATTTTTTTATCCGAAGAATTATTTTCAGATGTGATACTAAGATCTGAGTGCAACCCGCGGTTAATAGTAAACACATCCAAATGGCCACTGACGGCAAAACGGTTTCTCGCTCCTGATCTAACTACTACAGACTGTTTTTTTCTATATTAGATACCCGTGTATTTATCAGACAACCTACCATCATTGTATTTTCATACCACGTGTCTTCCATAGATTTGGGTATTGGTTCTTCATGCTGGTATAACATATGTAAAAAAATAATACATTGAATTAATTTACTGTATTTTCATTTCCATAAGTAAAGTTTGAATCTTAAAATTGTCCAAAATAAAGAAGACGTACCATTCTTTCGTTAGAGCACATTTTTGTGAAGCGGATATTTTGATTTTTCACGATGTTCCGGTACGCTTCATACGAGCACTTCAATAGTGGATTTTTTACCATTAAATCATTGTGCATCTTCCTCACCGTCACATTACTGGGTAAATATTTAATAACAGGGGCATGTTCCGGCCAGTAGTAATGTGATGTAGTTGGATGAAAGGATTCAATATGATCAGTAATTAATGTTGTATTAATTTTATTAACAGATGGTTTTTTTCCTCGTCTGTCTTCAAATGGTTCCGTGGAATCTTTGTTTCTTCTTTTTTGTATTTTATATATAACGGAGTCATTCTTTCCATGGAACCCCAGAGTAGTTAAGAAAAAGAATTTGCAAACTAGTTGCTTGATGTTTTCTTCGTTCGGAAGAAAATATTTTGTTGTAAGAGCTTTCCATGCCTCTAAGGTGATTGATTTCTTGGTTTTTAGACATTTAGTATTCTCCGACATAAATGAATGTTGTTCTGACCAGGACATGTTAACAAACTGATTGTGAATTGCTTTTCTTCTAGTCTCAACAATTTTCGATATACAATTCTTTTTGGAAATTTTCACCGTGCAGGGTAAACGTAGAGGATGTTTAAGAATTTTCTTTTGTTTTGCCAGAGATTTTTTATCACTTGCCGACAGTGTTTTAATTTTCCTTTTCCTTTCCGTACCTCGTTTTGTAAAAGACAATACTGGAGGAGTAGCAGCCCTCCCAACTATAACTTCCTCCCAGGTAGAAGCACATGGATTTACATTTTCTTCAAATATATCTTTAATTTTTATGTCCCCCACAGTTGTAAAGTTTCGTTTGGATTCTCCATCATTACTCGCCGATTTCTGCAATACAAAATGAATTAATTTAAATTTCTACAGCCAGGGAAAATAAATGGATATAATGTATAAATAATCACAATTGAACCATTGTGTAGAAAGATTACATAACGATAATCGATATCTAATAACAATTGATCAGCCCCCTCATACATAATATCTATTTGATATAAAATATTTTTAATTTATCGGCCAACAGCGAGACCGAAAAACATCGCTTCATAAGGAATAGATATGAACCTAACCACACAACTTGATTGTTAATCAGCGAAGATAAAGGAATATAATTAAAAATAAATATTAAATTTTTACAAATAAAGAAAAAATACCATTGTTTTGTCATGTATTTTTTCTATGGTTTTAGGTACTGGATCTTCACAAATCCCATGCTCACATAATATATTTAAAAAAATAATTCATTGAATTAATTCAAAAGGTTTTCATAACTAAGGTTTGTTACATTAAACAAATAACGAAAAAGTACCATTTTTTTTGTCATAGTATATTTTTTCTGGAGTTTCGAGTGTTGGTTCTTCATGGATCCAGTGCTGGTGTAACATCTATAAAAAATTAACACTGGGTTAATGTCCATAAGTAATGTTTGAATGTAATGTGTCAAAAATAAAGCAAAAATACCTTTTTCTAACACAGCAAACTTATTTTGTGGCACCATTTTAATTGAAATTAATAAAATACTTCGTTTTTACCACTTTTATTGTTTATTACCAACATGTTTCATGAGCAACGCTCACTTCTTCAGGGTTTTTAATAAAACTTTTTAATAAAACTTTTATTAAAAACCCTGAAGAAGTGAGCGTTGCTCATGAAACATGTTGGTAATAAACAATAAAAGTGGTAAAAACGAAGTATTTTATTAATTTCAAAAATACCTTTGTTTCGTGAGAGCATATTTTTTCAGTTTTTATGGATTTTGGTGGCTCACCGATCCTATGCCGGTGCAATAACAAACGATTATTAAATTTTGATTCATTCACTGTGTTTCACGTCTTTTTAAATATATATATTTGAAAATCACTATTGGTTTCGGACATGATTGTAAATCTTGGAGGCGGAAATTAATCCACTTTCCGACATCCGATGGAGATGAAACTTGACAGTTAGACGTGTTGTCGATGACAATGCATTTTATTTTCGTTTGGTGGTAAACGCACACACACCTCATCAGAAGTCACCTCACAAAAAATCTGCTTCATATGAACGATTTTTAAAAGACATTTTAAAAGTTCACAGCAATTAAGAAGATAAGAGGCAGTCCCTAGTTCAAGAGTCAATTTTCAGTCAAACCAAAAAAATGTATATTTTTATAAACATTTATTTATCAAATTAGTCAATTGTTTTTTTACGAATTGATTTCTAGTAAATTTATGTTAAAACCTTTCCTTATCTGTGGTGTGTATTTACTACGCATTGCTTCTAATAACTTTAATAACTCTATAAATATAATAAATTCTGGGTTCAGATTTTAGATATTCTTCCGTTATACATTTATGAACAGAATTAAAAAATAATATTTTACATAGTTTTCAAATTCAATTAAAAATCAGAGATTTTTGTTGAAAGTCGGAAACAAATACACCAATACAATCAACCGTGTGATACTGCTACGCGAAGAGTATGCAAGGAAGTGACACGCTATTGATGTCCTGCTTTAGTTCGCTAAGCGGGAACATGAGAAAATTCCACACGTCCGCAGTTGTATTTTGATTTCATATATATATATTATAAATATTCATATTTTTCCGATATTCAATCGCTTATTTTGAGATGTGTATTGACTACTTAGCACCGGAACGCGTGGATTTTTTTAGCACAGTAAGGGAAAGGTTAAACGATGCAATATAAAGGTAACGTAGGGGAAAGTGGTCACCATTCGCACGCGGGGCACATTCGTACAGTTAGTATAACAGAAAAACTAAACGGCACACTAACACGCCTTTGCTTGTGTGCATAGACATACCGGCCGCCATGTTGCTAGAGGAGTGTCGCGTCAGTCGCACTACGGTGTATCAGCTGACAAGACGTAATGTGTTTTTGCGCTTTAGGATTGTTATGTTTTTGACAAAATGGTGATGATTGATTAATGTTAACATTGTTTATTTTGAGCTTTAATTGTTAAATTTCTCAAACTAAATTAGAATTTGTATAAAGTTGTATTTTAATTTAGTGCAAAGGCATGGGGTGCATTCGGACACCCAGAAAGGGGGCACATTCGTACGCGTGCGAATGTGCCCCTTTACATTTTATTAACCACCAGTATATCGAAATTCAATTTTTATGAAATAAAATATAGTATTACCTTTTAAAATTATTGTGCAGACAGCACAATAACATATTTTTCCTTTTATGACGTATTCTACTTCTAACAAAATGAAATATTTTTATAAAGTCAACCTTATAATTAATATTTTATTGCAGAATCATGGTGCGAAAATATAAAAAAAAGGGTACGCGTACTCAAGAAGTGGATGAAGAGTCCATGAATTTAGCAATTAATAATGTAATACAAGGACGGTTGTCGTATGGGAAAGCCGCGTTAAACAAAACTTACATATTTCGAACCTTTTACTGAAAAAAATATTACAAGTGTATTTGAAAAGCCAGGTATATGGCCGTTCAATGAAATGGCCTTCAGAAATGAAGATTTCGCTCCCATTGACGTGTACGCTTCAAATAATTCGGTAAATGTGTCACATAATCTGGAAACAATTACTGTCGCTTTAGAACTACAACCTTCCACCAGCGTGTAATCGACTGATATGAACGAGTCAGATATTCGTGCCTTCTTCAGCCTTCTTTGCTCCAAAATCCTCAAGACATTGTTACCGGAACTGGCGAACCTTCCACCTCTGCGGCTGAGGCACAATCTGAACCGAGTTCTTATCTTCCCATAACACCAGAAGTCATAAGACCTTATCCTACAGCCGTTAGAAATAGAAAAACCAATAAAGGAAGAAAACCAGGTAAATCCCGTATATATACAGACACACCTTAAAAAACTGAACTAAAAGAGAGACACAGACGGAAAAAATTGAAAAATAGAACAGGAAAGGAAAGCCAGAGCCAAAGCAGTGAAACGTAGTTTGAAGGAACTTAATTCAAGACAAAATAAAATAGAAAGCGATGAAGATTCAGAGAAATCTGAAGGATCACAATTTAGCTTGCGGGAGAGTTCAACATCTCCAGTTGATTTAGAAATGGACGAAGAGACTGATGATCGTGGTATCAATAATAATTTAAATGTAACACCAGCGAAAATCAAAGATAATTGTAATATTTTGGTAAAGTTTAAAAAAAAGACCTCTGTTGTTTATTACGTCGAAAAAGTTCTGTCATTATTCGGGTACAGAGATGAAAATATCTTATCTTCGGAAGCAACCGGGTTTATCATGGTCATTTTTTCCCTGATATAGAAGACATACACACTCTGTATATCAGCGATGTCGCCATGATCCTCCCTGATCCTCAACCACGAACGGGCTGATTTATTTCATTTAGACTGATTGTAAAGCTTAGAATTATCAATAAGTAAACTAAGGATGAACGAATTTATTTTTTGTTATTTTTCTAAAGAAAGATTTATCGTCTAAGAGTCAAGTCACATATTATTAAATTAGTTCTTTGATAAATAAATATTTCTATAATAATTAATAAAAATTTAACGACTTTAATGGGCTTTTGAATTACCCTGTATGAATCTACCCCATGGCGTACGATAGTACCCCACCTACAAATATCTTATCGTAGAAAAATGGATATAACCCTTTAACCTTTTGACATAATAGTTTCGGACTTTTTTGTAACAAACTACAATATATTTGTTACACTTGGGTACATAAATTAGATAAATTCGACAATTAATCACAAAGTAAAAAAATAAAATCTAAAAAGTGTACGAAGGGTGACCACTTTTCCCTACCATTGTTTCGTGAGAGCTAAATTCTTCCGTTTTTATAGATTTTAGTGGTTCACCGATCTTTGTTGTAATAACTATAAAAAAACAATAATTCTGATTAATTCACCGTGTTTCATGTTTATTTATAAGCAATGTTTGTATTTTAAACGCGTCCAAAATAAAAATGACTTACTGTTGATTCGTTATAGCATAGTTCTTCTGTTTTCACAGATATTGTTGGTTCATGGATTCCGTGCTGCGATAACTGTTAAATAATGAATTCATCATGTTTTCATGTTTATAAGTCACATTCGTAAGTTCAACGTGTTAAAAATAAAGATAACTTACCATTGGCATTTTTTCGGAGCACATTTCTGTACACGAAATTCTACAAGCTTGTAGAATTCCGATGCATGCTGCAAGCTATTAAGAAACACAACACTTGCTTTCAACTTAAATATCGAAAGGAGATAACTATTCGGGGGTTTAAGTAAATATGCACAAAATAGGTTTCAGATTGTAAGTTTGGGGTATTTTATGAATTTATGCACATTTCCTCACCTTCAAACTTAACTTTGATTGTGAAAAAATGGAACTGTAATGTTTATTTTACCATCTCCCAAAACATTAATAGTAAGTATGTGTTGTAGTAATTAAGTTGAAATAAGTGCTATTTAATTATTTTGAGTAGTAAGCGAGCAGCGGAATTCGACAAGTTTATTAAATAATCTTATGAAATGGTCTAATGAATTGAAAGTCAATAAGTCGCTTGTCAAAACGTCAGTCGTGGAAGTATTTGAGGTTATGCCATAGAAATACGCAAAACATCGAAATGTTGCTATTTGTCAAATCGTGAAATGTCTTACCGCCAAATTTTATACAATTGATAAACAACAATCCACGTAAAAACGTTAATAATTAAATAATGGGTCTAAAACCACCTTGATAGAGCATTAGTGGGATTTTGTATGAGTGGGATTGAAGCCAAATCCAGGATGAGAAAATTGCCCGGCAGCCATCTTGTATGACAAACCTTTGAATTGATTTGTATGCATATTGAACTATTATATAATATCGATGTACTGCCACCTCCTGGAATGCATAATTTAATAATAAAACAATGCTAAGCAGTATTTAAATCATATTACAACGAAAATCGCTACGTATAAGTTCCTACTTTCTAAAACTTGCGCAGCAGTTCATTAGTATCAGTACGTTCTGTGCATCAGGCTTAATGACATACAATAATTCCATAGAAAAACGATTCTAAAACACTGCACGGCCCATGTTTCTAATGGGCCGTTTTCTGAGTGATTTCAAAATAACCAAGAGATGGTGTTTACCGGTCTTCCTGTTACCTATTCTGTCTTCCAATGATCTGTCATTTCGATAGCTATTTGTTTTCCTCGAACAAACCTAGTTTGCTCGATTTGTAAGTAAAATGCACACAAATTACGGTCAGTGGACTATTTTCCAATTGAAGGAAGAATTGAAAGGACCTAATGTCAAAACTGTTAAAGGTTAGTAATTACACCACTATTGCTTATTTATATTGCCTACGATAATTTCTTTTCTAATTTATCAATAGTTATTATCATAATGCGTTTTATTTAAGACTCGAAGACTATGATAAACTTCATAATTTCAATGGCCTCCAATATTCCAGCACTGACGCGGGAAGAACTACATACATTAGGTGTTTCAGTTTGAAGAACACCGACAAAGCGTTACGAATGTATTCTGAACAATATTTGCTGAGTGTTCGAAGTGCACATGAAAATGGCACAACCTATATTTTAGGAAAGGAAACATCTTTCTTATGCTTTCTATATACACTATATCGGAATGCCAATGTGAATGTGCAGCCGGTGTGGGGCCTAATGCACATTGCAAGCACGTATTTGTAGTTCTGCCTTATGTTACTTATACCAGGGCGGGTAAGTGGTGGACAACCTCCAATGACTGTACAGAATGTAAATAAGTAGTCATAAAAATACATGTCATCCAAAATTATTATTGGAAAAATAATTTCTTGTATATTTTTAATATAATTATTTTAAATAAAATAGGATTTAAAATGTTTTACTAAGTGTATCTATTACTATGCATGGCAGCTGTTTCGCCTTCTGAAGGCATTGATTTGACAAACTTACTTGAAAATATTTATGTTTTTATTCTGCACTAGTTGCATATTTAATTTGCTAATCTTATTTTCTTTATTTTAACAGGTTGACTGTTCACAAAGTTGCTCACGCGTTGACCAATGCTACAACAACTATATAATATTAGGATGTAAAAAAAATAAAATAGATGCCAAAACAATAAATAATTTATGTATAATGTTAATTATTTGTTGTACTGATATGTTTGTCTATGTGGATAATGTTTGTAAATGTTTTACGACACATTTATATCATGACTGTAATCTTCTTCTTTTCATATTGACCTCGAGAAATAAAAGAATTTTTTAAATTAAAAGAAACGGTTTTTATTCCAAATAATGTCAGGAATTACTGGTTAAAGTAAGTCAAGTACGTCCCTTAACACCCTGTATATTTGTTTAATACATATAACAAAAGGAACTTCAAAGAAGGGTTAAGTTAGAAATCGTGCGCGCTGATGGATGAGCTCTTCGGGAAGTTATCTAAAATATATAATCTAAAATATGAAAAATATTTACATTAACAGTTTTTGAAGTAAAACTTCTTTACGCACGCTCGACACTTGGGGGGTAAAATGGTGCCTTACGAAAAGCGTTACGAAAAATCACATGCCAACGCTAATCGATGAAACGGTGATCGAAGGAGGGTCTTAATCGATGCAAACAGTGATCGGAGGCGGGAGAAGGAGCTAGAGCTAGCTAACGAGTACTACCGTATTTTAGCATTATATACAGCGTGTACCCGGCATAAGTTAGTGAAGTTTTACTTCACTCGTGTGGTCTAAAGCACACTCATTTTTTTGCATACAATTTATTAAGCATCTTTATCTATTATACTTGATCTAAAATTACACAACATGCAACATATAAATATTATATCCGATGAAAGTATTGTCTCGGTATAGTTCATAGGGATTTCAATTTTATATGTTTTCTATTACTCTTTCTATGTGCACCCTTTTGCTAGCAACTTTTCTGTCATTTTCTAAAACACTCCTAGTGATTCTGTTTGTTTTTTTGTAAAATGTAGGAATGTTTGTGGTGACACCATATGGTGCGAAGATGTCCTGGACATTAAAACCTTTGTCAGTCATAATATAATCACCAACATCACACAGGGATTAAAGGTTGCTTTTTTCAATGATCTGGCAATCACTGGCAGAGCCTGCATAGCTTGGAGACACATAATTTATGAGGCCACTAGGGGTAGCACCGATAAGTACTTAGTATTTCTGTTTTTATAGGTAGAAAAGGTTGCTTGCTGGGCAGTCGGTAGTGTAGGCCGTTTAATTGTACATTCCGTGGCGTCAATCGTTAACCTCGTGTTAGCGTATTTGTCTCTAAAATCAGTTGGAGAAAAAAAAATTACGTTTGATTTTGATGTCCAAAGGTTGAGCTCTTTCCACTGCAGTGATATGAATTTCACCCATGTAATAAAAATATTAGAAACGTCTTTAATAGATATAAGATACATTCTTGCAAATTTAAAAAATGTTTTGTGTGTTCTCAATATCATTAATGTTAAAAAAAAAAATCGTTCAAATGCATTTATATTACTGGGAGGATTACCATAAAAGTATTTTAAACAGTGTGAGGCTTGTCCTAAGGATTGAAAAACAAACAGCACTTTCTCGTATGACTCTAAGCCGGTATAAAAATGAATTGAGGCAGGGTCTTTCTTGTATGTCATTATACTGAACTCAGAGTGTTTTATGGTTTGACTTGAAAATTCTCTTGTTAACCTTTCCTTTTTATTATCTGTCTGAGTGTCTTTATCTAGAGTCGGTGTTATGTCGGAGTATCAAAAGGCTATATGACTTCCACTGCCACGTCTTCTATATTCCCAGGCAACGCCGCGTCTTGTAGATTCACAGGCAACGCCGCGTCTTCTAGATTCACAGACAACGCCGGGTCTTCTAGATTCACAGACAACGCCGCTTCATCTTGTGGTTTTGGTTTTGTACAATTTATATATGTTTTTTCACGTTTCAGATGCCTTTCCAGTCTGTTAATTCTAAATTACTTCCTTCTACTTTTATCCAGGGAAATATTGAAGGAACTACACCTTTCAGTAGCTTTTGCCTGTACAGTACATCTCAAAATAAAATTAGGCTCAAACTACCATACTTGCATGATATAAAATACAAAACGGTCTACGTTAAGAAATAATAACAATTTGATTTTTTTTCCTAAAAGACTTCTACTGAAAATAAAATTACAATTACGAGATACACAGACATTAGACGAGAAATGCAAAGTAAATTAGATTGCCAATAATGAAGAATCAGCCGCCCATAAATCTCGTGCCAGACAGTTTGATAACCGTGTAATAAAATTAATGCAATAATTAAAAATATGGTTAATTTAAAAAAAGGAAATAAGATATTATGTCTACAATAATTATTAATGTTAGTTGTGATTGACTACACTTATATTTACGGTTATTAGGTACGTTTGTTAAATAATGTCAACTGCGAAAGGCAAAATATTGTGTATAAAATTTTGTGCATTCTATGTCAAATGTTTCTTTACTTGTACATTATACTATACAAGTACTCTTTATTTTATATTGGGTATTCAATTATAGTAAGATATTAATTAAATGAGTCATGTTCTTACTGTTATGGTTAATATCATTGACTACATAATCTGAAATGAGCTTTACAGACTACAGATGTAGGAATCGGTGCCCATTTTAGACGTCTGATGGAATGAATCCATTTGGCTTTTAAGTCTCTATCTTTGGGAAACACCCCTATGTCTACACAAAGGAACACTACAACAGGTTGACGGCATTATTGTAATATTTAAAAACACTAAATTGCGTCAAACGGCCTATAAAATGTGTGGGATCTGACAGCATAAATAAACCACTCTCTAGATCGATATCTTCGGGCTTTTTGTATGGCGCCATTTTGTCACCCCCTTAACCACAGACGACCACAGATAAAACGGTCGTTTGGTCCAGACAGGTAAATATATCGTGGACCATAAAGAAATCTCAAGGTCATTTAAAAAAAGTGCAAACATAGACAATATAACTGCACCCAACTAACATCGTTCATTCACTAGCCCAAAAAAAATATATTTTAAAAATAAAAATATTGGAATGCAGGAAAAGGAAAATTAAAAAAAACCCACAGCTATGCACACATCAAAATATTTTTTATTTTCAAAAAGACAATGGACAGTAATACAAAACAGGGTCAGTACAACCGATGTATTGAGCATTGATTTATTATTGAAGTAGAAGATAATAATAATTTATCTAAACAAAAAATGAAACAGAACAAGACACAGAAAAATAAAAAGTAACAGTCTCAACTAGGAATCGAACCCAGGATTTCTGTCTTACTGCAACAACTTATAATTTGACCTTGCACAAAAATACAAGAATATATACAGAAGTCTGTTATATATATACAAATGTTATACATATCGCAGCTGCCGTCTGGTCCCCAAAATCTCCAAGTGCGTCTTCTGTTTCCTGGGAGAAAGGGCTGCCGTCAGACCAATGCAGCTCAAAATGACCTTCGTCTTACCTAGAAAAAGACAAAATTTGAGACCAATGATTCTATTCTAGTATTGTACACATATTTAATAAATTTCATGGATTAAAATTAATTAAAAATATTTTAAGAAAAAGGGGACATTAATGGTGATGGATTAATTCACTGTTGAACTTGTGAACTTTCTTGTAGGTATGGGAAAAATCGCGTTTTATGCAGTTTCTGCAGAATTTGTAGGGAGCGAAAACAAAACTTCTTGAGCGAGTTTCACTGCAATATAAATTAGGTGTATACCTTCAGAATATTCCTTCAAATGACGAGGATTCCACACTGTTGAAGCGTACTGTAGGTGACTTACATCTTATAAATATTAGTTAAAGAGTAACAAATTTAAGTGTTAATTATTACTGCCACAGCACTAGAAGTTATTCAAATTCTCCTGCAAGGGTTTCATATAATTTCCACAGCTTTGTCGTCAACAAACATTATTGAAAATGCTGGTTATATCTGAATAAGGTACTTACATGATGCAATTCTGGAGAGGTTTAAATGACCTTGTTTGATGTAATCGTGGCTTTGTTTAGCAGTTTTAGCATCCTAATACGTGGTATGGTATCGCGTCGGAAAACGGATACGTCTGAAAAGGAAAATTAATTAAATTATTAGCCAATGAAGTACATTCAGGAATCAGGAACGAACATTGTATCAAAGAACGAGAGGTTAGTACCTGTATTTAACGGGTTCGGGTCCTTCTTTCAATTGGTGGAGATAGACCGGATAACACAACACGGCATTAATTTATCACCTTTCTTCTAGCACGTAACATTATTTTTAGATGGGTGAAAGAAAATTCAAAATATTTACGCTAAAATCTTCAACTGACATTTCAACTTACGAAATGGCGTCTTGGAAATTACCGTTAATTTTTATCGGAGCATAAATCATGCTTAGCTTCTCTTTCTGTTACACAAGTCGCTATGGTAGAGAGCGAGAGATCAAACTACAATTTTTGCTCTAAGCCAATGAGATCTGAGCTTTCAGCCACAACAGCTTTGTCTATAAGAATTTGGGTTGGGAATAACTCCTCCCATCAGGGTTACAAGGTTATGCGGGAGTTATACGCCCCTAAACACAAAAAGTTGGACCGGTAGAACAATAGCGCCTCTAGCGACCAAATCTTGCGAAAACTGCCCATTGAAAATTGACAGTCGTAAACAGATGTATATAGAAAAATGTATCAAATCTATGGAGTTAAATACACGGGTTACCATATAAAAAAATAAACTTGGTACATTTTTAGTTCGTATTAATATCGGTTGTTTTACATTATCTACGACGGTCGAAAATGCGCATTTATCGAAACAGTAGATAATTTATCGTGCGCGATCCTCGCATGCGAGCAATTGTCTACTGAAATGAAAATTGGGTTCCAGATAACCAATATGGCTTCCGCAAAGGCAGGAGTACTTCAGATGCAATAGCCGCCCTCACATAATCTCGACATTGGTCGCAAACCACTAGCTGTTGTTTTCGATCTCGCAAAAGCGTTTGATACGGTATCCCACCCCTTACTGCTTTAAAAACTTCAACAGATCGGAATAACAGGGGTAAAAACTTCGTTTTTGTTATATTTTCTATAAATGCCGATTCATTATTTATTTGCGGTGATTACAATCTACCGAAGGTAATATGGCTCAATGACAATCATGGTGTAAAAACTCCTAGTAATATTTCCCTTCAAGCTTCTATAATAATGAATCTATTTGCCTACTTAAACATGTTCCAACTAAACTCAATCCATAACTGTCAAGGTTACTGTCTTGACCTGATCTTTACTAACACACCTAGCGTTTGTGTTAGTGAAGCTTCTGACTCATTACTACCAATAGATAAATATCACCCACCACTCGATATCAACTTCACAAATCCTTTCAAAAATGTTACCTTAAAATCAACGGTTACATACCACTACAAATTTAACAAAGGTGACTATACTAGCATGAACAGATATCTCGCCCAAACTGACTGGACATTTCTTGAATCGAACATCAATATTAACGATGCTACATTTAAATTCAACGAATGTATAACTCATGCCATAGACTTATTTGTACCTAAGGGAACTTATTCCCAGCCTAAGTTTCCCATTTGGTTCAGCATGAAACTAAAGAAGTTGATAATCGAGAAAAAGAAAATACACAAATTATTCAAATGTACGAACAACTTGGCGCATTACCAAAAATTTTCTCAGCTAAGAGAACTATCCAAAATCGAATCTGTTAGGTGCTACAAATCCTACATCGAACTCACTGAGACACAATTAAATCTTAACCCTAAACAATTCTGGAAATTTGTTAAACAAAAAAGTACTAATGATAATGATCTCCCTCCAAGTATGTTCTTTCATGAAAATCATGCTACCAACGGTCTCGACATTGCTAACCTTTTCGCTGAACACTTTTCTTCCGTCTATTCTGATACCTCGTGCACTATCCCTCCACTCAACTATACTAATACTATTGATTTAAATAATTGTCAAATCACACTTATAGATGTCTTTAACTCCTTAAAAAATCTCCCCAGCAAAACAAGCACTGGTCCTGATGATATTCCAGAAATATTACTGAAGGAATGTAAATTTACTATATCTAAGCCAATTTGTTTGTTATATAACTTGTCAATATCATCTGCCACTTTTCCAGACTCCTGGAAAGTTTCTTATATCAGATCTATTTTCAAATCTGGCAATAAGTCGAACGTAGAAAACTATAGACCCATATCGATATTATCCCATATTCCAAAAATATTTGAGTCAATAATCACGAAGAAAATCACACCTGTCTTTAAAAATGTACTGATCGAGGAACAGCATGGATTTAGATCTGCTAAATCTACTACTACTAACTTACTATCCTTTACCAATTCCATCGTCAATGGTCTAGAAGATAACTCACAAATAGATGTTTTATATACCGACTTCTCTAAAGCTTTCGACAAAGTAAACCACTCAATCCTTATGGCCAAACTATATGCTATCGGTATTAGAAACCCCTTGCTATCATTCTTTAATTCTTATTTAAGCAATAGAAAACAAAGAGTTAAATTAAACAACTTTGTGTCTACTATTATTGAAGTAACGTCCGGCGTACCTCAAGGAGCACATCTAGCACCGCTTCTTTTTAACTTGTTTATAAACGACATTATTAGTATTTTTTCTCATACAAGCTTTTGGCTTTTTGCGGACGACAATAAGATTCTAAAGATAATAAAAAATCACGATGACTGCCTTCTTTTCCAATCGAATATCGACTCTTTCAATGATTGGTGTAAAATTAATTGCTTGAAACTAAATGTCGATAAATGCAAAATTATGTCCTTCTATAGATCAAAAAAACCGATTGTCTTCGAATACAAACTTAATAATATTTACTTAACAACTGTTACATCTATTAAAGACCTTGGTGTCTCTCTTGATAGCAAGCTTTCTTTTCAGGATCACATAACTGCAATCGTTAATAAATCGCTCAAACTACTTGGTTTCATCACTAGAATCACTTCGGACTTCAAAAACGTAAATACCCTTAGAACTCTTTACTGCTCCTTGGTTCGCCCCCACCTTGAATATGCTTGTGTTATTTGGTCTCCTTTTTATGCTGTCCACATTCGACGCATTGAATCTGTTCAACATCGGTTCTTAAGAGGGATTGCTAGGAGGCTAGGTTTAGAAAAAGGCAAATACTCATATGATGAAATTGAACGAACTTTAAACCTTTCTCCTTTGGAAGTCCGTCGGGAAAGAAATGACCTCATTTGCTTCTTCAAAATTATAAATGGTATTATTGATTCACCTACGCTACTGCAACTCATTCCCTTCAATATCCCCTCGCAAAAAAAAAATAAAAAAAGACTCAGAAATAATGAACTGCTCTTCCTCAACCATCATTCGACAAATTATGGATATTATTCACCATTGTCCAGAATGTGTAGACTGGTCAACTCAAGTCAAAACCTTAACTTTTTTGGAATAAGTCTAAATGATTTTTGCCAGTCACTAAACAAGTGACGGAATATTAAGTGTCCTGTGGTCCTGACCCACGGCGTATTCTTGACTTGATTTGACTTGTCACTTTATTTTCTAATATTATATCTACCATATGTCTTTGCTTTCATGTACCGATGTACCTTTGTCTACTCCTATATTTTTCATTTTACTTTATTCGTGTTATTATTTTGTAATTTGGACGATGTCCGTTAATAAATAAATAAATAAATAAATATGTATACTTTGCAAATAAAAAAACAAGAAATTATTGTAAAATTTGTGTATCAATTTCACATCTATATATTTTAGCTTTCGGTGTTCCGCGGAATTCTAGGAATAAATTTGGTGTGTCGTAGGTGATAAAAGGTTGCGGAGCACTGCCATATCCTACATCAAAACTAAAAAAAAACGATCCAACGCTAAACTGAAAACAAGGGTAACTGCTGATATTCTTCACTGTATCAGAAAGCGTGATAAGATTCACAGCGTCTGTAGAAAAAATCCCAACGATTATGCATCTCTATTATTCTACAAACGCTATAGAAACAACTGTAAAAAAATATTTGTCAGCGTTAAAATGGAATACAACCAAAAACAAATCAGTGAAGCTTCCAATGACAAAAACATTGGAATTATATTAAAGATATTGCCAATATTAATAAAACCAACTCATCCATGGTTAAGATTAATATCGAAGGTCAATCAATACACGACAACTCTGACCCTGAAAAAATATTGGACCATTTCAATAAATTTTTCTCCAATATCGGACCTAACTTAGCAAAAAATATTGTACATTATAATTAATTTAATAACTACCGACCCAAATCTTAACATAGCACAGTATCTAAAATCATAGTAAAAGCGGTGATTTTCTTGAAGATAACAAAATACTATCGGATAACCAATATGGCTTCCACAAAGGCAAGAGTACTTCAGAAGCAATAGCCGCCCTCATATAATCTCGACATTGGTCGTAAACCACTAGCAGTTTTTTTTCGATCTCGCAAAAGTGTTTGATACGGTATCCCACCCCTTACTGCTTAAAAAACTTCTACAGATCGGAATAACAGGGGTACCCTACACTTGGTTTGAAAAATATCTAACAACCCGAACTCAACAAACTCTTATCCAATCTGATAAAATACATATATAAGCAAAATTTTATCAATTTCCTACAGTGTGCTTCAAGGCAGTGTACTAGGACCAATTATATTTCTTAAATACTAAACACTCTCTTTACGAAAGCGCTTGCGGTAAAACAACATACAAATCAGCAGTGACAGCGAGTATCAAAAACAATCGTCGCGATTTGCAAACTGTCGTTGCTCTATTTAGAAACGGCACTGATTTGATCACTTGACACCTTAAAATCCGTCAAGCGCCAAGGCTTATAACTCTAGAAGCCTTGAAATTGTATAAAACGCAACTTTTGAATACAAAAACGACGCACCGTCAAATAATTTTTACATTTTTATCTTTGTCATACAAGAGCAACGTTTGAATTAAAAATTTAACATTTTTGTTTTCATGCAATTGTAAATAAGTACTGTCATTGACTCACATAAAAAAAAAATATTGTCTATGGTTATATCCAGTATCAATCTGACGTTTCACTTGCTTACGGCCACATAAAAGTTTTTGTTTCGCTTCTTTTATATAGTAATGTAGTATAAATGGTGGTTATTTCATAAAACCTAATTTCTTTATTGCGACGTTTTTATTAAAATGTTTAATTGAAGTTGGTTCTTCTACTTTTCTACATTCTACAGTTGTTTTTTCAATCCGACGGACGATAGAACATTTTTGTTTCTTCATTGTAGACTTACAGCCCGTGTCACTTATTAATCAAGGGAGTAGAAAGTTCATTAGTAAATAGACAGAACATAAGGACACGCATTATATTCACTTTTTTTATTAATAAAATACTTGGTATTAGTTAGATTATTTGTGTGCAACCTGCGCCACTTTTTGAACGCCAAAACGGTTTTCTTTCACGCTATTTCAGATAAATTTTTAGTATAGGTATTCACCTAGGTTACTAAAAAGCATTTTTAACATGAATAAAAAGGCGATACAATATCCCTCATTAACTAAATTTTAATTTTGTGAATATCTTACTATTTAGTAATTAAATGTGTAATAATAAATTGTGAGTGTTATTCAAATTAATCTTAAAATAATACTAATTATTTGCTTGCTACAGTATTTTGAACTGGGTTATCCTAATAAATTAACAAGGTAAAAAAAAACCGTCAAGACTTGAAATTTATGTTACAAATAAAAGGTTCCCTCAAAACGAAGTCAACTGATAAATTTTTCAAATGTTTCAGTACTTATGTATATTGAATTGGGTTCAATGTCTGTTATATAACAGAACGTTATCACAGAAGACCATGGATCTTCCCGACCCAGAGAGCGCTTCCATCAAAGTGGAACCAGGGACCCAGTATGAGGATGGAAGTGAAATGCCGTATACGGTTATAGATTTCGACCACCAGGATGTAAAGAGGGAATGCTTGCAGTATACTCCGACAGCCAGTAAGTTGTAGAAGCAAGAAAATGTTTAATGTTTATTTCAAATATTTTAGAATGTTTTGCGGAGAGGACGCAAACTTGTTCATGGCGTCACCCAATGACTAAATAAAATACGTAAACGAGGACTTTGCATACCAATAAAATATTCTGTAGAAACATTTGTTCGAAAATTGCTGCCGAGATGGCGACAGCGATTACGTGGTAAAATGATAATGGGGTCTTGACCCGACAAAATATTAGTGTCTTACATTTATCGACGTTGAGGGATAAGTTGTTAGCGATACAACAATTGGGTAATTTGTCCATATTTTTACTGTAAAATTAGGTAGTCGCTAATATTGGATGTTTATTAGTTTAATTTGATATCACCAGCAAAGAGCAGAACTTCTATATCGTCTAAACAACAAATCATATAATTTATGATTATTTACCTCAAGAATTTTATAACATTTTGTCTGTAAACTATAGAGGCTTAAATTAATTATTTCTGTAAGCATTCAGAGATTAAAGATGACCTATTAAATCACCTACGAAGCACGTAGATTGTTTACATATATGGGAATTGGTAGTGAGACAGTAAAATATTATGTTGTTGTTGTCACAGCGTTTATTGTGCGTCAGTATAACAAATCAGTTGAGTTACGCAGTTGGGAGATGGCTCTGGATCGATGATGATGATGACACCAAGCGTAGACGGCGATGACTGCGGTAGAATGGTCGAGATGCTAGAATGGTAGAATGGTCAGTGGGTCGACACCGCGTTGATAGAGATCGGACTCGTGGGCTTATTCAGCACTGGTGAAGTTGAGGAGTCTTCCGGTTACTTTAGCGTGAACGAGGTAGCCGAAGGTGCGATGGACCTGGTTGGCAGATGAGCGGGAGGTACAGGCTGGCGACGATGGTCGCGGAGCCGAGGCGCAGACGGCGATGAGCTGGTCGCAGGGTCTAGTCGCGTGAAGTTAGCGCTGGCCAGGAATGATAGCATGGGCCAGCTCCCACAGAGTCCATGGTTGTAGTCCGCGCAAGGTAGGGTGAAGTGTGTAGCGATGTGGTGAAGAAAGATCGAAGCCTGACGCGGGGGGAACCGGCATTAATGGCCGATTCTTTGCTGATTGAGCTGCTGATTCCTTTGTTCTTATCTGCCACGGGTTGGAGTAGCGTCTGGACTTCGAACCCGCAGGATCGCTAACTCGGTTCATTGTTTGAGCATTTTCATCACCCTGTATGCAAACATTCTCTTATCGGCAGTTTTGCGTATCGCGGTACCGATATTTAATTGAAGTTTCGTAAGTCCGATTCAGCTTTTTAACTCGTGTAGTCTGGTTATGATATGATGACCCTTGGAGCGGTGACGTAACCGCTACACGTAGTGTAAAGTAGAAACCGGTAAAAATAACATTTCTTCCAAAACTGAATGTCATATCCATTTTGTCTGGTTGACATTAATAATTTCAGTAGTTCTACAGCGTTTGCTTGTATAAGAGGAATATGAAAGCCAAAAGTATTTCTGTTCTTATCCCTTCCATAATAATTCATGAAACTCAGATTGTATGTCTTGTCTGCGCGAGGCAAGGAATTGAAATACCAAGTCAGTAAAAATTTTTCTGTCTGACAATTTGAGCATATTCTTATAATTTAACAGAGTGTTGTAGTTCAACATAATTGCTAGAATACCCGTTTTAAAATTTAAAAAACGTAAGAATTTGTTTTGTATTCTTTCAACAGCTTGTACATTTATATTATAATGTGGGTTCCAGAATTGTACTCAAGTTGTCTTCTTACGTAGGCAAAATATAACAGTTTATCCCATTAATGCCCACAACTATTTTTGACTCTAAATTGAATGAAACTTTGGGAACTTGCTCACTACTTTTATACAAGCAAAGTCATTTCTGGAATTTTCTTTTTTTAGATCGGTTCCTTAAATAATCAATGGGTCGAAAACGACCCAGTGGGCATATGAAGTATACAATTCATTTTTTTTAAAATCTTTATTACAATGTGAAACATATATCAATTCCTTATATTACAATAATTATTAATTAAGTAATTATTACTTCTTATTCTTATAGGTTTTAAATCTGACTTGAAATTATTTTCTTTTGATGAAAAAGCACAAAACATTTATCGTGAAGAGCAACGGTGCATTTTATGCAGGCCTTCGTAGTCTTGCTTGCACAAAGTGCTCATCTTCTTCGAGCCTGCTTGGTAATAATAAGATGTGCTGCTTTGTGTGTTCTGACAGCAACGAGCACACTAAATGCACCGCTCACCGGCCGAGATGGTCCCGAAGCGGCAGGTCGAACACCATACTTCATGATTAGGCATCGTGCGACTGCTCGCCGAAAACCCAAATTGTCCAGTTTTTGACCACACGCCCTTGAAAGCAGCCAAGCGGTTCATACAGATATCGAAAAGCCGCATGATAATTGGCATGTACCATTTCTTACCACGCATCCCAATGCGGTACTTCGCGACGCTGTTATCCATTTTTTTTTTTTTTTTTTTTTTTTTTTTTAATAGTGAATACCTCACAAGAGTCCCAACTGCTCCCGTCTGGAGCCAGTGAGACTATGGCATCCCGAATTGGGGGATGTTGTGGGGCTTAAGGTAAGCGGGGAAGGGAAAGAGGAAGGTGGGGAAGTACCTGGCTATTCAGATCTAGTCACTAAACACGGCTAAAGCCATTTGGTCTACTCTTCCCATGAATCTATTATACATGGAAAACATATGCGGTTGAGGCACTTCAACTTTCTTCTTCTCTTTTGCGCTGTAACGCAGTGCTTTTTTCAGTGGATGAACACCCGTCTCGTTGGACATGACCGTCACAACAGCGTTATCCTTCCACTTGCAAACTATTATATTGTTGACTTTGTCAAGTTTCAGTATAAGGACATCGGTTCTATTGTCTCTCACGGTACCAGTACCAAAGAAACAGATTTCACCCAGCTTTGTAATAAGTTTAGCTGACGTGAAAAAAATATCAAAATATAGTGAAAAATTTGAATTTTTGAATGAACTTTTCAATGTATTTGCATAATTTAGAAGCACAGATTCCCCAAGACCCATCTCTGGAACCCTCAAGCCATCACGCCCTTGATATAAATCAACTTGGAGGCAATACCCAAGTCTATGGGCCAAAACCCATCCTTTGAATCCAAAACGGTTAAATTGTTTGCATCCGTGACGCCCAAAGTACGGATTCATAGACTCGTTTATGGATACCTCCGCCTCAATAGACTCGTCTATGTATACCTCCGCCTCAATAGATTCGTTTATGGATACCTCCGCCTCAATAGACTCGTCTATGGATACCTCCGCCTCAATAGACTCGTCTATGGATACCTTCGCCTCAATAGACTCGTCTATGGATACCTCCGCCTCAATAGATTCGTTGATGGATACCTCCGCCTCAATAGACTCATCTATGGATACCTCCGCCTCAATAGACTCGTCTATGGATACCTCCGACTCAATAGACTCGTTTATGGATACCTCCGCCTCAATAAACTCGTTAATGGATACCTCCGCCTCAATAGACTCGTCTATGTATAACTCCGCCTCAATAGACTCGTCTATGGATACCTCCGCCTCAATAGACTCGTCTATGGATACCTCCGCCTCAATAGACTCGTCTATGGAAACCTCCGCCTCAATAGACTCGTCTATGGATACCTCGGCCTCAAAAGACTCGTTTATGGATACCTCCGCCTCAATAGACTCGTCTATGGATACCTCCGCCTTAATATACTCGTCTATGGATACCTCCGCCTCAATAGACTCGTTTATGGATACCTCCGCCTCAATAGACTCGTCTATGGAAACCTCCGCCTTAATATTCTCGTCTATGGATACCTCCGCCTCAAAAGACTCGTCTATCGATACCTCCGCCTCAATAGACTCGTTTATGGATACCTCCGCCTCAATAGACTTGTTTATGGATACCTCCGCCTCAATAGACTCGTCTATGGATACCTCCGCCTCAATAGACTCGTTTATGGATACCTCCGCCTCAATAAACTCGTTTATGGATACCTCCGCCTCAATAGACTCGTCTATGGATAACTCCGCCTCAATAGACTCGTTTATGGATACCTCCGCCTAAATAAACTCGTCTATGGATACCTCCGCCTCAATAGACTCGTCTATGGAAACCTCCGCCTCAATAGACTCGTCTATGGATACCTCGGCCTCAAAAGACTCGTTTATGGATACCTCCGCCTCAATAGACTCATCTATGGATACCTCCGCCTAAATATACTCGTCTATGGATACCTCCGCCTTAATAGACTCGTTAGGGATACCTCCGCCTCAATAGACTCGTCTATGGATACTTCCGCCTCAATAGACTCGTCTATGGATACCTCCGCCTCAATAGACTCGTCTATGGATACCTTCGCCTCAATAGACTCGTCTATGGATACCTCGGCCTCAAAAGACTCGTTTATGGATACCTCCGCCTCAATAGACTCGTTTATAGATACCTCCGCCTCAAAAGACTCGTCTAGGATACCTCCGCCTCAATAGACTCGTTTATGGATACCTCCGCCTCAATAGACTCGTTTATGGATACCTCCGCCTCAATAGACTCGTCTATGGATACCTCCGCCTCAATAGACTCGTTTATGGATACCTCCGCCTCAATAGACTCGTCTATGGATACCTCCGCCTCGATAGGAGCATATTTCAGATATTGATATTGATTATTTATCGTTCAGCTCATTCAGCAATGGTCTTATTTTGCCGAACTTGTCACCTTCCGGTAATTGATTACTATCCGCAACGTGCAAATATCGAAAGATCTCTTCGAAGCGATTGCGGCGCATTGCACCCGAAACTAAAACGTTGTGCACGTCGTCTTGTGACTCCCAGAACATTCTTGCCCATAAATTGAATGAATTGGTGAATTCGTAGAAACTGCATAATAGACTGAATGTTTTACAATATTGGTAACAACATTTGTATCCATGAAGAATTCAATAAAATCGGCTGGGTGACTGCCTTCATTCAGTAGGCTGTTGACAAGTTGCTCAGGCTATAACCTGCCGATAGTGCGGTTTTGCGGCAAATCTCCATCTACCCATTTCCGTTGGTCAGGTTGAGCACCTCCCTTCGCCACTCGTTTTCTTCCACCATGAATAACGGTGAACGTCCCATTATTATCAGTTGATACACTGTTAGTAACAGTCGCGACAGCTAGAGGTGGTATTACACTTTCATTATCATTCGACACGCCACCATCATCTAAGACTATTTCTGCCTCAGCTATTAGCTGTTTCTGGCTTAGTCGGTTTGGATCATCACAGTCATCTTCATCTCCCGAATCTCCGTCAGTTTCTGGCTCATCATCGTTGGGCGGAGTTAGGTATACATCAACGGAGTTTGCTTGGATGTCATCTAAAGTGTCTAGCTCCTCCAATATCTCCAGTGCCGTGAGGGTCCTTCTTGACCTATTCGGAATACATATATTAGTTAGTGACTCATAAAGAAGACAAAATAATAAACAGTGAAAAGTTAGGTTATGGATGAAAAGAACACATATATGCCTACTGGGTCGTTTTCGACCCAGATGATTTTTGACCATGTATAAATAAAATCCTAACAAAGATTGAAGACTTTCAATGATTCTGAATTGTATGTACATATTATGTGAGTGATTTAAAAATGCAAAACGCTTCATTATCATATATACAGTAATTAGTACTTACATGTTTATCTTAGGATGACAACTCGCAAAACTGACAGCAGTCAACGGTAGTTAGAAACTTTCACTTAGTGGCCACAGATGTCACTGCAGTATGGAATATGTTATTGCTTTTGCAGAAGTACCAACCAAGATATAATTTAAGAGGGAAAAAAAATTGAATAAATAATAAAAAGTAAAGAGCAGTTGAAAGTGGTTGAGTCGTTTTCGACCCTGTGGGCGTTAATGAGTTAATACACTTTATATTGTTTGAATTTCTGGTTAGCCTAGTTATAAATCCCAACATTTTAAGCTCTTATGGAGTAATTCTCTGTTTTTATCTCTATGTGGCTTGAATCAATGATTAGTTTATGAAGTGTGCAAATACAGGGCTAAATAGTTTCGCATGTTTTCAAAAATCAGTCACACGAATTCGATTCACGCCTGGTTTCTAAGAATTTTTCATACCTCCGCAAAAACATTATTTTTGATTATAATATGCTCTTGGTTGTACATTTAATGCGGTAAACCTTCCTGCGAGTATTCAGATACTCGAACCTCACGTTCGTCTAAGCATATCAACTTATATCATACTGTAAAAAAAATGTGCAGTTTTTCTTTTCTCCAGGTAACATTAATGTGGAAACTGTACCCATCAACGCAGAACCAGGATCCCTAGAAGAAGACGGAGGGATAATTACTTATACGGAAATTGACATTGACCTTCCGGATGTCAAAAAGGAATGCTTAGATCGCTTTCAAAGAAGTTCCCAGACAACAGGTAAAATTAATGTTGTCCGTTAGAAATAAATAATTCATACTCTTTTATTTCATATTCTTTTAATAGTTCTATGAATCTGTTGCACTTGTTAAGTTTGATTCGTACTTTTTTTCAGACTTATCGACAGATATCAAGACGCATCATGTGGAAAAACGATTATCGTGTTCCAATTGTAACTACTCCTGCTTTTATAAGTCAAAGTTAGAACATCACTTGCGTATCCATACTGGAGAAAAATCTTTTTCATGTTCCAACTGCAGTTATTCATGTTCTCGGAAGAGAGATTTGACGACACACATGCTGACTCACAGTGGATATAAACCTTTTTCATGTTCTCATTGCAATTTTTCAAGTTCTCTAAAGGGAGATTTGAAAAGACACATGATGACTCACAGTGGACATAAACCATTTTCATGTTCCAACTGCAGTTATTCATGTTCTCGAAAGGGAAATTTGAAGAGTCACATGGTGACTCACAGTCGAGAAAAACCTTTTTCATGTCCCGAGTGCAGTTATTCATGTTCTCGAAAGGGAAGTTTGAAGAGTCACATGGTGACTCACAGTGGAGAAAAATCTTTTTCATGTTCGAACTGCAGTTATTCATGTTCTCGAAAGGAAAGTTTGAAGAGTCACATGGTGACTCACAGTGGACTAAAATCTTTTTCATGTTCCGAGTGCAGTTATTCATGTTATCGAAAGGAAAGTTTGACGAGTCACATGGTGACTCACAGTGAAGAAAAACCTTTTTCATGTTCCGACTGCAGTTATTCATGTTCTCGAAAGGGAAGTTTGAAGAGTCACATGGTGACTCACAGTGGAGAAAAACCTTTTTCATGTTCCAACTGCAGTTATTCATGTTCTCGAAAGGAAAGTTTGAAGAGTCACATGGTGACTCACAGTGGACTAAAATCTTTTTCATGTTCCGAGTGCAGTTATTCATGTTATCTAAAGAAAAGTTTGATGAGTCACATGGTGACTCACGGTGAAGAAAAACCTTTTTCATGTTCCGACTGCAGTTATTCATGTTCTCGAAAGGGAAGTTTGAAGAGGCACATGGTGACTCACAGTGGAGAAAAACTTTTTTCATGTCCCGACTGCAGTTATTCATGTTTTGTAAAGGGTAATTTGACGAGTCACATGGTGACTCACAGTGGACTAAAATCTTTTTCATGTTCCGAGTGCAGTTATTCGTGTTCTCGAAAGGTAAGTTTGACGAATCACATGATGACTCACAGTGAAGAAAAACCTTTTTCATGTTCTCATTGCAATTATTCAAGTTCTCTAAAGGGATATTTGAAAAGACACATGGTGACTCACAGTGGACATAAACCATTTTCATGTTCCGACTGCAGTTATTCATGTTCTCGAAAGGAAAGTTTGTCGAGACACATGCTGACGCACAGTTGAGAAAAACCTTTTTCATGTTCTGACTGCAGTTATTCATGTTCTCGTAAGGGACATTTGACGAGTCACAAGCTGAGACACGGAAAAACCCTTTTCATGTTGACGAAATAAATACGGGCCGATAACCTTATTCAAGTTCCTACTTCAATTATTAATGTTCACGGAAAGGAGAATTATTTATTTAACGCCATAAAATTCATCGGATTATAACCATATGGTGGTACACAGGAGAAAATGAGTCATAAATTACAGAACATGTAATGTGTATACAATATTATTATTGCAAGTGAAGAAGAGATAATATGTTAATAGAAGAGCAGTGAGAGAATACATAATTTAAAGACATATCTTCTAGTGTAATAATATTTGAATGAGTACTAGGTTTGTATATGACCTGACATAAATCGAGATATGAGGTGTTTATGATAATAGATAGTAATTTATATAAAATTAATTCTATTTAGGTATAGGGTGTTATAATAACAGGTATATTTTACTTAAACAGAATATTAATATGCATAAAAAGTGACTTGTAAGCAAAATATTATAATAAATTAATTAGTAGTGAGTTTATTGTTACCTTTAAAATTAATTCTCCTTGGTATAGCTGGGCAGGTTTCGCAATTTGGCTTTAATAATTCACGGCTGTCAGCGCTTTAATGATACTTTTGGATAAAAAATAATATTTTTAATAAAATAACACAAATAAGAGACAACCCTATAAGATATCTGCAGTAAATTCTCACAAGCGCCAGCTTCCATAGAAGAGGAACATTAAAAAAATCAAAAGCAGTGAAAACTAATTGTTTGAATTATTTTAGTTAACATTTTTTATTATAATCTGTAATACTATTATTCTGTAAATTTATTAATTATATAATATAATTTTTTTTTTGATTTAGTAAAATACGAGGCATATCCAGAAAGTAAGTGTACTGAATTTTTGTAGGTTACAATTTTCTTTATTGAAACATATAAATTACATGGTTACCGAAGTACATATGTAAGCTATTTTTCGACATAGTCGCCATTCCTCTCAATGCAGGTGGTGAAGCGTGGTATCAACTTTTTGATGCCTTCCTCGAAGTAGTTTCCCGCCAACCCCTTCGTCCACTTCTCCACCTCCTCCTTTACCTCCTCGTCTGTTGAAAACCTTTTTCCACCCATGTACAGCTTCAGGGAGGTAAAGAGATACAAATCTGAAGGTGCTAGGTCAGGGGAATGCGCGGGGTGGTTTAGGACATCCCATTTAAACGAAGCAAGCAGTTCCTTCGTTGCGTTGGCCGTGTGTAATCTGGCATTGTCGTGCAGCAGGCTGACTCCCTTTGTCAGCATGCCTCTCCTCTTGTTTTGAATCGCCTTCCGCAATTTTTTTAGGGTCTCACAGTATCTTGCAGAGTTGATGGTCTCCCCTTGAGGCATATATTCAATCAAAATTATGCCTTGACAGTCCCAAAACACGGATGCCATAATTTTCTTGGCTGAAATTGTGGTTTTGAACTTTTAGGCGGAGGGTGAAGAAGTGAGAACCATTTTTAAACTCGCGATACCACTTGCTCATAATCGTACGATTCATAGCTTTATCACCATATGCAGTTTTCACCAAATTATAAACCTCCAACGGAGGTTTTCCCTTCCAAACGTGATAACGGATGAAGCCGCGTATTTCGCACTTGGCGGGAGATTGTATTGACATTTTTCACGAAACGTGTTGTCGCGTCGACACTTCTCAACGTACTGACCTTGAACCGGTCTCGTTGCGGAGGGGAAGAGTCAGGCTACATGTAAGTGTAGCCAACATGTCGAAAATAAAATTCATTCGGTCGTGAGAGCCTCAGTACACTTACTTTCTGGATACGCCTCGTATGATATAGGACTCACGCAGAAACGTATCATGCGTAATATTGATTATTGTGACTGAGTTGTGGAATTATAGCCTTCTTTTAACTATATTATCTGAGAAAAGATATCCAACTGCATGCAATCTAGGTTTAAGGGAGTATCTAAATGACTCAGTCTTGAGAGGAATATGCTGACCCACAGTTAAGAAAAACCTTTTTCATATTTCCACTAAAATTATTCTCGTTCTCGAAAGGTAGAATTGCTAAGGAACATGCTTACCCACAGTGGAGAAAAGCATTTTTATTTCCCTACTACAATTATTAATGTTCTCGAAAAGAACGTTTGACCATACACAGTCTAACTCACAGTGAAGAAAAAACTTTTTCTTAGTCGTACTGCGTACATGCGGACTGACTCACGGAATAGTTTTGCAAATTATTTGGTGGTATTTAATGTTCTTGGGAAGGGTAAATTTATTTGTAATTAATATGTATCTCTACAATTTAAAAAAATGATTAGTAAAATATAAAAAAGTGTTCCTACTGAAACACGCTACGGTTGTGTTTGCCGCGCTATTTGCGATGCCACCGGCACGTTATTGTTACTGTGCGTGTAGGTAGTGCAGTGAGTGAAGCGGATACCAAATTAAGTGGGCCTGCAAGGGGCCAGTTCTATACATGTGATCAAGAAATGCCCGCTCCATTATTTCCCCGGCGGGATTGATGAGGTTCACATGGCGACGCCTGAGGCCCTAGACTGGCTAGCAGACCTAGATGTTACCCTCTGACCCCCCCACCATACGAAAGAAGAAGATTAGTAAAATACATTATAAAATTTAATATATTATTTAATAGAACATTGGATTGGATCCGCCACTTTCCTAATGACTGTGGGAGGAAACAGATTGTTTAAGTTCTTTATCCGCACTTGTTAGGACTCTTATTTATTTTATAAAAAGGAAACATAATTTATTTTTAAAATTATTCCAGACCTTCCAGTGTCCCTGCACTCATGATTTTTAGTGTTGCATACTAACATTTATAGTAACTCTCATAAAAACACACCAGAAACGTGTTTGCCTGTAATAATGAAAAAAACTTGGCTTTTTAGTATTTAAATTAATTAACGTATGCTAATAAAACATTGTCACGGTTTTTATCTTATATATAAATTTAAAGCATTTTTTATTATATATTTAATTTATTAAAATAAAAAAAATTACGCTTGTAAAATAAACCCTACTTTTATCATTCAAAAAAGGTAATTTACGTGCATGTTTAATGAAAAAACCTTTTACCAAATAAATCAATATATTTTTAAAAAGGCATTATATCGTATACGACAAAATATTATGAGTAAAGGTATTTTTTGTAAATTAGTTTTTGTCGTAGGTATATAATGAAATGCCATTTTTAATTGCTGTGGCTCAGTTTTTTTGTGCAGATAGAAAAATAATAGCGCATGTTTCCTTTATATCCAACAAAGACATAATACACAGTTGCTGTTTCAGAGTGCAAAAATTTTACCTGTTAAGGCTGTTCAGTGGCAAAAAATCATAATTCAGTATATATTTACCACGCAGCATAAAGAGAAATTAGAACATAAAAACAGCACTAAATTCGGGTTAACAGTTCCGAAATTTAATAATAAATACGGACAGAGAACGTTTGAATACAACATACCGAAGATATTTAATTTATTACTTGACACTATAAAGCAAGGCTGCCCAACCCCAGGCCCGCGGGCCACAATGTGGCCCGCGAACGAATTATAAGTGGCCCGCGTGAATTAAAAAAACCCGCCAATCCGCCAATTTGAAAAAGTGTCGCGGGCCCGCGGTAAAACAAACAATGCAGATTGCGCGCGGTCACCAGTGATGCTAACGAAAGCGATTTATCGCTATTTAGGCTACTCAGAACGAGAATCAGCGACGAATTGCGTGCGCGGAATTTATTCTATTATTATTATTGTGGGGAATTATGTTTTATAGAAATTCTCTAACAACCCCCCCCCCTCCATGGATTTCAAATATTTTATTTGTAGGGAGTTATATTTTATAGAAATTCCCTAACAACCCCCCCCCCCATGGAAATAGGAACTGTCAGATATTCAGTGGCCCGCCAGTGATTAAAAATCGTCAATTTCGCCCAACTGTTAAAAAGGTTGGGCAGCCTTGTTATAAAGCAATGGTCTATGAATAAGGTAAAATATATGGTGAAAAATTGGCTATCGGAAAAAGATTTTTTTATTTTAATATGTATGAAAAGTGTTGAATCTGTAGATTTAAGATGTAAATTATAACTTCTAAAAAGTATATGTAACTTAACTTTAAGCACCTGTTGACAAGCCAATGCAATTGGCTTAGCAGGATTTGTTTGTTGATATGTATTAACTATTCATTCAATAAAAATAAAATAAAAACAAATGGCGCTGTTTTACTTTATTTCAAAAATGCCTATTTATCCAACAGATTAAAAAAGCATGTTTTGTCCTCTCACAGGTGACATCTATGTACATAATATAGGTATATAGAAACACACGCTTATTTGAATGCGTTGTGTCAAAATTTCAAAGCAATCGGTCTAGAACTTTCGGAGATTTAAGAATTCGAATAAACGAACATTAACATTTTCATTAATATTGATAATAAAAATGCAGTTGTTTTTATTTACATAATTTCTTATAATTTAAATAAATTATGTACAAAATAAATTTAAAAACATTATTTACACATAAAATGTATTTTTACGATAATTTATTTCAGCCATTTTGAAATATGATTATAATACATATACGTAACTTATTTCACATAATAAAAAGCCAGGATTTTTGACCCAGGTTCATTTCTCTTAATACGGTAAAATTATTCATAACATCTGGGTTTTTTATTTACGTAATTTAGAGTGTGTCCGATTAGAGCAGCTATAGGCAGACTGATGGAACCTAAGCACAAGCCAATTACTAAGGATGGGTTGTTTCGGAGTATTTGAACAATTCATCCAATTTCAACGGTCATTTCTGGGATCTGTAAAAGTCCAATTCAAGTTCTGTTATTATATCATTATAGGCTAGTTGCTTGACAAAACTGAAATAAAACAGAACTTGAAAAAATCTTTCACAGAACTTGAAAATGAACGTTGAAATTTGATGAATTGTTCAAATACTCCGAAACAACCCGTTCTTAGTTTAGTGGTCGCGCTTTCGGAGCATCTGGGCCGAAGACTTGGAATAAACTTCCTCCGGAACTAAGATCCATAACAAGTCCAACAGAATTCAGGTCTTAACTAAAAACTTACCTTTATAAGCTGTCATACCCTTAAATTAAATATTCCATTCCTGAGAGAAAGTCAAATTATATCCAATTTTACAATTATGTCCTAAATCCTGTATCTAATTTCGCTAATAAACAATTAGTTGAAGTTAATTAAGTGTTAATCTTAATTGACCTACCAGATAAGTATTTTGGTGTATATAATCTCCATATATAGTTAGAAATAACATAGATCAATGAAATGTTTAATGTATTTTTACAGCGCCCTTGAGAAGATTTGGCACGAAAAAGGCGCCTTACAAATCATCCGAATATAATAATAAATATTAAAGATTTTTTTGCCAATTTGACAATAAATTATTTTATTAAAATTATTTTTTTGCATTTCTATCTTCTCGTATGTGAATCACGTTTTCTTTTGTTATGTTGATATACATACCCGCAAATTTGACATGGTTATTCTTCTAAAATGTAATTATTAATTTTCGCATTAATTAATAATTACGTAAAATAATAATATTAAACGGCACTATATTTCAAAATCGTAAAGGCTAAAAGTTTTTGTCTACGGTCATTATGTTAAATGAAATGTTTGTTTTTTTTTCGAAATGCAAATTCAAAACCACTTCAATGGCAATATTATTCACCGTGTTGTCATTGAGTTCTCTGCGTGGCTTTAGTAAGGCCGAAGTTCAGTTCAGCAGCTCAGGGCCTCCTAGCCGAGACTCCAGCAAAGTCTCCCACCAGCGCCATCGCCTTTGTACTTTGCACTTTGGCCATTGGCCGTGTCAGGTCACCGCACTTCTTCGGCTGATGCCCAGCTTTACGTCGCCGAACGGAGAAACATATCTCGAACGCAACTGAAAATTCTTCATCCACCGCCCAGCATCATGCCGCCGGGCAGGGAACGCGTACTTGTTTAAAAATTACTTTGACGCGATTGATTTGTTACAATATCTGTAATCTGAAATGTTGGTATCGAAGTGTAAAGAATTTGTCGTAGTTGCTTTGGTAAGAACATCATAAAAAAGTTATCAAAATTTACCAGTCATACCAATACTATTTAGTTTGACGACCCGTTTTCCCAATCATACGTTTTTAATCATTTGTGACTATAACATGTCCAAAATTGAATGGAATAATCTAGAAATGTTAACTAACAGAGACCGACGTTCACTCACCTTAATTAACTTCATATATTTTGCTCAATTTAACCAGTTACCTGACAAATATGGATTCATTTTGGACCTCGTTCTCTGTAACACCCTAGCAATAGCAGCGGTGGAATCGGTTGTTGGAAACAGTAAGTGCGATTGTTGGAATCCTATACTTTTAAAGACTCCGGTTAATACAAAATTGAAGTCAAAAAATAGGAAAACCTTACAAGAACAATTAGTAGAATCTAAAATCAGAAAAAATAATTCCATTGCTTCAAAAAATAATGCCATCGCTTCATACTATCAAGATACATTAAAGAATAAGGGTTCCAATATATGTAATTGTAACAAACCAACAATCCCATTTAACTGTCTTGAACAAGTGCAGTCACCCCCTGTTGCTCTTGATGACTTTTCTGATGAATGAGGATCATCTTCTACTTGAAGAGTTTCTACCTTAGTTTTATGTTGTGCGTCTAATAATAGGCAATAACCCTATCCAGTATTGGATCTTGAGTTTGGTATTGCGCGTCTAATGCAACATAATCTGAATCCAACATAAGTCGATGACTTTCTATATGATATGTAGAATTGCACCTTACTTTAGATTTATCTTGAGATTACATTTAACTGTCTTGAACAAGTGCAGTCACCCCCTGTTGCTCTTGATGACTTTCTGTATGATATGTAGAATTGCACCTTACTTTAGATTTATCTTGAGATTACATTTAACTGTCTTGAACAAGTGCAGTCACCCCCTGTTGCTCTTGATGACTTTCTGTATGATATTTAGAATTGCACCTTACTTTAGATTTATCTTGAGATTACATTTAACTGTCTTGAACAAGTGCAGTCACCCCCTGTTGCTCTTGATGACTTTCTGTATGATATGTAGAATTGCACCTTACTTTAGATTTATCTTGAGATTACATTTAACTGTCTTGAACAAGTGCAGTCACCCCCTGTTGCTCCTGATGACTTTCTGTATGATATGTAGAATTGCACCTTACTTTAGATTTATCTTGAGATTACATTTAACTGTCTTGAACAAGTGCAGTCACCCCCTGTTGCTCTTGATGACTTTCTGTATGATATGTAGAATTGCACCTTACTTTAGATTTATCTTGAGATTACATTTAACTGTCTTGAACAAGTGCAGTCACCCCCTGTTGCTCCTGATGACTTTCTGTATGATATGTAGAATTGCACCTTACTTTAGATTTATCTTGAGATTACATTTAACTGTCTTGAACAAGTGCAGTCACCCCCTGTTGCTCTTGATGACTTTCTGTATGATATGTAGAATTGCACCTTACTTTAGATTTATCTTGAGATTACATTTAACTGTCTTGAACAAGTGCAGTCACCCCCTGTTGCTCTTGATGACTTTCTGTATGATATGTAGAATTGCACCTTACTTTAGATTTATCTTGAGATTACATTTAACTGTCTTGAACAAGTGCAGTCACCCCCTGTTGCTCCTGATGACTTTCTGTATGATATGTAGAATTGCACCTTACTTTATATTTATCTTGAGATTACATTTAACTGTCTTGAACAAGTGCAGTCACCCCCTGTTGCTCTTGATGACTTTCTGTATGATATGTAGAATTGCACCTTACTTTAGATTTATCTTGAGATTACATTTAACTGTCTTGAACAAGTGCAGTCACCCCCTGTTGCTCCTGATGACTTTCTGTATGATATGTAGAATTGCACCTTACTTTAGATTTATCTTGAGATTACATTTAACTGTCTTGAACAAGTGCAGTCACCCCCTGTTGCTCTTGATGACTTTCTGTATGATATGTAGAATTGCACCTTACTTTAGATTTATGTTGAGATTACATTTAACTGTCTTGAACAAGTGCAGTCACCCCCTGTTGCTCTTGATGACTTTCTGTATGATATGTAGAATTGCACCTTACTTTAGATTTATCTTGAGATTACATTTAACTGTCTTGAACAAGTGCAGTCACCCCCTGTTGCTCCTGATGACTTTCTGTATGATATGTAGAATTGCACCTTACTTTAGATTTATCTTGAGATTACATTTAACTGTCTTGAACAAGTGCAGTCACCCCCTGTTGCTCTTGATGACTTTCTGTATGATATGTAGAATTGCACCTTACTTTAGATTTATGTTGAGATTACATTTAACTGTCTTGAACAAGTGCAGTCACCCCCTGTTGCTCTTGATGACTTTCTGTATGATATGTAGAATTGCACCTTACTTTAGATTTATCTTGAGATTACATTTAACTGTCTTGAACAAGTGCAGTCACCCCCTGTTGCTCCTGATGACTTTCTGTATGATATGTAGAATTGCACCTTACTTTAGATTTATCTTGAGATTACATTTAACTGTCTTGAACAAGTGCAGTCACCCCCTGTTGCTCTTGATGACTTTCTGTATGATATGTAGAATTGCACCTTACTTTAGATTTATCTTGAGATTACATTTAACTGTCTTGAACAAGTGCAGTCACCCCCTGTTGCTCTTGATGACTTTCTGTATGATATGTAGAATTGCACCTTACTTTAGATTTATCTTGAGATTACATTTAACTGTCTTGAACAAGTGCAGTCACCCCCTGTTGCTCCTGATGACTTTCTGTATGATATGTAGAATTGCACCTTACTTTAGATTTATCTTGAGATTACATTTAACTGTCTTGAACAAGTGCAGTCACCCCCTGTTGCTCTTGATGACTTTCTGTATGATATTTAGAATTGCACCTTACTTTAGATTTATCTTGAGATTACATTTAACTGTCTTGAACAAGTGCAGTCACCCCCTGTTGCTCTTGATGACTTTCTGTATGATATGTAGAATTGCACCTTACTTTAGATTTATCTTGAGATTACATTTAACTGTCTTGAACAAGTGCAGTCACCCCCTGTTGCTCTTGATGACTTTCTGTATGATATGTAGAATTGCACCGTACTTTAGATTTATCTTGAGATTACATTTCATTTTTTTATTAGTTTCAATGACAAAGTTTGTACACATTGTAAGTATAATATACATATTAATTAGTTTCAATGACAAAGTTTGTACACATTGTAAGTATAATATATACATATAATTTTTATTTTTCGTCATCACTAAGGTTCCCTATTTTGAGGCGGTAGTTTTTTAACATTAAATTATTAATAGTTAACTTTTAACGTTAAGATAACTTGATACTAAATACTAAACTAAATAAGTAGTTTTTTAACATTTGTATTTAGTTTCAAGTTATCTTTACATCATCTTCACAATGTGTGTAATCAATTTCTTACAATTAAACTGATTGATCAGTTTTGTAGGATCTAAGTAAGAGAAAATAATGTACAAATAAAAAAATAAAACTGAATAAACATATATATAAAAAAAATATATTTATATCAATTCGTTGTCTCAGCCATGTTTTTACTTTTGTTTTATATAATTACTGTTATTTTTTTGTTTGAATTGGTAGATCATTGTATAGTATTATTGCTTGCACACCTGTATTTTAAAAATAAAAATATGTTTATTGAAGATGATTTATTTTAATACATAAAAATATTAGTACCTACCTACCTCCACGAGGAGATGGGTTTGAAGGAAGTTTCAAATATAATATGTCCAATTTTTTTAAGGTTATCGACAGGGGTACTTGACTTGAGGTAGAGAATTTGTCTTTCAATAAAACTATGTTCTGTAATAATGTATTTTTTAAATAAAAACATGGGATGCATAATAATTTGCAGCATGTATTGTCAAAATGAGTGGTAATAGGTAAGTATAAAATGAATAGTTAGATCCCTGTTATTATTGGCAGTGTTACAGCAAGTGCGAGTACACCAGTTTCAGTGCTCCGGTGTTTGGAAACATTTGGTGTCATTCATACCAACGAGACTCTCCCAGTAGTACTGGATGCACTACTAAAGTAGACTCCCAAAACACGTATTAATGAAGTTGTGTAGTTCGTTATCAACAGTCTGTGCAATGTCCTCCTCAGCAATATTGACAGGAACTTGTTGGTCCGGAGGTTGGGGTGCTTCCATGGGGTAATCATCTTCATTCTCCTTCCTTGCAATGTTGTGTAGTACTGCAGTAGCCACGACAACCCCCTCAACGCGGCATAAGGAAAGCCTTATTGGCAAGAATAGCACAGGGAACCTACGTTTCCACACACCAAAGCAACGCTCAATGCAATTTCGGGTTCTAATTTGGGACTCATTATACAATCGTTCCACTTCTGTTACGGGATTGCTCAATGGTTTCCTTAAATATTTGATTCGTGGATAGCCGCTGTCACCTACTAAGGTCTTGTCACCAAATTCTCCTCGTTCAAATCTGCTTTTAAGTGAAGAGTTATTGAATATAGTCGAATCATGAGCAGAACCTGGCCATCACATTCTTAAGTACGAGTTTAGCATCACACGCAGCTTGGACATTCAAAGAAAAATAACCTTTGCGGTTGCGGTAAGTTTCTGCTTGGTCTCCTCCGGGTGACTGAATCCTGACATGGGTGGAGTCAATGGCACCGATGACCTTTGGGAATCTAGCAATTCTGTAAAAGTACTGAACTCCGTCACTGTTCATGGTTATGTAATCGTTTCTCAAGGAAGCGATTATTTTGGTAACTCTCCATACAACGATGCATGCCGTCGACTTGGAGACTCCCGTGAAGTCGCCAGCAGCTTGCAGCTTGATCCCAAAGCGTAGAATCGCAGTGTCGGTAACAACTGCTGTGCGGGCGTAACTGGTTGGTTTCGATGTGTCGCCGGCACTAATTGAGCTTCAATGCTATTTAAAATTTGAGCCACGGTTCTCTTTGACAACCGAAATCTCATTTTAAAATCGATGTCCGCATAATAATTAAAATAATCCGGTCTATGCATAAAAACACGTGGACGTCTGCGTATTCCCGCAGCTTCGTCTTCACTGCTGCTGCTATTAGATGACGACGATGGCGTGTCATCTTCAAGCATTGCCAAACGCCCATCCTCACTTTCACTGCTCGATGATAAATCCATATCACAAATGCAAATAATTTAATACGGTATCGTAATTAAAATAGTGCACGGTTCCAAATAAGCGATCGTCGGGCAACAACCAAATGCAACTAACTTACTGACAGCTGTCAAAAAACATTTGAGCGCCAACAAATCGGATCGTTTACCATTTAACTGGCCAAAATCACTGCATTAACCGAAACTTGGCCTACGGATAACCTGACGAACGTTTATAAAACGGAAAAATCAGGCGGTTAACCAAATATTTGTTACGGTAAACCAAAAACGGTATCAAGCGTAACGAACGGACGTTTATAAAACTGGCCCTTAGAACATCATAAAAAGTTATCAAAATTTACCAGTCATACCAATACTATTTGGTTTAGCGAACCGTTTTCCAAATGACAAGTTTTGAATCATCTGTGACTATAACATGTCCGAAATTGAATGGAATAATCTACAAATGTTAACTAAGAGAGACCGACATTCACTCGCCTTACAACCCTAGAACCGTACCCTGGGGTACAAATTTAAAAAAAAATTGAAAATTTGCGATAACTTTTTCGTTTCACAACGGATCTTTTCTTGCCGCCGCGTATTTGCAAGTGGGGGGGAGTCGCTTCGAAGCATCAGTCGAGCGGGAGTCCTGCTAGTGTGTGGTCGTGGCAAAACGAGCGTGGGGCGCTCCAGTACCCCTGGGTTCGGTTAAGGTAATTATTTTCATTACTATGATTTTAATGTTTTTGCGAAATAAAGCATGTTATTGTGCTATTTGATACGTGTTTCTTTATTTGAATGTTATTTTTATTTGCATAATAACCTTACACATAACTTTTTTTGGAAAAAATGTGTAATTATTTATTATATTTAGGTATTTTGCATTTAGTTGCGCGTAACTTCAATAATTATTTTTTTTTAGATGGCTTTACGTCAAAATCTATCGCAAGATGAAATTCAACGCCTTCTTCTGTATGCTGATGATGAAGAAGATGTGGTTCTTGGGGATGAATTGGAAGATGAACCTGATGAAATTATTGCTGACTTTATGAATACATCAATGTTTGCTTTTCATAACGAACTTACTTTACTATCATATTATGTGCCTCCAAAGCTAAGCAAAAAAAAAAAAAAGTGCTTATGCTTTCCACTACACACTTCCAACCAGACCAAGAAAAATCTGTTGATTTACCAGAAATAATAAGTTTTTACAAACAAACCAAGGGGGGTGTGGATACGTTTGATCAACTTTGTCATACATACAGTGTGTCTCGTAAAACTCGTCGCTGGAGCCTTTGTGTCTTCTATGTAATTTTGAATATCATCGGAATCAATTCTATGATATTACTGCATTCATCTAACGCTACCGGAAAACAAGTTTTCAAGAATAGACAAACTTATCTGAAGACTTTAGCTTTTGACCTTATAAAACCTCACTTGGAGGATCGATTTTTATACAAAACTTTGCTGATGCATCTCCAAGAAAGTATTGGCGGAATATTAGGAAAAAAGCGGTCTTATGATGCTACAACCCCTTCAAAATCAAAATCTGGAAGATGTTCATTTTGTCCCAGGTCAAAAGATCGTAAGTCACGCGCTCAATGTCAGACATGTAAACGTTTCATATGTTTAGAGCACCAAACAAAGATTTGCCAAAATTGTTAAGAAAAGTTACTTTTAATTAAGCCTTATTGTATTATGTAAGACTGAAATAAGTGCCATAACAGTCTATGTAAGTTAATTTTGAATAAATGTTTTTTCTCACGTAAAAAAGATGTTTTATTTAATGGGGTACTCCAGTACCCCTGGGTACTGTTAGTGTATGATCTATGATGGGTACGGTTCTAGGGTTAACTTAAGAGAGACCGACATTCACTCGCCTTACTTAACTTTAACCAGTTACCTAACAAATAAAAATGCATTTTAGACCTCGTTCTCTGTAACACCCTACCTTATATATCACTTAGCGATTAAACATTTAGTTAAAGAAGATGCTCATTCCAAATCATTGATCGTAGAACTAGAATTTCCAATAATGCACCTTCTCGAACAATAACATTGTTATAGCAGAATACGCAGAAATTAACGAGCGAAAGAAATCGACTGATCAATCGTGAGTAGCGGATGTTAATGCAGCGTTAAAATCGGGTTTTTTATAATTGAACTGATCTAGGAGTAAAACTATTTAAATTAAAATTTTAAAAACTAAGTTAGTTCTTCGAAACCGTCAGAATGCCCTCAGTAAAAAAGACTTTTAAAAATCTACATGGCTCTTTGAAAAATCGCTCTTAAGATACGGAATTATCAGATGGGGCAGTGCAAATGACAATATCTTAAAACAACTTATTAAAACCCAAAAAGCCACAATAAAAATTATTCTGAAAGTTCCCGTAAGAACTAGTATTACGTCGCATTTATTCGTAACCACCAAATGTAAAATTTTACAGGATGCACAAAAAACCTCGTAGTAAAAAAAAATGAAAGACGGCTCATTCTTTTTATTTATGTTTCAAACATATAATATAATTTCGAAATTTATTTTCAATCGTTAAACTTTTCTAAGTTAAGGCTTTCTATTTCAAATCGGAGTCAGGAAATTTACATAAAACCGAGAATGGAGACACGTATTTTACAAAAGAAACATACTTTTCTGCGAACAGTTTTATGAACAACCTAGCAGAAGATTTGGGAGATAGGAATTTTACATTCACAAAATAAAACACAACGATGTATGTATATGTCGAGGCAGTATATTTTGATGCATTTTTAATGATTTTAATTATGCGGAAGGCTATCGTAAAAGGAGTGGTAATTCTTTTCTAATGTCTGTTTTAAGTCTTGTAAAAGCTGGCACTTTTCCTTCCTTTCTGTATACAGGGCTGGCAAATCTTTTAATTGGAAGCCTTTTATGTTAAGAATTCTTTCCAATATTGGGTTCCAGTTCCTATGAGTATGCCTTGATTTATAATAATATCAGCTGCAGAGGTTGCATCACACTTTCTTGCTTATTATCTGGTGACTAAACCTCCCGAGCTTCTCCCGTGCTCGGTTTGCGTATCGAGGTCGTATAAGGTCGGGTGTCTCATGTTCAGAAGAGGCAATGATATTCCCATGCTGCAGGAAGGATCGAACCTGAGTAGAAGGGAATTATTTTCGCTCTGTGGCAAGCTGACGGGGCACTACCCCGTATGTGGATGGCTAAGGATAGCCTGCAGCTTCATGAAGAGGGAGTGTCAAGGCCAGACGTGGGATGATTACGTAGGTGACAGGGCCCAAAAAATGGCTGAAGAGCTTCTGGTGAGATTGCGAATTGATGATCCTGTACAAGGAGAGTGGCTAGTCCCCGAATCATTAGGCGGTGCCAGAGTTTACTGTGATGCGAGTAATCTGGCCCTTGGAGTTACCGTAAAAATTGAGGGGAGAACTGTTGAAGATGCCGCATGGCTGGGGAAGACCACTGATGTATTGCACATCAACATAGCGGAGCTAGATCCTGTCTTTAAGGAATTAAACCTGGCTCTCAAGTGGAATCTTCAAACTCTGGAGATCATTACAGATTCGGCGACGGTTTTGTGCTGGGTGCGATCTACACTGACCGGGAGTAGTCGTGTCAGAGATGCTCGTTAAGTGACGATTGGGGTTGGTGAAGGAGATTGTAGAAGAATTTGATCTGACATTGTCGATCACCCTTGTAGAGTCCTGTAGAAATAAAACTGATGTACTTACTAGGGTTTGCAAGACCCAGCTAATTTCACGGTAAAACTATTACACCGTAAATAAATTCCCTCAGTCAAAAACACAACCAGCGCGCACGGTTCACCGGCCAATACTGAATTAAGGAGTTTCGAAGTATTCGCGAGTAAAAATTGCACCATGGTGTTACGCAGTTTCCTAATTTGTGTTTATCTAAAAGGTTAATTTTTTTTAAATTTGCGAGTTTTACTAGTCGATGCGGGACTAATTTTAACACCAGACGGCATTAAAAACGTATTTTCGAAAAATTTGGAGTTACGAAGTCTACGAATTAATGCGACGAATATATATTGACCTCTTCCCAAAGTATGTTGATCCAGTAAGAAGTTGTTAGACTAAGATGATCCACCTTTAACACCATATAACTTGGCTATTATGGAATACATAAGAAAGCTCGAACAATTGGGCATTATAAACATTATAGGGGCAGCAGATCTTCAACCTGTTGACTGTGGGAAATCCGGAACCTTACTAACAAATCTCGGTAAAATATGTACACAAAATTTAAAAAAAAACATTGTTTCTAAAATAAAATTTAGTGCAAGCGATTTGGACACTTACCTTTATTTCAGTTTCTTTATACATAAGTATTAAAATCGCTTTAAAAACTAAGGGCAAACACATTACTATCCTATTAGTCGTTAACCCTTAAGTAGGCAAGGATATCAAAATTTAAATTTTAATAGTTAAACCGCGTTATTAGGTTTCTGGGTCTAAAAGAGTTCTTGAAAAAAATAGCAAAAAAATTATGTTTTTAAATTTTCAGTAATGTGAGAGTTCAAATGTTAACTACGATACGATATAAATGAAAAATTGTAGCGAATAAGTAGTTATCTGTATTTACTTCAAATAATTACAAAAACAAGAATATTTCAACTTTGTTTTTAAATGAAAGAGTTTTCGTTTTTTCCAATAAAATCATAGAATATATTGGCATTGCAGCCCTTACAAACCCCTCTTTACTGTTTTCTGTTCCCTGCTTTACTACATTACACAGGATCAATACTTAATTGATTCTCGTGCCGCAGTTTGTCCTAATTTTCTCTACAATTGGCAATATATTTTACCAGAATAATCTTAATAACTATTGTCAAAGTGCAAAAATTTACGAATTTGTTGATTACGCTTCAAGAGTGGGTTGTAGGGCAGAATGGTGATTTGCTGGAAAACGGCTCTCTAAAACGGCTTAATACTACCTTTCGTATGTCATTATCAGACTTCATATTCTTTGTTACCAATTAATGGACTATTATTTTTCAATCTGCCTATTTTTTTTTGTAGTTGTTGTAGGCATTCGACCATAAAAAATAAAAACATTGATACACCATACAACCCACTTTTAAAACTTGGATTTATGATTATCGCGTTAATAACGGCTTTCCACAATATTTTTAATTTAAAATATGTTTATAATACACACATCTGTAGAAGTACGGCCTCTTATTATCGTTATGCTATCTGTGGATATTAACAATTAAATAAATACTTCATCTTGCACCAAATTTTCAACACATTTCACAGTTTTTTACTTATTCCGGGATGGAAGCCCCCGGAGATGGCGGTGAAACAATAGGCTCCCTGTTTTACGGCGTATATATTTCGAAAATGCCATCAAAATTTTTCATTAACCATTTCGTCCCGGAGAGAAAAAAATCACATAAGATCCGAAGGGGGGTCACTAGGGTCCCCCAATTTGTTTTGCTTATTAAAGGATGTTAATGGCATAATATTGCGTTTATTTGTTTTAGTAATAATTAGGGGGGAGTATATTCAACGTGTTTCAGAAGTCATTATCTAAATAATTCCATAAATAAAGTCGTAGATAATATTCTAATGAATTTAGATAATAATGCGCCTTTTCCCATACAAAACAGGGAAGGCGGGCCGATAACGAGCATAACTCCTCGATTCTGAATCTCGACTGGCGATTGGCGATTACAGCGTGGCTAGTTTGTTGCACAGGGTGGTCCGTAAATGATGGATATATTTATAAATATATATTTTTTAAGTTTTAAAAACCTACCACTACTAAACCAGGTACGGATGTTATTCCGAATATAATGGAATTTTTAGATGTAAGTGAAGGTTATAATTCCTAATTTATGGTTTTATATAGTACATTTACATTTAGGGTTAAATCGTAGTGTTTGCCTTACCATAAATAATGGGTTCGTTTGTATGTCAAGGGGTTCGAAATAAAACGAATTTTCGGAAAATAGTGAAAAAAACAAGGTATTTTTAAAACTTAAACGTGGAGTAAATTATTTTTAATTGTAACCTCAGATATTCCTGTTTTTGATTTTTCTATGTAAATACACCACGACAGTCCCAACTGCTCCTAATCATCTGGAACCAGTGCGACTATGGCATTCCCAAATGGGGGATGTTGGAGTGGCGGCTCGTAACTTTTAGGTGTACTAGAGTGATAATATTTCAATTAATAGTAGACCCAAAAGTCACGAGCCGCTACTGGTATGTTGTAAGGCTAAAGGTAGTGGGGAGGGTAAGGAAATGGGGAAGAGGAAGGTGAGGAAATTTCTGGCTATTCAGATCTGGTCACCAAACAAGGTAAAAGTCATTTCAAGCAACATTCGAAATGAATTCTGGTCAGTAAATTGTGAAATATCACAAAGTAATCTATTAAAATTTACTTGCGCACACCGGGATTGGAACCCGCGACCTCCAGTTTACTAGTCTAGAGCCTTACCTCTCGACAACAGATGCTGTAATATTTATGAAAAAATATATATAATATCAAGTTGCAGGGCGGTAGATGCTTTCAGTATTGCCCTAATAAAAGACCACCATGTAGAATCCAAACGTTGCTTGAAATGACTTAAGCCCATATGGTAACTAGATTTGAATATGCATGTACTTCCACCTTTGTCTTTCCCATATCCTCCCCCTCCCCATCCCCACTATCTTCAGCCTCACAAAATACCCCAATTGGGGATGCCATAGTTCCACTGGATAGGACTGTTGGGGCTCTTGTGCGGCTTTCACACATATTAATTAAAACCATAGAATTTTATGATCTTATTTAAAACATTGCTAAATATGCCGTAAGAAACTGCAATAAATACATGCCGACTGATTACATAAATTCTAATATTAAAAGTACAGAATAAATATTTTACAACCCTGAAATAGATATTAATTTAAAAACACCATTTCATAAGTATGAATGAACTACTAACCAGTCTGAAGATGCCCATAGCAGGGCGAAACTAGTCCGGTTTTGTAGAAAATTATTTACCACGAAAATTTAGAGAATTAGCAACTAAAACCCAATATAAAATTTAACAGACGTTTGCGATAGACTTTTTAACCATATAGTACTCTGTTTTTATTCAAGTTCCTTCAAATAACTTAAAAATGTAAACAAAATATGTGTCTCTTTCTGACCGATTTCTTTTCCATGTGAGAAACAGAGACAGACATAATTTTAATGTTGACTTTAAACATGAAACATTTACCGGATGCACGCCAGACAGGCCGATCTTAGTCCGGCAAGTGAACATTTTAGCATCGCAAAAGGAAATACCAGTAGTGCAGTGTAAGCGACCGGGAGTTAGCCCTTTCCATAAAATGCAACTTTTACGGTCAAGTTCGCAGCTCGCTGGATCGTTCACGGTGGAGAGCGGAGAGTAGGGATGGGGACGGGGGAATTTTAGCCGATGCTACGAAGCTAAGGTGCGGGGCAGGGGACAGGAATTTTGCCGGAATTTTGTACAAATTATTTAATATCTAAGAAACTAGAACAAAAATATATATTTTTTAAATGTAGATCGATAACCAAATAGTTTTTTTAGGCTTAACTAAATTACAGAGTATGTGGTGTAAAAAACAACTTAGATATAGCATAAAACTCTCGTTAGTGTAAGTGTGTTCCCCCTGTCCGGTACGGGAGTGTTAATGGGTCTAAAAGTAGAATACCGACTCACTTAAACAATTGCAATAATCTAAGGAAGCTACAAAAACAGTAAGTACTCACAAATTCTCTTTTTTCATGTAAATTTGACGTATTGTAATTTTTCAAGTGTCATATTTTTTAAAAGGCGCAAAATACAACATTTAATATGCGTTCCTTTTCCAAACGGTTAGCACTAACGTCATGTTGTTTACTAGCGGCATCTTTATGCAAGTTTGTGTGAGATAATTCATTGTCTTTACGGGCTCTGACTAAGTGGGAGAGTGGACGTTTTTTCATATGGCACGTTTGGTAATTAAACCGAAAATTACCATCTCACGCCAGGTCATTTGTTGGTTTGGTAAAATCTGACGTTTTAAGTGAAAACAAGTCAAGTTTTTCAGTGTTCCTACCTTAAGGGGTATTAACACGTTGAACGCCATTGTTAAAATGAAGAAACATTACCATTTTAAATTTGGAAAAAAAATACTCAGATGGCATCGGCGACCATCAAAACGTATTCCTTTTTTTTTACCAAAATTTTCCATGAACATCAAGAAAATTAACTGCGGTCACCGGTGACCGTCATGGCACTATGGGAGAAAAATGACGATTTTCGTTATGAGGAGTAAACAAGTTTGGTACCGTTTTTTATTTTTATCTTTAGATCAAACAGATAAAAAAATCTTTTTAAGGAAATTAACAATACCATCGCTTTTCTGCGTATAAACACGTAACCATTCACACGTTGTCAAATCAAAGATATTCTATCTATGTGTTGTGTTGTAAAGTTCCAAACAATAATATTATTTTTCTCTTTGTAGATCAATATTATGATTTATCCATGGCAGCCGGAAAAAATACTCCAAACAAGGTATGCTTCAAGTAACGAATAAATGAAAAAAGATTATTGTTTAGTTGTTCTAAATAACACAGAATAATTTAACAAATATATAAATAAATAAAAAAATTACTTTTATTTCTCGAGGTCAATTTATTAATGATGTTATTAATATGTATAGATATTCTATCAAATTTAAAATTAAGAAATTTACCAAATAAATCCACCTTCGATTTTCTCGAAAACGAAAGCTCAAATAAAAAAAGTCATAACCCAAAATTGACAATAAATGAAAGGTTATTCACAAGTTATCCCTTTATAGGACAACTTTTTTTTAAACGATACGCCCTTAATGGTTTTATTTATGTATTCTATATTCATTTTGATGAACAGAAAAAAACTTTTTTTTTCTAAGCTTTTTTGAAATTTTCGATTTTCCAGCGGGTTTTTTTCTGACCGGTGTCCATTTAAAAAAAATGATATAAAATTATTGTTTTCATTACAAAACGGCAGGTTGGTAAGGAAAAATGTACTTTTATTTATTTGCGTTACAGGGAAATAACTGCTTTGATAATTTTATAGAGAAACTGACCAGGACGCGATTTTCGTAAATTTACTCAACATGTGCGAACTTCGGGCGGTTGGTTCGATTCAAGACCTCTGTGCGTTACTTCAGAATGATTACAACCCAAGGGCTTATAACTTGTAAACATAAAGAAATATAAACCTTAATGTTGCAGGTCTCAAAACTATCCGTTTTTAGCTTATGACCTATAAAGGGTTTTACCGTTTATACCACGAGTTTCCGAACACCGTGTAAAACAAACTATATGTATCGGAAATGTTCCTCAACACTAATGACAACAGCAAGTGAATGATGAAACATTTATAAAAAATGTCAAATTAAATGCTTTACCAAAATAGTAGGTTCTGCAAATAAGTAATACCTATTTACTAAGTTGTTTGTTTTACTTAATATTTCACATTCATATTATACGTTCATTGCATTGCGACAAACGCACATGTGACGTTATATTTTAACAAGTTCATTAATGTACAACTACCGCCCTCTAGTGACAAAAAAATGAAGACATTTTGACAGTTTGCGAAATTTCGCTATCATTTAACAAGCGCTTAACGGAATTATATCTGCTTTAAGCACGTAACGAAATGTATGATTGCATGAAGCCATTTCGACAACAATTTTCAATGAGTAAAGATTTAAAAAAAAATCTTAAGTTATGATTTGTCGGTTCAGTTATGCAAGGAGAAAAATACTAACATTTTAAAATATCAGAGGAAAATCGTCATCAGTCAAATCACTGGAATTTTTTCTGTCTACCCAGGTAGTACGTTCTCGAGCGGTTGAAGTATCTAGCGGTTGTGTTTACCAAATAATTCTAGTAGGTACAAGGTGCGATCTCCGTATAGTAAACAAAAAATAAAATGTTCTAGAATGCACTAGTAGCTGCTTCTACAGTTCTACAGTTTAGACAGTGAATGTAGAAGTGTAAAAATATTATTTGAAAAAATAATTAAATATATTACTGTACATATATTCACATATATTTTGTTATTCGTGTTAGAAGCATGACATAATTATCTTTTTTACACATATATTTACATTTAACTTACAAGTACATTTAAGTTTTTAAAAAATCAAATATTTTACAATGCGATTCAGAAAAAATTCAAGGAAATCTAGGAAGGGTTATAAATATTTTGACCATTATAAAATTATACAAATTTTATATACTGGAAACTCTCTGGTGAAACATAACATATCTAATACTAGAATTTATTTTGTAAATAGTTTTCGTGAAGGTGAATGTTAACGCAAGGAACAAGAAAAGTGTCCAGTCAAAGATTCTTTTCGAGAAAACGCATAATTAAATACGAAAAAAAAACTGTGAGTGCGCACGCGTTTTTTCAAATCTCTCTTCAGCCAGAAAACGAAAAAGTTTTTTCTCAGCTGTCATTAAGTATTTTCTCTTCAAGGAACACTGTTGATAACTTGCATAGTTGCACTAGGAACAAGAAAAGGGGGGTTTTAACCGCTCTGAGTCAGCATGTGTCCCAACAAATGTCCTATATGGGTGGCCTTTCCTAGAATCTGAATATGTGCACTTGGAAAATGAAAAAAGTTTGTTGCCACTGTGAAACAGCATGTGGCTTTTTAGATGTGCGTTTTGAGAATATCCATAGATGAACAAGGAAAAAGAAAATGTTGACTCCGTAGTGACTTAACGTGCGCTTCATATTGCCTTTATAATAACATTAATATGTGCACTTGGAACATAAAACAGGTTTTTCGCCACTGTGAGAGAGAATGTGGGCCTTTAGATGGGCGTTTTGATAAAATGAAATGTTTCACACGGGACATGAAAAAGGTTTTTCTCCACCGTGAGTTAGCATGTTGCACTTCAGATAACATGTTTAGTTGCACACGGAATATTAAAGAGGTTTTCCTACGATGTGAGAGAGCATATGGCTCTTCAGTTGGCCCTTTTGATAACATGCATAGTTGCACTCCGAACATGAAAAAGGTTTTTCTCCACTGTGAGTCAGCTTGTGCCTCTTCAGCTGACCCTTTTGACAACACGTATAGTTGCACTCGGAACATGAAAAAGGTTTTTCTCTACTGTGAATCTGCATGTGTACGTTTAGTTGGCTTTTTCGATAACATGCATAGTTGCACAAGGAACATGAAAAAGGTTTTTCTCTACTGTGAATCCGCATGTGTACGTTTAGATCGCTTTTTCGATAACATGCATAGTTGCACAAGGAACATGAAAATGGTTTTTCTCCACTATGAGTCAGCATATGGCTAATCAGTTGACTCCTCCGATTACATGCATAGTTGCACACGGAACAAGAAAATGGTTTTTCTCCACTATGAGTCAGCATATGGCTAATCAGTTGACCCCTTCGATTACATGCATAGTCGCACTCTGAACATGAAAAAGGTTTTTCTCCACTGTGAGTCAGCTTGTGCCTCTTCAGATGATCCTTTCGACAACACGCATAGTTGCAATCGGAACATGAAAAAGGTTTTTCTCTACTGTGAATCCGCATGTGTACGTTTAGATCGCTTTTTCGATAACATGCATAGTTGCACAAGGAACATGAAAACGGTTTTTCTCCACTATGAGTCAGCATATGGCTAATCAGTTGACCACTTAGATTACATGCATAGTTGCACACGGAACATGAAAATGGTTTTTCTCCACTATGAGTCAGCATATGGCTAATCAGTTGACCCCTTCGATTACATGCATAGTTGCACACGGAACAAGAAAATGGTTTTTCTCCACTATGAGTCAGCATATGGCTAATCAGTTGACCCCTTTGATTACATGCATAGTCGCACTCGGAACATGAAAAAGGTTTTTCTCTACTGTGAATCTGCATGTGTACGTTTAGTTGGCTTTTTCGATAACATGCATAGTTGCACAAGGAACATGAAAAAGGTTTTTCTCTACTGTGAATCCGCATGTGTACGTTTAGATCGCTTTTTCGATAACATGCATAGTTGCACAAGGAACATGAAAATGGTTTTTCTCCACTATGAGTCAGCATATGGCTAATCAGTTGACCCCTTAGATTACATGCATAGTTGCACACGGAACATGAAAATGGTTTTTCTCCACTGTGAGTCAGCAAGTGTCTCTTCAGGTTACCTGGTTGATAACTTGCATAGTTGCACTCCGAAAATGAAAAAGGTTTTTCTCCAATGTGAATCAGCATGTGCCTCTTCAGATGATCCTTTCGACAACACGCATAGTTGCACACCGAACATGGAAAAGGTTTTTTTCCACTGTGGGTCAGCATATGCCTCTTTAACATTCTATTTTGAGCATTTGAATAGTTGCACTTGGAACAAGAAAAAGTTTTTTCTCTTGCATAGGTGCGTACGTTTATTGCAAAATTTGACTTAGGAGAGGAGGAGTAGTTGTGATGGGGAGGAGTGAATCCCTTTTCCACAAAATGCGTCTGAAGATCTGTCGACAAATTTTAAAAATAACATGGGTGAAAAAGATTCAGTTAAACTTATTTCCTAAACTTAGAGTAAATAAGCGAAGTAAGTTCGTAGAAACGATAAAAAAATAGGAGAGTCCGAATCGTTCAAGTTTACAGTGAAAAATTGGTTTTACCTGCTTCCTTGGTAATTCTTCCAAATCGTTCTAAGCATTCCTTTTTTACATCCAGCAGGTCTATGTCAATTTTCATGTAAGTAAGCGCCGCTTCATCTTGTCGGGGTCCAAGATCCGCGTTTATGGTGACTGTATTCACATTAATGTTTCCTGGAATAAAAAAGGACAGTAAAGATATGAATTAATCTTTGCATGGCCAGCCCCAAACAAAACGGCGCCTGGCGCTAGTTGAATTTTGGCTGCCCTTACGATCAAAATTAGTACACGCCAAGGCAGTATAACACTGTAATCATTAAAATGATGATTTATATTTTTTTGTAGAGCGGTATTTATCAAAAATAATATCAAGGACGATGTAATAGGTTAAGTATTCGACGCCCGGAACGAACTGCACTAATTGCGCCCGCAAAGAGCCAGCCCTGTGTCTTCGTCAAATTGACATTGACGAGATTTTTTTTAATTGAAAAACAATAAACTATTCTTTTACGAATAAATACCATTGATCAACAAGGTCAATGTCAGATAAAAAATGAACTCAGATGTCCGCTTCAGGGACCGATTCTTCAAGAAGGAAAAACCTTTCTTTAGAGCACCTGTAGTAGAGAGTTTGGTTGTTTTCGGTCAAAGAGATATTGTTTTTACAATCAATATTTATGTATTTTTAACGTATAATACGTGTAATTCACATCATATCTCAAATAAAATAAGGTGAAAATCGAGGAACCGACAACTTTCTATGAATAATATAATAAAGTTTAATGAGTGCTGTATTTTGGTATTTTCCGGCAAGGACACATATTAAGGTAAATACCCAATACACCTCATGTTTTATAAGAAAGGATGTTGTGCACAAGTGTGTGTCCTGTTTGCACGACATTTCAAAAGAGACATTGATTCCGAATTTTAAGTTCTATATTTAACACGTATGCAATGCAACAAACTGGCTGTCTGAGTACTCTTCGCATATTGCGAGCATTCCTTCGTTACAGCTGGGTGGTCGAAATCTAAATCTGAAAATGCAATTTCACCTCCATCTTCTTCCTGGAGCCCTGGTTCCGTCTCGATGAATATAGTATCTGGCTTCAGTAGATCCATGGTCTGCTTTGGTAGAGTTTGGTTATTGGTTTAACCCTAAACAATATATCTGAAACAGAACATTGTTAAAATAAAATAAAATGATAAAATTTAAAAGTTAAATTAAAACAGGATACATGATTTTTAGCTCAAATCGTAAAATTATTCCTCCTTACGTACCCTTAAAAATTGAATATAACAACCTGTAAATCCTGATACGGGAGAATTATCATGGGCTGTGCATTGATAAACACCTAACTTTTAAATAGCATATTCAAGATATTAAAGATAAAATCACCCCTTTAATTAGCGTATTTAGCCGGATATCATATCTGTTACTAGATAAAATTAAAAAAAGGTCTATATTATAGCCTCGTACATTCACATTTAAACTACTTGATTGAAATCTGGTTAAATGCATATGAAACATATATAAATGAACTACACGTAAAACAAAACAAAGTAATCAAAAAGCTATTTCACTTCAAACCTAGAACATCAACAGAAAAATTATGTATGAAAACAAAACTATTAACATTAAGAAACTTTTTATGAATATAATACATGTCTCATTATATGAAAAATAAATAATAAACTAATACATCCAAATACAGAAATCATTAAAACGTACCAAGTAAACACACACACACGGCAACAAGATAAAATACATTTAAATACCATACATACTCATTACGGCAAGCAATCCATTGGTTACGAGGGGAGCAACATACATAATTGCCTCCCAGACGAAATTAAAAATGAAAAAAGTGTAGTTAAATTTTTTTTTTAAGTTGTTCAGTTTTATGATCAATCAACAAAACAATGATCGTGAGTAAAATAGTTGTGTAATATATTAATTTATTTATTTATTTATATATACGCCTAAAAAGGCTTTTACATAGAAGTGATACATTTTTTTTTTTTTTTTTTTTTTTTTTTTTATTTATTGAAACATATAAACAAGGTTACAATTTTTTTAACAATATAAACAAAATATATCAATCACTCTCCTAATAAAGCAGCTGCTTGTGTTTAGGAGAGGACAACAAAAATATTTTTACATTTGTTTAAATTAAACAAAAAATATTAGTAATAAAACAAAAAATAACACAAAAAATAACAATAAAAGTAATAAAAATATAGGTTAGTTAATAAATGATTCAAAGAATTTAAAAGGCAAAAACATATTTCTAAACAATAAGTAAAGTTATGAGGTGGTACAAGAGTATTTTAATTTAATTTTTTTTTTATATTTTTCGTAGTTTTCTTCCGATCGTATATCAAGGGGTAATTTATTAAATAATTTTACACCCTTGAATATATAGTGATGTTGTGCTGTTGTGGTTCGTGCTAGTGGCACGGTTAGTCCTCCAACAGATATTATTCTTTTGCTAATATTCAATTGTGGTAAATTATTTTGACTAAAGAAATCTTTATGTATTTGTAGAAGTGCAATTTTGTCATAAATTTTTGTAAGTGGGGGAACCGGGAAATCTTGAAAAACATTTATAGTTGGGTAGTAATATGGCTTTTTTAAGATGATTTTTATTAGTATTTTTTGAATAGTTTCCAGTGGGAGTAGGGATGATTTATATGCACCCCCCCAAGCCACGATTCCATATTGTAGGACAGAGTGCGCCAATGCATAATAAATATCTTTTAGTATTTTTAATGATACAATATTTCTTAGTCTAAAAAATATATAGATTAGTTTTCTCATTCTGTCTACTGTGGAATTTATTTGACTTTTCCATTTAATGTTATTATCAATAATTATTCCAAGATATTTTATTTCTTTTTTACTACTAATGTTTATACAGTTTGAATTACAGGGTGCGAATTTAAAGAGGCAATTTCTTTCGTGAATTTTTATGTTTAGATTTACATTTGAGTTATTCCCTGTTAGGCTATAAGGTATAAAATGGGTTTTTTCGACATTCAGTGTCAATAAATTTTCGTCAAACCATAGTTTAACGATATTTATTGCATTATTAGCTGATACTACGACCTCATTCCATGAATTTCCTTCAATAGTTATAACTGTATCATCTGCGTAAGATATGATGTTTCCAATGATTGGGAGTTGAAAAAGTTCATTAACATATAATATAAAAAGTAAAGGTCCCAAAACAGTTCCTTGTGGAATTCCAAAATCTATATTTTCTATTTCACTTAATTCGTTGTTTACTTTAACCTGTTGAGTTCTTTGATAGAGATAACTTTTTAACCATGTTTTAGCTTTGCCAGTAATTCCTATATTATTTACTTTATTAATTAATTTTGAATGTGAGACACTATCAAAAGCTTTACTGAGGTCAATGAATATACTTAAGCATTTTTTGCCTCTATCTAATGTTTTGTAAATAATCTTAGTTAATTCTGCAATTGCGTCTTGTGTGCTAAGTTTATCTCTAAAACCGTATTGACTAGGGTTAATACTTTTTTGGTTATCTGTATAATCAGTAATTTGTTTTTTTATTACTTTTTCGTGTATTTTTGCAATGTTGGATAATAAGGATATTGGGCGGTAATTGTTTACTTCTTTTGGATCTCCGGATTTATATACTGGGATTATAATGGCTTTTTTGTAGTTAGACGGGAATATTCCGTATTTAGTACTTACATTAATTATATGCGTAATCGGTTTGGTTAGAAAATTGCAGTATTTTTTCAAGATTTCTGTAGTTATACCGTCGTATCCTGGCGCACTACCATTTTTAAGTGATTGTATTATGTTTTCAATATTTTTTTCTGAAGTCGGTTTAAAATTTGAAAGATTGCTATTTGTTATTTTATCTTCATGTATGTCATCAGGTTGATAATTTTGGTCAATTTTATATGCAAGTTTTTGACCGACGGTAGCGAAAAATTTGTTGAAAATATTTGCGCACATTTTTGGTTCACGGATAGCATTTATGTTAGTTCCATTATTGTTTATGACATTTATTGTAGACTTATTTTTATTATTTTTATTCATTATTTCATTTATAGTGTTCCATGTTTTTTTAGGGTTTTCTTTTGTGAGGATTATTTTCTCCCTGTAATATTTTTCTTTTGTGTCTTTGATAATTTTAATGAGTTTGTTCCGGAATATTTTGTATTCGTTTTTTACTTGGCTACTGGTAGGGTTTTTTTTGTGTCTATGAAAAGTTTTTCTTTTTTCCGGATAGATATGAGTAATCCTTGCGTAATCCATGGTTTGATTTGCCTTAATTTAGAACTTGGTTGATTATTTATAAAGGTTGTACAGTCTGCGATATGAGCATTTAAAGTTTCTTCAAAGAAGTTTGCGCACATGTCTGGGTTTTGGCAATTTAGTATTGAGGACCAAGATTCGTTACTTAATTTATTGTTTAATTTTACATTGTTCAATTTGGAAATTATGTTAATATTTTTTCTAGAGTCATTTAATCCTAAGTTTTTATTGAAATCATAAATAAAAATATTTGTATGGTGATCTGTTATATCATTTTTCCATATAATAGATTTAATTTTTTCTGTGTGTTTAATATTGCTCCATATGTGGTCCAGGCATGATGGCGATTGGTTTGCAAATTCTCTTGTGAAATTATTTACACATGATATAAAGTTCATTTCATTCATAGCATTTATATAATCTAATTTATTTTTACAGTGGTTATTAGGACCAATATTAATATTTAAATCACCTATTACGATACAATTTAGATGGTTTTTGTTACATAGTATTTTTTTTAATTCTTCTATAAATAAAGGTACATCAGAACTGTGTGTTCGATATATTGCGATTATATTGAATGGCATATTATTTAAAACAAAATTTAATGACAAACAGTTTGCTTTGCATATGTGTATTTCGGTAATATTGATATCAGTAAATTTTTCTTTAGCGTATACTACAATTCCACTATTTTTATTAATCTGATAATTTGTATTGTAATTTTTGTAGTTTGGGATGATTGGTATATTTATGTTTGCATGTATGTGCGCCTCGGATAGTATTATGAAATCTGGCTGTGAACATAATGTATTTAGGGATACCAAAAGTTCATCCATGTTTTTATTTATACTTCTAATGTTTAGGTGCAAGATTGTTAGTCTATTTATTATATTGTCATAGATCTTATTGCATTCACTGGCTGCTTCACATACGTATTCTTCTATATTTAGATTTTTATCAATTTCGCTTAAGTTAAAATTTTCCATTGTATTTATTTAGGTGTGATAAAATATGTATATAAAATTCTACGAGTAAATGAATAAGTAATAATGCTCATAATTAGTGTAACACTATTCTTGCTCGATTTCAGTTCATATATAAAATTGTAGGTTTCGATTTTTTCTATAAGATTTATTTTATGTTTAGATAATACTCGAAGACATAGTGAGTGTTTGTTTAATTGACAGAAATAATTAATTTGATTCGTTCTTCTTTTTATAATAATTACAATAAAAAAAAGCGTTTGTAAGAATATATCAATAGTACAAGTGAACATATAGTGTAGAGATTTATTGCATATAGAATATTGGCAGCATGATATATGGATTAGTAATGTATATAATAATAATTTTGACAAATTAATATATCTATAATTAGACTTTAGTATTCTGTAATTTACTAGCATTCGATAAATGCAGTACATGATGCAGTACAATAAGAGAATATGTATTATACAGGAGATATTAACAGTAAATAGATGTAATCCATTTTAAAGAAGGTAAAAAATACACACTTGTAAAATTGTGATTACAAGTATAATGAGAAAATATTAAAAAATATGAAGCAATATTAGTAAAACGTAAGAGTAACATAAAGTAAAAAAGAAATAATAACAACACTACATATAAGACAAATCATTAAAACTAATTTATTATAACGCTTCTCTAATTTGTAGGAATCAACAAAGTGTTGGTGTAGATTATGCATAATTCTATTTATGGAGTCAATAAATAAATCAATAGCACCCCCATACTTGTTGCCCAGATCATGCATCCTATTGGTCAGTGAGTGTGTCTGATAGTTGGTCGAGTATGTATTACAGAAAAATGTTATATTTTGTCTTGTATTCCCAGTCGGCACATGTAGTTTAATAGTGGCAAGGATGGCAGGACTATCAATTAAGTTGTTAATGACTCTGTGTAACACAACCAGGTCTGAAATAATTCTCCTGTAAGACAGTGTTATTAGATGCAATTGATTCATCAAACTGACATAATTAATGTAATCAATAGGAATTTCGAGCTTAAAATTTACGTACTTAAGAAATTTGTGGTGAACTCTTTCTATATTATTGGAGTGAACTTTATATAAAGGGGACCAAATAGGTGAATTATACTCCAATTGACTTCTGACTAATTAAATATAGAGGGTTCTCATACAATCTATGGACTTAAAATCAGTTAAAGTTCTGCAAAGGAAGCCAAGCATCTGTAATAATGTGTAATGTATTAGTTTTTTCTAGTTAAATAAGTGAAAATGTAATTTTCTTTTATCTAGAATAAAAATAAATAAAAAAAATGTGGTTTCGCTTGGAGTATCCTGTTAAAACAACGAAGACGTAGCCAAAACACATTTGTCAACCTTGAAGATATGACAACGGTTAAGAGAAACGTTGTTTATAGTGGGAAAACTATATATATATATATATGTTTACAATGTTTACCGCCATTCCGCTTTTAACAAAATATCTGTTAACAATATGTTTTTTTTGTGATCATTGTAATAAATGCCTTCGAAATGCTAATCTAATAAAAGGTAGACGTCAAATTGACAGTTTAAACATTCTACTGTGACAAAACGCCCAATGATTCCCTAACTAAACTGGAATAACGGCAGCTACCAAATAAATAGCGATGAATATAAGAATATGTACATACTTTACCAATAACCATCACAGGCGTGTGATAGTATGTTTAACAGGAATAAACGGCTCTCGGAGAAGAAAGCACTTGTTAGCACTTGTCAAAAATAATTATAGGTTATGCATAGACAAGAATGAAGTCATAGACAATTATTATAATTATCATGGCGACCAGATAACTCAAAAAAAAAAACATTTTCATCATGTGACTTTTAAACACATACATAATATATTGTTAACATACAAAATCATCATATGATAATTAATCACGGTAATTAATAAGAACGGTTATTATTAAGAAGGATCGTAACTAAGAATAATGATTTTTAAGAACATTTCATATTCAGCACAATTTGCGAGTCATTCCACGAGAGTGTAAGTTAGTTCTGCCTCAAAGTCTCAACAAAACAGTTCCATTATTTTACCTGGTTAATTATTGATTTGATAAGGGTTATTATAAATTTTAATTATATTTTCATTTGTGTTCCGAGTTTCAGCAGGAAAGCAACTAAATAATTTGGAGTTTTAATGTGAACATGTTCGTGATATTTGCAAGTAAATTGATTATTTGTTTTTGACGTTGTTATGTAAATATTTTGTTGGTGTATTTATTTGCAGGTATCGACACTTGCAGAGAGCCATTTCTTTGTGATTCTCTTTCGACGAGACCAATCCTGTCCTTACTGTCCCATAACTTTTTCGTCCATTGCCATTGTTTTTAAAACCTTTTGTTTAAATGTGAGTATATTCAATAACAAACCTAACAAATCGACAGTCCCGAAAAACCATGTCAGATGTGCATGTATTGTATTTTTGCAATAAAGCTGTTTAAAGTTTCTTTGATGTATTTTAACTGTTTTTGAAATCAAGAAATGTTGTGTTGTTAAATATGTGGCGTCAATAGAAGAATGCAGACTAAATAATTAATAGTAAACAGCTCAACCTACTTAGGTACTTGCAAATTACTACAAAGAACAAATCGTAAACAACGCGACCTACCTACGACAATATGATTGCAAGTCGGTCTGGCACGCCAACTCGCTAGAAGGTTCTAGCCGGTCGCCTATGCGTAATTGCGACGCCGCCGAAAGTTCCCGAAAGGCCCATACTGAGCGATTGGCTCCGATTTATTTGCAATTCCACCTACCTACTGTTACCGCCGACTGTACCGTATAAATAAGCCCAACGCAGCGGGCAGTCAGTCAGTCATCCGTCCGCCGTCATTTAACAAGGATCAACGAGTGATAACCCGCGCTCCTCTTACTAGCACGAAGGACAATATTCCCGGCTTTGCCCGTACTCATCGTGGACTCCATTGGGACATCATCCTAGCGCCTTGGCCACCGTTCCTGGCCAGCGCTACAACGGATTAAAGCGCCCTGGTTCCAGCGCCTCTCACCAGCGCTTCATCCACCTACGTCATCTGTCCTACGTCAACTCTCATTACGGCTACCTGACTCATCAATAAACACTGTGACCTTCACGACACGTCTTTCATTTCGTGCCTCTCGCCAGATCCCCAAAGATATATTGGCTATTTATTTAAATGGAGAAATACATTATCGAAAACAAATAAAATGCAGAAACGAAACTTTTTGCCAAACTAAAAATTTGCACATCTGACATTTTTCTTCGGTACCATCGAAATGTTGGGAAATGAACAAAAGTTTTTTTTGTTCTTTTTTTGGGGTGTTATGCCGTGTTGCGCTAACTCCCTCTTTAGCCATCGTTTCGGACAGCATTGCAGTGCTGCACTGTAATGCTGTCCGAAACGCTGGCTAAATAAGGAGTTAGCGCAACACGGCAAAACACCCCAAAAACAAATAGCAAAAATACTTTTGGTGGTGAAAATCTTAAATCATATAAAACAAAAGATTATATAAAACGAAAAATGTACAAAACAATACATTTATAGCCATGGAGAGAGGTTGTAGATATAAATCAAATCATAATAGAAATATAAACAATAGAGACATAAGTCACAAAAAATTACTGTACAAGCTTAACAAAATAGGAATTATAGATAATGCTAAAATGTGGATAGAAAGTTTCCTGAACTATAGAAATGAATATGTAAAAATAAAGAACACTCTCAGTGAACCGAACACAAGTAACTTTGTATTACCACAAAGCACCATTTTGGGCCCTCTTCTATTCATATTATTTGTTATATATCTTTTAATTACCATTAACAGGAAAACTCATTTCATATGCAGATGATACTGCAATTATATATCAAGCGAATTCATTGAATGAACTTGAAATAATTGCTAACAATGATATCAATACGTTAAAAAAATGGTTTGATAAAAACTTATTAACATTAAATATTGAAAACATATTATATAATTTTTAGTATAAACAAAAAAAACTTTTATTACCTTAAATATTAAAAGACATTAAAAAAGTGAAATTAAATATTTAGTTGTAATAATAGATAGTAACCTTTAGTGGAAAACTCTTATAAACAATATCATAAATAGATTAAGAAAACTCATTTACATATTTATTAGTCTAAAAAATATACGAACTGAAAAATTATTAAAAATATTTACTACGCTCTAGCCCATTCAATAATACAGTATGGTATCGTTGCATGGGGGGAGCTTACAAATCATCACTTTTACCGCTGGAAATCACTCAAAGGCTGTTCATAAAAATTTTAATAAAAAAACCATCAGACTACCCAACCTCACAACTTTTCCAAGACTTTCAAGTCCTACCACTAAAAAATATATACAAAAAATACGCTGCTTCAAATCCACAAAGATCTGTATAAAAAGTCACACCATGCCATGGTTCGTGTTGAGAGCAATAGGCAAAATACAATGGGTCGCTTATGTACTCCATTAATGCACTCCAGTTTAGCACAACACTATTACACGTACACTGGAGTGGTGTGGTTTAATGAACTAACGGCAGAGATAAGGTTAGAACCGGAATATAATAATTATGCTTATACGAGAAAAAATTGCACGCAGAGGACACTATATCAAAAAACACTGGTCATCGCATGACCTTAAGTCTGCTATAGTTTTAATTTCAGTTTAACTGTATTTTAACTGTCTTAAAAAGCCTACAAATTGTTAGTTGTTATCATTTTTATTTAATTATTTTCAATTATTATTTCTATTTATTTTATTTTATTCTTAGTATTTTTTGCATTTTGTTAATTTAAATTGCCGTCGACTGTGAAAGGAGGTGGAGGTTTCGGATATTATGGATACGACTGTCTGAAAAGGTGCGTTTTAAGTTTAGACCTAAATTATGTCGAGTCTGTGATCATTCTCAAATCATGTGGCAGTCCATTCCAGGCTTTAGGTCCTGACACGGCGAAAGCACGCTCACCGAACTTAGTATCTGGTGTGCGCTTTGGTTCCTTCAACCTTCCGATAGCTGATGACGTTGCTGACCTAAGGGTTGACTGTCGGGAATTGGAATCTTCTGGAATACACAATTCTGATAAGTAAGCCGGAGCCATTCCGTTAAGTGACTTAAATACCATCCAGCATACCTTGAACTGGATTCTTTCAGGACATTTGAGCCAGTGCAGATTTTTGAGATGCTCTGAAATGTGGGAGTATTTAGATACTCCGGTGATAAGCCTTGCCGCGGCGTTGAAAACGGATTGTAATTTGTTGATTTGAAATTTGGGGAGACTTGCATATATTCCGTTGCAATAATCTAGACCTGAAACAACATAGGAATTGACTAGCAATTTAGTTGCCTCTGTTGGCAGGTTTCTCCGCACTGCTTTAATTTGCCTTAATTGAAAGAACCCCGTGCTTACAGTTCTGTTCACCTGAGTTTTAAGGGAAAAATTAGCATTCAGATTGACACCCAGTAATTTGATGCACGTTTTTGGAGTGATGTCACTTCCTGAAATGGTTATTGGGGAGTTTTCAAAGCTATGCTGACGTCTGCTTGTAGCAGTCCACAGAAACTTAGTCTTTGTAGGATTCAGTTTCAATCTATTTGAGGTCATCCAGCGAGTAATTGCTTCTATACACTCAGTTATACGAATTTTTAGACTGTTTATTTCTTCTGGTAAGCAGTAAAAATAAACTTGCTGGTCATCAGCGTAGCAGTGAGATAGAAGGCCAAATGATTCGATTATTTTAGCGACATCATTTGTGAAGAGGATGAAGAGTAGTGGGCCCAGAACGGACCCTTGGGGTACTCCAGATGAAAGGGTTGCATAATTTTATTGGTTTTTTCCCACTTTTACGGCTTGTAAACGGTTGGCCAGGTAATATGTTTGTTCTACATTGATGTCCATTATTAAATGAAAAAATTGTGTAAAAATTCTATAATTATTTTAATTGTTTGACCTGAGAAACCATTTTGCATTTTGAAAATAGGTATTTTGCATTTTGCATTTGAAATGCTTTTCTAAAAACCATTTTGCATTTTGCATTTTCAAATGGAAAAGTTTTGACCCATTTCCATTTTGCATTTCAAATGGTTAATGTTTTGTATAAAAAAAAACATTAATCCCTTCACTTTATCTTTACTTTCCCCCATACACACAAGCCCTGCTTATTTATGGGGGTACATCAAATACATATATTATGTAATTAATAACTGTGCCATATTCAATATTGTGTAATGTAAATCGTGTATCTTTTTTTTACTAATAAAAAAATAAAAATAAAATATTCAAAATTAAAGAAAACAATTTGAAATTAAAAAAAAAAAAAAAAGTGTTTTTATGATTTTTTTTGTTGTATTTACAATTGTATGTTTAGTTATTATTTTTTATTTTTTTCCCTTTACACACGAGTTTTTGACTCTTGTAAAGGAAAACATGTTAACTTTTATTTGAAATATGTTCTTACTATGTAAATTTAAATAAATAAAAACAAAATTTAAAAAAAAAATAACATCAGAGAAATATTATTTTATGGACCTCTTGTAGTTGGTTAGTTCACAACTGAAAATATCAACCTTGGATAAAACTCTATTGTAATAATTGCATAGTCTGTTCAGGCAAGAATTCTGCTTAGAGTTCGTTTTGCATTGATCAACCCTGAACAGGACACAAGAGCGTGCTGAACGTGCTAGTACATTGAATTGAATCTTATTTAGCAACTCTGGGCAATGAGTATTATTTTTAACTACTTTATACAGGAATCGTGCATCCTTATGAAGCCTCCGCAAGCTCAGTGAATCAATTTCAAAGTATGAAGCTACCTTTTCATAATTATAAAATCTTAAAAATGACTTGCAACAAAGATATTTTATGAATTTGTTTTCAATTGCTTCGATTTTGTTGAATGGAGACCAAACAACTGTTGCATACTCCAAATGACTTCGCATCTATCTATCTGACTATCTGAGACTGTCGCAATGTTGACAATTCACAGCATGAAACGATCATTGGAGTAATCAGCTTTCAGAAAAATTAATCAATGAATCTCTTTTTACGTAACAGGCGGCCTTCAGGCCCTCAAACCCATTATCGAGTTATGCAACCCACATGTATAGTGAGTACATGTGAGGTTTTTGTTTATAATATTTCTTTAGAAAGCAAATCACGGCTGTTCTGTTACCAGCTGTAAAGCGCGGGAAGGGGGGGTAGCGGGTGTAAGTTCTAGGATTGGCTGGTCGATTTCAAATGATCCAAAAGCAATAATAATTTTTCGTTCGTAGCTGAAAAGTACATCTAAAAGTTGAAATTTAAAAAAAGTTTTTTTTTCTTTTTTACTTCTACCATCATATATAACCTCCCGAAATTACTGCACTTTCACCCCGGACACCCTATATCAGTGTTTCCCACGGTGGGGCGTACGCCCCACCGGTGGGGCATAGCGCCTCAGTGGTGGGGCACCACGCTTCAGAGATGAGACACGTAGGCATTCCACATATAAAGGGGAATACTAAATTGAAATATACGCCAAATTGTACTTAAAATAAAATGAAACCCGTTACAATTTCAATAATTATCTTAAATCACAGAAACTATTCAGGATGAAGCTGTAGTTATTGTATTGCTTAATTTTTTTATACCTACATAATGTATAAATATAGTGAGGAAACCTATAATTGGTTTCTCAGTTAAGTAAATTGCACATGTATAAACCAACCAAGTAACTGTTAATTTTCCTAAAATAAAATATATAATTACGATTAGAACATGAAACATGATTTTTCCTAAGCATGAGTGCGAATTTGTAACATTAAGCTGGAAATTAGTGAACTCGAATGAACACAGTAAGAACATGAGAATGGATTTTGCATAGTATGAGTGCGAATGTGTCTTTTTAAGCTTGACTTTTGTGAACATGAATAGTTACACTAATAAAATGGAATGGTTTATCCTTAATATGAGTGATAATATGGATCGTCAAATTTGACTTCCATAAACATGAATAATTACAGTAAGAATTGTTTTTTAGTATGAGTGCTATTGTTTCGACTTCTGTGAACATGAATTATCGCAGTAAGAACATGAAAACGGTTTATCCTTAGTGTGAATGCGAATGTGAGTCACTAAGTTTGTCTTTTGTGAATATTAATAGTTACAGTATGAATATGAAAATGATTTTGCCTTAGTATGAATGCTAATGTTTGCCATTAAGCTTGACTTCTGCGAACATGGATAGCTACAGAAAGAACACGAGAAAAGAGAAAAGAGAGAGAGAGGGTTTCCTTAGTATAAGTGTGCATGTGTCTGATTATGCTTGGCCATGAATAATCACAGTAAGAAAATAAGAATAAAGTTTCCTTAGAATGAGTGAGAACGTGTTGCAATAACTGTGACTTTATTTACTCATTAAAATTATTATTAACCTTTCCCTCAACTTATTTGGTGGACTGTGGTTTTAGCGCCATAAGCGATTTACCTATTAGAAAACTAAATCGATTGGAAATAACTAATAGAGGGGACCTAAGACCGAAATTAACTAAGTTAGATCCGGACATAAAATTTCTTTGAAGCAAACGTAACTGAATTTAATTTCATTTGTAATATATGAATTAGAAAAGGTTTTATTCATTTTTATTAGGGGTTCATATGTTTAAAAACATATTACATTATGATTTTAAAATTTACCTTCTATTTCATAAAAAAAATGCCGGTGGGGCATTTGACTTTTGAAAAGACTACGGTGGGGCATGGTATAAAGAAGGCTGGGAAACACTGCCCTATATAGATATTTAAATTTTAGCTAATACTTTTGTTTTATTTTGTGAAATTTCTAGAGAGCGATTAAAAACACGACAGCCGTCATTGAATATTATTGTGTTAATTACTTATACTATGGTGTATCTATGCACAATACTTGTAGCAGAATATTATTGTGTTAATTATTTATACTATGGTGTATCTATGTACAATACTTGTAGCAGAATATTATTGTGTTAATTACTTATACTATGGTGTATCTATGCACAATGCTTGCAGCAGAATAATGATGGGTTAATTTTATATTATCTTGTCCCACAAAATAACTGATAATAATTAATCCAAAGCGCGAATTAAAAACTACACCATTCAACACTGACAAGCTTATGGTTCACTCTTGGCCTTCGCATTACCGAATTACTAAAGGCAATGCTGAGAGTATCTACCACCAAGTGCATCTCTTTATATAAATACAATTATTCTAAACACTTTACCATAGATAAAATAATTTACCAAAAACAAACAAAAAATCTGATGTTCAAAATTGCCTCTACCAAAGCATAATTATTTAATGTCACATAAATTATTTTCACGTCAATTTTACCAAAAGACTTATTTAATAATGCTTTATATACGGTCAAAATGTATTTTAGAAAAACGGCAATAACATTTTATTTCCAAAATGTATGTGGTTTTAAAAGTAAACGAAATGGTTTGTACTGCAAAGTGCTCAGATGCAATTATGACTTAATTTGTTCTACAGAAACATGGCGAGACTCCACAATCTATGACCAAGAAATAGTAAATGAACGTTACAATATTTATAGACGCCATAGGGACACGTTCTCATAAAAAATCAGGCGGTGGAATTTTAACCTTTCTGGGAGTATGGACGTTTTTGAACGACGGTACACACTTTCGTCAAAGGAGTATGGACGGCTATGGACGTAAGGCGTCGCATAGTAAAATTTCGTAAATATGCATCGTATTGCCATCTATGGGCATATTCCTGTAACTTTACACCATTTTACAAAATTATCGACAGAGATATCGGCCGTTATTTATTTTGCATGACGTCACAGGAACAATTTCGGACATACACAGAAATATTCAACAACTGATTTCGGCGCGTACGTGTTTTTACGTTTTTCTCGCGGATTTCTAATAATTTGTTGTAATATCTGAACATTAGAGTTTGAATTTGATGTATTTTATGTTTATACCGGAAAGCAGTTGGATGTACCTACCTTAATAAATATTGAAATAATTAAGGAAAATAATATTTATCTATTATCACACATTTTACGACGCCGCGCCGAATCCTTTATGATGCTTATCACCGGACACGTATCATGTCTCAAATAGGATTTAACCGAAGTAATTAAATTTTTGGTTATTTTTTCTTGGTTCCTTAACCCGGCGGTACTCGCTAGATATTTACGAACATGAACACTCGCTACCGGGTAATAAATACCACAGACTTTAATTGCCGTTATTTTCCAAAAGAAGTTTGAGTTACAATGTTTGACAATGTATTTGTGTTATTGGTACTATTGCTCATAAATAAAACTAGAAATGCAAGTTTTAATGTTTATTTTTTTGTATTTAGAGTTTATCCTAAAAAACAATAAAAATAAAAAAAATTCTTAGTTACGAGTATCTTACGAAAATCAACAATAATATTTTTTTTTTCTTACAAATTTGGCAAAATTGAGATCGGTATCGAAAATAAACTAGGTACACTCCTAAAATAATACAAAATAATGATACCTTTATACTGAGTGAACATTGAGATAATCAACACTAAACAAACTGTTTCAAATATTTTGCGAAAAACGAAACTACTTCACTCTATCATAGCAATCCTCACATATTGGGGTTGTATGCTCGCGGCATATCTTTTTGAAGCACAATTCGCAAACCGTCTTCGTTTTCCGATCCTTCTTCCATTCACAAACAGCACAGAGAGAAGTAGATGTAGGCGGACGCGACCTGGATGAGTCAGCGTTGGCGGATGTGTGTTCGTCATTCGAGTCGTCACTGACCAAAAACTTTATTTTAGTTTTTATATATGATGACAAATTAGGTACCGATGATCGCATATTTTTAACTGCGGCTTCACAAGACTCAAAGCCAGATCTTTTAAGGCAATTCTTCTCTGGACCATAACCAATCCGCTATGTTCTTTATTTTCTTTCACTACAACGTACGCATTGATGCCACTGACGTTCAGAAGACCATAAAAAAGTACTAATGGCCATCTTTTGGTTGTCCGTGACACTGAGTAGGTAGCACACATCCCATCTACAACCTCGACACCACATTTTGTTCTGTTGTAGTCCATAATCATTTCCGGCTTTTTGTTTTCTTCAGAACTTTTCTTGCCGTCATGGTGCATAGTTGAAGCCAAGAGCACTACTTTATTTTTCTTGGGATATACGAGACTACAGTACAGTTTTTCTGAAACCCAAAAAGGGAGCTGTGAATATCTCGGCCCTTAGTTGCCGTGAAAAAAGGTGGGATTTCAGCTTTATTCTTCCTCAAAGTGCCGAGTGCTGTCAATCCATAATCATTGAGCAAGTCACTCAATAGGGGCAAACTGGTGAACCAGTTATCCATCACAACGTTTCGGTGGCTGTTAATTATAGTTTCTACCAAACGCTTGACAAGATCTCTTGGTGAATTGCTGTGATCATATGGACCGTCATTTTTTCCAACGTAGACTTTCATGTTATTGGTATAAAAGGTTCGCGCGTCAGCCATCACTAAAATTTTTATGCCATATTTACCTGGCTTATATTGCCTGAATGGGCACCGACCACGAGTCTTCTCCAACTTTTCATCAATCGTTACATCGTTGCCAACGCTGTAATATTTTTTGAAATTGTCAACGATCTCTTGGAAAATCTCGCAAAAAGGCGCCAGTTTATCCGTTTGTCTTCTTTCAACCCTTGTTCGAATATCGTCGAAACGCAAATTTCGCAGTAAAAAATGGAACCTCTCTAGTGACATGGTGGCAATGCATACATCGCAACCACTTCCATCCTTTTCCCAGAGATCTCTTGTATTCAGGTGACCGCTTCTCAGTCTTCCGCAGAAATATAGTAATCCTAAAAGAGCTCGAAGTTTCACAATGTCTGTACTCTTACAATCGCGTTCTCTGGAAAATTTTGATCTCTGCTCTTGAATGTAAATATTAGTGGAATAGACTATCTTTTGTAGACAAGTTTCCGGAATCATATGATCCCAGGCTTCTAACATAGATGTACATGATCTTCTTTTGCCAATAGGTCCTGGTAAATGATAAACAATATTATGGGATCTTGTGCGGACACGTTGCGTTGGCGCAAGAACTTGCCACTAAGTAGATCCATCTTTTCCAATAAACTTTCCTCGCATCCGGTACTTCAATGGCACATCTTCTAAATATTCTTCATCTATTGGACGCAGTTCTTTATATTCTTCAACTTCTGAATCTGAAGGTAGACGGTCAAAAACATTTTATGAATTTGAGGGCGCATCTGAACTATCAGCTTCTTGTTCAGTTTCACTTTCGTGTTCACTATTCACCTCAAAATCTTCTCTTTCTGACACATTTTCTTCTCCGCTGTCTTCTTCTTGAAGCAGCTGTTCTATTGTACTGTCACTCAAAGGAATACTCATTGTATTACAGCTCTTAAACAAAAAACATAGTCGTAAACATATCGAAAAATAATGGAACAAGGATCGTCGCTACCAGGTATTTTTTGCCCATACTCACTTTACACGTCCGTCGTTAACAAGCGCCGTACGCATAAATAAACCAATCACTAGATTGATAACTCCGAGCTTTTGTAGGGGGAAATTTTGTCCACTATTTTTTAACCGATGACGTCATTACAGCCTTTGATTTCATAGACAAGGTAGCCGAAACAATAAAAAAAGGCGCGGCCATAGACAATATGATCTTTCCTAGGTGCCTACCTAGGAAAGATCATATTGCCATTCATCAGCCTAAAATATTATTTTAAAAATAAATGTTAGAAGTGTTAACAAATTCTCTCAGGACGAGAAGGTTCCAACTCACAAAGTGCGGTCCTGCAAAAATGAGCTATAAGGTATCTTTCCTTACGGCACATTTTCTCAGGACGGCGCTTTGTAAGTTGAAAATCTGTCGTCCCGAGGCCGTCGTGAAAATAGCTTCAAATTACTTGAAATTTGAATTCCTTTACTTTAAAAGGAAAAACATTTTCAAACAATTATTGTGCTTTTCTACGACAGTGTTGAATGTTAACATTTCTCTGTTTATCAGAAAAATGAAAAACTTTGTTACATGTGAAGTATTTTTATTTTATTTCACTAATATGACAGAAACAAGAAACACAAATAAATTTATAAGCACAAAACACATTTTAAATGTAAACCAAGTCTGCGACTGAATCTTTTTGTTGTTTTAAATATTCATTTGAGTCGCTAATATTGTTCTGAATGATAAAATATTTCAATTTGAGGTTTTAGTCATAAAGTTATTCAAAAAATAATATGAATACAGCATTCATGAACACAAAACATGATTATCAAACAAGAAACTATAAATATTCTTACACAAGGGAGCATCGTTTTTTCGTGTGGTGACTGAATTACTACCGCTGGGTCCTACAGGAACACTTGAATCTGAAAAAAAATTATCTTATAGATCGAGGAAAGGAATTAAAAGATCTGCATAGTGGATGAAGACATTTTCGAATATTTTCAAGTAACATAGAACGGATGTTTACCTTCATAATCTTCCTTAATCCTTTTGGAAGAAGGATTCATATCTCGCAAGACGTAATATGGTTTTTGGTGACATCACACGGTCCTGTAATGTAGGGTCCTTTGCACCTGTATTTTCGTCACAACGGGTCCGATATTGTCGTAAATCCGGATAACTACCAATGCCGGGAAGATTTAAAGTCGGCAGTGCGGAACTTCGAAGTGATCCATTCGGCTTTTTGTTTCTGATGGAGAAATGGCAGCCACAAACGAATATAGGTTAAGATACGAATTCGATTCTGTCGATTCTACAGGCCCATTCGCCGAACTTGCGCTTCTCAAAGCTTCCGTGTTTTGGATATTTATGTCGGGTCGATTGTCTGTCAGTACAGCCCTTCACACAACACGGCTTGATAACTTTACCTTCAGACATTTTCACATAACAAACAACTCAAAACAACAATATGAACTGTCAAGATGGCGTCACATTCACATCCGTCACATGGTTTCAGGCATTTCCGGGGAGGTGGAACGTAGCCTCTCTTTCTGTTACACGGGTCTGATGCTAGAGAGAGTGAGAGATCAAACCACGACGGCTTTTCATTGGTCGGGCTGTAGCGACGTCATCAAAAACCAAAAAAAGTATCGGAGTTATACCCCCCTGCGGCCAACTGGCTAGCGGCTGGCGGCTGGCACAAACACAGCTGTGCGGTCGTAGGTATCAATGGTCTAAATCAAAATACAACTGCAGACGTGTGGATGTCTCATGTTCCCGCATAGCGAATTAAAGCGGGACATCAATAGCGTGTCATTTCCTCGCACACTCTTCGCGTATTAGTATCACGGTTGATTGTATTGATGTATTTGTTCCCGATTTTTGACAAAAATCTCTGATTTTTAATTGAATTTGAAAACTATGTAAAATATTATTTTTTAATTCAGTGCATAAATGTATAACGAAGGGATACCTAAAATCTGAACTCAGAATTTATTATATTTATAGTGTTATTAGAATCAATGTGTAGTAAATACACACCACAGATAAGGAAAGGTTACAGAAATAAGTGTTCAATATAAAGACCCAAAAGATAATATGAAACAATGCCATTATTTATTTAATTAAAAATTACAACTTAGTTTACATTACATTAATTTATTATATTTACATTTAATTTTATATTTGTACATTAGTACACAGTTTACATGTTCTCCTGATAAAATGAACATCGTTCGCGAAACATGTAGATTGTGTATGTGTATATAAAAATAAATTGATGTAAACTACTTGAAATTATTACGTTGTACTCTGATTTGATTGTTTTATGCAATAAGGCCTAGTTTGATAGCTTGCAAATTATTCGTTGGAATTAAATGAAAACTTACAGACAGCTTAGCAACTATCTTTTGACGTATGCTACAAAATAGTAAAACTGCCCTCGTGACCTTTAATACTCACATTTACCTCAAAGTTTTGATCTTCTCTATAATATATTGATTTGTAGTTTTATAGAGAACATGAATAAATGAAAAAATCTATGTTTTGGGATTTCTAAACGGTGTCTTATTTTAGCAATGACGTGGTTCTTTTTTGAAGTGAAAAATTATTTACAATTTCTTTCGCGATCAAACATTTTGCTGAAAGGTAAGTTTTTAGATTCTCACGGCCCAAAGCATTTTTGTTGTTTGTTTTTGGGGTGTTATGCCGTGTTGCGCTAACTCCTTCTTTAGCCGACGTTTCGGACAGCGTTGCAGTGTCCATCATCAGGGCAGATCCGGACACATCTTCGGATCTACCGGATCTGCCCTGATGATGGACACTGCAACGCTGTCCGAAACGTCGGCTAAAGAAGGAGTTAGCGCAACACGGCATAACACCCCAAAAACAAACAACAAAAATTTTGCTGAAACTTTCTGAACATTATCAGAATGAACCCGCCCAGTATTTCAATAAGGTGTTTTCCTCTCAGTGCAAAAAATACATTCGGCTTGCCTTCTTTTTACTTAGAAATTACTGTTTTTATTTTAAACTTCCGATTTTGTTGTCCGGGTTAAATCTTCCCCAAAGGAAAAACTTAACCCTTCCACACACTTTTCCACAAATGATCATCTAGTCAATCAACATTATGTAAGTGCATTATATAAGCAAAATAAATACAAAACAATACAAGAACAACACGTCAACTCACCAGAGATCAAATGGGAAAATAATTCACCGACTCCAGATATTTTCATATCAGAGGGTTCGGCTCGGTAGAACTTCTAACAGGGCCTATAAATCCCACTGATCACTCAACATAAATATTTAAAAAATCCCAGGGTTTTGGAAATTTCTGTTTATTATTATTTTATTTTATTATATTTAGTCAATATCCAGGTGAATTAATTTTGCATTTAAGATGTTGAGTATAAAATAAATCAGTTTAGTTCCATTCACAATTTTTGATATAACCGATTTGTTCATGAACATTAACATTGTAATGTCATTGATTTTTAAATTTTGAACGGTGACCGGATAAATCATCACAATGATAATTCATCACATCTTTAAAAAGTTATTAAAAGTCATGGAAAGTGATGAAACAAAAACTTTCTTTACTTGTTTAAGTAGAATAGGTAAGGTTAGGTTAAAAATTTTATTTCTTTCATCGTTTCTAATGACTTTATATTACTTTTTAAAAGTGTGTTGAATTGTCACAGTGTTGAGTTATCATGGAACCCTTTTGAACATTTTTATTATCACAGTTGCAAGTAGGTACCGTAATAGGCTAATTAAAAAAAACTTGTGTGTTGTGCATTGTCTATGGTTAAGTCAATCTAATGATTAACGTGCTTTCGCACGACAATATTTTTGTTCGACGGTCAATATTCAGTAATGGTGCATTTAGGGTGGTTATTTCAATAAACATATCATTATTGTGACTTTTTTTATATAATCATAAATTGAAGTTGGTTCTTCTAGTTTTCTACATTCTACCGACGTTTCTTCAACACATTGGAACTGTCCGCAGCGCTTCGTCTTACGTAAGTAGGTTAAAGTAACTAAATTAGACCTGAGATCTTTTTAGATGCCAGTTTATTGTCAGAATATGTCACATTACACTTTTTAATCCGTAATCTTGTACAACATTCGATAAATAATTTACAGATATATCAACACTAATCATGCTTACACGCTACAGACGATAGTACATTTTTGTTTGCTCATTGTAGATAATGTAAATTTACATAGCGATACGCTTTATATGCACTTTATTGTGTAAAAATTACTTTGTATCAGTTAGTTAATAATCAGAGTAAGTATTTCAGCGTGCAGAAATATGAAATACCGCATTTCATTAGCTTTTTCGTAAAAAACGGATTCTTTGACGTCTTTTCCTCAAGCCATCTTTTGACATATTGATAATATTCCTTTTTTTACCCAAGTTTTTAGAACTCAAACTAAGAACCTATTTTAGGATCACAGGTATTTATTTTGGTTTAAATAAGGGAGGTAAAAAACTAACCCTAAAACTTTCACATCAGTATCAATGGCTGCCTAGTGAACACCCGATTTTAATTTTAACCAAATATCTATTAAAATTCAATTCCAGGAACTGAAAACTTACTTTTCAGTATAATCTAGCTACCAAAAGTGTTTTTTAAATAATTAGTAGGTACATATTAAACGTTTACATCTTTTATTTATATTTCCACTTCATTATATAATTTCACGAAACGAAATACTTACATTCATATAATGATTCCATTATTATAGCATAGTTTTTGTTGCGTTTACCAAATGTCAATATAAGACACCGAGAGGTTGTTGTATTATTCACAACTGGTTCGACCCAAGTAAACTACGTCCACATTATTTTGACATTTCTACACTTATGTCACGTTTTTAGCTGCTCATAAGGTCTGAGACACATTATGTGCGCATACATTGGGCGTGGCATGGACGTATTATATGTTGTGCTGATACATTACGCTAAAATCTTCCTTAGGAAAGTATGTCAAATCAATTGGGGGACTGCCGCGGAATGTCATTGCATGTATGGGAGCTGTCACTTTGTAATTACGGCTCTTCGTTACTTTTTCAGGCCCCTTCTCATGCGGTTGGTAGGAGAGGGGGTCGCATTATTTTAAAATAAAGCCTGGCTAGCAGATCCCGGCGTATATCCTCGCTACGTCCACACTTATGTGTGACAGGCCTGTATGGGATTGTATGGCGAGCAATATGGAGTTATGATGTAATCTGTCACCCCCTTACAGCTTGGCTGATGTGAATTTGCAACCTTATAGCGCTGTCAACAAGTTTTTTGTTGGTTGCTCATACGAATCCTGTCAAACGTAATCCTTAATATTCTTTATAAATATATCCGTCAGAATAACTCTTTTATGTTCCAAATAAAAGGTTCTCTCAAAACGAATTTAAATGTTTTCAATCGTTGTTTCAGTACATATGTATATTGAACTGGGTTCAATGTCCGTTATATAACAGAACGCTATCACAGAAAACAATGGATCTTCCCGACCCAGAGAGCGCTTTCATCAAAGTGGAACCAGGGACCCAGGAAGAGGGTGGAAGTGAAATGCCGTATACGGTTATAGATTTCGACCACCAGGATGTAAAGAAGGAATGCTTGCAGTATTCTGAGACTACTCCGACAGCCAGTAAGTAGTATTGAAAAAGCAAGAAAAGTTTGAATGTTAATTTCAAATGTTTTAGAATGTTTCGCGGACGGGACGCATACTTGTTTATGGCGTCACCCAATTACTAAATAAAATACGTAAACGAGGTCTTCGCCTACCAATAAAACATTCTGAACAAAAACTAGTAAAGTAAATACTGCCGCCATGGAGCTGAAATTGGTGCTATAATTAAGGGTTTGGGTCCAAAGAAGGCACCAGGGCATGACAGACTTAATGGCGAGATAGTGAAGCATGTCTGGGTCCACGCTAAAGAGGAGCTCTTTCAAGTGATGGAATCGTGCCTGAGAAGAGGAATTTTCCCTTCTGAATGGAAGAGGGGCGTGCTCAGGATTATACCTAAAGGGAACGGCAAACCACTCACCGACGTAAAGGCTTATCGCCCGATAACCTTGCTCCCAATCCTCGGCAAGATCCTGGAAATACTAATCCGGCAGCGACTTCGCAGTACACTTTCACCGTCCAGTGAACTTCAATTTGGTTTCGTCCCGGGTAAATCCACCGTGCACGCCATTTCGTTTGCGCTTAACTGGGTGAAGGTCTGCACAAAGAGGTATGTTGTAGCAATCTTCTTAGATATAACTGGTGCCTTCGACTTCGCGTGGTGGGACATGATACGCACAAAGGTTAAAAGTAGGAATTGTCCAAAACGCCTGTTTAAATCGGTTGACAACTACCTATCGGGACGAACTGTCTCGATATCCCATGGTGATTTTACTATAGAACGCGAAGTAAATATGGGTTGTCCCCAGGGCTCCGTTCTGGGACCTGAATTTGGAATATTGACTTAGATGACTCCTCTAGGTTACCCTTGCCTGAAGGATGTATCATGATCGACTACGCGGATGATAAGATGTATCTTGTCTCGGGGAACAGCAGAAAGGAAATTGAAGAAAAGGCTGGTGATGGTTTGAACACCCTCCTTTAATGGGGGGAGAGGAATAAGATGACCTTCGCTCCCCACAAGACAAAGGGTCTCCTGATGAAGGGCTCTCTCAGTAGAAAAAGAAACCCTACCATCCGGATGGGAGACACCAACATCAAATTTGCAGATACGGTCAAGTACCTAGGTGTAACACTCGATCGATCGTCCTCATTTCTGACTCATGTTAAAGATGTTTCAAGCAAGGCTCAGGCGCTGTTCCTAAAGCTGAGGAGACTCTTCACCGCTGAATGGGGACTACGCAATCCGGCACTACGTGCTCTGTACAGGGGCGTATACGTTGCGCAAGTTTCGTATGCTGCCTCTGTTTGGGAGCACCGTCTGGATAACTGCCTTATACTTCTCGCTCTTACTAGGGGCCAGCGAACTTCTTTGCTGGCACTATCTGGCGCATACCGTACTGTTGCTTCGGACGCTTTGCCAGTTTTGGCCGGCATTTTGCCAATCGATCTGGAGATTAGGGAAGTCTTAACCAAGCAGAGACTTTCCAGAGGATCCCCGGCAACCCATCTTGGTGTCGTTCTGACACCAGGTGGACCGGGAACTCTCCCTGGACTGCTTCGGACGATGAAGGACCTTTCGCTCAAAGAGTGGCAGGTCCGTTGGGATAGGTCGAGCATGGGAAGATGGACCTTTTCCTTCTTCCCATCAGTTAAACTCAGAATGGAAGGGGCCTTCCTCAAACTGGACCATCACATGACGCAGCTCCTCTCAGGACATGGGGAATTCAGGGGGAGGCTTCACAGCCTTGCCCTGTCTACCCATCCCAATTGCGCTTGTGGCAATACTTACCAGTCGGCCGAGCACATTCTGTGGCACTGTGAGATCTTGAAGGATGCCAGAGACGAAATGATAGACGGTCTGAATGTCCCCATTAGACCGGTGTGGAACACCGATCTTGTTTCTAACAGAGTTAATTTCGAATGTCTGAGGAAGTTTACTAGGATCTGGGTTGAGAGATGGTCTGTGCTTAGAGTCGCTGACTAGTGTGATAACTGAGAACCCCTGGTGTATTGCTCCTGCTCCATGACTAATTCTTTTACAATTCTCCGATTATTGTTTATGCATTCTGTTCTTCTTATTTTTATTATTTTTCTTTCCTTACTGTATCAGCTGCTTCAGATGATTTTCTTTCGTTTACATTTCTTTTAAACAACTTGTATCCTATTTTCTTCTAATTTTCAGTTTTCTTTTCTTATGTTTTGTGTCTAAGGTAGACACACTGTCCTTTTTACAGACATTGCAGACACTCTTTATATATCTTTGCTTAGCTAATTATCTCTTTTACTTTGTCTTTTATCTTATACTTCACATACTGTCCTCTTTACAGACCATGCAAATGTTATTTTTATGCTTTCTACTTTTGTTTTACTTATTCTACCGATGTTCTTAAGTGGCACTTTTGGATTGTTTATTGTTTTTCTTTTCTTTTCTCGTCTTTTTTATATGTATTTTTTTTTTTTGGTTTTCTTTCTTTTTTTCAGTAACGGCAACGAGTTTACAGGCTAGAACTGAACTCCGGTGTTTTTTTGTATTGTTTACTTTTCCCCAATAGGGGTTGGACAGCGGGCCTCGTCCCCGCATGCACTGCTCGAGCTTCTTTTAATTTCTTGTTTTTACCGGGGGACTCCGCCAGTCACCTGCGCCACCCCTGAGGAGCGTTGGTGGTCAGAGGGGTGACTGTGCGGATTGGGGTAACCTCCACCCTGCCTCCGACCTCCTGACGCTTCTTTCCCCTAGGTTCTTTAGGGTTTATCCCTCTTTTTCCCATGCTTATCTTCAGGGCACCACCGGGTGGTCGGCTAAGGGGTGTGGAAGTCCTGACCTGCACCAGTCACCCCAACCACCACCAATCTCTCAACAGGACTGCCAGACGTGGCTCGGCGAAACTCCCCCGTCACTCTATTATTTCACTTTGTTCTTTTTGTGCTTACAGGTACTGGAGTGTGGGTTCCCTCCACCAACTATTTGCCTGAAACTTGTTACTTGATTGTTTGATGCTTATTGTTCTGTGTTGTCTTTGGATTAATACCTGTAAGCGCTCGCATACCGCTTCCTAACACCGTATGCGGGGACATTGAAGGTCTAGCTTCATTTATATACTTTGTAGAGCCGTTTATTCAAAAATTAGATTCATGCGAGAGCTCCGAAGGGGTGACCATAAGTCACCTATACCGGGGTGGGACAGGGCGGGTGTAACCTTCAATGCCGCCATGGAGTCAGTATTTACAACAGACAAAATGTTATTGTCTTACATTTATCGACGTTGAGGGATAAGTTGTCAGCGATACACCAATTGGGTAATTTGTCGATATTCTTACTGTAAAATTAGGTTGTCGTTAATATTGGATGTTTCTTTGTTTAATTTGATGTGATCAGCAAAGAACAGAACTTCTACATCATTGAAACGTTTGATAATGTAATTTATGATTTTTTACCTCCAGAATTTCATAATGTTTTTTCTGTAAACCAAAGGCTTAAATTAATTATTACAGTATGCTTTCAGGGATTAAATATGACCTATTACATCGCCTACGAAACACGTAGGTTGTTTACATAAATATAAAGTGTTGCAAATAAATAATGCAAACACAAAGTAGAAAACGGTAAAAATAACCTTTCTTCCGAAAATGAATGTCATATCAATTTTGTCTTGTTGACTTTAATAATAACAGTAGTACTACAGTGTTTACCCATTTAAGCAGTTCGTTAGACTATCTTTGTATTTTTGAATACATATTATAGAAAATTATAAAAGTTTTCGATTAGTTTATCACATTTTGTTTCAATTCTTACTGATATTTTTATTTAACTGTCGAAGAAAGCAAACACTTTGTGGCTTGACAATAAACAAAATGAAAAAGATTTTTTGTTTTAAACCACTTTATTTTAATATTTATGTCCACCGGTTTCGGTTGTTCCCAACCTTCTTCAGGACATATATAATTTAAGATTTTCACGGCCAAAAGTATTTTTGTTATTTGTTTTTGGGGTGGTATGCCGTGTTGCGTTAACTCCATCTTTAGCCAACGTTTCGGACAGCATTGCAGTGTCCATCATCAGGGCAGATGTGTTATTTGAGGTTGTGTAAAAATGTGAGCTTATGTATGAGGTTGTGATACCGTGTTGCCAGCTCCAACCCTCTGAGCTAACATTAACGAGTTATTATTTAAAGTGATTTTCTTCGTTTAGCTCTGGTGTGGCCGTCAATTACCGGATACCAAGAACTATTGAGCTTAGCTCCATCGTCTCTATTAATGTTTACGGGATTTTTATGTATTTCAATGGCCTCCGTAATCAGCCGTGCTCTATAAGTTTTGGGTCTCCCCAGGATTTCAGGAACAAATCCAAAGTAATGCCCGGTGTCAATCAAATGCTCGGCAATTGCCGATTTGTCAGGGTGGCCGAGTTTACAGGGTCTGAAGTGTTCTGAAATCCTTTTGGAGATAGTCCGCTCTGTCTGGCCTACATAGACCTTGTCACATCCGGAACAGCTGAGTTTATATACTCCATCTGTTTCCAGAGGAAACTTAGTCTTTGCAGTCCTCAGTAAGTCCTGTATCTTTGTTGTTGTTGTTAAGACAGTCTTGATATTTTCCTTTCTCAATAGCCTGGCAATTCTATCTGTCACATTGTGCACAGGCAGGAAGGCACAGCCTTTCGACTCTTGTTCAATTCTGTCTTCGTTTGGTGCAGATTTGGCTCTTATGATTTGCTTTGTCTGACTTGCTGGGTAGCCGTTACGCTCCAGTCCATCGGTCAGCTTCGTAAGTTCCGCTCTGATTTTATGTTCTTCACATATTCTGGTCGCTCGGGTCACCAATGTATGGATAAGTCCTCTCTTCTGCGCTGGGTGGTGGTGCGAATCAGCGTGTAAGTACCGATTCGTATGGGTTGGTTTCCTATATACAGTATGCCCTAGGCTACCATCGCTTTTTCGCATCACCTCCACATCTAGAAAAGGCAGGATTTTATCTTCGTTTTCCAGTTCCATTGTGAATTTAATTTTGCTGTGGAGAGAATTAAGGTGGTCCAGGAATTCGTTTAGTTTCTCTGTTCCATGAGGCCAAATGGCGAAGACATCGTCGACGTAGCGCCACCATACTTTAGGGACAGCCGAAGCTGTGTCGAGTGCCACTTCTTCAAACTTCTCCATAAAAAAGTTGGCTAGTACTGGCGATAACGGACTGCCCATCGCAACTCCCTCCAATTGCTCAAATAGTTCACCCTGAAACGCAAAGTATCCCGTTTTGAGGCAGTGTTCAAAAAGTTTGCAAATGTCTTCCTCATATATCTCCCTGAGCATTGTCATAGAGTCTTCTAGAGGCACATTTGTGAAAAGTGACACGACGTCAAAGCGTTAATTTGTGAAAAGTGACACGACGTTCTTCAGGACAATAAATATAATATATAAACTAAATAAAGTACAGAGAAATCTTTTGAGGTAAACAAAAAAGAAAGCATTTTAGAAAAGGGGTAGGGGGCGTCAGCGACAGGTAGGTAGAGGGGTAAGAGAAGGGTGGGGGTTAGATAGGGAGAAAGAGAACAACTTTAAAATTGGACTGGTGGTTAGTTTTAACTGTTTATTTAAAATTGTGGATTTACTTTTATTTTTATTTGATTTTACTAATTCTAATGCTTCTAAATTATTAAGGCGTATTCCTATTTTTTTTTTTTTTGACTCGTGTATATTTATTAAAAGTATGGTTAGTATTAATTTAATGTATAATGTTCCATTAATGCTAGTCGTTGATTCATTATTTGCACCTATGCAATATATTTATAAATGAAAAAGAAATATAAAGTATAAACATTATAAGGAATGACAAAATAATATAAAAAAAAAAATAAAGGCAGTTAGTAGTAGTAGAGTTTTTGCATGATTATAATAAAAACAATAAAATAAACTAAGATGATAGGATTGTTACACAAAATAAAAAATTAAGTTATCAGTTTAGTATGTTGCATTTTATATGTTTTCAAGTTACACTTGAAAATGTCTACATCTCGTAAGGTATTGTGAGTTTTATTTTTTCCTATTAAATAGTTTTGCGAATATTTGGCATAAGAAGAGTCGTGATTTACTTTGTCAAATTCATTTGAAAAATCTGTGTAAATGGAATCTCCCTGTTTCCCACTATCCATAGAGTTGATAACAAAATCAGTAAACTGTCCTAGATTCGATTCAACAGATCTGCCTTGAAAAAAACCATGTTGTTTTTTTTTTTTTTTTGGTTTTAGGCATTTCACCCTGAAAATAGTGCTTTGTGCCGGTAACAGTTAAAGTGGATAAAAAAATTCGGTTAATTTATTGGGAGAATAATAAAACAAATTAAATATTGGACTCATTTAGATCACTAAAACAAATTAAATGTTGAATTCATTCAGGTTAATAAACTTACATAAAGCTGTATGAACACGAGAATTGTTAAGAGATAAAAGGTATGAAATGTTAAGGGGGGACTGGTGTGTGATTTTAATAAGCCGGCGGTATATGTTCTTGAAAGATGAATAGTTTTTACAGTTAAAGAAAACGTGGTCGAGGGTTTCCTCTTCCACACCGCACTGGCAGACCGGATCATCCAAAACTCTAATTCTAGCCAAGTGAGACGCAATTGAACAGTGACCAATTCTCATTTTCGAAATACATGAAATGAATCGTTTTGACAGTTTTTTACCGTGAAACCATGGCTTAGCAGGGATATGGTTTTGAATTCCAGCATAGAAAGATCCAGTTCTTATTTTGGAGACTGCCCAATTTTCTTCCCAGGCACGAGTTATGTTGGATTTAAGAATCGGGAAGACATCGGAGATAGGAATTCTAAAATTTAGTGGGATAGTTCCGGAATCTGAACCAGATTTGGCGAGAGAATCGGCTATCTCATTACCCTCGATACCCAAATGGGCAGGGACCCAGGCTAATATCGTCTCAAACCCAGATTCACTTAGAGAATTGAGAAGATTTTTTATTTTACATATAATACTGTCTTCCGGATAACATAGAATATTTGACATAATTTTAGTTAGAGCACTTAGCGAATCAGTACATAGTAAGGCTCGATGAATGTTGAGAATCTGGATTTGATTTAGCGCTTGTTCAATTGCAAAGCATTCAGCTGAAAATATGGAGACTTCTTTCGGTAATTTATAAGTGAGATTGATGTTGAATTCTGGACTTTATATCGATGCTCCACATCTTTTATTTTCAAATTTGGAACCATCTGTGTAAAGGATGGAAAATCCAGGGAATTTTGAAGCCACAATGCTTTTAAAACAGTCATCCACATTTTGAAATTTATTTGGGGAAGATAAAATATTCTTCCGAAAGTCTGATGTTATTGTGTTCGGCATAAAAGTGATTGCCTTAAATGGAATATTGTATATAGGGAGATTGGGAACTTTTTGAAGATATTGGAGGGAAGATGACAGAGAATTATAGAGATGAAAACTTTTAATTAGGAGAGGAAAACATTTTTTTTCTCTCAACCTTTTGTTAGAATTCAAATTAACACTTAACCGATTAAGACTTTGTTTAATAGGATGATGTGATAACAATAAAGCCTTGAAAATATATTTATTGGCAAGGAATTGCCTTCTGATATATAATGGAGGCTCCCCACATTCCACCTGAAGCGCATTAATTGGAGAAGACTTCATAGCTCCAATAATCATTCTGAGGGCTTTTGATTGAATTCTTTCCATTTTCTTATCTAAATATTTAGGGAGGGGGTCAAAAAGAAATGTGCCATAATCCAAGTGGCTCCGAACTAGGGAATTATACATTAATTTAAGAGTGGTAGGATGAGATCCCCACCACACTCTGGAAACTGCTCGCATCATATTAAGTCCCTTTTCACACTTTGTAGAAATTATCTGAATGTGTGGAAGCCAGGACAATTTATGATTCAAAAGAAGACCAAGGAATTTGATTTGAGTAGCGGTTTGTAGAGGCACATTATCAAAAGAGATTGAGAAGTGGGGAATTTTTCTTTTTCGCGTGAAAGCCACGACCCTTGTTTTAGATGCTGCCAGATTCATCCCCTTTATTGACAACCAGCTTTTAATATATTGTAAAGCCAAATTCATTTCCTTAGCTGCAAGAAAAATATTTTTATGTAACAAATATATAAGGATATCATCCGCAAAGTAAAATCGCTTGATAGAAAAGGAAATTACTGAGTCTAGGTCGCTTATATAAATATTAAACAACAGAGGACTGATAATAGAACCCTGGGGTAAACCTCTCCATAGTTTGCGCCTTAAGCATTTAGAGGAAGACTCAATAATAATGGACCTATCTGTGAGCAAATTAATAATGAATTGGACTAATTTCGGGGGGATTTGTTTTTTAATTAGCTTTTCTTTCAAATCATTCAGTAAAACATCATCGTAAGCTGATGAAAGGTCAAGGAATGTGGCCAATGTATAAGAATTTAGCAATTGAGAAACTCGGATATCAGTTGTGAACAAACTTAAATTATCCATTGTAGATTTCTTTTTCCGAAAACCATACTGATTTGGTGAGATAATATCTTGACTTTCAACAAACCACTCCAGTCTGTTTTTTATCAAACGCTCCGCTACTTTCATCAAACATGATGAAAGAGCAATAGGCCGATAAGACGAAATTTCAGATGGATTTTTTCCAGGTTTTAAAATGGGAATGATTTTTTGAGTTTTCCAATCATCCGGGATTAGTCCTGTTTCAAACATATTATTAATAAGAGATAAGAAATATTCAACCGCCATATCAGAAAATGATTTAATGAAACTATAAAATATTCCATCGGGACCCGGAGCAGAGTCAGAAAGGGCTTCTTATCACTCGTTTCATCTCATCAATGGAGAAAGGAGCATCTAGCCAGTTAGAGTGAGATGGATACGGCTTAATAGAAGGCATTTCTTCACATCCGGCAACTGATGGGGGGCTATTTTATCCGCAAATCCTATAAGAATTTCTTCTGATATATGTTTGATTCTCGGCGGAGAATACGATGATCCGAATTTTTTTAAGCTAGACCAAACTGAAGACTGGGGAGTTTCCGGAGACAGGTTCTCACAGAACTTCCGCCATCCAGCGCGCTTCTTATTTTTCAAAATTCGTTTGGTTTCTGCTTGGGCTTTTTTAACTGATAAAAAATTTTCTAGTGTCATACACTTACGAAAAGAGGAAATTGCTTTTTTTCGAGAGTTGACGGAGCGAGTGCATTCCTCGTCCCACCACGGAGTAGAGTGTTTTATTTTAATGTTCGCATTGCGTTTCGGGATGGATTTTTCTGCTGCATTTATAACCATAGAAGGAAACGTCTCACATTGCATTCTGATGTCTGCCGGGGACGATTTTGTTAAGTTAATAAGGTTATCTAGTTCAGAAGAGAAAATGCTCCAATTCGCATCTTTCGTTCTAAATTTGAGATTATTTTTAACTGGGGGGGAATAAGTGTTAAATTGATGGTGGAAGCGGATTATAATTGGGAAATGATCACTAGAGAGGGGATCGTTTAGGATGTCCCAAGAGCATTTAGATGCTAACGAATACGAACAAAGAGATATATCAACAGCACTTTTCCGTTGATGAGGGGGGGTGAATCTGGTTGGAGATCCGTCATTTAAAAAACATAGGTTATGGGTATCAATGAAATCTAAAAGATTGCGGCCAGAACGATTTGTTATTTCGCTACCCCAAGAAGGGGAATGTGCATTAAAATCTCCAAGGATCATATAAGGGGAAAAAATCTGGTTTAAGATTGGTGCCCATTCATTTTCAATAAAAGTCGAAGAGGGAGGAATATATATTGACAATATTGTGATATCAGATAAGACAGCTGCTATTATCTGGATATCGTCGGAGGGAGTATGAATATTTATTTGTTTAAACGGGATAGGATTATGGATTATCAGAGCCGTGCCGCCTTTACCATCTGGTCTGTCGTGTCTGAGACAATAATAACCTGGAATTCTTAAGTAAAAGGAGGGTTTTAACCACGTTTCAGAAATGGCGGCTACTGAAACGTCGTGTTCATCGAGTAATTGAATTAGGTCAGATTTGTTAGCTGAAATAAGAACTTTGTTCAGTTTCGAAGCCATTGGGGAGGCAAGATAATAAAGATTTAATGTAATCGGCAGCGTTGGACGGTACAGTATTGTTGTTTGTAAGGATAGAAATCAAAAGGGTAATTAAAGTTTGTATAAAAGAATTATTATTCATTATTTCGGCGAGAGCAGGAGATTAAGTATTACCATTAATGGCACACCCATTGGGCGTCTGGGATTTGGCATTCCCATTCGGGCTGGCCAAAATATTATCATTCGCAGAGATGACATCGTCCTCAGCTCCTTTCCAAACAACCACCTTTTTAAATTCAACGTCATCTTCTCACAGAGAAACCATTCTCAAGCCAGTCAAACCCAACCCAAAATATACACCTTACCTTGATAAAAAAACAATTGAAGTCAGAGTGTTCGCCAGACTTCCGCCCAGGAAGCTGCCCTCTCAGGAGTCGCTGCCTGCCGACTCCGCCCTTCGGAACCTTGGCCCAGGCTGAGCTGACTCCGCCCTTCGGAACCAGCCCAAGTTGCCGCTTGTGTTATCAGTGATAAGTGCGAACGTGGAGATCCGCGGTTCCAGAATCATCGTAAAGAGAAGTGCCTGAACAATTTTGTATGTTTATTTCGTAACGCGAAACAACTTTTTAAAGACATTGAATGAACAATAATTTACAATTAAGGAAACGGACAATTAATGTTAAGAATTAGAATTAATAATATTATTAAGCCTAGATTTAAACCAACACACAACTTATATACTTATTTTCAATAAATGTTTAAAAAAAATTGTAAATATGTAAGTTTTTTTATTTATTCGTTCCTCCCTTTCTTTTACATGCATATTATTAATAATAAAAATCCCTTAAGTATAGTTATAACAAGTATTTCGTTTAATTACTTTATCGCACTGACACTCTCTTCAAGCAAACAATATCTGCAATTACACGTCCACTTCAAATCGATGGTACCGATCGAATCTTAAAAGCTCATTTCAATATAACGAGGAATACTCAAAATTTTTATAATGCAGAAATATTATATAACATGTACCGTGACGATACCAATGTTCTTATATTCTTTTTTACTCGCTCAGTACTGGAACAGGTTCAGAGAGTTATTAAATTATTTGAATCGAAAACTGCAGACCCGTACCTACAAGTTATCTGGTGACCAAAAGAGTCTATTAAGTTTCTCAGTGTCAAAAGTAGCCATTCCAATGAAAAAAATTGATCCGTTTACGATCAATATTGAAAGAGCAACAAACTCGCCTATCAATTACATAGAAACCGCAAAGAAAACGATCTTAAAGTTAATACTATAAAAACATAGATTGACTGATACAGACCAAATATTCAACAGCTGTGACGTACTAGATATACGCCAATTATACGTTAAAACACTACTAAACTACATTTTGACAAAAAATTTCAACAAACACAAAATAACACTAACAGACCAGTTAGACAAGCTTTTAAAGAAAACATAAAATCTCCGACAGTAAATTCAAGCTTTGGACAAAGACACTACCAATACCATGCTATAAAAGCTTTCAACAGTGTAAAACTTGAAATTAAAATTGAGGAAAATAAAAATAAATTCACACGCAAAATTACAAATAGGAAGAACAAAAAAGAAAATATACCCAAAATGTCATTGCATAAAACCTACACGTAACACACAAAACCAATATAAACACACATCACTCACAAACACACAAGATTATATTTTAAATGTATTAGTTTTTCTTTAAATTTATTATGTAGATTATATTTTCATATTATAAAATGAAGGTTTCAGCACGGGCAAGCCACCCAGTGAGGCCAACATTACCGGAAAACTTTGAAATGTACAAAATAAAAAAAATAAAAAAAGTCATCTGAATCCCAGACCATATTTGGGATACCAATTTGAATCCAAAATAACATCATTAAGGGAAAATAATATTGTAACTGTAGCAGAGGAACAAACTTTACGTAAACGATGTGTTAATTTTACAGTTAAATTAATAAAATAACTACGTCAGAGACTTCCTGATAACTTTGAAATTTTGGAAAAATTAATGTTTTCAGCGAAAGCAACACATTGAAAGTACTCAAAGAGTCTATAAAGTTTTGACTGGTATTATTTACCTATTCATCTGATGATATTTCGCTCGCCATTGGAAAATGATACATTTAACCAAATGGACAAAAATAAATAGCACAATCGAATTTTGGACTGAAGTCAAATTATATGAAGATGCTGCTAATGTGAATCCCTTTAAGAATTTATGTGATTTCGTTTTTACAATGTAAGTATTACCACAGTCAAATGCAGATGTGGAAAGAGTTTTTAATATCACGAACATTGTAAAAAATCGATCTAGAAACAAAATGAAAGCTGATATGCCAATGCAATTTTGATTGTTCGATCGGGATTGCAGCGATTGAATAAACCATGCGATAAATATACATTACCCCCAGAGGTATTAAATAGGGTAGGAACTGGGAAAATATTTAACAAGAAACGTGACCTAGACCAACTATCTACGTCTTCATTAACATTTGATGATCAACAGTATCAACATGCGACGGCGGCGGAAAGTGAAGATGATGATAATTCAATAATACTGTTTTAACTTTATTTTACTAAAAAACTAATTTTTAAGTGAACATTAACATAAGAATTTAATAATTTGTAATAAAACGTTTGTATTGTGTTTAGTGAAACTGTTTTAGTTCATCAATAAAAACTCTGTAATGTTCGTGATTTTAGTAATTCAGCGGAATATCTGGCGGAATCCAAGTAAGTTTTGACGGAATTTGGCGATTTTGTTGTAGATTCTAGCGGAAATATATATTTCAAGCTGGCAACACTGCACTTGCTCTTTCACGACAATATTTTTCAGTTCATTTTCAGCAGGGGCATTTCTCTCAGCTTTGGCCTTGAAACTCATTTGAAACCGCCACGCCCACCTCAAAATTCTTATAGAAAACGAATAATATGGCTAAAAGCTCAGGGGCCTTAGCATGAGAAGTCGATATAGCCCTATAGCAATACGATATCGTTAAAATACGTCATCAATGAGCACTTAACGACATATGCTAGCACGATCAAAATATAACAACCGACGATTGTTAAAATTCCTTGTCTATGGTCAAAATAGCGACGGTATAGTTAAAATTTCGAGCATGAGAATGTATCGATAGGATAAGTTCCGACCGACGGTTGCTAAAAGCCCGCCGAATATAACGTGGGGTCTTGAGTGTCAGTTAAAACTTTGGTTGGCTGTCGATATACGTATTTTTTTAATAATGTCGTTCATTATGCAAAATTTCTGGTTCAATGAAAGGAGGCAGGTTAGGGAAGATCGTAGGATTGAAAGGCGTCGTTTACGCGATCAATAATTGAATCCGTTCGAACTTGCAGAGACGGAATTCAGACAATAAGGAAGTTGAGTGAAAAATATTTTGACTTATAAAAAATATGTTCATGTAGATCAAAAAATATCGATTCTAAATTCATAAATATATTTCTATATTATTATTCTTAGAATTAGACAGTAAGTTAAGTTCTTGAAAAAGCATTGAATAGCAATAAACTATATACAATAACAACTACCTACCCATTGTGTGTGTGGCAGTGAAATACACTCCACATTAAATTTACTTAAAAACGAGCGATTTGCAAGCAAACTTTACAAAAAGTGTTTCAAAGTGTAATTAATCTGGTGTTTGACGTATCAAAACAATTAGAACTCTGCATCATAGTGAATACAGTATTATATTGTGAATCTATAATCAAAAATATTCCAGATAAATTGTCCGTAATTAATAACAATCTAATCGCGCAGGCGCAAGCATAAGTGTAATCGGTTCGGTTCCCCATTGGTTGATAGTGTCGTCATCTCGTTTATCATTGGTTGAAAGTGTTGTCATCATTGCTTAGTGCTCAATTGATTGTGACAAACAGGCGCTACTGCGGAATAAAAACAAACCAACGAATTCAACCTGTCATCGCACCTCTAAATTCGCAAATTAACCAAGTACAATATGAGTAAACAGCGAAAAATGCAGAAAAAAACAGTGACATCGAGTGACACAGACGAAGATGATGTTTCTTCAAACAAATTAATCAAATATATAGATAAGAAATTTCAAGAAATGAGTGAACTCTTTATTAAATCAATTAAAGAACAATTCAAAAACGAATTAACCGACCTCAAAACATCGATTGACTTCTGCTGTACTAAAATTGACGATTATGAAGCTAAAGTCAAAACCCTTGATTGTGAAATAATAACCTTGAATGAACGTGTAAAGATGTTAGAATTCAAAAACAATCTAAGGGATCAATGGGACAGATCCTGTAACATTGAAATCAGTGGAGTCCCGACCTCAGAAAAAGAGAATCTAAACGACATTATTGGCAATATATCCCAAAAAGTAGGATTCCCCATAAAAAGAGAAGACGTTGATTTCATCCATAGAGTTCGCCAATGGCCTAGGTCAACGGCAACTCCCAAAATCACACCCACACCTACATCTTCGTCCAACATTATTCTACGTCTCATTCGGCGAGATTATAAGGATGCTTTGCTAACAGCTGCTCGACGCCACCGGACCCTGACTTCAGCAGATATTGGTCTTCCAGGAGCAGCCATGCGCATATTCCTCAACGACCACCTCACGCCTTCTAACAAGCTACTGATGAAGAAAGCCAGGGAAATTAAAGCTGAAAAACAATATCAATATCTGTGGACAAAAAATTGCAATATATTTATGAGAAAAAGTGACAGCTCTCCTGTCATTCGAATTTCCTCTGAAGCAGATATAAGCAAAATAGCATGACTCTCTATAAATACTGTAATAATTTCACTTATATTATTCAAACAAAATCTTTTTTCTTTTCACTTAGTTTCGCATTTTAATTTTATTTCACTTACATTATCTAAAAAAAGTATTTTTTTCTTTTCATTTAGTTTCGCATTTAATATTATTAAATCGCATACAGAACTTAAACTTAAACTATACTTCATTTTTTATATACTAACTGTCAGTAAACAAACTACTTTCAATCAGATTATGGCATGCTATACATCTCGTGAGGTATTGAATCTGCATCGATCACTTTTTATCTATATGAATCGAACTCACATACTTACTTATTATTATTATTTTTATTATGGAAAATGTATTTTTCTGATATTTTATCTTTGTAATACAATATGGCTTCCTTAACAATATATTATCAAAACGTACGTGGTTTGCGCACAAAGACGCATGATTTTCTAAGGGCTGTTCTAAACAATGACTTTGATATTATATGTATTTCAGAAACTTGGCTTCTCGATAATATTTGTGATCCGGAGATTTTTGACGACAGATATAATGTTTTTAGACGTGACAGAAACTATAATCTCACAGGTCAAACATTGGGAGGGGGTGTTCTTATTGCTGTCCAGTCCAAATATAATGTTACTCATCAAACTAGCTGGTCCACACTAGAAGCTGAAGATATATGGGTAACTATTACTTCAACTACCTCTAATAAAAATATTAACATTTGCTGCTCTTACCATCCCCATGGTACGAATCATATTAGAAATCTTAAAGCTCACTTTGAGTCCGCTAGTCAGCTCCGATTGAACTATCCTGATGATGACTTTCTTATGGTAGGTGATTATAACATTTCTAGACTTATCTGGAATCTAAATTCTGAAAGACAGATGATACCACAAATACCTGTTGACGAAGCCAGCTTTACTGTTATAGACTTTTTATCTCTTTGTGACTTTTTTCAATATAATAACATCTTAAATGTAAATCAACGTGTTCTTGACCTAGCCATTAGCAACATGAACTGCTCATTACAACCTTGCATTCCACCCCTTTTAACTGAAGATTTGCATCACAAATCTTTCAAAATAGAAATAAGACTAAAAAACGAACCTTATTTAATACATCAACCACGACAAGTCTTATTATTTAATTCAGCTGACTACGTCAAGATTAACGAGTTTTTGGAGCAATTTGACTGGTCGAATATTTTTTCTTCAAGGGGTATGGAAGAAGCAACTGATAAATTCTACGAAATTATTAATGAAGCTATTGATCACTACGTACCATCAAAAACCATTTATCTGTCTCCCAAATATCCCCCATGGTACACTCCCTACCTAATCAAAATCATCAAAGAAAAGCTAAAGTATCACCGAAAGTTTAAAAATTATTCACACCCCTCAGATTATCATACCTTCTCATTACTCAGGACTCGCCAAAAAAGAACAGAAAAAGAGTGTTATACTAATTATATAAAGAAAGCCGAGGTAAATATAAGGAAAGATGTGAAATATTTTTGGACTTTCGTGAAATCAAAACAGTCATCTTCTGAAGTACCTAATAACGTGTATCACAAAAACATTTCCTCAAGTGATGGTCAACGAATTTGCAATCTTTTTAACGATTACTTCCAATCTGTCTTTATCCCCGATAAAACTACTAATAATACTTCCACAAATATTGTTGATACAAGTAATGATGTTACCATAAATTCAATTAATTTTGATTCAATTGATATAACTGCACCATTAGTGTTAAAACATCTCAAAAATGTGGACACTAAAAAAAGTGCCGGTTGTGATAAGTTACACCCAATTTTTATTGTTAATTGTGCTGAAACACTAGTTACTCCTGTAACACTACTGTTCCAAAAATCTTTTAAAGAAGGTGTATTTCCTACCATTTGGAAACAAGCTTTTGTTTCACCTGTTTTTAAAAAAGGGGACAAACACAACATTGAAAATTATAGACCTATCTCTAAACTATGTATCTTAAGTAAAATCTTGGAAAAAATCGTGTATAACCAACTTTTTGACTTATGCAAAAATACTATTATTAGCCCGCATCAACATGGTTTTTTTCAAGGCAGATCTGTTGATTCGAACCTAGGACAGTTTACTGATTTTGTTCTTAACTCTATGGATAATGGGAAACAGGTAGATTCCATCTACACAGATTTTTCTAAGGCTTTTGACAAAGTTAATCACGACATACTGTTAAACAAGCTCTCGAAGATTGGTATATGTGGAAATCTTCTGAGATGGTTCTCTTCATATGTTAAAAATAGAAGTCAAGCTGTTGCTTTAAAAGGTTACATGTCACAAATTATAATTATTCCCTCAGGGGTACCGCAAGGCTCCCATCTAGGGCCTCTCTTGTTTATTTTATACATAAACGACATGAATCGTCAAATTAGTAATTCTTGTTTCCTATTTTACGCTGATGACATGAAACTATATAAATGTATTAGCTCCATAGATGATTGCGACCAATTACAAGAAGACCTTGGTAAAATTGAGGAATATTGCAAAAACAATCAACTATATCTAAACATAGATAAATGTAATGTTATTACTTTTACACGAAAAAAACATTCAATTTATTATACTTACAAACTAAACCATGTACCTCTACAACGAGTAGAAACAATAAGAGATCTTGGAGTAATACTAGATTCTAGAATGTTATTTAGGGATCATATTGAAAATATTCTAAAAAAAGCTTATAAGCAATTGGGTTTCATTATTCGAATTACAAAGCCTTTTACGGTAGCACACACCCTAATTCTATTATATATGTCATATGTACGGTCACAACTAGAATTCGCCTCAGTAATTTGGAATCCTCAATATCAAACATATATTGATCGCATTGAAAATATTCAGAACAAATTTATGAAACACCTATCGTATCGTTTTAGTGACCATCGATTTGTCCCTGTCACTTTAAATAAACGTAGAAAAATCTCTGATGCATTATTCTTACACAAAATCGTAAACTGCCTAGTTGATTCATCATATCTTTTAGAAAGGATTGCATTTCGTTGCCCCAAGCAAAACACCAGATCGAATGATTTATTTAGAATACCACATTGTAAATCCAAATACGCGCAAAACTCTGTAATAGTACGTATCTGTGAAACTCACAATGCCTTACGAGATGTAGACATTTTCAACCATAACTTAATATCATATAAAATTCAGCTTAATAAATTAATAAATTAAAATACTTTTATTTTACTCAATTTTTTTTGTTGTGAAAAGTACATTATTATCACCCGTAGTGAATAGTATAACTATGCGAAAAGTTGTATTTTTTCTTTTTGTTTTTATATTTATGTATTTCTTTATTATGTTTATTTTTTGCCATTTAATATGTTGTGTAGGTAAAAAATACTAAATCTACATTTAATTTAATGGAACTTAATTGGTCTAGAACATATGAATGTTTATTGTTATAATTTTTATTGTACGACTGTTTGCTTCCTAAATAAAAAGAAATAAAGAAAAAAAAAAAAAAAATACGCTCCACGATTGGTCGAAAGAATTCTGACGTCACATGTGTCGTGACTTGTACGTACAACGGATAACCTATGGTGCATCTCTTTTTATTACATGAGAGATGGTCGGTTTAGATGAGAGAGGTATATGCAAAACGTCTATTTGGGTCAAACCAAACCACAGCCTTATGCCACAGTCGGTCTTCAGTACAAACGGTCTTGCTTCCTATCTCGTAAAGTACTTTTTAAGTTTAGTAGTGGATGGTTTGGTGTTCATGTAATACAAAATCTGTTAAAAAAACTACATACCATGTCAGAAATCGGATATATTCAAGCCCAGTCTGAAAACCTACTAATAGTTGATACTGACATGTTGATTTTATATCTAAGAGATAATACTGATTACATTAGTGCTGAAATTCGTGGAGTTAAAGCTTCCAAGTAAGTATATAAAATTATTAATTGTGTTCATTTGTACGTTACGATAAATAAAATACATTTTTACAGTATAATAATCATTGCGTATTCTACCCATCTGACATTTCGCCATACGCTAACTAGTTTTGTGCAGGTATGTTTATTGATTTCGCATGACATGATAATTATTCTCTACTCATTATAATATATATTATAATGTGGTGATGGCTTTTAAATATTTCATCTTTTGTTTACCATATATTATAATAAGGCACTGCTGAAAACCAGCTGCATTCCCGTAGAAACCCCTTTGTCAATAGGATCTATGTGAAAAAAATAGCTCCCATCTATTGTCAAATATATGTAGGCATTTGTTGTTATTATTATATGGAATGTATTTCTAAAGATACATATTCGTATAGTGCTTTATAATAATATGTTGTTTATTGCATAGCTTAGAAGTTTTATTATTAAACATGTCACATTACATGTGATTACTTATTATTGATTTGAACTGTTGTTTGTGGCATAATAATAATGTATTTTTCTATTTTCAGATCAGCCCGAGAAAGTTATGGTGACAATGCCATTGGGTATGTGCAGTTGAAGCGATCAGGAGACTTATGCACTGTAAAAGCAAAAATAACGCCTGAACATAAAATTAGGAATAAAGGTTATAATGTGGAATGTATTTGCGATGAAAAGGAGTCATCCATTGTAAGTTTAAAATGTGAGGATTGCGTGGCGAGCCAAGAAGGTTGCAAACATTCAATTGCATTTCTTATGTGGCTGAATCGAAGGACCCTGGAAGACTCCAGAACATCCGTCAAGTGTTATTGGGCCAAATCGAAACTTTCGAAAGTGGGTAGCTCTATTAAGTTTATTAAAATAAAAGATATGGGGCCTAAAACTGTGACAAAGTTGCCTGCTAAAAGTGGTAAATTTTTGAATTCCTTTTTAGAGAAATCTTTTGAGGTGGGGGTCACTGACACCCAGCTCACAAAATTTTTTAATGAGCCAAGTACTATTGAGAAGTTATCCTTGCATTTTCTAAGTGTTGAAGCCAAAAGCCAAAATATTTCAAATATTGTAGATTTGTTGCAATTTTACTCAGTGAACATGAGTGAAATCACATGTAGTGAGGCTGAAACTGCAACAAATCTACAATCAAATAGCAGTTTATGGTTCGAGCTGAGATATGCAAGGATAACTGCCTCTAAAGCTTATGAGGCTGCCCACTGCAAAACACTTGACGGAGTGTTGGTCGAAACCATTCTAGGAGCAGTCAAGATAGAAGACAACGCAGCTCTGAAACGAGGAAGGGAATTAGAAGGCTGCGTTATTGAAGAGGTGGGGAAACTCTACCATGTGAATTTTAAAAGGACGGGCCTGTTTTTGTGTAAATCATGCCCATTACTTGGTGCGTCACCCGACGCTATTAGTGAGGACTTCGTGGTGGAAGTGAAGTGTCCCACACAACAAAAAAATATTATTAGATATATTAAGGATGGGAAACCAACTTCCAAATATTTTGCCCAGATCCAGATGCAGATGTACTTTTGCAACAAAAAAAGGGAATTTTTTGCGTTGCTCATGAAGACTTTAAAGTGACAAAACAAATAACAACGCTGCTTGTAAAATATGATCAAAAATATTGTCTGGATCTGATAGAAAAGTGTACTACGTTCTGGTCTCTGGCAATATACCCCAAAGTAATGACACATTGAAGGATCAATATTGTCCATGTTTTGAATTTGTATTCTTTGTAATAATGTATTTACCATCACCACAAATACTGTTTTGTTGGACGTAGCGTGGAACATTCATTGCTCCCTTTCCTTGTAATTTGTTTGCTTTAGAAGTAGTATATTATAAAAGTGTCCTTATTTATTTATTGGATGATTCGTATAGCGCCGCTTTTGTGAGATATCATCTCAGGGGCGCTTTACAGTTGATGCAGGTATTACAGAAAATATAAATATTACAAAAATTACACATTCGTCATTCTACCGTGGTAGTGTGTAGACGTGTTTATAGAAAGACAATTCATTATTAGAGAATTGTCACATATATCTAAGTTTTGCCGGGAGCGAGGTGTTTCGCGAGGCGGTCACAAGCTTAACCCATTATGGACGTGCTGTCGATAATAGAAAACATAAAATTAGAAATTTCAAATATTTCTACGGTAAAGGACTCGAAAGCTAAAAATAATCTGGAATTAAATATAAAACTATTAGAAGAAAAATTGACTCAGGAAAAAATATCTTTTCAAAACGAGATTGTCTCCAGTCAAAACTAATTGAAAAATTAGAAAAAAAAATCGAGAATACGAGCAATTTTGAAAAAAAAACATACGCAAGTTGTCTCAAAGTAATCCCGGAATCCAAATTCTCATTGATCATCAAAGGTGAAGATTCGAACATGACATCGGATGCTATTAAAGAACAAATCGTAAAGAAAATTAAAATAGCAAACTTGGGTATCGCAGTAAACGGAATACGAAAAGCCTCGCAAAATAAATTAATTATATCTTGTCCTTCAAAAGAACATGCAGAGAAATTGACAGATGAAATCAATAAAACCCTTAAAAAAACATGGTTGCAGAGGAATTAAGAAAGAAAAATCCAAAAATATTCACAAGAAATCTTCAAGTAGATTTAACTGAAGAGGACATAATTGAGGCATTAAAAACACAAAACGATGGAATAAAAGATATCATGAATAGCGATACTAAAAACACGATTAAATTAATAAAAATGTTTAAACCAAAAAACCAAAATGGACTCACTTATTATATACTTGAAACCAGCGGAGCAGTAAGGTCATACCTCATGGAAAAGGAAAAAAATTAACATTGGTTTTAGCAGAGTACGAGTGGAAGATGCCAGCCCCTTGACGCAATGCTACCATTGTCTCAAATTTGGTCACACTGCATTAAAATGTTTAAATAAGGACAAACGTGCGACGTGTTTACATTGCGCCAAAGATTACGAATGGAAGGAATGCCCTAACAAAAACACTGAAGAAAAATGTAGTAACTGTGCACATCAGAACACTTTATTCAAGATGACCCTAAATACCAATCACAAAGCTAATAATACTAATTGTTCTTACTACAAAAAGATGTATAGACTATGATTAGGTATGTATTATAATTCTAAAAAACAATTACAATGCTAATCTCATTTTTTAACTTCATATTATCACTTTCATTTATGCATCGTAATGTATATAATTTATTGAGACATAAATATTTCATATCCTTGCCGGAAAAAAAAAAAAAAACTCATTTATTTTACAATGCATTATCCCATTGCCACAGTGTTAAACGCTAGTATACTGAAATCTATGATTATATTGATGTTCGCGCACTCTTCGTGTATTCGTATGTGTAGAAAAAGTTCAATATGTAATTATTGGTGCCAATTAGTAAACCTACCTTGTTCTGTACAAAACTATAATCTAACCTGGAACATATCGGAAATACTTACTGTTATATTGTTATGTATCTATCGTATTTATATTTATAAATCCCAATACATGTTTATATATTATTGCTGCCAATTAAAATATTATTCTATATGGGTGACTTGAACTGTGATTTTGACACAGCAGAAATAGATTATGAACGCACGTCAATTTTTGAAAACTGGGCTACAAAAAAACATGTGTTAGGAAATAATAAAATGACTGCCCTCAACTTAAATATACGATCTTTATCTAAATATTGGGACACTTTCCTATTAATTGTTTCTAGCTCTTTGAGAAACATCGACTTAATTTCGCTATGCGAAACGTCTATTAATGAAAATAATAAAAATCTTTATAAATTACCGGGATTTAATTCGTACCATTTTTGTCGAACAAAAAGATCGGGTGGCGGTATTATTGTGTACGTGAAAGATCACCTTACATTTGAAAAAATAAATATTATGACTAATAATTTTGAATGATATGAGTAAAGGAAGACATATTAAATCAGGAGTACCGCAAGGATCAATTTTAGGTCTAAAATTTTACATTATATATGTTATTGTTATGTCAAAACTCTTTAAAAAGGCCTTTAGATTCATTTTTGCTGACGATACTGCACTTGTAGTATCCAATGAAAATCCTATCATAGCTATTCAACAATTGCAAAGTGACTTTAACGAGCTACTTAAATGGGCTCATGATGTTGGTTTAATTATTAATGTTAAAAAAACAAAATGTATGTATGTAAAATCACCAAGCCTGGGAATATGGAATATACCCAAAATAATTGCTCATAATTCTGAATGTATTCATAGAAAAATTGAAAATATTTGCCACTGTGAAACAATTGACTTTACTAACGAATATAGTTATCTGGGACTAATAGTAGACAATAAATTTAAATGGGAAAAACAAGTGGCTAAAATCTGTAACCAGCTCCGATCTTTTGCAAGTAATTTTTATAAACTGAAATTTGTTTTGCCTCATTGTACTCTTAAAATAATTTATTTTTCTATGGTCGAATCAGATATGGCATACGAACTTGGGGGCACTCAAGCAATATTTATATTAAATATATACAAAACTTACAAATTGCTATAATAAAAAAAATTGTACCACCGAATATTTACAGACAAAGAAGTAATCTAAAACTACTGTATGGTTCTGAGGGCCTACTTCCAATAAAGGGTCTTCTTTGATACATTATTATAATGGATAATGAGGGAGATAGCAAATATAAAAAGCAACCGGTGCATAATCACACAAGATTCACTGAAAATAAGGGCCTCATTATTCCAAGAGTAACAAATAAGTATGGAAGCCGAACGCTTAAATATTTAATACCAGAGATTTTCAATAAATTTAATAATTCTTTTAAACCTCAGAATAATGAGAGACTCTGACCCAAAAACACTAAGCGTTGGCTAATAAGCGACGAATCAATGTATCTCTGAACTTTATTATTGATGTATTCCTGAACATCTCAACGTACCTGCCTAAATAATTTGTATATAGGTAGGTACTTTGAGATATATTATTTTGTGATATTGTTTATTGTATAATTTTGTGTCATACATGTATTAAAAATTAAAAATGTTTAAATATATTATTTGTAGAACCTACAGACAAGCCGTCATGTGTGACAGATTTGTGGGACTGCATAAAACTTGTATCTTTAAAAATTTATAATAAATAAAAAAAAATAATAATAATAAAAAAAAGAGTGAAGTTAATTTAAATAAAATGAAGTATAGGAACAGGTGACACGAATATAATAATAATAACATAACATTTATATAGCGCAGTTTTGTGTTGTTTCACTTCAAGTACGAAGATAGAAGATGGAGACTCTGCAGCAAGAATCCTAGGTGGTGAAGAAACTGGGCCAGCTGCTGCAGCGGAAGATTGCACCGCGTCCACCAACAGTGCCAGCACGAGGTTCGTCATCCGTCCAGGTATGTATCTGCTGCTAATAAAGCGCTGACACCTCACATAGATAAGAATTAATTAATTAATTAAGAATAAATTATGTACATACTTATGTTCTTCTAAAGTGGTTTCTTCCTTTCACTGGCTCCAAGTATCCATGTTTCCACACCGTATAGAAATGTGGGAAACTCAGCCTCGGACAAGACCGACTACAGTATAATGTTTAGGAATATAAGAAATAAAATAATTTTCTTTAATAAACAAACATTTTAATGAACGCATTCTTTCATTTATAATCCATAGAAATTAATTTAGACTTGCTAAACTAATTATAGTATAAATACATACATACCAACAAAACACAATACCATAATCCATAGAAATTAATTTAGACTTGCTAAACTAATTATAGTATATACCTACATACATACCAACAAAACACAATACCATGGTCTCTCATGAGCAAGCTCATTACAAGTACATAATAAACAGTTTCACACATGTATGAACACCATCAAAATATCATTTTGTTTATGAAATAATTGCATTAAAAAACAAGAGAACTTTTTATAATTTATAGGTCTTATTAAATAAATAAAGGTCATTCATGAACGTGATCATTAAAATGAAAACAAGAGATTTATGAAAAGTAAGTATTATAGTTATAGATAATTAATAAAGTAGTGACAATGTGTGCAGCTATTTGATTAATTTATTCTGAACATTTATTATCCCGCAAGCACATACCATAATGTAATCTAGCTGTTGCACATGATGGTTGTCTGTAGTTGCATGAGGTAAGAGCATTTTAAATTCCCTCAGTCTCCCTATCACCCGTTCCACGTGGATGCGAATGGCGGCTATGCGCTTGCTTTGCGTCACCTCCTGTTTGGTGCATTGGGTGTTTGCTGCAACACTGGGGGGTCTAATTAAAACGCACCCTAGCTGCTGCAGAACACCGGCTATGTTTTTAAAGCCTCTGTCGGCCAATACATGCATCCCAGGTTTTAAATAATTATAGTAGCCACAATCTTCAATCAAAGCTGTGTCTGTCACGCGCCCACTATACCCTTCAGAAACGTAATTCACAAGACCATCAGGCGTGCATGAAATTAAATATTTCACCGTGTTACAATTTTTATAGGACGACCAGGCAGCAGATTGGCTTACTGAGTCACTCGGTTTCTCAATCTGTATCTCCATGCAGTCTATAATGGACGGCACTTGAGAATACCTTGCCCGAAAAGCAAGTGGCAATTTTTTTTAAATTTCATTTGCTTCTGGCCAGATGATTAGTTCCTGAAGAGCTGTGGCTACTAATTTTAAAGTGGGCGTAAATATGAGGCTTACGTTACTTAAGGACATCCCGAAAAGTAAAGCTAACATGGCAAATGGTTCATTCAGCCTAATTTTCCGTAGCGTTAGTAATATATTTCTTAGGGGTGCGCGTACTTCCTCTTCTAACACCTTGACAATATAATCCAAAATTCTTTTTAATTTCAATAACAATATCAGGACTGAGTCATTTAGAAACTCGCTTATACCTAGATTGCATGCAGTTGGCAATGCTTTCTCAGAAGTAGTAGATGTGTTCAACTGCACGGAATATAGTTATAAGAAGGCTATAATAACATACCTCTGTCGTAATTATCAAAGTTATTAGGCATAATACCATTCTATCCATAAGTTATCACAGAACCTAAACTATGCACTTACATCAGATATCAGACAGAAGAGTGTTATCTAATAATTTTATATACTTAATCAAAACTATAATTTTTCCCAAAATTGTTATGAGATGTCTTACTGACAGCCCTGTTTCAATAGAGCTAACTCTTAGTTCTCAGCAAATTCAACCAAATCCAATATTGAAGGTAACAATAACCTCAATACTAAATTACTGTACGGATTGAAAATAAAAATGCTTTTGTACCTATGTATACCAGATGTTATTCTTGTTTAATTTTCAACATAATTTCTCAGTAATTATTCTGTTTAACATAATACTGTTTCGCTCCTGTGAACCACTGTAAACATAACTCATGTATATTGTAAAAGCCTTTTACGGCGTCTAAATAAATAAATAAAAATAAAATAAAAATAAAAATAATAGCTAACAGAAGGTATGTCCAAGCAAAGTTGTGGTTCCCTTTCAATGGTCATCAGTGTCGCACAGACCATGTGCTCCTGGTATTCTTTGAGCTCAATCTCCGGCTCCTGGATGTATTCCATTTCCGACGGCACATAATTAGATGACTTATCAATGGAAGAGTCACTGTCAGTATATGTCATACATTCACCTTTGAAAGGTGATGAACCGCTATTTTTTACTTCTTTTTTCATAGGTGAAATAGCAATGCTCTTTGATGAAGATGGTAGTGTGTTCACACCTACACTCCGGAACTTACATCTAACAAACGCCAGTACAGCTTTGTCCACATATTTAGCAGCGTTTTCTTCAGGAAACGTTTCTTCCAAAACCATTCCCTCGGGTACCGTTTGTTTAGTAACCGTTTCTTCATCGACGGTCTGTTGGCTGTGCCCAGCTCTAGAAGTAGACGGATGCAATTCAGGTCCTAACAAATCTCTGATGACTTCCAAGCGACGACGTCTTGCTCCTGTCGTCCGTTTTGGGATGCGTGATGACCGTTGACATTCAAATATGTGAGGTAGAACATCCTTTTTTGCTTTTAATGTCCGGTTTCCCAGACCCATTATTTTCTGCTTCATAAAATTTTCCATGTCATTCGGGAGCTCAAAAGAAAATGAATGGTAACTAATAAATTATATTATAAAACAAGGCAATTTTGAGGTTGCATCGTTATTACATAGGTGAGAGGCAAATACAAACATGATAATAATATTATTTAAATAGTTATCTCACGTTTAAATCCGGACAACATACAACAGTTATTTCAACTACATTCACACATTTATTTGATAACATGGGGTAAAACTACCCATTCATTCTATGCAATTTGACATTAGATTGGTGAATCTCGTAAAATTCACACCAGTATAGTATAATAATATTATTGTATGTAGTATTTCCAGGAAACATTTAACAGAGAACTTAAATTTTACTGTGGTACTTACATCGAAATGATCCTCGCAGCAATATCTTGCAGATTTACACGACAGAATAGAATTTCGCTTCTCGCATCTTTTCATCGCGAAACACCATTTTTTACGAATAACTGCATTTCTAGGAACGGCGATAAATTGCTTATCGGTTGCAGTAACACATGTATTTTTACACACCGGAACAATGCAATAATAATATGTATTATCTGCCGACATTTTTTAATGTTTTGTAAACAAAAGACAACACGCAACTGACAGCTATCTGACATCTGACACGTCAACAAATAGCTGCGGGAATACCGTGCCAGGCGGGAACATGGCGGGAAAAGCAAATATTCTTACTTAAAATATTAATTTAACTATGAAATCTTAATCAATTTTCTTTTTTTTTAATTACATCAATTCTAATAGATGGTTAACATTGGTAAAAAAATTACTGGAATTCCTTGTTGAAGAATTAAAAAATTTTCCATACAAAATGCTTAAGCGACGTAGTTCACACAGTTCGAATTACGTCACACCCACACCCCGCCTCTTACCGCTCGGATTCCGCTCGTTTTGGCGGGCTTAATAAAATTTAAACTTTGAGAATTAATTTAATTATGAAAACAAACTTTAAAAAAAAAAAAAAAATACCAGAATTTAAGTTTGAATGCGAACATTGATAAAAAAAAAATAAAAAAAATGGACTCAACTTCCTTATTTCTTATGTACGCTAGAGATGTGACAGTTTTTTTGCGGTTTTCTCCAAATCAATGAAAGTTGATATAGCGGGTATAGAAATTACACGACTCATATAATCTCGACATTGGTCCCAAACCACTAGCTGTTTTTTTACGATCTTGCAAACGGGTTTGATACGGTATCCCACCCCTTACTGCTTAAAAAACTTCAACAGATCGTAATAACAGGGGTACCCTACACTTAGTTTGAAAACTATCTAACAAACCGAACTCAACAAACTCTTATCCAATCTGACAAAATACATACCTATAAGCAAAATATTATCAATTTCCTACAGTGCGCCTCAAGGCTGTGTACAAGAACCAATTATATTTCTTAAATACTAATCACTCTCTTAACGAAAGCGCTTGCGGTAAAACAACACACAAATCAGCAGTGACAGCGAGTATCAAAAACAATCTCCGCGATTTGTAAACTGTTGTTGCTCTGTTATGAAACGGCACTGATTTGATCACTTGACACCTTATAATTCGTCAAGCGCCAAGGCTTATAACTCTAGTAGGCCTTGAGATTGTATAAAACGCAACTTTTTAATACAAAAACGACGCACCGTCAAATAATTTTTACATTTTTATATTTGACATACAAAAGCAACGTTTGAATGAAAAATTTAACATTTTTGTTTGCATGCAATATTAAATAAGTACTGTCATTAACTCACATAAAAAAAGAATATTGTCTATGGTTATATCCAGTCACAATCTGACGTTTCACTTGCTTACGGCCACATAAAAGTTTTTGTTTCGCCTCTTTTATATAGTAATGTCGTATAAAGGGTGGTTATTTCATTAAACCTAATTTCTTTATTGCGACGTTTTTATTAACATGTTTAATTGAAGTTGGTTCTTCCACTTTTCTTCATTCTACAGATGTTTTTTCAACGCGACGGACGATAGAACATTTTTGTTTCTTCATTGTAGACTTACAGCCCGTGTCACTTAATCGAGGGAGTAAAAAGTTCATTAGTTAATATATATATATATTTATCTATAGAACATAAGGACACGCATAATATTCACTTTTTCTATTGATAAAATACTTGGTATTAGTTAGATTATTTCTGTGGAACCTGCGGCACTTTTTTAACGCGAGAACGGTTTTCTTTCACGCTGTTTAAAATAAATTTTTACTTCAGGTATGCACCTAGGTTATTAAAAAGCATTTAACATAAATAAAAAGGCAATACAATATCCCTTATTAATTAAATTTTAATTTTGTGAGTATCTACTACTAAGTACATAATTAAATGTGTAATAATAAATTGTGAGTGTAATTCTAATTAATCTTTTTAACCAATCACAAATAATACAAATTATTTACTTGCTACAGTATATTGAACTGGGTTATCCTAATAAAGTAACAAGGTAAAAAAAACGTCAAGACTTGAAATATTATGTTACAAATAAAAGGTTCCCTCAAAACGAAGTCAACTGATAAATTTTCAAATGTTTCAGTACATATGTAAATTGAACTGGGTTCAATATCTGTTCTATAACAGAACGTTATCACAGAAGACCATGGATCTTCCCGACTCAGAGAGCGCTTGCATCAAAGTGGAACCAGGGACCCAGGAAGAGGATGGAAGTGAAATGCCGTATACGGTTATAGATTTCGACCACCAGGATGTAAAGAGGGAATGCTTGCAGTATACTCCGACAGCCAGTAAGTTGTATTGCAAAAGCAAGAAAATTTTGAATGTTAATTTCATGTGTTTTAGAATGTTTCGCGGACAGGAAGCTACTTGTTCATGGCGTCACTCAATGACTAAATAGAATACGTAAATGAGAACTTCGCATACCAATTAAACATTCTGTACAAAAACTAGTAAAGTAATTACTGCCACGATGGAGGCAGCGATTGCGTGGTGAAATGATAATGAGATCTTGATTCTACAAAATAATAGTGTCTTACATTTATCGACGTTGAGGGATAAGTTGTTAGCGAATTTTATAATATTTTGTCTGTAAACTAAAGGCTTATATTAATTATTTCAGTAAGCATTCAGAGATTAAAGATGACCTATTAAATTTTATCGCCTACGAAACACGTAGGTTGTTTACATAAATATAAAATTATGAATAAAAAAGTTACTTGTCTTTGAATAAAATAAATAATGCAAACACAAAGTAGAAACCGGTAAAAATAACCTTTCTTCCAAAACTGAATGTCATATCCATTTTGTCTGGAAGACATTAATAATATCAGTAGTTATACAGCGTTTGCCTATTTAAGAGGAATATGTAAGCCAAAAGTATTTCTGTTCTTACCCCTTCCATAATAATAATCACGAAACTCAGATTGTATGTCATGTCTGCGCGAGGCAAGGAATTGTTAAATAATACATTTTCCGTGCGCGGCGAACCTGCAGGAACCTGCTTCGAACCTGGTAGGAAGCGCCCGGAAAGATCTTTTTCCGTTGACGCTTCGGCACGCTTGCTTAAACACTTTTCAACTGGTGGACGCATACTAGCGGAGTTTTTGTGAGAAAAGCAGTCGTGAACGCGCTGACTTTCAACTGCCAAGAATTCTTAAACTTTAAGGATTAATGATTAATATAATTACACAGTTTAATTTTTATTTTTTAATGCTGTAATTTAATGTTTTTGTTTATATATTTATATGAGTAATCATTAAAAATTATACACATTAATTATGTATAATAATACACTCCAAGCACAAAATCCAATTCGTGACCGATTCGAGTATTCTATTTAGTTTAAAGTGAGGTTGAGTGTTAAAAGTACTATTTTTTTTAAAGAAAGGCAAAAATTCCCGGATTACAAATAACCTGACAATGTTTGAAAATCTAACTAACATTACTTATAAACTACCATGCAAAACTTGAACCTTTAAAACTTACATGCACTTTAACAAATTTGCGTACTTATATCATTATAAAATCATTTTTAAATGCAATTTCAAATAACATACAAATAACATGTTGTAAAGAAAACCCATCAAAAGCTGCAAATATATTTAACACCTATTTTGCAAATGTAGGGAAAAATCTAGCCAATCTTATACATATTGACCCAAATATAACATCTCCAGACAGTAATATTGATGCTGAAAAAAAATGGCAACATTTGAAATCACCACAGAGGACGAAATAGTTTCTATTATAACTGAAATGAAAGGAGGTTCTGCTCCGGGCTTTGATGCAATTACAGTTGATATTTAAAAAAACATTAAAAAACTAATTTCCAAACCATTAATGCATATAATAAATACAAGTTTTCAAATCGGAGCATTCCCATCAGTTTACAAACAAACTCCCATTACTCCAATATTTAAATCAGGTAATCCAGAAGAAGTAAACAATTACCGACCCATATCAGTCATCTCAAATATAGCAAAAATTTTTGAAAAAATAGTTTAAAAAAAAATGAGCCAATTCATAAAATGCAATGGTATAATTAATGAAAACCAGTTCGGTTTTATGGAAGGGAGAAGCACACAGGATACAATTGCAAAATTGAGTAGCCTAGTATATAATTCTTTAGATAAATCATTAAAATGCCTTCGAATTTTCATAGATCTCAAAAAAGCATTTGATAGCATATCACATGACAAACTTATAAGTAAATTAAGAAACATTGGATTAAATGGTACAGCTCTAGAATGGGTAAAAAGTTACCTTTCCAAACGACCTCAAGTCGTAAAAATTAACAATGTGTTTAGCTTGCCAAAAACGAGTCAATTCGGCATACCGCAAGGTACAGTTCTGGGTCCGTTACTGTTTATCATCTATGTTAATGACATATTCATACAAAAACTTAACGGGAAAATAATATCGTATGCTGATTATACTGTCATAATAATCGAAGGCACGGATTGGAATACTGTTAATAACTTGGCAAATGCTGAAATTAATATACTGAAAATTTGGTTCGATAGAAATCTTCTTTCCTTAAACACAGAAAAAACAAAATTTATCCCATTTTCAATCAATAAATTTAAATCAGAACCAGAGTTAAATATTATAATACACCAACGCACATGTGGCAGAACTATCTGCAATCAAACTTGTCCTATCCTTAGTCCAACATTCAAAATCAAATATCTTGGTGTATATATAGATTAATATTTTAAATGGAAAACACATATTTGTGAACTCTTCCAAAGGATTAGGAAATGTATTTATATATTTATAAGACTTAGAAATATTCTCAGACTAGAAAACCTAAAAAGAGTCTACCATGCGATTGTTCAATCTATATTACAATATGGTATTATTGGTTGGGGAGGAACATATAATAAAATTTTGAACCCACTTAAAGTAGTTCAAAGATTGGTAATCAAAGTAATTTTGAAAAAAACCATAAAAATTTTCTACCGAAATTTTTTTTACAATTTTCAAAGTACCTACAGTAGACAAAATGTATCAACAATATTCAATACTTCAAATTTACAAAGAAACACAGTCAAATACTCATAACTTGCAATTCAATACATCAGCAAGATACCAGAAAACTATTAAAATCCCAAAATTTAACACTAAGCTCATTCAAAATACCTATCTTTATCTAGGCATAATTTATTTTAATAAACTTCCATTAAATTTAAAAAATATCGAAAACATTCAGGAATTTCACCTTAAATTAAAAAAATTACCTTAAACTATTTTAAGTCCGAAATACGTTCACTACTTACATCTAGAAGTAATATTGTTTAAATCTTGTGTTGTTTCTAAATAATTTATTTACCATACTAAAATGTCCATAATTGAACTAGAATTCCCTCACCAAACACAAGAGCATTGTCTCTTTATGGCGAGGAAAGGCTATAATTTCTATTGCTTTATATCTTGTTAATATCCTGTATTTATCTATGTAAAAAATGTATATTTTCTTCAAATATTAAATAAAAAAAAATAAAAAAAAAAACAATTAAAGCAAACAAATCTCAGTATTAGAAATTATCGAGGAATAACTCAGAACCATCTCATATGAACTAATAATTCTTCATTCATATATATATTTTTAATTCAGGAAAAACTATAAAATAAATGATTTCTCACACTCTTCTTTAAGAAAAATTCAATTCACAGTTTTCCTTCTATCTCTAATAGGTACTGAGATAAAGACGTAAAAATGCAAACAAGTTAATTGCACGACTAGGTTTGGTTTTTCGTGAATTTCAGTGCAACTTTATAAAAAAATTACTAAAAAACTTTAGTAGAGCAGTATTGGAGAAGCATTAGATTTAAAACTTAATTTAAAATTATTTTTAATATCTAAACATAAATTAATTAATTGATTTTTAAGATATAGAATGGACAAAAAGAGACATCTCTTGTCAATTTCGGATAGTATTTTCTCTGCGGGTGAATGATAAGCAAATTGCGGCCACCTTTTACATCTGTTCAGTAGATTCATCTGAGATTGTGATATTTCGTCAAAAGAGGTCTATTTAAGATAAAAATAATTAAAATATATTTTTTGACAAAATAAGATGTCACAAATCTCGGCTGTGTGTTACAATGAATGTGCTGATTCATCTAAGACATTAATAATTCTTCTCTCTTGTGAGCTGGTTGTTTCTTATAACCTTATCTAGTGCAAATGCAAAGTGATTGCTGATTGCTGCCTGAAACCGAATCTGATGACAAATAGAAGACCTTAATTGTGAATGCCATTGTTTTGGGTGAGTTTTTCTGTTCATTTGTATTTTGGTGACTGGGTTTGATTGTTTTTCTCCCTGCAGAGATAAAGTTATTAATCCACAAAATTATTTTCATAGGGAAATATAATATTCCCTAGATGATCTGTGCTACCTACACGCCAGATCATCAACCATAAGTTTGGTCCCACGTAGCTCGGATATATTGCTAGCGAAGATCAATTAATATTTAGTGATTTAGATTTTGAAACATGATAAATGGATGTTCTATTCACGTATTTTTTTGGTGATTTAAGAAGTACCTATCAGTACCAATTTCTAGCATATATAAATAATTTTTCTAGCATTAGAAATTTGCGTATTTTTTGGTAAATTTCATTAAAGCTCAAATTACTTAATATTATTTAGGTATGCTGAATTTAGTTTCGTTTTTTTACGTATTCTTTGGTAGATTCGAAACAAATAATATATTGGAATTGTCGTAATTTTTGGAGAATTCTAATTTACAATACTTACAACATTATTGTATACTTTTTTTGGTTAAGAATATTTTGTCATCTCATTAAAAATGTCGAGAATTGCTGAAGAAGTTTCTGGAGATATTCAGGATAGAACGTTGACTCTTTTGACGGCAAAAAAGGAAAATCTTTTTTTGCGGATGAATGAATTGTATAATTTATCAAATAATTTAAATACCTTCGAGTCAAGAAAAAATGAAGACTTCATGACAAAGTCGGATATGATTGAAGACTTGAGAGTTCAGTTTGAAACTGTTATTGATAAACTTAACGACCGTCAGTTGACTTTGGACGACTCATTTAAACCGGATTTCCAACAATTAAATGCATTTGATGATATTTATTTGAAGGTCAAACGAAGTCGATTTAACCTTCAAAACGCGTCACGCAACGATTCGCGGGATCATTGTATTATTAAATTGCCACCTTTGGAATTACCATCATTTGATGGTAAAATGGGAAATTGGCCTACTTTCTACCAAGCTTTCAAATCTAATGTACATAATAATAGACAATTAACCGACGCCCAGCGTGTTCAATATTTAATTGGTAAATTGACACACGGCGCTTTAAAGGTTACTTCAGGCATTGTACCTGGAGGTGACACATACAATATAATCTGGAATGCTTTGGTAAACAAATTTCAAAATAAACGTGCACTAGGCACACATTATTTAAATAATATTCTTGATGCAAAAAAATGTACAAATACATCTGGCAGTCTTGACTTTTTTATTGAAATTTTTTCTGCATCAGTAGCAGCGTTAAAACAATTAGAGATTGAAAATTTAACTGATTTTATCTTATTTCATTGTGCATTTAGAAAAATTGATTTTCAAATCGCACAGATTTTCGAACTGTCAGTCAGGAATAAAGAGATTCCGACATATGACGATTTAGTCTCGTTTGTTCAAGATCAGGTTAAGATTTTAGAACGTTTAGGCAATTCAAATGAAGCCGGTAAAAAACTGTCCACCACGTCGTCATTTCGTTCTAGTAAAAATTTTAAATCGTTCCTTGCTAGCAACGAGAATGTACCTCGGTTTACGGCTTCGCGCACAAATTGTTGTCTTGTTTGTAATAAAACTAATCATACAATTAAAGATTGCGTTAAATTTAAAAATATATGAGCTCTTCACAGGCGCGTTTTGAATTTATAAAGTCAAAACATGCTTGCGCAAATTGCCTTAGTGGAGGGCATACAATAAACGCGTGTAAATCGGGTTTAACTTGTGAGGTTTGTAAAAAACGTCATCACACTTTCTTGCATTTTGGCAGTGATGATAACAATGCTAAAACTCCATCAAGTACCCACGCACACACGTCGCGAACATCTACAGGGACATCTGAAAATTGTGATACACAATTAGAAGAACCTCCGCTAAACATAAATAACTCATGTTCCCTTTCTGTGAAAGCGACACATAATACGATTCTATTATCAACCGCGCAAGTATTCGCAAAGAGTAAAAATGGAAATAAAGTTATTGTTCGGTGCTTAATGGATAACGGTTCACAGAACAATTTAATTACTGTTGATTGTTGCAAGATCCTTAACTTACCAATAATTCCTTTAAACAATTCCTTTGTAAAAGGGATCGGTTCAGCATCCAAACCAATTTTGGGTTACGTTTATTTGGACATTGAGTCCCGCGTGTACCCGAATAATAAATATAATATTTATGCGCTTGTCATTGACAGTATTACAGATCAGCTACCTAATCACTATATAACCAAGGGTGATATGAGTTACTTAAAGGGTATACCTCTCGCTGACTTAACGTGGAATATTCCTGGATGCGTGGATATAGTATTAGGTGCACAACTGTTCCCATATATTTATTTAGGGAACAGGGTTGAATCTGGTAACGGCGAACCTCCGGCATTAGCAACAGCTTTCGGTTTTGTGTTAATGGGTGACTACCCTAGTAATGTGCTTAATACAAGTACGTCATTTTCGGCACTTGCGCTTAATGACTTAGTACAAAAATTTTGGCTGTTAGAGGAAATACCCAACATGCAATTTCTAAGTCCGGAAGAGACGGAATGTGAGAATTTATTTATATCATCCATTTCTCGCACCGTCGACGGAAGGTATTCTGTTGCTTTACCTTTCTGTAAAGACCCGAAGCAATTGGGTAATTCCCTTGCTACTGCTCAGCGCCGATTTATGGCTTTGGAGCGAAAATTTAAACATTCACCGGCTTTGCGGGAGAATTATAATAAAGTTATTCATGAGTACATTGAAAACGGTTATTTAGCAAAAGTTTCAAGGTCGGATATTACCGATGACGGATATTACATTCCGCATCACGCTGTCACTCGCCCGGATAAACCTATGCCTCGGATTGTACTTGACGCGAGCGCTAAGACACATACAGGATTGTCATTAAATGACGTTATTTATACTGGTCCGAATTTGCAAGCCGATCTGTTTTTGCTTCTGTTAGACTTTCGTCTTTTTCCCATTGCTATTACTGCAGACATAAAGCAGATGTATTTGCAGATTGAGGTTCCAAGCAAGCATCGCAAATATTTGAAAATTCTATTTCGGTTCGCGGACAACGATCCCATACAAACCTTTCAATTCAATCGGGTCCCTTTGGGACTAACAGCTAGTCCATACTTGGCAATGCGCACTGTTCGACAGTTGGCCCAGGATATGAGACAACATTTTCCGGACGCTGCCAATGTGGCAGAGTCTAAGTTGTATATGGACGACCTGGTATATTCTATTGTAGATGAACCCAGTGCCGTACGTCTGTCGCGAGAATTGATCTCGTTGTTTAAGTCCGGTGCCTTTGATTTGGTAAAATGGACTAGTAATTCTTCAGTGGTACTTGAGAATCTTCCAGATTCGCACCGAAGCCCTGTGGACTTTACTGTTGGTTCTAACAATGCCGCTAAGGTGTTAGGCCTTTCGTGGGAACCAGCTGATGACAGCTTCTTCTTTACGTCTTCTTATGTTCAGGAGAAGTGCACAAAGCGGAACATACTCTCCATAGTAGCCCGCTTGTTCGATGTTCTCGGCTTGGTCGCCCCTGTCATTCTGTATGCGAAATTACTTATTAAGGAGCTATGGCTGTGTAACATTGGTTGGGATGATATACCCCCTGAGAGCGTTATTCAAAGGTTTTCGGCTCTCACACAGGAATTTCCTTTAATTTCGACAGTAAAAATCCCCCGCCATGTTGGCGTCCTAAAGGACAGTACAGTGCTCGTTGTCGCCTTCTGCGATGCGAGCATGAATGGTTATGGCTGCGTGATTTATTTGCACACCACTGATCTCTCTGGAAATATTTCAGTGAGGTTATTGTGTGCAAAATCAAAGGTTTCTCCCACGAGAGTGACAACTCTCGCTCGTTTGGAGCTTTGTGCCGCAGTTTTGATGTCAAAGTTGATACGAACGGTTCAAGATAGTTATCGTGCGCGTCTTTCTATTGCAGGAACATACGCGTTTTCAGATTCTACCATTGCGCTCTCCTGGATACATTCCTCACCGCATCGTTGGTCGGTGTTTGTTAGCAATCGTGTAGCTCAGTGCCAGGAAAATTTGTCTCCGGAAAATTTTTACCATGTCGCTGGTATTGAAAACCCGAGCGATTGCCTTTCTCGTGGCATGCTACCCTCTCAACTCGTTTCACATGATTTATGGTGGAACGGCCCATCATGGATTCGCCACCCACCTTTGGAATGGCCAGTAAAACCGTTTCGCCCCGCCAATACCGGTGAAATGCCTGAACACAAAGTTAATGTGCTCACTGCAATGGTTCTGGGTGAACAATCGGTTCTGGGTGAACTGGCCCAGCGTATATCCACTTGGGATAAACTACTAAGGAGTGTCGTTTATATTCTCCGATTCATAAAAAAGATATCACCTGCCTCTGGAATTGTCAATAATCTTGTGACTGCTGAAAAGGCTGTACTTCGTTCCGTGCAAAATGCTCATTTTTCAAATGATATTGCTGCACTTCAGAAAGGCAAATTCCACTCCAAAAGGCTTCAGGGTTTGTCTTTATTTCTTGATGAGGACAATTTGTTACGTATCGGGGGACGCCTTTCTAAATCGGACTTACCTTTTGAGGTTAAACATCCGATATTACTACCTAAACATGACTGTGTTGTAAATCTTATCATAGATCACTTTCATGTCATGAACTGTCATACCGGTCCAGGACTTCTTATGTCTATATTACGTCAGCGCTATTAGATATTAGATGCTAGGACGGTTATTAGGGCAAGGGTGCGGAAATGCAACTGCTGCTTCCGCTCAAATCCATCACATCCTACGCCAAAGATGGCAGATTTACCTTCATATCGTATTACTGAAGCAAAAGCCTTCGTTCACACCGGTGTTGATTACGCGGGTCCTCTACGTATTACGCTTGCTCGTCGGAGAGGACAACATTCGCAGAAGGCATATATTTGTCTGTTTGTATGCCTTGTGACTAAGGCCATTCATATTGAGTTGGTCTCTGACTTAACTTCAAATGCTTTCCTGGCTGCTTTCAGCCGTTTTATTTCACGGCGTGGCCCTGTGTCGTGCTTGTATTCGGATAATGGTACCAATTTTGTGGGTGCAAAGGCACAATTGGATGACCTTTACAAGTTTTTAGTTGAATCGGAATATGAGCCCGCGTTAAAACGAGAACTCGCCAAGCGTCGTATCGAGTGGAAAATGATTCCACCACGCGCACCCCATTTCGGAGGTATGTGGGAGTCTAACGTGAAAAGCATGAAAACTCACTTATACCGAGTGATCGGAAGTCAGCTTCTCACTTATGAGGAGCTTCAGACTGTGTTGGTGCAAATAGAGTGCATAATGAACTCTCGCCCGCTCACAGCCGTATCTTCCGACCCTGATCCGGAAATCATAACACCTGCGCATTTTTTAATGACTACACCATTACAATACTTACCTGCATCTATCCCGACGGGCAGTAAAATTAATTTCGCTCAGCGCAAACGATTATTGGATAGTATGGTTCAGTCTTTCTGGAAAAAATGGCGGGTGGAGTATCTGCACACTTTGCAAGTCAGGCAGAAGTGGGCTACCCCTGATCATCCGATTGAGATCGGAACTGTCGTTCTAGTGGGACAGGAAGATTCCCCTCTGTTGAACTGGCCTTTGGGTGTAATCACTGAGGTCCATCCCGGATTGGACAAAATTGTTCGCGTTGCGACGGTGAAGACACGATTTGGGTTCTTTAAACGACCGGTTATCAAGCTATATCCCCTTCCGACTCAATAATTTGCTTACTTCTATTTTTTGTTTTTATTTTTTGTTATTTTTTTTTGGTAGTTCAAATTATCTCCGACTATGCCATGATATTCCGTTACAGTTAATTGTACTCTTGTCAGTTGAACTTTATTAAGTTTATACTTTTCGTTCTGTTGAAAGCTTTTTTTTGGTGACCTTCCGACGTAATTTTTGGATATTATATGTGAATAGAGTCACTTGAAATGATTTGACGTTTATTTATTTGTACGTTGTTCTCTTACTTCTTTGCAAGTTCTGAGAACTTCCAAGGCGGGGAGTATGGAGAAGCATTAGATTTAAAACTTAATTTAAAATTATTTTTAATATCTAAACATAAATAAAATAAATGATTTCTCACACTCTTCTTTAAGAAAAATTCAATTCACAGTTTTCCTTCTATCTCTAATAGGTACTGAGATAAAGACGTAAAAATGCAAACAAGTTAATTGCACGACTAGGTTTGGTTTTTCGTGAATTTCAGTGCAACTTTATAAAAAAATTACTAAAAAACTTTAGTAGAGCAGTATTGGAGAAGCATTAGATTTAAAACTTAATTTAAAATTATTTTTAATATCTAAACATAAATTAATTAATTGATTTTTAAGATATAGAATGGACAAAAAGAGACATCTCTTGTCAATTTCGGATAGTATTTTCTCTGCAGGTGAATGATAAGCAAATTGCGGCCACCTTTTACATCTGTTCAGTAGATTCATCTGAGATTGTGATATTTCGTCAAAAGAGGTCTATTTAAGATAAAAATAATTAAAATATATTTTTTGACAAAATAAGATGTCACAAATCTCGGCTGTGTGTTACAATGAATGTGCTGATTCATCTAAGACATTAATAATTCTTCTCTCTTGTGAGCTGGTTGTTTCTTATAACCTTATCTAGTGCAAATGCAAAGTGATTGCTGATTGCTGCCTGAAACCGAATCTGATGACAAATAGAAGACCTTAATTGTGAATGCCATTGTTTTGGGTGAGTTTTTCTGTTCATTTGTATTTTGGTGACTGGGTTTGATTGTTTTTCTCCCTGCAGAGATAAAGTGATTAATCCACAAAATTATTTTCATAGGGAAATATAATATTCCCTAGATGATCTGTGCTACCTACACGCCAGATCATCAACCAAGTATTTTTAATGTTTTTTTACCAATGTTGAACTCATTAACCAAAATTTGTTTGAAAATGAAACGGAGATAGGTACGTATAGTGTTTTGAACTTTCTTTGAATTTATTATGATTTATAGAAATTTTTTATCTTGAACATAGTAGTGCGGTCGCAATAACAAAATATAAACAAATTTTGCTAGCTAAATTTCGTCTAATTAAATAAAACTAAACAAAACCGTACATTGGATTACCCACCTATTGTACTGTTATAACGCGAGTCCACATTTCCTGATAATATTTTTTCGTTTTCTTAGCTTGCTTACATTTGGATATTTGTTTTTGTTGTTACTCCCCATTTTCAATTATGGACCTATAAAAACTCATCATTAGTAATTCTTAATACAAACGGAACGCATTTTTACACGAGAAATTAATCATTAATTCTGGTAAACACTGATCAATAAAAACATCAATTAACAAGTAGTATTAATGGATTTAAAAAATGAATCTGTAAAAAAACGAAGTTTTTTTGCCATAAAAATATCTGTTTTTATTAATAAATATACATCTAGATTTTACTAAATAACAAATCTTCCTCCCCAGGGACTGGGGTCAACCATGCTAATAAATGAGCCAAATCCCGATTTGGTATGACCAACATTTATTGAGTATATTAATTGTTGTAATGTCATTCAATTTCAGATAAATGCGTATATGTCCAATTCAATGCATTATCATCGACAACGAGTGTATCTGCCGAGTTTCAGCTCGATTGGATGCCAGGTAGTTCATACATACTTTCAAGATAACGAAAGTGAATTTCAAATAGATGTATTGAAAAGGTATAATATTTTGGTCACGAAAAATAATAAAATCAGAAAAAAACACAAAATTTCCCCCACGGTTTGAGAACTAAAAATTCCCCCAGCTAAAATTATGTCACCAGAAAAGAAACCGTTAAAAATACTGGCACATATCTGACGTCTGTTCAGTGCCGCTCTTCGCGGGCTTCTGAAGAAATCATAGAATTCAATACAATGTTTCACTAAAAAAAATATTACGTAAGCGCCAAAATGGATTTTAATTTTTTGTGAATAATTTAATGAAAACGGAAAAAAAGTTAATCAAGTCAAGTGGTAGCAAATAATCATAGCCATAAAACTGTACTTTTTAAAAGTTGTTTCTTATACGAGTTCGTTATAAACTCTTGAAAAAAAATCTATTTAGTAGTTTGCGCTTATATTTTTCATGACGTAATTAATAATTTTATTTTAATTCCGATCAAGCCAAGTGATAGAACACGCTTAAATGTATCCATGATATATTTTTGGTATTGATAACCTATACCTATTCGTAGAAAAGATTAATCTTAATAGTGCTTTCACTTTTAGCTTCACCTTAAGCAGTTCGTTAGACTATCTTTGTATTCTTGAATACCTATTATAGAAAATTATATAAGTTTTCGAGTTGTTTAGCACATTTTATTTTCAATTCTCACCGATATCATCTATAATACCTTAATTATTAAAATTTATTTATCTTAATTTATTGGTTCATGTATATTGGAAATTGGCATCTGCTTTTTTATTTTTTATTTATTTATTAACGCCCTTTTTCGGGGCTTTTACATGAGAATTTTAAGAAATATACATTATTTATTGTACATAACTGAATTGCTTCATTAACAACATTTTATATTTGTTTAAAGATAAATTGAAGATGTCCACTGACTTGGTATAATTGTTTCCCTCCATTAGTATTCTGGACAAAGAGGAATACATATGGTGACTGAATTAAATCCTGACTTCTAGTATTACGTTTTGGAATCCGAAAGCTAATCAATTCTAGCAATACCGGACTATCAACTAAATCACTCAGAATTTTATATAGAAATACCGAGTCAGTAAAAATTGTTTTTTATTTATTTTTTATTATTTATACCCGCTAAACTGCTCAAGCAGTTTGTCAGCAGGTCAGTTTAACATAATATATTATCAAACATACAAAAAGCGAGAAATCACAATATTTAAAATAGAAACAGAAGAATTTAAATAAGAACTTAAATAATCACAAAAACAGAGCCATATATAAAAAAGAAACAATAGAATAACTTTTAACTTACTACAATACAAAATAATAAAATACGAAGACAGTCAGTTGTAACACAGGCAAATTACTCATATTCATATGTATATATATATATGCATAAGATTATAAACAATATCAGTATAAAAAAGCTTGATTATTAACCATTTTTTAATTTTATTTTTTATTTCGGGGGTGCAATTTGATTGAATTTTTATGTCTATTGGAATCTTATTAAATATGGTAGGCACAAGATAAGAGAAAGTCCGTTGTCCGTATTTGTTTATAATTTTCGGAATGGAAATACCTTCATTTCTATTGAATCTTGTGTCATATGCATGATCTAATTTTTCTTTGTATATTGAATCTGACGTTATGTTTTGACATATAATTTTAAATCATAATATTCCTCGAACAGATAATACGTTAACTGACTCATATAATAATTTTATATCTCTTCTTTGTGCATAAACACGTTTGTTTACCAAAAGCTTAGTCATGGAGTTTTGAATTGATTGGATGTAACCTATATTTGTCTTGCAGGAGTTTCCCCAGGACGTTATTCCGTATCTGATTGTAGATTCCGCTAGTGACAAATAGATTATTTTTAACGTACTTATAGGCATAAAATATTTAATTTTGTAAATTCGCCCCGCAATAGCTCGTAGGCGTTTGCATATGTTGCTAACGTGTGTATCCCATTTCATATGCGCATCTACAGTTATCCCCAAATATACATAAGTTTGTACCAGTTCAATGGTTCCACATTTACAGGACTGTGAAGAATTGTGTATACACTCAGATGTATGCGACTTTATTATAGGCGTGATGGTGTATTTGGCATGTGGAGATCGTATATGCATCAATTTAGTCTTTTTGGAATTTATTATTAGGCCGGCATCATGTGACCATTTCTGTAAAGAAAATAAATCATGCTGCATGAGTTTTATTGCAATAGATAAATCTTCATGCGAAATGACTAGAGCCGTATCATCAGCATAAACGTAATGCTTAACAAAGGTGAAAATTTTATTCATGAGTGAAACAAATATTTTGTATAATGTTGGCCCGAGAATTGACCCCTGCGGGACTCCTGTTGACATATATTTAGCTTTGCTGTAAGTTTGAAAGAGTTTAACTTTAATTTGTCGATTGGTTAAATAGTTTTTGAGAAGTTTTAGTAATTTTCCCCTAATTCCTATCGCCTCCAATATCTGTAATAGTTTTTTCGGATCAATAGTATCAAACGCTTTAGAGTTGTCTATGAATAATACAAGAATATGTTTTTTATCATTGAGTTCTTGATTTACGTAATTGGAAAAGTCCTGTAGTAAAATTTCTGTGCTTTTATTTTTTTGAAATCCGTATTGGTTGCGATCAATAATGGAGAAACTTTCTAGGTATTTTATTAAATTTACGGAGATGTATTTTTCTAGAATTTTTTCAATTGCTGGCAATATACTGATAGGTCTATAATTTTCCATTTCAGTGTGCTTTTCCCCTTTGTATATTGGCCTAATAATGCTACATTTAAGCTCATTCGGTATAACTGCTTGAGATAAGATTTTATAATTAAATGAGTAATTATCGGACATAGAATAGTTATATGTTTTTTAATGTCGAACATTCTAATATTATCAATCCCTGGCGACTTGGAATTATTTAGTTGACTGACTATCCTGCGTATATCTTCACAGGTCGCTCTGGGCAAGTACATGCTATGCGGCAAATCAACGGGGGCTATGTTGGACGCTTTGTAGTCACATTTGTGTAACGTCGAGCTGATACTATTCCTAAACTGCTCAGCGAATCTATTTACAATGATTTCCTCTGTTTGCCCGCTATTATTCAACATATACTTTGAGATAATTTCATCGCAGTTTGTTTTTGTTTTACGTCCCAATAATTTATTAATTTGATCCCAAGTTTTTTTAGAATTGCTGAAATAGCTTTTAAATGTTTCATTAAAATACGTAGTTTTACTTTTTATGATTTGGAAACAGTATTTCGGGTTGATTTGTATTGTTTTTCGTAGGTTTTATTAGTAGGTGAATTTTTCCATCTTCTGTACATGGAGTCTCTTATTTTAATTTTTTCCAAAATATCATCCGTTATCCATAATTTTATTGCATGTGGTCTTTTTGGGTTTTGGATAAAAAGTGATTTTACTTTTTTCATATAGGTCGTTAAAAATGTTTTTGAGTTTATTGTATATGTCAACGCAATTTTCTTCAGCAAGCAGGGCGTTCCAATTAAAACTACGTATGTTTTTATCAATTCGTTTTTGGGATATTATTGAAATACTTTTCCCGCGATGTTTGGTTTTTGTAATTGCGCTACTATACGTGATGTTAAGAGCTGTCGCGAAGTGATCCGCTATAGTAAAATCACAAATACAAGAAGAAAATACGTCAGCTTGTTGCTGCCTGCTGTTGAACCTTATAAAAATGTGATCTATGCATGTGCGTGTAGCATTTCCGGCTTCTATTGCTTCCCTTGTCACATCGTTGATACACTTTATTAAATGATGGCTAGATAATATGTTTTCGTAAGACATAATAACTGGGTGTTAAGGGTTTAATAAATCTAAATTAACATCTCCAAGAAACAACATATTTTCCATGGGGTTAATAATATTTGATAAGATGGATGAGATTTCATTCAGAAACAATGATTTGCTATGATTTGGAGGGCGGTATATTGCTAAAATGTTCATTGTTATATTATTGGGTAAAGTTATGATGCCCAATATACTTTCAAAATATTTTGTTTCTAGTGATTTTTGTAGAAAAGTGATTTCATCTCTAACATAGAGCAATAAACCACCTCCTGTTTTTTTTGTTCTACAATAGTTATAAGCTTTGAAACCAGGAACTTCGTAGAGACAAGTAAGGTCATTTGTAATTGCTGTTTCACATAACATCAAAATATGTATATGTTTCCAGCAGGTATTAAGATAAATGTTAAGAGTGTCCCAGTATTTGTAAATGGACCTCAAGTTCAGTTGTACAATTTTTAATTGTTCCTTGTTGCAATCTTTATTATAAATGTGTGTTTTGTCCTTAATCCATTTTTGAAAATCACTGGTTTTGCAAAAATTTACCTCATTGTCCTCCTCAAAATAATAATTATTGGACGCCATAGTCGATCGTAGCAAGGTCCTTTTTCAGTGCAGCTTTGTAGGCCGGGCAGTTGTCCTTGTCTCCAGTCGAGTGCGTAGCGGGCTTTCCAAATCTAGTGCACGTAGCGCAGACTGGTTTGGCAGCGGCATTTGGGCAGGATTCGTTGGTGTGGTTCTCTTCAGCACAGTGTCCACATCTAAGAGTGTCTCTGCAGTACTTATATGAGTGTCCTATCATTTGGCACTTAGTACATACGGTTAGTCCAATAAAGTCTCTGACACGGCACACGGTCCAATTGACGAACACCTTCTCCTGTTCCACCAGCAGTTTTCGTATTGTAGCGGGCATCTCATAAACTTGATGACAGGTGGTTCCAGAGCGAGCGCCGGCCAGGTGACTCAGCTTGCAGGTTGATATTATTCCTTCGATGTCTTGTACATTGGGAATACCCGTGAGAGCGATCCTTAAGAATTCAACGTCCGTTAGGTCCCTCGGTACATTAAAAAATATTAGCCTCGGGAGTCGCTTGGTGGGAAGTCGAGCCTTAAGTGTGCCTGAGTTTTCAAAACACGGTGCGTTTAACAACTTTTCTTGTTCACTTGCGGTAGCTGTGTTAAGGACACCTTTATTTCTGATCTTACGAACTCCGGTAATGCGAATGCCCAACTCAGATGGCCGAATAAGTCCCTTCACTATCCTCGGTGGCATCTGCGTTTGTAGGGAAGATGCAGATGGCGATCCTTGGTGCTCCGACGCGATGTCCTGATTGGGTAATTGGTGGGGGTTGGTCAGCAACATTTGTCTGCTTTCGGACAATATCAGAAAATGACAAGCTAGCCTCCGTTGCTACAGCTACTTTTCGCATCACGGGTCCGAGGTCAGATTCCAGTTGAATTATTTTCTGTTCCAGGTACTTTTTTTCGTCTTTTTCATGAGGAATTTTAATTTCCGCCATTTTAAGTTGGGCGGTCACTGTCGCCAAATCAGCGCGCATTGTTTCGCGCTCCAACAGCAGCTGGGAAACGGCTCTGAAAACTTCAGAGACATTTCTAGAGATCTTCAGTTGCTGTTCCTTCGAGACCTTTGATTGTTTCTCGGCCAAGACTTCTTGAAGGGCCGTCAGATGAGCGTGGGCTTCGTATAGAACGTCCACTCCAGAGACGCTCGGAAACTTTGTTTCACTGCTGTCTGAGCAATGGGATGACGTTTCAGAACCCTCTTCCAGGTCCTCACTATAAGCGCACTTTCCTCCATGGTGTTCGGTATTTGGAGACAACATTATGTCCAGCGGGCGTTTCTTTGGGCGATGCATTATTAATGAAAAAAAAAAAACAATTTTTTTTTAAACAAATTAAAGTTTCTAATTTTTATTTAACATCGGCTTGGCTAGCGAACGACTCTATCATCTACACTATCTCACAGATAGGAGCAGTTAAGATTTATGTCCTGTATTAAGATGTCAATAAAAACTGTCAATAATATTTACATGTGTGTACAGTTTAAATTAACTCAAAAACACTGTTTTTATGTTTAATTCACATTAAAATTCGTTTAGATTTAGTTATTTAAAGTTATTAAAGTTAAAAGTTATTAAAGCTAGTTATTTCACTAGATGTTTATTATTATTGTTATTGTTTTTTAGTTCACTTTAATTATACTTTTATACTTTTAATTATTTATGACGGCCGGCATAGTCCAGTGGTAACGCATTGGACTGCCATTCCGAAGGTCGCGGGTTCGAACCCGGCGTGCGCAAATAAATTTTATTTGATTAATTTGTGTTATTTCACAATTAATTAATTAAAATAATATTTAGTATATTTGCGGCACGTTCCAGAGTGGAAGATACTACCAGTATCGCCCTGGTGTAAGACCACCATTCAGAATTGAAACGTTGCTCCAAATGGCTTTAGCCGTGTTTAGTGACTAGATCTGAATAGCCAGGTACTTCCCCACCTTCCTCTTTCCCTTCCCCACTTACCTTCAGCCTCACAACATCCCCCAATTGGGGATGCCATAGTCTCACTGGCTCCAGACGGGAGCAGTTGGGACTCTTGTGAGGTATTCACTATAAAAATAAATAAAAAATTGATTTCCGAAGTGATGTTTCTCAATTTTAAAAAACAGTTTTGAAATCACTTTTGCAACACTTTCCTTCAAGTATCGGTAGAATAGAATAAATTCTACACCGAGTTTTGTAGATATTTGCAGAAATTTCTCTTGTTTAGACACTTTTATGACGAATTGTCAATAATTTGCTAGGTAAAGATATCCTAGCTTCGCTTTGTGTCAAATTTATTGGTAAACACACTTTTTGAGCATTTATCGGTAGAATATCGGAAGACAAAATCACCGGGTGATAGCCCGTGAAAAATACTGCACATCAATAAAAAATTCTCTTCGATTTGCACAATATTTCACTGTTTTTATTTTTAAGAAACGGGAGCTAAAGAAATAAGCAAGAAATCTTATAACTTGTAACAATATTTGATGTGATATTTGATTCTGTCTGACAATTTGAGCATATTCATATAATTTAACAGAGTGTTGTAGTTCAACATAATTGCTAGAATACCCATTTTAAAATTTAAAAAACGTGAGAATTTGTTTTGCATTCTTTCAACAGCTTGTACATTTATATTATTATGTGGGTTCCAGAATTGTACTCAAGTTGTCTTCTTACGTAGGCAAAATATAACAGTTTAATACACTTTATATTGTTTGAATTTCTGGTTAGCCTAGTTATAAATCCCCACATTTTAAGCCCTTATGCAGTAATTCTCTGTTTTTTAAATAAATCTCACAACACTGTATTTTAGTTCTTCAGAAATGTGGCTTGAATCAATGATTAGTTTATGAAGTGTGCAAATACAGGGCTAAATAGTTTCGCATGTTTTCAAAAATCAGTCACACAAATTCGATTCACGCCTGGTCTCTTAGAATTTTTCATACCTCCGCAAAAACATTCTTTTTGTTTTTTAAAATAAAACAAACACTTTGTATTTAACCACGAATATTTATTATTTTACATCGACCGGTTTCGCTTAGACCAAGCTTCATCAGGATATAATAATAACTTTATGTGGTAAACCTTCCTGCGAGTATTCAGATACTCGAACCTCACGTTCGTCTAAGCATATCAACTTATATCATACTATAAAAACAATATGCAGTTTTTCTTTTCTCCAGGTAACATTAATGTGGAAACTGTACCCATCAACGCAGAACCAGGATCCCTAGAAGAAAACGGAGGGATAATTACTTATACGGAAATTGACATTGACCTTCCGGATGTCAAAAAGGAATGCTTAGATCGCTTTCAAAGAAGTTCCCAGACAACAGGTAAAATTAATGTTGTCCAATAGAAATAAAAAATTCATACTCTTTTATTTGATATTCTTTTAATAGTTCTATTAATCTGTTGCACTTGTTAAGTTTGATTCGTACTTTTTTTCCGACTTATCGACAGATCTCAAGACGCATCATGTGGAAAAACGATTATCTTGTACCTATTGTAACTACTCCTGCTTTTATAAGTCAAAGTTAGAACATCACTTGCGTATCCATACTGGAGAAAAATCTTTTTCATGTTCCGACTGCAGTTATTCATGTTCTCGGAAGAGAGATTTGACGACAAACATGCTGACTCACAGTGAAGAAAAACATTTTTCATGTTCTCATTGCAATTATTCAAGTTCTCTAAAGGGAGATTTGAAAAGACACATGGTGACTCACAGTGGACATAAACCCTTTTCTTGTTTTCATTGCAATTATTCAAGTTCTCTAAAGGGATATTTGAAAAGTCACATGATGACTCACAGTGGAGAAAAACCTTTTTCATGTTCCGATTGCAGTTATTCATGTTCTAGAAAGGAAAATTTGAAGAGACACATGGTGACTCACAGTGGAGAAAAACCTTTTTCATGTTCCGACTGCAGTTATTCATGTTCTAGAAAGGAAATTTTGAAGAGTCACATAGTGACTCACAGTAAAGAAAAACCTTTTTCGTGTTCTAACTGCAGTTATTCATGTTCTCGAGAGGGAAATTTGAAGAGTCACATGATGACTCACAGTGGAGAAAAACCTTTTTCATGTCCCGAGTGCAGTTATTCATGTTCTCGAAAGGGAAGTTTGAAGAGTCACATGGTGACTCACAGTGGAGAGAAACCTTTTTCATGTCCCGAGTGCAGTTATTCATGTTCTCGAAAGGTAAGTTTGACGAGACACATAGTCACTCACAGTGGAGAAAAACCTTTTTCATGTTCCGAGTGCAGTTATTCATGTTCTCGAAAGAAAAGTTTGAAGAGTCACATGGTGACTCACAGTGGAGAAAAACCTTTTTCATGTTCCAACTGCAGTTATTCATGCTATCTAGAGGGAAATTTGAAGAGTCACATGGTGACTCACAGTGGAGAAAAACTTTTTTCCTGTCCCGACTGCAGTTATTCATGTTCTCGAAAGGCAAGTTTGAAGAGACACATGGTGACTCACAGTGGAGAAAAACCTTTTTCCTGTTCCGAGTGCAGTTTTTCATGTTCTCTAAATGTAAGTTTGACGAGACACATGGTGAGGCACAGTGAAGAAAAACCTTTTTCGTGTTCCGATTGCAGTTATTCATGTTCTCGTAAGGGAAATTTGACGAGTCACAAGCTGACACACTGAAAAACCCTTTTCATGTTGAAGAAATAAATATTTGAAGAAACACACGCCTGCTCATACGGGCGGATAACCTTATTGAAGTTCCTACTTCAATTATTTATGTTCACGAAAAGGAGAATTATTTATTTTCACGCCATAAAATTGTTTTTTTTTGTTCAATAGAAAGATTCATTGGATTATAACCATACAGTGGTACACAGGAGAATTTGAGTCATACATTACAGAACATGTAATGTGTATACAAAATTACTATTGCAAGTGATATAATTGTGAATAGAAGTGCAGTGAAAGAATACACAATTTAAAGACATATCTACTAGTGTAATAATAGTTGAATGAGTACTAGGTTTGTATATGACCTGACATAAATCGAGATATGAGGTGTTTATGATTAAAGATAGTAATTAATATAAAATTATTTCTATTTAGGTATAGGGTATTATTATAACATGTTTATTTTATTTAAACAGAATATTAATATGCATAAAAAAGTGACTTGTAAGCAAAATATTATAATAGAGTTATTAGTAGTTAGTTTATTGTAACCTTCAAAATTAATTCTCCTTGGTATTGCTGGGCAGGTATCCCGATTTGGCTTTAGTAATACAGGGCTGTCAGCGATTAAATGATACTTTTGAAAAAAAAAATATTTTTAATAAAATAATACATATGATAGATAACCCTATAAGATATCTGGAGTAAATTCTCTAGACACAAGCGCCAGCTTCCAAAGAAGAGGAATTATTTTAGTTAACATTATTGATTACACTCTATAATACTATTTTACTGTAAATTGATTAATAATTATTAAAAAAAATATAGTTTTGATTTAGTAAAATATGATATAGGACTCACGCAGAAGCGAATCATGCGTAATATTGATTAGTGTGACTGAGCTGTGCAATTATAACCTTCTTTTATCTATATTCTCTGAGAAAAGATATCCAACTGCATGCAATCTAGGTTTAAGGGAGTATCTAAATGACTTGAGAGGAAAATGCTGACCCACAGTTTAGAAAAACCTTTTTCATGTTTCCACTGAGATTATTCTCGTTCTCGAAAGGTAGAATTGCTAAGGAACATGTTTACCCACAGTGGAGAAAAACATTTTTATTTTCCCATTAAAATTATTCATGTTCTCGAAAAGAACGTTTGACCATACACAGTCTAACTCACAGTGAAGAAAAAACGTTTTTTCTTAGTCGTACTGCAGTCATTCACTTTATTGAAATCCGGATTTAGCCATAAGGGACATGCGGACTGACTCACGGAATAGTTTTGCGAATTATTTGGATTTTGGATTTGTGGTATTTAATGTTCCTGGGATGGGTAAATTTATTTGTAATTAATATGTATCTCTACAATGAAAAAAAAAGTAAAATATAAAGTAGTGTGCCAACTGCAACACGCTACGGTTGTGTCTGCCGCGCTATTCGCGATGCCACCGGCACGTTATTGTTACCGCGCGTGTAGGTAGTGCAGTGAGTGAAGCGGATACTAAATTAATTGGGCCTCCAAGGGGCCGAAGACCGATAGGTCTCCTGGCCAAGGGGAATCTATACCTACATAAGATCAACGAATGCCCGCTCCATTATTCCCCCGCCGGGATTGATGAGGTTCACATGGCGACGCCTGAGGCCCTAGACTGGCTAGCAGACCTAGACGTCACCATATGACCCCCCCACCATACGAAAGAAGAAGATTAGTAAAATACATTATGAAATTTAATAGTACATTGGAGTGGATCCGCTACTTTCCTAATGACTGTGGGAGCAAACTGATTGTTTAAGCTCTTTATCCGCACTTGTTAGGACTCTTTTTTATTTTATAAAAAGGAAACATAATTTATTTTTAAAACTATTCCAGACCCTCCAGTGTCTCTACACTCATGATTTTTAGTGTTGCATACTCACATTTATAGTAACTCTCATAAAAACACACCAGAAATGTAATAATGAAAAAAAACTTGGCTTTTTAGTATTTAAATAATTTACGTATGCTAATAAAACATTGTCACGGTTTTTATCTTATACATAAATTTAAAGCATTTTTTTATAATATATTTATTTATTAAAATAAAAAAAATTACGCTTGTAAAATAAACCCTACATTTTATCATTCAAAATAATTTACGTGCATGCTTAATGAAAAATCCTTTTACCAAATAAATCAATATATTTTTTAAAAGGCATTATATCGTTTATACGACAAAATATTATGAGTATAGGTATTTTTATGTAAATTAATTTTTGTCGTACATAATGAAATGCCATTTTTAATTGCTGTGGCTCAGTCTGTTTGTGCAGATAGAAAAATAATAGCGCATGTTTCTTTTATATCCAACAAAGACATTATACACAGTTGCTGTTTCAGAGTGCAAACATTTTACCTTTTAAGGCTATTCTATGGCAAAAAATCACAATTCAGTATATATTTACCACGCAGCATAAAGAGAAATTAAAACATAAAAACAGCACTAAATTCGGGTTAACAGTTCCGAAATTTAATAATAAATACGGACAGAGAACGTATAAATACAACATACCGAAGATATTCAATTTATTACCTGACACTATAAAGCAATGGTCTATGAATAAGGTAAAATATATGGTGAAAAATTGGCAATAGGAAAAAGATTTTTTTATTTTAATATGTATGAAAAATGTTGAATCTGTAGATTTAAGATGTAAATTATAACTTCTAAAAAGTATATGTAACTTAACTTTAAGCACCTGTTGACAAGCCAATTCAATTGGCTTAGCAGGACTTGTTTGTTGATATGTATTAACTATTCATTTAATAAAAATAAAATAAAAGCAGATGGCGCTGTTTTACTTTAATTCAAAAATGCCTATTTATCCAACAGATTAAAAAAGCATGTTTTGTCGTTTCACAGGTGACATCTTTGTACATAATATAGGTATACAGAAACACACGCTTATTTGAATGCGTTGTGTCAAAATTTCAAAGCAATCGGTGTAGAACTTTTGGAGATTTAAGAATTCGAATAAACGAACATTAACATTTTCATTAATATAGATAATAAAAATCCAGTTGCTTTTGCTTTCATAATTTCTTATCATATAAATAAATTATATACAAAATAAATAAATAAAATATATTTATACATAAAAGGTATTTCTACGATAATTTATTTCAGCCATTTTGAAATATGATTATAATACATATACGTAACTTATTTTACACAATAAAAAGCCAGGTTCATTTCTTTTAATACGGTAAAATTATTCAATTCATGTGTTTTTTTTATTTACATAATTTGAGAGTGTGTCCGATTAGAGCAGCTTTAGGCAGACTGATGGAACCTAAGCGCAAGCCAATTACTAAGTTTAGTGGTCGCGCTTACGGAGCATCTGGGCCGAAGGCTTGGAATAAACTCCCTCCGGAACTAAGATCCATAACAAGTCCAACAGAATTCAGGTCTTAACTAAAAACTTACCTTTTAAAGCTATCATACCCTTAAATTAAATATTCCATTCCTGAGAGAAAGTCCAATTATGTCCCAAATCCTGTATCTAAATTTCATTCATAAATATTTAGTCAATGTTAATTAAGTGTTAATCTCAAGTGACCTACCAGGTAAGTATGTGGTGTATATTATCTCCATATATAGTTAGCAATAACAAAGATCAATGAAATGTTTAATGTATTTTTACAGCGCCCTTGAGGGGATTTTGCACGAAAAAGGCGCTATACAAATCATCCGAATATAATAATTATTAGAGATGTGTTGGCCAATTTGAAAATCAATTATTTTATTAAATTTATTTTTTTGCATTTCCATCTTCTCGTATGTGAATCACGTTTTCTTTTGTAATGTTGATATACATACAATTTCACATGGTTATTCTTCTAAAATGTAATTATTAATTTTCGCGTTAGTTGATAAGTACGTAAAATAAAAATTATGGCAGCACTGTATTTCAAATTCGTAAATGCTAAAAGTTTTTGTGTACGGTCATTATGTTGAATGAAATGTTTGTTTTTTTTCGAAATGCGTAATAAAAACAAAAGTTGTACTTAAAAGTTCACCAACCCCCCGTGTATTTTCGAGTTTAAGCTTCCTGATTATGCAAGAAAAGAAAATCACTTGATTCTGCAAATTTTTTTAACGCAATTTGATAGCGACAGATGACAGCTGAAGGCAGTAGCGGCGTTAGGTTAGGGCGCGGTTGGGCGACCGCCCAGGGCGCCGGATTTAAAGGGGCGCCACAGGCGCCCGGCGCGCCCCTTTATATCCCTCGTTCTTTGATCGAGGCCTACTTAACTACTTACTCGTAAATTCCCTAAATATAAGGAAAAAATTGTTATGGTTGCAACGCTAGAATCTAGAATGGAACCTTCGATTGCACCGCATGGCGTTCATTTTACCGGGAATCCCCAACCAATTGGCAACCATAGAGAAAAACAATAAAAAAACATTATCCATCTCTTTTTAATATTTCATTTTTATTCAAAAAGAGTTGGCGGCGTTGGCGCTTCAAAATAATACAATATCAATGGAAATTAGCCATCCTTATTGTTATATTTTATTTGGAACATTATAATTAGTTAAAATGAATAAAAGTTTTACCTCCATTCATGTTAAATAATGATCCTAGCCATCCTAGCCAAAATGCTAAGAAGGGATAACAGATAGTCGGAAAGCCGAGCTTATACTAAGCTTTTGAAAGCGTCCGCACGCGAACGGACATTAGTCATGTAGAACAACTTTCACTGACAATACGATTTGTTGATTTATCATCAGATGACGATAAAGTATCAGTAAAAGAGCATTTCATAGAATTTATACCTGTAAATGAGTCGACTGGTGAAAAACTGACTGAAGTTATTATTGATGTTTTAAATAAACACGGACTGGAATTGAACGACTGTAGGGGTCAGGGTTATGACAGCGGAGTACGAATATGAAAGGGAAAAATATTGGGGTTCAAAGGAGGATTCTGGACATAAATCCCTTAGCTGTTTATGTACCTTGTGGTTGTCATAGCTACAATCTCGTACTATGCGATGCCGCTAAGTCATCCGTAAAATCAGTCACTTTGTTTGGGGTACTTCAGAGGTTGTTCACATTGTTTTCAGCTTCTGTTCATCGATGGAAAATTCTAACCGATCATTTGGGATTATATACTATAAAAAAGCTCAGTGACACACGTTGGGAAGCAAGAATAAACAGTGTTAAAGCAGTCCGTTATCAAATTAGTGCCATCCATGACGCTTTAATTACTTTGGCTATTGAAACTCAGAAAACTGATGTTCAAGTCTCTCATGAGGCTACTACTCTAGCCGAACAGTTAAAAGATTTCAGCTTCATAGTTTCGTTGGTTGTTTGGTATGACATACTTTTTCAAATTAACTCTTAAACCCTACCACTCTGGGAATGTAATTATTCCTACCACGGGGTACTGCAGTACCCCGCGCAAAAAAAATGAATAAAATAAAAGTCTTTGATATTTTTTAAAATATTATTTTTATTATGGCAAAGTAATAAGAAAAGACAATAAAATTTATTAATAAAAACTAATAGACATTTTTGTCGTTACATGAAGGACAGATTTTGTATTGATGGTCAACACAAATATGGCGGCGACAAGTGTTACAGACAGATCGAGATTTTCTGTCCTTTGTGCGCGGACAAAAACAGCAGCGACCAGGTTTGAGATTATTAGGGACCGGCCTATGATCTTCACTATGAATATTCAAGACTGCACGTATAGTTTCTCTGATATCCCGGGGTAAACTTTGCTATTGTAATTTTGCTCTCATATGAGGCTTTATGAGTGCCATTGACAAACTCTTAAGAAATTCACGCCGCTTGGTTATTTTCTCTTCATCAATGTTAGTTAACAGCTTGAATGAGACCCAAGAGTTGACAATAACGGCATTTAGCAACCCGTAGAAGAGACACATGGGCCACCTTTCGATGTTCCTGGACATCGAGTATTTCTTACAAAGTTGGTCGAACACATCCACCCCGCATTTGGTTTTACTATAGAAATGTATTATTTCTGGAAGGTACACTTCATTATCCTTGTCAGGGCTGTCATGCATGGTGGACAGCATGATTACAAGTTTCTTCTTAGCTGACTTCAGAGGACAATACGACAAAAATGTGAGAGGTCCGTCGTAGGCAAACATTGATGTGCATTTGCTCTCGATTTTTAGTGTCCAAGAAAACAGGAGGAATTTCTCGTTTATTCTTCTTTACAGTTCCAACTAATGTTATAACTTTTTCCAGTAACTTCTTGGCTGTGGGTATAGACGTGAACCAATTGTCACATGTCAGGTTTCTGTTAAGACGTTACCAGGTGGGTGCAACAAAATATTGCGGCGAGGCATTCTTGAGCGAGAAGGCTTAACACCAGTCCACTTTTGTCGATTATTATGACCTCTTCCATACATAACTAATGGAGAATCAACCAAGCGCCTACCGTCTTCATTTATACCAGCCCAGTCATTTTCAGGCACTAAATACTCTTCATCTCCTTCCACACTATCTTGATCACCGTCTTCACGAGGTGCGACTTCAGAATGGTCCCGGAAATCCTCGATAACACCGTCGGGCTCATCTTCTGAATCTTCTCCTAGGTTGAGCTCTTCGTCATCAGATACCAACAAAGCAGCTGCAATTTAACCCTCCCCCCCAAGACTTCGAGTCTGGGATGCCATATTTGAAAACAATACAGACACCTCATTACACTGCATACACTGTCATTACATTCATAACACATTATTAGTCCATGAATGTCTCGTTATTGGGCACAGGCCCTCCCTATCGACACTGTACTCCATAACCATTATCACAAAGTAAAGTAAATCATAAATAATGTGTAAACTTACCAGAGAGATGTCGAAAATACCTTCAGTAATTCAAGTATAACTGGAAGGAATAACTAACAGTATTCCTACCACGGGGTACTGGGGTACCCCGGAACACCTGTGTACGCGAATGCACTTGCCGGGCGGTGACGGCTTCCTGACGTACTTACGCGCCAATTATCGAGAGTAGATTAGCTAGAGCGATTTTTGCAACAGTGCAATATTGATAAAATTGTTGATATTTTAAACACCAGGGGGGTACTCCAGTACCCCAGGTAGGGTTTAAGAGTTAATGTCGTTAGTAAATCTCTACAATCAACAGATATGGATATCAGTAAATGTACAGAAATGTTGAAAAAATGCTGCACTTTCTTGGAAGAATATAGAAATACTGGCTTTAAAAGCGCCATTTTAACTGCGAAGGGATTGGCTGAAGAACTAGAAATTGAACCTGTGTTTAGAGCCACAACAAGAATTCGATTTGTTAAGCGTCAAGCTGGTGAAACTGCCCACGACATAACTTCTCCAGAAAAAAAAATTGAGGTTGAATTTTTCAACTCTCTCTTGGACACTACATTAATTTCAGTTAATGAAAGATTTGAACAGTTAAATGAGTACTCGGAATCTTGGTCTTTTTTGTACAATATAAAACAGATTCCGGAAAAACCCGACCTTGTCAAACTCTGTGGTAATCTCCAATTGAAATTAACTTTAGACTCTAAATCTGATATAGATGGTTGTATGCTGTGTGATGAACTCGTAAGCCTGAAATCTTTTTTACCTAATCAGAATGTGGTTGCCCCTGCTTATGTTTTAAATTTTATCAAAGATCGCAACCTACAAGAACTGTATGCAAATGTGTGGATAGTATTGCGTATATTATTGACTAGGTATACCTGTAACGGTTGCTAGTGGGGAGAGGAGTTTTTCTAAGCTTAAGCTGATTAAAACCTATCTGCGATCGACAATATCACAATCTAGATTGACAAACTTGGCAACTTTGTCAATCGAAAATGAAATTGCTGAAAATATCGATTTTGATAACCTTATAAAAGAGTTCGCCTTTTCGAAAGGCTAGAAAAGTGAAGTTTTTTAAAATAAATAGTTTTTTTTGAATAAACGGTTATTCCATTATACCCATTGCCTTTTTTTGTATGGAATTGAATTGCAGTTAGGGGGCGCCGTAAAAATCTCGCCCAGGGCGCTGATAGTACTAAAACCGGCCCTGGCTGAAGGTTAGGTTAGGTTAGGTTAGGTTAGGTAACAAGCTTCGAAATTTGTGAAATCGTAAACTTTAGTTGCGCTGTGAGAGAAGCTAAAGCTGGCCATACACACTACGGTCCACCGGAAAAGTCTACCTGTACAGGTATGCCTGGGCAGGCAGACCGGAGCGTGTGTGGGAATAGAACTGTGCAGTTTTTTTAACCTGCGCAGGCAACCGGTGCAAAATCGAAAATCAATTCTTTCGGGCGACACCGTAAGGTGTACCCGCGTGTGTGTGCATGTACTCCGGTCGCCTGCACAGGTCGTGTCAAATCTTAAAGTAACTGATAATATATTATTTCTCATAACTGTATCTTTTTTTATCATTGGTGTAACCATTTTTTTTATTTTTTATTTTTTATTATTTAATAAATGTTTACAAGTTACATGTTTAGACATTTTTTTTTTAACTACCATACTAGGCTAATGCCCGTGTTGTGGTAGTTATACATGAAATAATAATAACAATGACATAAAAGAACTAAAAAAGTAAAATAAAAGTAACATAAGTATGTAAGTATAAATCATAATGAAGTAATAATAATAAAAATAACTTAGAACTAAAAAATACTATTTTATAGAAACATAAGAAAGAATTAGAGAAGAAAAAAAAAGAAAAACAAATTTGATGATAAATAAAACTAAAAACAAGTATATTAAAATTAATAGTAAACTGAAAAATAAAGAAAAAGTATATGTATATTAAAAAGATACAAATAAAAATTAAAAATATTAAACATTAAGATTAAAATTTAAACATAATTAATGTAGATTGTTTAATGCATATAATTGTTTGTGTGCAAGTTTATATATCTTAGGTATTATCTATAACACAACATGTTTATGTTCAACACTTAATTTTAATTTTCGTGATATGAGACAAGTTGGAAAAGAAGTTTTTAATTTTTTTTTTGTGAACTCATATAATCTTTGAAGAAAGGTCGTCCCCTTTCAAATATCCATTGATGTACACGAGCAGTAAATATGGATATAGAATTACTAGACTTTAAGTCGGTACTCAATGCATTGTATATTTTAGGCGCGATGAACCAGAATTGCCGTTGAGCGAAAGAGGTTTTAGTTTGAGGAACCACGCAACCCAGGTTTGATGAAAAGCGGGTGTGAGCTTGGTGTTGTGGAGCCAACAGTAGGTTATTTTTTCGTATGTAACAAATGCTTACCTTAGTAAATAACTGTCGTATATCTAAGACCCTGATTTTAGCAAAGAGTTCATTAGAGGGATGGGTAGGTTGGCATTTAAATATAATTCTCAAAATTAGTTTTTGAACTTTAATAATAGGATTAATAATGGATTCAGCACAACCACCCCATCCCACTATACCATACGTTGCTATAGATTGGAAAAGGGCAAAGTATACGCTTCTTAAAGTCTGTAAATCAAGGATGGACCTAAGGGAGCAGAATACATGGCAGAGTTTACGAAGTTTGTTTACTGTGTCACTGATATGGGCTTCCCATCGTAGTTGGTTGTTTATGATTATTCCCAAATATTTAACTGCATTTGATGATTTAAGGGTAGAACACGTGCAATTTATATTAGGTGTGATTTCGTGAGTGTGTAAATTGAGTGAACACGAGAGAATAATAGGTTTAGGGCAGTTGTTGGGTACATTATGTTTGCGGATGGAAAATGTCATATATTGGGTTTTGTCGATGTTAAGTGTGAGGAGGTTTGTGTCCAGCCAATGTTTTACTTTTAATAGACCATTATTAGCTTTGTTAGTGACTGATTCCCATGTTACATCTTCAAATATTAGTACAGTGTCATCGGCAAATGATAATATTTTACCTCCAATATTCATGGCACAAAGTGAGTTTATGTATACAAGAAATAAAATTGGTCCTAGTATACTGCCTTGAGGTACACCAAAGGACATAGGTAATTTTTCGCTTATATGTGTTTTGTCAGAGTGGATGAGAGTTTGTTGTGTTCGATTCATTAGATAGTTTTCAAACCATGTGTAGGCTACTCCTGTTATTCCAACCCGATGTAGTTTTTCTAGCAGTAAGGAATGAGAGACCGTATCAAATGCTTTCGCAAGATCGAGAAAGACAGCCAGTGGTTTGCGACCAATGTCAAGATTATAGGAAACGATTTTCGTGAGGGCAGCTATTGCATCAGATGTACTTCTACCTTTGCGAAAGCCATATTGGTTGTCTGATAATATGTTGTTATCTTCGAGGAACTTACAGAGTCTATGTTTCACAGCTTTTTCTACAATTTTAGATATTGTGCTTAGTAAGGATATCGGTCGGTAGTTATTTACAGATAATTTGTCACCTGCTTTGAAGATTGGGATTATTGTAGCCTGTTTTAAGGAGTTAGGAAAAGTACCAGTTTTGAAGCTTGAGTTGATTATGTGTTTAAGAGGGGGGGCGATAAATTTTTGGAGGTGTTTAATAATTTTTGCCGAGATGTGATCTATTCCGGTGGAGTTACTGTTTTTGAGAGATGCTATTATTTCCATAATTTCTGATTCAGTAGTGGGAGTGAAGTGAAACGGGTTGTAGGTCAGAGTACTGATAGGTATTCCATTTGCAAGATCTTTCTCTGAGACGTTTTTTCTGGCTAAATTTTTTTTTGCTAAGTTGGGACCGATATTGCAAAAAAATTGATTGAAATGGTCGGATATTTTTTCAGGTTCAGAATTTACATGTATTGTTTTGTCTTCGATATTAATTTTAACAATAGGTGTGTCGGTTTTATCAATGTTGGCTATATCTTTTATGATATTCCAAATTTTTTTTTTATCATCGGTAGCTTCACTGATTTTTTTTTTGTAATAATCCCTTTTAACAGTGTCAATTATTTTTTTGCAGTTATTTCTATAACGTTTGTAGAATATGAGAGATGCATAGTCGCTAGGGTTTTTCCTACAGAAGTGATGGATCTTATCACGCTTTCTGATACAGTGGAGAATACCAGCAGTGATCCATGGTTTAATTTTTGTTTGTGATCGGTTTGTTTTAGTTTTTGAATATGATGTTGCTTTGGCCAAGTGGTTATGTAAAGTATTTATAAATAAATCGCATGCAGAGTTGGCATCAGTACAAGAATAGATGAGTTCCCAATTTTCTTTCGAGACATGATCTAGGAGAATTTCATAAGAAATCATTACTTGGGGTGGAGCATTTTGAGTTGGTTTGTGAATTTTTTTGGTAATGGAAGTAATGATTGCATAGTGGTCTGTTATAGTTGATTGATATACAATGGATTTGTTGTCTAGTTTACTCTTAACGAACACATGATCTATACAACTACTATTGTTTATGTCTGATTCTCTTGTTGGAGTGGTGACAGCTGGCAAATATCCTAATAAAGTTAGTGCATTTAGGTATTCGTTGGCTTGAGGATGCGTTTTGTTGATTATATTTATGTTAAGGTCACCAATTATGTAAGTGTTTTTGCAGTGTTTTATGTTTGTTAATATTTCTTGTAGTGAGTATAAGAATGGGGTTATATTATGAGTATTCGGAGATCTGTATATAGTAAGTAATTTTAGGTATGTGTTCTCGTGCATTCTGAGATAGTTTTTAAAATCTTCAGGTTCAAATTTTAATTCATTCAATACGTTTTCCTTTTCAATAACCAATGCTTACACCACTTTGTTCGCTTCTTTTTAACTGTTTTATCTTTTCTCATCAAAATTAACGCAAGGCCTATCAACGCCAACCCGTCATCGTCTGCAATCGATGCCATCGCAAAGAGAATGAACTGAAGACCGCTCCGGTACACCGGAACGTCCCCATACACGCTACCGACGTACGGTTGACCTGCGCAGGCAGAACTTCAAAGGCAACCTCTCCGGTAGACCGTAGCGTATATGGCTTGCTTTACTCGGCTACTGACCGGTCAAGCATGTTCAAGCAACATCGCATTTCCGAAAGTCGGTCTCTCACCGTGATCTGACATTATTCAATATTTATGTATTTAATCGTGAATAGCACAACTCTCTCTCTATGGATACGCTGTGATAATTCCTGATCTCGGGAGAAGTCCCTAGATTTCGGGCGAAACAGATATCTGCAGAAAGAATTGAATCAAATCCGTATATGTCTCCGGTAACTAGCTGAGAATAATATTGAATTTTAAAATAAATTCCTGTTTTATACATTACCTCTTTGGTCGTGTACTCTCTCCACTCTGCATTCTCACCAAATCGGGTCACTTAAGTTGGTTAAGTTTAGTTTTAACACATACTCTTAATTATCCATAGATCTACTTATTTCTTAATCTCAACTAGTTGTCATTTGGTTCGGGTTGCTTCTACATTGTTCACATCGTCATTGTCAATTAAACACGTGATATTAATAATAAATAAAAAATAATAAATATATTTGAATGATTTATACAGCTCCGTTTTTGTGCAAAACCACTTCAAGGGCAATATTGTTCACGGCGTTGTCATTGAGTTCTCTGCGTGGCCTTAGTAAGGCCGAAGTTCAGTTCAGCAGCTCAGGGCCTCCTAGCCGAGACTCCAGCAAAGTCTCCCACCAGCGCCATCGCCTTTGTACTTTGCACATTGGCCGTGTCAGGTCAGGAACGTAGAAACATATCTCGAACTCAACTGAAAATTCTTCATTCACCGTCCAGCATCATGCAGCCCGGCAGGGAACGCGTAATTGGTTTAAAAATTACTTTGACGAGATTGATTAGTTACAATATCTGTGATCTGAAATGTTGATATCGGAGTGTAAACAATTTGTCGTAGTTGCTTTGCTTAGAACATCATAAAAAAGTTATCAAAATTAACCAGTCATAGGTACCGATACTATTTGGTTTAGCGAACCGTTTTCCAAATGACAAGTTTTTAATCATTTGTGACTATAACATGTCCAAAATTGAATGGAATAATCTACAAATGTTAACTAAGAGAGACCGACATTCACTCGCCTTACTTAACTTCCAGTTACCTAACAAATAAAGTTGCATTTTGGACCTCGTTCTCTGTAACACCCTACCTTATATATCGCTAAGCGATTAAACATTTAGTTAAAGAAGATGCTCATTCCAAATCATTGATCGTAGAACTAGAATTTTTAATAATGCACCTTCTCGAACAATAACATTGTTATAGCAGAATACGCAGAGATTAACGAGCGACAAAAATCGACTGGTCAATCGTGAGTAGCGGATGTTAATGCAGCGTTAAAATCGGTTTTTTTTATAATTGAACTGATCTAGGAGTAAATCTATTTAAATATAAATTTTAAAAACTAAGTTATTTCTTCAAAACCATCAGAATGCCCTCAGTAAAAAAAGACTTTTAAAAATCTACATGGCTCTTTGAAAAATCGCTCTTAAGATACGGAATTATCAGATGGGGCAGTGCAAATGACAATATCTTAAATCAACTTATTAAAACCCAAAAAGCCACAATAAAAATTATTCTGAAAGTTCCCGTAAGAACTAGCATTACGTCGCATTAATTCGTAGAATGCGTAACCACCAAATGTAAAATTTTACAGGAGGCACAAAAAACCTCGTAGTGAAAAAAAATGAAAGACGGCTCATTCTTTTTATTTATGTTTCGAACATATAATATATTTCGAAATTTATTTTCAATCGTTAAACTTTTGTAAGTAAAGGCTTTCTATTTCAAATCGGAGTTAGGAAGTTTACATAAAAACCGAGAATGGAGATACGTATTTTACAAAAGAAACATACTTTTCTGCGAACAGTTTTATGAACAACCTAGCAGAAGATTTGGGAGATAGGAATTTTACATTCACAAAATAAAACACAACGATGTATGTGTATGTCGAGGCAGTTTATTTAGATGCATTTTTAATGATTTTAATGATGCGGAAGGTTATCGTAAAATGAGTGGTAATCCTTTTCTTATCCTTTCCGTATACAGGGCTGGCAAATCTTTAAATTGGAAGCCTTTCTTGCTTATTATCTGGTGACTAAACCTCCCCAGCTTCTCCCGTGCTCGGTTCGCGTATCGAGGTCGTATAAGGTCGGGTGTCTCGTGTTCAGAAGAGGCAATGATATTCCCATGCTGCAGGAAGGATCGAACCTGAAGAGAAGGGGATTATTTTCGATCTGTGGCAAGCTGACGGGGCACTACCCCGTATGTGGATGACTAATAGCCTGCAGCTTCATGAAGAGGGAGTTTCAAGGCCAGACGTGGGATGATTACGTAGGTGATAGGGCCCAAAAATGGCTGAAGAGCTTCTGGTGAGAGTGTGAATTGATGATCCTGTACAAGGAGAGTGGCTAGTCCCCGAATCATTAGGCGGTGCCAGAGTTTACTGTGATGCGAGTAATCTGGCCCTTGGAGTTACCTTGAAAATTGAGGGGAGAACTGTTGAAGATGCCGCATGGCTGCGGAAGACCACTGATGTAGTGCACATCAACATAGCGGAGCTAGATGCTGTCCTTAAGGGATTAAACCTGGCTCTCAAGTAGAACCTTCAAACTCTGGAGATCATTACAGATTCGGCGACGGTTTTGTGCTGGGTGAGATCTACACTGACCGGGAGTAGTCGTGTCAGAGATGCTCGTTAAGTGACGCTTGGGGTTGGTGAAGGAGATTGTAGAAGAATTTGATCTGACATTGTCGATCACCCTTGTAGAGTCCTGTAGAAATAAAACTGATGTACTTACTAGGGTTTGCAAGACCCGGGCAAAGAGTAGCCATAACATGAAACGTTGTGAAAGAGACTCGTAGTGTGAAGATAGGTGGGAGAGACTTGCAAGTGGAACTGGTGAGCAAACACGTGCTTTAAGCGTAGAAACTCTTCATGCTCAGCATCACTTTGGAGTAAAGCGAACGCTTCATCTTGCCCGGCTGGTTGATCCCGAGGTGAGAAGAAAGGACGTCGATAGATGAATGCGTTCCTGCGTACAATGCAGGACAATTGACCTTCCGCTATCATCCCATGAAGCGGGTAATCTTAATGTTGTGACAACCTGGAGTCGCTTGGCAGTTGATGTTACTCATTTCGATAGGAAATGTTTACTCATTTATCGATTGCGGTCCAAGTAGATTTGCCGTGTGGCGGGAAATCGAGTCAGATAATGCAGCTTCGATTGTCAGACATTTGGAAGAAGTTTTTCGGGAAAGAGGCCCGCCCAAAGTAGTTCTCGTGGACAATGGTACTGCATTTCGTTCCTACAGTGTTGCAGATAAGTGTAAGAGATGGAATATTCGTCAAAGATTTTGCGCGGCAGCTGGAAACGGTATAGTTGAACGATATAAATCAAACAATAAAGAGAACTGCAGCCAGAAGTGGAAGCGATCCCCTGCAGGTAGTGTTTTGTTACAATCTTTGGCTGCAAAAAGTCAGGATGATCAAGGTGTTGCGCTGTCTAGTATAGTTCACACTTATTCGTGGAGACACCCTTCTGCGCAAGTGAATATAGAAGAGGAATTATTGACTGAGTTCTAAGTGGGCGATCTTGTTGCGGTTGAACGCAACCGCAGAGGCACATAAAACAAGAGAGCTACGGCAGAGCGTCACACGGTGCAGAAGACGTCAGTTTAGACTACAGATACAAACACTATTCGTGACTTCACAATTAAAATTAAGGTTATAAAATGTTCAAAATTGATTAATCAACTTACCTCAGTTAATTTCACGGTAAAACTATTACACCGTAAATAAATTCCCTCAGTCAAAAACACAACCAGCGCCCACGGCTCACCGGCCAATACTGAATTAAGGAGTTTCAAAGTATTCGCGAGTAAAAATTGCACCATGGTATTACGCAGTTTCCTAATTTGTGTTTATCTAAAAGGTTAATTTTTTTTTAAATTTGCGAGTTTTACTAGTCGATGCGGGACTAATTTTAACACCAGACGGCATTAAAAACGTATTTTAGAAAAATTTGGAGTTACGGAGTCTACGAATTAATGCGACGATATATATATTGACCTCTTCCCATAGTATGTTGATCCAGTAAGAAGTTGTTAGACTAAGATGATCTACCTTTAACACCACATAACTTGGCTATTATGGAATACATAAGAAAGCTCGAACAATTGGGCATTATAAACATTATAGAGGCAGCAGATCTTCAACCTGTTGACTGTGGGAAATCCGGAACCTTACTAACAAATCACAGTAAAATATGTACACAAAATTGAAAAAAACATTGTTTCTAAAATAAAATTTAGTGCAAGCGATTTGGACACTCACCTTTATTTCAGTTTCTTTATACATAAGGATTAAAATCTCTTTAAAAACTAAGGGCAAACACATAACTATCCTATTAGTCGTTAACCCTTTACTAGGCAAGGATATCAAAATTAAAAATTTAACAGTTAAACCGCGTTATTAGGTTTCTGGGTCTAAAAGAGTTCTTGAAAAAAATAGCAAAAAATTATGTTAAATTTTCAGTAATGTGAGAGTTCAAATGTTAACTACGGTAAACAACGTAATGTTAGATATAAATGAAAAATTGTAGCGAATAAGTAGTTATCTGTTTTAACTTCAAATAATTACAAAAACAAGAATATTTCAACTTTGTTTTTAAATGAAAGAGTTTTCGTTTTTTCCAATAAAATCATAGAATATATTGGCATTGCAGCCCTTACAAACCCATCTTTACTGTTTTCTGTTCCCTGCTTTACTACATTACACAGGATCAATACTTAATTGATTCTCGTGCCGCAGTTTGTCCTAATTTTCTCTACAATTGGCAATATATTTTACCAGAATAATCTTAATAACTATTGTCAAAGTGCAAAAATTTACGAATTTTTTGATTACGCTTTAACGGAATTATATCTGCTTTAAGCACGTAACAAAATGTATGATTGCGTGAAGCCATTTCGACAACAATTTTCAATTAGTAAAGATTTAAAAAAAATCTTAAGTTATGATTTGTCGGTTCAGTTATGCAAGGAGAAAAATACTAACCTTTTAAAATATCAGAGGAAAATCGTCATCAGTCAAATCACTGGAATTTTTTCTGTCTACCCAGTTAGTACGTTCTCGAGCGGTTGAAGTACCTAGCGGTTGTGTTTACCAAATAATTCTAGTAGGTACAAGGTGCGATCTCCGTATAGTAAACAAAAAAGAAAATGTTCTAGAATGCACTAGTAGCTGCTTCTACAGTTCTACAGTTTAGACAGTGAATGTAGAAGTGTAAAAATATTATTTGAAAAAATAATTAAATATATAAACAGTTCTAAATCTGCCAACGTTACATCAATTGACGTGCTGAATATAAACAATGTTCCCAGGACATACGCTGATAATCCTGACCAAATACTTGAATACGTCAATAATTTTTTCATAAATATAGGATCAAATCTAGCAAAGCAAGTTACAAAATGTAATGAAGATGTACAAATAAACGAACCACCTGAGCAAGGAAATCAGCTCAATTTTAAACAAATTACAGCTGACGATATCAAAAACACAATTTCTTCTTTAAAATCAAATATTTCTTCGGGGGAGGACACAATCTCAACCAACGCAATAAAATATCTCTGTAAAGAACTTATCGAACCACTTACATACTTAGTCAACATGTCTATAACGAATAGCATATTCCCTACAGCCCTCAAAAAAGCGATTGTTATACCAATATTTAAACAAGGATGTAAAAATGACATAAACAATTACCGACCAATAAGCCTACTAAATGCATTTTCAAAAATATTGGAAAGAATACTAAAAAAACAACTCTTATCCTACTTAGAAGACAATAAAAAATTATCAAAAACTCAGTATGGATTTAGGGAGAACTTAAGTACTAGTGACGCCATAGAAAAAATTACCGATATGATCACTAAAAGTTTAGACAGTGGAGAAAAAACTTTGGCAATCTTCATAGACTTACAAAAGGCTTTTGACACAATAGATCACAAAATACTTTTTTCAAAACTTTCAAAAATTGGTATGTCATGTACAACACTAAACTTACTAAAAAGCTATATGACGGAGCGTACACAGAGCGTCCAAATTAACAAGAGAAAAAGCAAACCTCTCCTAATCAACCATGGAGTACCACAAGGAAGCGTACTAGGTCCGATATTATTTTTAATATACATTAATGATATCTGTAACCTAGAAACAAGAGGAAAAATCATTAGTTTTGCTGATGACACAGTAATTTTATTTAAAGAAAAAGATTGGATAAATACCTACAAAGAAGCTGAACACGGACTTGGTCTCCTGCAAAACTGGCTTAAAAGAAACTCCCTGACGCTTAATGTCAATAAAACAAAATATCTGACATTTTCTAAAACAGCCAGAGGGCAGCCGTCAGAGGACCTTAATCTCAAATTACATTCATGCCAAGGAATTTATCAAAAAAATCAAGGCTTATCATGCCTCTGTCCCACTATAGCACACTCCAAAAGCATCAAATATCTTGGAATTGAAATTGATGATAATCTCCGTTGGAACTCACATATAGATGTAATTACAAAAAAACTAACCAGGTACATATACTTCTTTAGAAACATTCGCAATGTCCTCAATATCAACGATATTAAAAAAGTATACTATGCTTTATGTCAATCACAAATAGAGTACGGAATAACTGGATGGGGGTCTGCCTTGAGCACTCACACAGAGCGGCTCAATATAGCACAAAAAGGAGTATTAAAGACTATACTGAAAGTTCCGCTTAGAACTCCGACAGAAGAAATATTCAAAAACTTCAATGTTTACAATGTACAGAAACTATATTCAAAAAATATTTTATTTAAACTGAAAAAAAACATATCCGAATACTCCACTGCCCAACATAAATACACAACCAGGGCAAAAAGCGAAAATATCCTGATTACTCCCAGTTTGAACACATCCTTTGGACAGAGAAATAATAAATTCCATGCTATAAAATTGTTCAATGCTCTACCAAATGAAACCAAAAAAATAAACGAAATGAGTATATTTAAAACAAAAGTCAAAACATGGCTTAGAGATCAAAGTAATAATCAACTTACAAACATTATGAAGACAATGTAAAGACAATTCAAAACTAAATACAAAAATCTAAGAAAAACTACAGGCCGCCTCAGAACAGGAAACCCTAGTGAGGAGGACTGTGAAAAAAATACAAAAAATATACTTATATTATACTTTAAACCTACATAATGTACAAATTTTGTTATTGATATTAATAAAAAAAAAAAAAAAAAAAAAAAAAAATATTACTGAACATATATTCACATATATTTTGATATTCGTGTTAGAAGCATGACATAATTATCTTTTTTACACATATATTTACATTTAACTTACAAGTACATTTAAGTTTTTAAAAAATCAAATATTTTACAATGCGATTCAGAACAAATTCAAGGAAATCTAGGAAGGGTTATAAATATTTTGACCATTATAAAATTATACAAATTTTATATACTGGAAACTCTCTGGTGAAACATATCATATCTAATACTAGAATTTATTTTGTAAATAGTTTTCGTGAAGGTGAATGTTAACGCAAGGAACAAGAAAAGTGTCCAGTCAAAGATTCTTTTCGAGAAAACGCATAATTAAATACGAAAAAAAAACTGTGAGTGCGCAAGCGTTTTTTCAAATCTCTCTTCAGCCAGAAAACGAAAAAGTTTTTTCTCAGCTGTCATTAAGTATTTTCTCTTCAAGGAACACTGTTGATAACTTGCATAGTTGCACTAGGAACAAGAAAAGGGGGGTTTTATCCGCTGTGAGTCAGCATGTGTTCCAACAAATGTCCTATATGGGTGGCCTTTCCTAGAATCTGAATATGTGCACTTGGAAAATGAAAAAAGTTTGTTGCCACTGTGAAACAGCATGTGGCTTTTTAGATGTGCGTTTTGAGAATATCCATAGATGAACAAGGAAAAAGAAAATGTTGACTCCGTAGTGACTTAACGTGCGCTTCATATTGCCTTTATAATAACATTAATATTTGCACTTGGAACATAAAACAGGTTTTTCGCCACTGTGAGAGAGAATGTGGGCCTTTAGATGGGCGTTTTGATAAAATGAAATGTTTCACACGGGATATGAAAAAGGTTTTTCTCCACCGTGAGTTAGCATGTTGCACTTCAGATAACATGTTTAGTTGCACACGGAATATTAAAGAGGTTTTCCTACGATGTGAGAGAGCATATGGCTCTTCAGTTGGCCCTTTTGATAACATGCATAGTTGCACTCCGAACATGAAAAAGGTTTTTCTCCACTGTGAGTCAGCTTGTGCCTCTTCAACTGACCCTTTTGACAACACGTATAGTTGCACTCGGAACATGAAAAAGGTTTTTCTCTACTGTGAATCTGCATGTGTACGTTTAGTTGGCTTTTTCGATAACTTGCATAGTTGCACAAGGAACATGAAAAAGGTTTTTCTCTATTGTGAATCCGCATGTGTACGTTTAGATCGCTTTTTCGATAACATGCATAGTTGCACAAGGAACATGAAAATGGTTTTTCCCCACTATGAGTCAGCATATGGCTAATCAGTTGACTCCTTCGATTACATGCATAGTTGCACACGGAACAAGAAAATGGTTTTTCTCCACTATGAGTCAGCATATGGTTAATCAGTTGACCCCTTCGATTACATTCATAGTCGCACTCTGAACATGAAAAAGGTTTTTCTCCACTGTGAGTCAGCTTGTGCCTCTTCAGATGATCCTTTCGACAACACGCATAGTTGCAATCGGAACATGAAAAAGGTTTTTCTCTACTGTGAATCCGCATGTGTACGTTTAGATCGCTTTTTCGATAACATGCATAGTTGCACAAGGAACATGAAAATGGTTTTTCTCCACTATGAGTCAGCATATGGCTAATCAGTTGACCACTTCGATTACATGCATAGTTGCACACGGAACATGAAAATGGTTTTTCTCCACTATGAGTCAGCATATGGCTAATCAGTTGACCCCTTCGATTACATGCATAGTTGCACACGGAACAAGAAAATGGTTTTTCTCCACTATGAGTCAGCATATGGCTAATCAGTTGACCCCTTAGATTACATGCATAGTTGCACTCGGAACATGAAAAAGGTTTTTCTCTGCTGTGAATCTGCATGTGTACGTTTAGTTGGCTTTTTCGATAACATGCATAGTTGCACAAGTAACATGAAAAAGGTTTTTCTCTACTGTGAATCCGCATGTGTACGTTTAGATCGCTTTTTCGATAACATGCATAGTTGCACAAGGAACATGAAAATGGTTTTTCTCCACTATGAGTCAGCATATGGCTAATCAGTTGACCCCTTAGATTACATGCATAGTTGCACACGGAACATGAAAATGGTTTTTCTCCACTGTGAGTCAGCAAGTGTCTCTTCAGGTTACCTGGTTGATAACTTGCATAGTTGCACTCCGAACATGAAAAAGGTTTTTCTCCAATGTGAATCAGCATGTGCCTCTTCAGATGATCCTTTCGACAACACGCATAGTTGCACACCGAACATGGAAAAGGCTTTTTTCCACTGTGGGTCAGCATATGCCTCTTTAACTTTCTATTTTGAGCATTTGAATAGTTGCACTTGGAACAAGAAAAAGTTTTTTCTCTTGCATAGGTGCGTACGTTTATTGCAAAATTTGACTTAGGAGAGGACGAGTAGTTGTGATGGGGAGGAGTGAATCCCTTTTCCACAAAATGCGTCTGAAGATCTGTCGACAAATTTGAAAAATAACATGGGTGAAAAAGATTCAGTTAAACTTATTTCCTAAACTTAGAGTAAATAACCGAAGTAAGTTCGTAGAAACGATAAAAAAAAATAGGAGAGTCCGAATCGTTCAAGTTTACAGTGAAAAATTGGTTTTACCTGCTTCCTTGGTAATTCTTCCAAATCGTTCTAAGCATTCCTCTTTTACATCCAGCAGGTCTATGTCAATTTTCATGTAAGTAAGCGCCGCTTCATCTTGTCGGGGTCCAAGATCCGCGTTTATGGTGACTGTATTCACATTAATGTTTCCTGGAATAAAAAAGGACAGTAAAGATATGAATTAATCTTTGCATGGCCAGCCCCAAACCAAACGGCGCCTGGCGCTAGTTGAATTTTGGCTGCCCTTACGATCAAAATTAGTACACGCCAAGGCAGTATAACACTGTAATCATTAAAATGATGATTTATATTTTTTTGTAGAGCGGTATTTATCAAAAATAATATCAAGGACGATGTAATAGGTTAAGTATTCGACGCCCGGAACGAACTGCACTAATTGCGCCCGCATAGAGCCAGCCCTGTGTCTTCGTCAAATTGACATTTACGAGAATTTTTTTAATTGAAAAACAATAAACTATTCTTTTACGAATAAATACCATTGATCAACAAGGTCAATTTCAGATAAAAAATGAACTCAGATGTCCGCTTCAGGGACCGATTCTTCAAGAAGGAAAAACCTTTCTTTAGAGCACCTGTAGTAGAGAGTTTGGTTGTTTTCGGTCAAAGAGATATTGTTTTTACAATCAATATTTATGTATTTTTAACGTATAATACGTGTAATTCACATCATATCTCAAATAAAATAAGGTGAAAATCGAGGAACCGACAACTTTCTATGAATAATATAATAAAGTTTAATGAGTGCTGTATTTTGGTATTTTCCGGCAAGGACACATATTAAGGTAAATACCCAATACACCTCATGTTTTATAAGAAAAGATGTTGTGCACAAGGGTGTGTCCTGTTTGCACGACATTTCAAAAGAGACATTGATTCCGGACATCCGAATTTTAAGTTCTATATTTAACACGTATGCAATGCAACAAACTGGCTGTCTGAGTACTCTTCGCATATTGCGAGCATTCCTTCGTTACAGCTGGGTGGTCGAAATCTAAATCTGAAAATGCAATTTCACCTCCATCTTCTTCCTGGAGCCCTGGTTCCGTCTCGATGAATATAGTATCTGGCTTCAGTAGATCCATGGTCTGCTTTGGTAGAGTTTGGTTATTGGTTTAACCCTAAACAATATATCTGAAACAGAACATTGTTAAAATAAAATAAAATTATAAAATTTAAAAGTTAAATTAAAACAGGATACATGATTTTTAGCTCAAATCGTAAAATCATTCCTCCTTACGTACCCTTAAAAATTGAATATAACAACCTGTAAATCCTGATACGGGAGAATTATCATGGGCTGTGCATTGATAAACACCTAACTTTTAAATAGCATATTCAAGATATTAAAGATAAAATCACCCCTTTAATTAGCGTATTTAGCCGGATATCATATCTGTTACTAGATAAAATTAAAAAACGGTCTATATTATAGCCTCGTACATTCACATTTAAACTACTTGATTGAAATCTGGTTAAATGCATATGAAACATATATAAATGAACTACACGTAAAACAAAACAAAGTAATCAAAAAGCTATTTCACTTCAAACCTAGAACATCATTAATACATCATAACAGAAAAATTATGTATGAAAACAAAACTATTAACATTAAGAAACTTTTTATGAATATAATACATGTCTCATTATATGAAAAGTAAATAATAAACTAATACATCCAAATACAGAAATCATTAAAACGTACCAAGTAAACACACACACACGGTAACAAGATAAAATACATTTAAATACCATACATACTCATTACGGCAAGCAATCCATTGATTATGAGGGGAGCAACATACATAATTGCCTCCCAGACGAAATTAAAAATGAAAAAAGTGTAGTTAAATTTTTTTTAAAGTTGTTCAGTTTTATGATCAATCAACAAAACAATGATCGTGAGTAAAATAGTTGTGTAATATATTAATTTATTTATTTATTTATATATACGCCTAAAAAGGCTTTTACATAGAAGTGATACATGATGCAGTACAATAAGAGAATATGTATTATACAGGAGATATTGACAGTAAATAGATGTAATCCATTTTAAAGAAGGTAAAAAATACACACTTGTAAAATTGTGATTGCAAGTATAATGAGAAAATATTAAAAAATATGAAGCAATATTAGTAAAACGTAAGAGTAACATAAAGTAAAAAAGAAATTATAACAACACTACATATAAGACAAATCATTAAAACTAATTTATTATAACGCGTCTCTAATTTGTAGGAATCAACAAAGTGTTGGTGTATATTATGCATAATTCTATATATGGAGTCAATAAATAAATCAATAGCACCCCCATACTTGTTGCCCAGATCATGCATCCTATTGGTCAGTGAGTGTGTCTGATAGTTGGTCGAGTATGTATTACAGAAGAATGTTATATTTTGTCTTGTATTCCCAGTCGGCACATGTAGTTTAATAGTGGCAAGGATGGCAGGACTATCAATTAAGTTGTTAATGACTCTGTGTAACACAACCAGGTCTGAAATAATTCTCCTGTCAGACAGTGTTATTAGATGCAATTGATTCATCAAACTGACATAATTAATGTAATCAATAGGAATTTCGAGCTTAAAATTTACGTACTTAAGAAATTTGTGGTGAACTCTTTCTATATTATTGGAGTGAACTTTATATAAAGGGGACCAAATAGGTGAATTATACTCCAATTGACTTCTGACTAATTAAATATAGAGGGTTCTCATACAATCTATGGACTTAAAATCAGTTAAAGTTCTGCAAAGGAAGCCAAGCATCTGTAATAATGTGTAATGTATTAGTTTTTTCTAGTTAAATAAGTGAAAATGTAATTTTTTTTTATCTAGAATAAAAATAAAAAATAAAAATGTGGTTTCGCTTGGAATATCCTGTTAAAACAACGAAGACGTAGCCAAAACACATTTGTCAACCTTGAAGATATGACAACGGTTAAGAGAAACGTTGTTTATAGTGGGAAAACTATACCTACCAACTATACCTACCGTCATTGATTACACTGATAGTGAATACGCTCCACATTAAAACTTCCAAAACATTAGAAAATTGCAAGTAAACACAACATAAAGTGTCGTAGTAGTTAAATCACTTCATCTTCGAAATATTCAATCAGTTAGATTTTTAAATTATCGTGTGTGCTGTGCAGTGCTGTGTTTTAAAAATATTAAAATAACAATTTTCAACTGGTAAACATACCAAACGCGCAGGCGCATTATCAGTCCGTCATTACTATCGCCATTGGTCGAAAGTGTCGTCACTTTTGAATAGTGCTAAACAGTTTGCGGGAAACAGGCGTTTGTGTATAAACTAATTACGAATAAAGTTAACATATTTTTAACTCTTTTTAAATAAATTTTAATATGGATTTAAACGAGAACTCTCTTAACTATATGACCAAGGCCAAGGATCTACTCTGTTCGCTGATAAAAATTATTAATGACCCCGGCAACAAATTTACGAAGGAGCAAATGGGTAAAATTACCCCGATAACAACGGATCTGTTAGGAACCACAGGATTGATGGCTGTTCGTATGGGAATGTTGGAAGGAGAATTGTCAACATTAAAAAGTGTAACGGATACTCAGTCTATTGTTACTAACCCGACAAATACTACATCTTCAATAAATGATTTGCTCGCAGAGGCCGAGGAAAGAAAAACCCGGTCAAAGAACATTATTTTATTTAATGTTCCCGAAAGTATTTCAGAATCAACAACAACAATTATTAAAATGGACAGCGATAAAGTAGTTTCAGCGATTAGTGATATAAATAATGAATTAATACCGAGTGTGGTTAAGTCGTACAGACTTGGTGTAAAAAAGTCCAACAAAATTAGACCGATTAAGGTCGAATTCAATGACTCTGTCTCGGCTCGTGAGGTTTTGTCCAGGAACGCAAAACTGAAAAACGGTATAAAGGCCAGTAACGACCAAACACCATTGCAGAGGACTCAACTTCTAGATTTACGCCAACAACTCGAGACGAGGAAGAACAACGGTGAAACCAATATAACTATCAAATATGTGAACTCTGTACCTAAAATTATTGAATGTGCGCCAAAAAACTGAAACAACAAAAAATAAAATGCTACTACCAAAATGTGAGAGGGATCCGCACTAAACTTCCCATGTTGCTGACTTCGGCGGCAACTATCAGCAGTGATATCTTCATTTTAACCGAAACATGGCTCGACTCAGGAATCAATTCTGCCGAATTAGGCTTCCCTAATTTCAACATCTACCGTATGGATAGGAATTCTAAAACAAGTGCCAAAACGAGAGGAGGTGGTGTAGCCATTGCTATCTCAAAAAATCTCAGTTCTTCAAAAATATCCACAAAAAACACATCCATCGAGCAACTATTTGTCAATGTGAACACTTCTAGAGGTAAAATAATAGTGGGATGTGCATACTTACCTCCGAATTCTGATGTCCAAAGCTACAGCAATCACTGCGACGAGGTTGAATCAATTTGTGCTAAATATCCTAATACTAAACTACTTCTAGTTGGTGATTACAATCTGCCACATTATGATTGGTGTAATATGAATTCTGTCAATTCTTGTTCTAATGTTAATATTCGTGTTATTAGAGATATGGCACTGTTCTTAGGTCTAACACAGTGTAATAATGTTCATAATATAGGAGGTCGTACGTTGGATTTGGCACTGTCAAATGTGTCTGACATCTGTGTTGTGAGAAGTACCGAAATTCTATTACCTGTCGATGTTTACCATCCACCACTAGAAATATGCATGTCTAATCTTAAACCAATTCCTATCGTAAAAAAGGTAGTAGAAACTCGAAATTTCAAAAAAGCTGACTATGTTAAAATTTCAAATTTCCTTAAACAGACTGACTGGTCATTCTTTGATAGCGACGATGATATTAATGTACACCTTAAAAAATTTTACTTCATCGTTAATTCTGCAATTGAACAATTTGTTCCTTTAACGACTTAATCGACCTTTAACGACCATCGATTATACTGCGTTTCAAAAATTGAGGGCAGAGTGCAATAAGCTCTCCGCAAAATGTTACAAAAATTACATTAGTGATGTCGAAGGCTCTATCATGGACGACTCAAATTTCTTTTGGAAATATGTTAAATCCCAAAAAGAAAATGGTACTTACATACCTAGTAGTGTGTCATTCGATTCTAAATTATCCCAAAATCTTCAGGAAACTGTTAATCTTTTTGCTGATTTTTTTAGCGGCGTTTACATTAATGCAAGTGAAGACAGCAATATTTCGTGCTTTGATTTGGTTGAAACTCTTGATATATCTGACTGTAATGTAACCATAGACGATATTATATCTAAGCTGAAGAGTCTTGATTCCCGAAAATCCGCAGGACCTGATAATGTTCCGCCCAGGTTTTTAGTAAATTGTATGCATACATTGTCATATCCTATTCATAAGTTATTTACAAAGTCACTCTCATCAGGTGTATTCCCGGACCTTTGGAAGTTTAGTCTTTTAACGCCCATTTTCAAAAAAGGTAATAAGTGCGAAGTAACAAATTATAGGCCAATATGTATAATGTCTACTCTACCCAAACTTTTTGAAAGCCTAGTACTAGATAAGTTGATATCCCGAATCAATCGAACCATCTCTCCCCTTCAACATGGATTCATTAAAGGTAGATCTACTCTTACCAATTTGATATTGTACACGAATGATATTGTTAATGCCCTTAATGCATCACATCAAACTGATTCCATATATACTGACTTCAGTAAGGCATTTGATAAAGTAAACCACAAAATATTATTACGTAAACTAAAATTGTTGGGAATAAGAGGGAGTATGTTGGAATGGTTTAAGAGTTATCTATTAGGAAGGTACTTAGCAGTCAAGATAGATTCGTTTACTTCTTATACATTTGCTGCCTCGAGCGGAGTACCACAGGGATCTCACTTGGGCCCAATATTATTTTGTTTGTTTATCAATGATATTGTTAATATTTTTACTAATGTTAAAGTCCTGTTATTTGCCGACGATCTGAAGATATACAGAATAATCAAAGACGATGACGATCGCGCAATTTTGCAGTTGAACCTTAATAAACTATGTGCGTGGTGTTCTGTCAATGATTTGCAACTAAATTTAGGTAAATGCCAGATTATCAGTTTTTACAAAGGCAAAAATCCACTTAATTTTTCCTATTTTATGAATGGTGCTAATCTTCTTCGTGTATCACAGATTCGTGATCTTGGTGTTATATTCCACGAGAGTCTACAGTTTAACGTACACATCGATGAAATAACAAGCGATGCGATGAGAATACTAGGTTTTATTTTGAGAATGGGAGCAAATTTTAAAAGTATGTCAACATTAAAACATCTGTATTGCTCGTTAGTACGAAGCAAATTAGAATACAATTCCACCGTATGGTCACCGTACTACAAGGTCCATTCTCAATCATTAGAAAAGGTACAAAATAAATTCCTTCGTTACATTAATTTTAAAATGAAAATTCCAATCGAATTTATAAATTACAATAACTTGCTTGCTGAAACTAAACTTCTTAAATTATCTGATAGAAGAGTGTTAATTGATTTGCTATTTTTATTCAAAATTATTAAATCTTTAATTGACAGCCCTAATTTGTTGGAACTTATTTGTATTAATGTTCCTGCTAGGCAAACTCGCAGTAAAGATACTTTTAAATTTAACAAGAACCTCAACACTAATTATTCTATTTTTTCACCAATTCCTAGAATTCACAACCTTGCGAATAAATACTGTGAACTTATAGATATATTTGGTTTTGACAATTTTGTGAGCTTTAAAAGGCAACTTATTTCGATTCTATCGGCTAATAATTAACTTTTATAGCTTTAATAATTTTATTACATCTTCTCCCATTCGAAACCTTTCAAGTAAATTATATCCATATTTGTTTGTTTTTTATTTGCTCTACTATACACTTATAATTGTATGCATATACCTACTAACTACTTTTTATACATAACAATATGTTCCATCTCAGATCTTATTATTTCTTATTCATGTCGATATTGCTAAATTCTATTAGTTTTTGCTTTTTACAGGTGCAACTCTTATTTTGTTATTTTTTTTTAAATCTCTGTTATAATGTTCTTTACCTCACGAGTAAGTTACACTCTAATTTATATTGGTTTATCGATTTGTTAAACACACAATTAATACTGGGTTTAAACACACCCACTTACTTACTTTTTATGTTGAACTTTCTTTTACTTACTATTTCATGCTTGGGTATATTTTATATTGAATCCATCTTATTAGTGTTTTGCTAATTTGCACAAAATTTTATTATATGTGTTGCTTTCTTACAATTAACTCCATTTATCTTCTTATGTTCAATTATTGTAATCATTGTAAATGTATATTTTCATGTAAAAGCCCATTAGGGCGTAAATAAAATAATAAATAAATAAATAAAATAAATAAATAAAACTATATATATATATGTTTACAATGTTTACCGCCATTCCGCTTTTAACAAAATATCTGTTAACAATATGTTTTTTTTTTGTGATCATTGTAATAAATGCCTTCGAAATGCTAATCTAATAATAGGTAGACGTCAAATTGACAGTTTAAACATTCTACTGTGACAAAACGCCCAATGATTCCCTAACTAAACTGGAATAACGGCAGCTACCAAATAAATAGCGATGAATATAAGAATAAGTACTTACTTTACCAATAACCATCACAGGCGTGTGATATTATGTTTAACAGGAATAAACGGCTCTCGGAGAAGAAAGCACTTGTTAGCACTTGTCAAAAATAATTATAGGTTATGCATAGACAAGAATGAAGTCATAGACAATTATTATAATTATCATGGCGACCAGATAACTCAAAAAAAAAACATTTTCATCATGTGACTTTTGAACACATACATAATATATTGTTAACATACAAAATCATCATATATGATAATTAATCACGGTAATTAATAAGAACGGTTATTATTAAGAACGATCGTAACTAAGAATAATGATTTTTAAGAACATTTCATATTCAGCACAATTTGCAAGTCATTCCACGAGAGTGTAAGTTAGTTCTGCCGAGAGTGGTATATTTATGGTTCTGCCTCAAAGTCTCAACAAAACAGTTCCATTATTTTACCTGGTTAATTATTGATTTGATAAGGGTTATTATAAATTTTAATTATATTTTCATTTGTGTTCCGAGTTTCAGCAGGAAAGCAACTAAATAATTTGGAGTTTTAATGTGAACATGTTCGTGATATTTGCAAGTAAATTGATTATTTGTTTTTGACGTTGTTATGTAAATATTTTGTTTGTGTATTTATTTGCAGGTATCGACACTTGCAGAGAGCCATTTCTTTGTGATTCTTTTTCGACGAGACCAATCCTGTCCATACTGTCCCATAACTTTTTCGTCCATTGCCATTGTTTTTAAAACCTTTTGTTTAAATGTGAGTATATTCAATAACAAACCTAACAAATCGACAGTCCCGAAAAACCATGTCAGATGTGCATGTATTGTATTTTTGCAATAAAGCTGTTTAAAGTTTCTTTGATGTATTTTAACTGTTTTTGAAATGAAGAAATGTTGTGTTGTTAGATATGTGGCGTCAATAGAAGAATGCAAACTAAATAATTAATAGTAAACAGCTCAACCTACTTAGGTACTTGCAAATTACTACAAAGAACAAATCGTAAACAACGCGACCTACCTACGACAATATGATTGCAAGTCGGTCATGCACACCAACTCGCTAGAAGGTTCTAGCCGGTCGCCTATGCGTAATTGCGACGCCGCCGAAAGTTCCCGAAAGGCCCATACTGAGCGATTGGCTCCGATTTATTTGCAATTCCACCTACCTACTGTTACCGCCGGCTGTACCGTATAAATAAGCCCAACGCAGTGAGCAGTCAGTCAGTCATCAGTCCGCCGTCATTTAACAAGGATCAACGAGTGATAACCCGCGCTCCTCTTACTAGCACGAAGGACAATATTCCCGGCTTTGCCCGTACTCATCGTGGACTCCATTGGGACATCATCCTAGCGCCTTGGCCACCGTTCCTGGCCAGCGCTACAACGGATTAAAGCGCCCTGTTTCCAGCGCCTCTCACCAGCGCTTCATCCACGCACCATGACCACCACGAGGACACGCAGCGTCCTCAATGATCTACGCAGCTCCCGCTCAACCGCCTACAAGGTCCACCGCACCTTCGGCCTTCCCGTCAGCACTGGAGTACTGATTGCCAAGATCGCCAGTGCCTGACAGTCAACGAGTCCGGTCACCAGCACCCGGCGTCGACTCACTGACCCGCGCTTGACCAGCCATCACAGCCTGCATCCGGAGAATACATCTGTCCATACATACATCTGTCCTACGTCAACTCTCATTACGGCTACCTGACTCATCAATAAACACTGTGACCTTCACGACACGTCTTTCATTTCGTGCCTCTCTCCAGATCCCCAAAGATATATTGGCTATTTATTTAAATATAGAAATACATTATCGAAAACAATTAAAATGCAGAAACGAAACTTTTTGCCAAACTAAAAATTTGCACATCTGACATTTTTCTTCGGTACCATCGAATTGTTGGGAAATGAACAAAAGTTTTTTTTGTTTTTTTTTTTGGGGTGTTATGCCGTGTTGCGCTTACTCCCTCTTTAGCCATCGTTTCTGACAGCATTGCAGTGCTGCACTGTAATGCTGTCCGAAACGTTGGCTAAATAAGGAGTTAGCGCAACACGGCAAAACACCCCAAAAACAAATAGCAAAAATACTTTTGGTGGTGAAAATCTTAAATCATATAAAACGAAAAATGTACAAAACAATACATTTATAGCCATGGAGAGAGGTTGTAGATATAAATCAAATCGTAATAGAAATATAAACAATCGAGACATAAGTCACAAAAAATTACTGTACAAGCTTAACCAAATCGGAATTATAGATAATGCTAAAATGTGGATAGAAAGTTTCCTGAACTATAGAAATGAATATGTAAAAATAAAGAACACTCTCAGTGAACCGAACACAAGTAACTTTGGATTACCACAAGGCACCATTTTGGGCCCTCTTCTATTCATATTATTTGATAATAATATCTTTAAATTACCATTAGCAGGAAAACTCATTTCATATGCAGATGATACTGCAATTATATTTCAAGCGAATTCATTGAATGAACTTGAAATAATTGCTAACAATGATATCAATACGTTAAAGAAATGGTTTGATAAAAACTTATTTACATTAAATATTGAAAAAACATATTATATAATTTTTAGTATAAACAAAAAAAAACTTTTATTACCTTAATTATTAAAAGACATTAAAAAAGTGAAATTAAATATTTAGTTGTAATAATAGATGGAAACCTTTAGTGGAAAACTCTTATAAACAATATCATAAATAGATTAAGAAAACTCATTTACATATTTATTAGTCTAAGAAATATACGAACTTAAAAGTTCTTAAAAATATTTACTACGCTCTATCCCATTCAATAATACAGTATGGTATCGTTGCATGGGGGGGAGTTTACAAATCATCACTTATACTGCTGGAAATCACTCAAAGGCTGTTCATAAAAAATTTATCAGACTACCCAACCTCCCAACTTTTCCAAGACTTTCAAGTCCCACCACTAAAAAATACATACAAAAAATACTTTGTAAGTTTTTAGATTCTCACGGCCAAAAGCATTTTTGTTGTTTGTTTTTGGGGTGTTATGCCGTGTTGCGCTAACTCCTTCTTTAGCCGACGTTTCGGACAGCGTTGCAGTGTCCATCATCAGGGCAGATCCGGTAGATCACATCTTCGGATCTACCGGATCTGCCCTGATGATGGACACTGCAACGCTGTCCGAAACGTCGGCTAAAGAAGGAGTTAGCGCAACACGGCATAACACCCCAAAAACAAACAACAAAAATATACTTTGCTTCAAATCCACAAAGATCTGTATAAAAAGTCACACCATGCCATGGTTCGTGTTGAGAGCAATAGGCAAAATACAATGGGTCGCTTATGCGAATAGCGAATGTGTATGACTATGACATCTCACTATAAAACTTTATGTATTTTTGTACAAAAAAAACATAAATCTCTTCACTTTATGTGTTTTTATGATTTATTTTTTGTTGTATTTACATTTGTATGTTTAGTTATTATTTTTATTTTTTTCCCTTTACACACGAGTTTTTGACTCTTGTAAAGGAAAACATGTTAACTCTTATTTGAAATATGTTCTTACTATGTAAATTTAAATAAATAAATTCAAAATTTAAAAAAAAAATAACATCAGAGAAATATTATTTTATGGACCTCTTGTAGTTGGTTAGTTCACAACTGAAAATATCAACCTTGGATAAAACTCTATTGTAATAATTGCATAGTTTGTTCAGGCAAGAATTCTGCTTAGAGTTCGTTTTGCATTGATCAACCCTGAACAGGACACAAGAGCGTGCTGAACGTGCTAGTACATTGAATGGAATCTTATTTAGCAACTTTGGGCAATAAGTATTATTTTTAACTACTTTATACAGGAATAGTGCATCCTTATGAAGCCGCCGCAAGCTCCGTGAATCAATTTCAAAGTATGAAGCTACCTCTTCATAAGTATAAAATCTTAAAAATGACTTGCAACAAAGATATTTTAGAAATTTGTTTTCAATTGCTTCGATTTTGTTGAATGGAGACCAAACAACTGTTGCATACTCCAAATGTCTTCGCATCTATCTATCTGACTATCTGAGACTGTCGCAATGTTGACAATTCACAGCATGAAACGATAATTGGAGTAATCAGCTTTCAGAAAAAATAATGAATTAATCTCTTTTTACGTAACGGGCGGCCTCCAGGCCCTCAAACCCATTATCGAGTTATGTAACCCACATGTATAGTGAGTACATGTGAGGTTTTTGTTTATAATATTTCTTTAGAAAGCAATCACGGCTGTTCTGTTACCAGCTGTAAAGCGCGGGAAGGGGGTGTAGCGGGTGTAAGTTCTAGGATCGGCGGGTCGATTTCAAATGATTCAAAAGCAATAATAATTTTTCGTTCGTAGCTGAAAAGTACATCTAAAAGTTGAAATTTAAAAAAAGTTATTTTTCTTTTTTACTTCTACCATCATATATCACCTCCCGAAACTACTGCACTTTCACCCCGGACACCCTGTATAGATATTTAAATTTTAGCTAATACTTTTGTTTTATTTTGTGAAATTTCTAGAGAGCGATTAAAAACACGACAGCCGTCATTGAATATTATTGTGTTAATTACTTATATGGTGTATCTATGCACAATGCTTGCAGCCAATGATATATAACACCCGTAGTGGACTAGATCGCCAACCTGGCGGCCATTGCTGTAGGAATTTGAAGCCATCTTGAAAGAGTCAGATTACGGCGGGAATTCAAAATACATGCATTCTATCGTACATTAGGAACATATTTTTATTTTGTATATCATCAGTTATAATATACTACATTATATTATTATTACTATATTATTAGGTATATTCATGTAGTAATTATCAGTTTTAATATACTACATGAATATACATTAAAAAATATTAAATTAATACCAGTATCACATATTCGTGACTTGGGTGTAATATTCGATGAAAAATTGTCATTCATTGAACACATCAACTATATATCCAATAAGGCTTTAAAGATGCTTGGCTTCCTTTGCAGAACTTTAACTAATATTAACTTAATTGTAAGTCCATAGATTGTATGAGAACCCTCTATATTTCATTAGTCAGAAGTCAATTGGAGTATAATTCACCTATTTGGTCCCCTTTATATAAAGTTCACTCCAATAATATAGAAAGAGTTCAGCACAAATTTCTTAAGTACGTAAATTTTAAGCTCGGAACCTATTGATTACATTAATTATGTCAGTTTGATGAATCAATTGCATCTAATGACACTGTCTGTCAGGAGAATTATTTCAGACCTGGTTGTGTTACACAGAGTCATTAACAACTTAATTGATCCTGCCATCCTTGCCACTATACTACATGTGCCGACTAGGAATACAAGACAAAATGTAACACTTTTTCTGTAATACATACTCGACCAACTATCAGACACACTCACTGACCAATAGGATGCATGATCTGGGCAACAAGTATGGGGGCGCTACTGATTTATTTATTGACTCCATATTTAGAACTAAGCATAATCTACACCAACACTTTGTTGAATCCTACAAATTAGAGTAGCGTTGGTAAATTAGTGTTAATGTTTTGTCTTATATGTAGTTTTGCTGTAATTTCTTTTTTACTTTATGTTACTCTTACGTTTTACTAATATTGCTTCATATTTTTTTATATTTTCTTATTATACTTGTAATCACAATTTTACAAGTGTGTATTTTGTACCTTCTTTAAAATGGATTATATCTATTTACTGTCCATATCTCATGTATAATACATATTCTCCTATGTACACTGCATCATGTATCACTTCTATGTAAAAGCCTTTTTAGGCGTTTATATATTTAAATAAACAAATAAATATTTGTTTGAACATCTTTTTATGAAATGTATACTATATTTCTAATTAAATTCTAATTTTCTCTTCTTGTCGCGTCTGTTGGTGCAACCCCATGCTGCACACGCCACAACCATGGTTCAAACAATCCAAAATATTTAATTAAACTTGATAAACTTGCAATCAATTCTCCATTGTACACAAGCAGGCAAATCACGGCTGACCTTTACAAGATGGCGGATGGGCTCTTCAAATCACTACGGGCGCTGCTATACGGGAGGTAGGGTGATTGGCGATCTAGTCTACTATGGGTGTTATATATCTATGCTTGCAGCAGAATAATGATGGGTTAATTTTATATTATCTTGTCACACAAAATAACTGATAATAATTAATCCAAAGCGCGAATTAAAAACTACACCATTCAACACTGACAAGCTTATGGTTCACTCTTGGCCTTCGCATTACCGAATTACTAAAGGCAATGCTGAGAGTATCTACCACATAAATAAACCACTCTCTAGATCGATATCTTCGGGCTTGTATGGCCCAATTTTGTCACCCCCTTAACCACAGACGACCACAGATAAAACGGTCGTTTGGTCCAGACAGGTAAATATATCGTGGACCATAAATAAATCTCAAGGCCATTTAAAAAAAGTGCAAAGTTAGACAATATAACTGCACCCAGCTAACATCGTTCATTCACTAGCCCAAAAAAATTATATTTAAAAAATTAAAATATTGGAATGCAGGAAAAGGAAAATAAAAAAACCCACAGCTATGCACACATCAAAATATTTTTTATTTTCAAAAAGACAATGGACATAAATGCAAGACAGGGTTAGTACAACCGATGTATTGAGCATTGATTTATTATTGAAGTAGAAGATAATACTAATATATCTGAACAGAACAATACACAGAAAAATAAAAAGTAACGGTCTCAACTAAGAATCGAACCCAGGATTTTTTTCTTACTGCAACAACTTAATAGGATTTAATTTGACCTTGCACAAAAATACAAGAATATATACACAAAATACATATTCAACGTGTTGAAAGATATTCATTATGTCAAGTAATAGTAACGCCTTTTGACTTTTACATGGTATAATTTAAATCATAATATAAGAAATAAAAATCGTGTACATAATAAAAGCTTGTAAAGAAATATAGCTTTTAAAACAAGAAAAGATATTTTGAAATAGAAGTTAAGAACATGTAATTAATATTTCTATTTTGGATACTGACAATGGGTCGTTTTCTGAGTGATTTCAAAATAACCAAGAGATGGTGTTTACCGGTCTTCCTGTTACCTATTCTGTCTTCCAATGATATGTCATTTCGATAGCTATTTGTTTTCCTCGAACAAACCTAGTTTGCTCGATTTGTAAGTAAAATGCACACAAATTACGGTCAGTGGACTATTTTCCAATTGAAAGGACGTAATGTCAAAACTGTTAAAGGTTAGTAAATACACCACTAGTGATTATTTATATTGCCTACGATAATTTCTTTTCTAATTTATCAATAGTTATTATCATAATGCGTTTTATTTAAGACTCGAAGACTATGATAAACTTCATAATTTCAATCCGTTGCAGACGAAGATGCCTTGGAAATGAAGCCGGAAGATTTTCAAGACATCAACATGGCCTCCAATATTCCAGCACTGACGCGGGAAGAACTACATAAATTCAGTGTTTCAGTTTGAAGAACACTGACAAAGCGTTAAGTATGTATTCTGAACAGAGATGTGCAAAATGGGTACCCAAAACCATTTGAAATGCAAAATGGAAATGGGTCAAAACTTTTCCATTTGAAAATGCAAAATGCAAAATGGGTTTTAGAAAAGCATTTCAAATGCAAAATACCTATTTTCAAAATGCATTGAAAATGCAAAATAGTTTCTCAGGTCATACAATTAAAAAAATTGTAGTATTTTTAAACAATTTTGTCATTTATTTATTTATTGTTGCATAGCTTTTATCAAATTTAATTTTATTCTTATTTTTTATGTTTCAAAGTATCTGTCAACTTAAAATTATACTACCAACCATGTAAAAGCCCTCTTGGCGTTAAATAAATAAAATTTAATAATGGACATCAATTTAAAACAAACATATTACATGATGGTCAATCCAAAAACACCACGACTACAGCTGATTATTAAAGTTGCCAACGTAAAAACATAGAAACTGCTATCTAACATTTAATATTACAACGTCATGGCCCCATGTTCAGTATTTTTTTGTAATGGTATCATTCAATTGCCAGGGTTCCTACCAGGGAGCAACTTGACAAATGTAAATTATCTCTCAAAGCGAAGTTGAGGACCGACTGATATTTGGGGCTTATGAAAAAAAGATGAGTGAAGATAACGGGAAGAATGTTGCAAAAAAGCACTTAAATGGAAAATGCATTGAGAAAAGCATTTAAAATGCAAAATGGAAAATACCCATTTTGCATTTCCATTTGAAATGGATTTATTTGAAATAAAGCACATCTCTGATTCTGAACAAAATTTGCCGAGTGTTCGAAGTGCACATGAAAATGGCACAACCTATATTTTAGGAAAGTGTGCTTCTGTGTACAGGAAACATCTTTCTTATGCTGTCTATATACACTATAATTGTAACACTATATTGGAATGCCAATGTGAGTGTGCAGCCGGCTATGCACATTGCAAGCACGTATTTGTAGTTCTACCTTATGTTACTTATACCAGGGCGGGTAAGTGGTGGACAACCTCCAATGACTGTACAGAATGTAAATAAGTAGTCATATAAATACATGTCATCCAAAATTATTATTGGAAAAATAATATATTGTATATTTTTAATATAATTATTTTAAATAAAATAGGATTTAAAATGTTTTACTAAGTGTATCTATTACTATGCATGGCAGCTGTTTTGCCTTCTGAAGGCATTGATTTGACAAACTTACTTATTTATGTTTTTATTCTGCACTAGTTGCATATTTAATTTGCTAATCTTATTTTCTTTATTTAACAGGTTAACTGTTCACAAAGTTGTTCACGCGTTGACCAATGCTACAACAACTATATAATATTAGGATGTAAAAAAAATAAAATAAATGCCAAAACAATAAATAATTTATGTATAATGTTAGTTATTTGTTGTACTGATATGTTCTTCTATGTGGATAATATTTGTAAATGTTTTACGACACATTTATATTATGTCTGTAATCTTTTCATATTGACCTCGAGAAATAAAAGAATTTTTTAAATTAAAAGAAACGGTTTTTATTCCAAATAATGTCAGGAATTACTGGTTAAAGTAAGTCAAGTACGTCCCTTAACACATTTGTTTAATACATATAACAAAAGGAACTTCAAAGAAGGGTTAAATCGTGCGCGCTGATGGATGAGCTCTTCGGGAAGTTATCTAAAATATATACTTATATATTTGACCATAACCTTAGATGGATACCTCACATTAAACAAATCACAAATAAACTTCTCAAAACAATTCACATTTTCCTAAACATAAGAAACATATATAATATAAAACAATTGAAAACAATATATTTTGCACTTTGCCAATCAATAATAAAATATGGAATTATTGCTTGGGGAGGAGCAACAAACTCGGCTATCAATTACATAGAAACCGCACAGAAAACGATCTTAAAGGTAATACTAAAAAAAACATAGACTGACTGATACAGACCAAATATTCAACAGCTGTGACGTACTAGATATACGCCAATTATACGTTAAAATACTACTAAACTACATTTTTGACAAAAAAAAAATTTCAACATACACAAAATAACACTAACAGACCAGTTAGACAAGCGTACAAAGAAAACATCAAAACTCCGACAGTAAATTCAAGCTTTGGACAAAGACACTACCAATACCATGCATTAAAAGCTTTCAACAGTTTAAAACTTGAAATTAAAATTGAGGAAAATAAAAATAAATTCACACACAAAATTACAAAATGGATTAAAGAACAAAAAAGACAATATTACCAAAATTTCATAGCATAAAATAAAAATAAAACCTACACGTAACACACAAAACCAATATAAACACACATCACTCACAAACACATAAGATTATTTTCAATGTACTATTTTTTAATTTTAAATATATTATTATGTTTGATGTATTTTTAATTTTAAATGTATAATTTTTCTCTTTAAATGTATTATGTAGTTTACATTTTCATATTATAAAATGAAGGCCTCAGCACGGGCAAACCACCCAGTGAGGCCTACATTACTGGAAAACTTGGATTGTAAAAAATATTGTAACTAATAAAATAAGAAATAAAAATATAATCTAAAATTTGAACAATATTTACATTAACAGTTTTTGAAGTAAAACTTCTTTACCCACGCTCGACACTTGGGGGGTAAACTGGTGCCTTACGAAAAGCGTTATGAAAAATCACATGCCAACGCTAATCGGTGATCGGAGGCGGGAGAAGGAGAAGGAGCTAGAGCTATCTAACGAGTACTGCCGTATTTTAGCATTATATACAGCGTGTACCCGGCATAAGTTAGTAAAGTTTTACTTCACTCCTGTGGTCTAAAGCAAACTCTTTTTTTTTACATACAATTTATTAAGCATCTTTATCTATTATACTTGATCTAAAATTACACAACATGCAACATATAAATATTATATCCGATGAAAGTATTGTCTCGGTATAGTTCGTAGGGGATTTCAAAATTTTATATGTTTTTAAAAGTCCTATTACTCTTTCTATGTGCACCCTTTTGCTAGCAACTTTTCTGTCATTTTCTAAAACACTCCTAGTGATTCTGTTTGTTTTTGTGGTGACACCATATGGTGCGAAGATGTCCTGGACATTAAAACCTTTGTCAGCCATAATAGAATCACCAACATCACACAGGGATAAAAGGTTGCTTTTTTCAATGATCTGGCGATCACTGGCAGAGCCTGCATAGCTTGGAGACACATAATTTATGAGGCCACTAGGAGTAGCACCGATAAGTACTTTAACAGTATTTCTGTTTTTATAGGTAGAAAAGGTTGCTTGCTGGGCAGTCGGTAGTGTAGGCCGTTTAAGTGGACATTCCGTGCCGTCAATCATTAACCTCGTGTTAGGGTATTTGTCTCTAAAAGCAGTTGGAGAAAAAATTTTTACGTGTGATTTTGATATCCAAAGGTTGAGCTCTTTCCACTGCAGTGATATGAATTTAACCCATGTTATAAAAATATTAGAAACGTCTTTAATAGACATAAGATACATTCTTGCAATTTCAAAAAATGTTTTGTGTGTTCTCAATATCATTAATGTTAAAAAAATTTGTTCAAATGCATTTATATTATTGGGAGGATTACCATAAAAGTATTTTAAACAGTGTGAGGCTTGTCCTAAGGATTGAAAAACAAACAGCACTTTCTCGTATGACTCTAAACCGGTATAAAAATGAATTGAGGAAGGGTCTTTCTTGTATGTCATTATACTGAACTCAGAGTGTTTTATGGTTTGACTTGAAAATTCTCTTGTTAACCTTTCATTTTTATTATCTGTCTGAGTGTCTTTATCTAGAGTCGGTCTATCACACGGAGTATCAAAAGGCAATATGACTTCCACTGCCACGTCTTGTAGATTCACAGGCAACGCCGCGTCTTGTAGATTCACAGGCAACGCCGCTTCATCTTGTGGTTTTGGTTTTGTAGAATTTATATATATGTTTTTTCACGTTTCAGATGCCTTTCCAGTCTGTTTCTTAATTCTAAATTACTTCCTTCTACTTTTATCCAGGGAAATATTGAAGGAACTACACCTTTCAGTAGCTTTTGCCTGTACAGTACATCTGAAAATAAAATTAGGCTCAAACTTCCATACTTGCATGATATAAAATACAAAACAGTCTACGTTAAGAAATAATAACAATTTGATTTTTTTTCCTAAAAGACTTATAGAATAAAATTACAATTACGAGATACACAGACATTAGACGAGAAATGCAAAGTAAATTAGATTGCCAACAATGAAGAATCAGCCGCCCATAAATCTCGTGCCAGACAGTTTGATAACCATGTAATAAAATTAATGCAATAATTAAAAATATGGTTAATTTAAAAAAAGGAAATAAGATATTATGTCTACAATAATTATTAATGTTAGTTGTGATTGACTACACTTATATTTACGGTTATTAGGTACGTTTGTTAAATAATGTCAACTGCGAAAGGCAAAATATTGTGTATAAAATTTTGTGCATTCTATGTCAAATGTTTCTTTACTTGTACATTATACTATACAAGTACTCTTTATTTTATATTGGGTATTCAATTATAGGAAGATATTAATTAAATGAGTCATGTACTTACTGTTATGGTTAATATCATTGACTACATAATCTGTATACTTGAAATGAGCTTTACAGACTACAGATGTAGGAATCGGTCCCCATATTAGACGTCTGATGGAATGAATCCCTTTTAAGTGTCTATCTTTGGGAAACACCCCTATGTCTACACATAGGAACACTACAACAGGCATTATTGTAATATTTAAAAACACTAAATTGCGTCAAACGAACTAAAAATGTATGGGATCTGACAGTTAAACACAAAAAGTTGGACCGGTAGAACAATAGCGCCTCTAGCGACCAAATCTTGCGAAAACTGCCCATTGAAAATTGACAGTCGTAAACAAATGTAGGTACATATATAGAAAAATGTATCAAAGTTAAAGGCTGGAGTTAAATACACGGGTTACCATATAAATAAATAAACTTGGTACATTTTTTGTTGGTATTAATTTCGGTTGTTTTACATTATCTACGACGGTCGAAAACAGTAGATAATTTATCGTGCGCGATCCTCGCATGCGAGCAATTGTCTACTGAAATGAAAATTGGGTTCAAGATAACCAATATGGCTTCCGCAAAGGCAGGAGTACTTCAGATGCAATAGCCGCCCTCACATAATCTCGATATTGGTCGCAAACCACTAGCAGTTTTTTTTCGATCTCGCAAAAGCGTTTGATACGGTATCCCACCCCTTACTGCTTTAAAAACTTCAATAGATCGGAATAACAGGGGTACCCTACACTTGGTTTGAAAACTATCTAACAAACCGAACTCAACAAACTCTTATCCAATCTGAAAAAATACATATAAGCAAAATATTATTAATTTCCTACAGTATGCTTCGAAGCAGTGTACTAGGACCAATTCTATTACTAAAATACTAATCACTCTCTTCACGAAAACGCTTGTGGTAAAACAACACACAAATCATCAGTGACAGCGAGGATCAAAAACAATCGCCACGATTTGTAAACTGTCATTACTCTATTATGGAACGGCACTGATATGATCACTTGACCATTCAAAATCCGTTAAGCACCAAGGCTTATAATTCTAGTAGGCCTTGAGATTGTATAAAACGCAACTTTTGAATACAAAAACGACGCACCGTCAAATAATTTTTTAAATGTTTATTTTTGTCATACAAGACCAACGTTGGAATTAAAAAATTAACATTTTTGTTTTCATGCACTTGTAAATAAGTACTGTCATTAACTCACATAAATAAAGAATATTGTCTATGGTTATATCCAGTCTCAATCTGACGTTTCACTTGCTTACGGCCACATAAAAGTTTTTGTTTCGCTTCTTTTATATAGTAATGTCCTATAAAGGGTGGTTATTTAATTAAACCTAATTTCTTTATTGCGACATTTTTATTAACATGTTTAATTGAAGTTGGTTCTTCTACTTTTCTTCATTCTACAGATGTTTTTTCAACGCGAAGAGACGATAGAACATTTTTGTTTCTTCATTGTAGACTTTCAGCCCGTGTCACTTATTAATCAATGGAGTAGAAAGTTCATTTGTAAATATACAGAACATAAAGACACGCATAATATATAATATACCGGGTATTAGTTAGATTATTTCTGTGGAACCTGCGGCACTTTTTGAAGGCGAGAACGGTTTTCTTTCACGCTGTTTCAGATAAATTTTTACTACAGGTATGCACCTAGGTTACTAAAAAGCAGTTCAAACATGAATAAAAAGGCGATACAAAATCCCTTATTAATTAAATTTTATTTTTTTGAATATCTTACTACTAAGTAATTAAATGTGTAATAATAAATTGTGAGTGTAATTCTAATTAATCTTTTTAACCAATCACAAATAATACTAATGATTAACTTGCTACAGTATATTGAACTGGGTTATCCTAATAAAGTAACCAGGTAATAAAAAACGTCAAGACTTTAAATATTATGTTACAAATAAAAGGTTCCCTCAAAACGAAATCAACTGATAAATTTTTTTTAGATTCTCACGGCCAAAAGCATTTTTGTTGTTTGTTTTTGGGGTGTTATGCCGTGTTGCGCTAACTCCTTCTTTAGCCGACGTTTCGGACAGCGTTGCAGTGTCCATCATCAGGGCAGATCCGGTAGATCCGACACACATCTTCGGATCTACCGGATCTGCCCTGATGATGGACACTGCAACGCTGTCCGAAACGTCGGCTAAAGAAGGAGTTAGCGCAACACGGCATAACACCCCAAAAACAAACAACAAAAAAAACTGATAAATTTTTCAAATGTTTCAGTACATATGTATATTGAACTGGGTTCAATGTCTGTTATATAACAGAACGTTATCACAGAAGACCATGGATCTTCCCGACTCAGAGAGCGCTTCCATCAAAGTGGAACCAGGGACCCAGGAAGAGGATGGAAGTGAAATGCCGTATACGGTTATAGATTTCGACCACCAGGATGTAAAGAGGGAATGCTTGCAGTATACTCCGACAGCCAGTAAGTTGTAGAAGCAAAAAAAAGTTGAATGTTAATTTCAAATATTTTAGCATGTTTCGCGGACAGGACGCTTACTTGTTCATGGCGTTACCCAATGACTAAATCAAATACGTAAACAAGGACTTTGCATACCAATAAAATATTCTGTAAAAACATTTGTTCAAAAATTGCTGCCGAGATGGCGACAGCGATTACGTGGTGAAATGATAATGGGGTCTTGACCCGACAAAATATTAGTGTCTTACATTTATCGACGTTGAGGGATAAGTTGTTAGCGATACAACGATTGGGTAATTTGTCCATATTTTTACTGTAAAATTAGGTAGTCGCTAATATTGGATGTTTATAAGTTTAATTTGATATCACCAGCAAAGAGCAGAACTTCTATATCGTCGAAACAACTTATCATATAATTTATGATTATTTACCTCAAGAATTTTATAATATTTTGTCTGTAAACCAGAGGCTTAAATGAACTATTTCAGTAAGCATTCAGAGATTAAAGATGACCTATTAAATCGCCTTCGAAGCACGTAGGTTGTTTACATATATGGGAATTGGTAGTGAGACAATAAAATATTATGTTGTTGTCACAGCGTTTATTGTGCGTCAGTATAACAAATCAGTTGAGTTACGCAGTTGGGAGATGGCTCTGGATCGATGATGATCATGACACCAGGCAGAGACGGCGATGACTGCGGTAGAATGGTCGAGATGCGGGTCAGTGGGTCGACACCGCGTTGATAGAGATCGGACTCGTGGGCTTATTCAGCACTGGTGAAGTCGAGGAGTCTTCCGGGTACTTTCGCCTGAACGAGGTAGCCGAAGGTGAGGGCAGATGAGCGGGAGGTACAAGCTGGCGACGATGGTCACGGAGCCTAGGCGCAGACGGCGATGAGCTGGTCGCAGGGTCTAGGCGCGTGAGGTTAGCGCTGGCCAGGAATGATAGCCTGGGACAGCTCCCAAATAGTCCATGGTTGTAGTCCGCGCAAGCTAGGGTGAAGTGTGTAGCGATGTGGTGAAGAAAGACATCCAAACTACTGACATCCAAAACTATGTTAAGAATAGTAAATGTCTACTGTTTGCAGATGACCTTAAAATTCTAATGGAAATAAGCTCCCAACAAGACTGTCTTAAAATGCAAGCTGATCTGGATGCACTATCTGAATGGTCGTTGATAAACAAATTTGATTTTAATACAAAAAAATGTGTCACTATGTCTTACACTCGCTCTTTAAACACTATACTTTACGATTATAAGATAAAGGGCGAAACACTATCACGTGTAAATTCCGTAAAGGATCTCGGTGTCGTCTTTGATCCCGAACTGAAATTCTCTGGCCATATATCGCAGCTCACTCAGTCTATCTACAAACTTCTTGGGTTCGTCATTAGGACATGCAAGCAGTTCAATAACCAAGATGCTATGTTAGCATTGTTCGATGGCATACTGAGAAGCAAGCTGGAGTATGCGAGCGATGTTTGGGCACCGTACCACCAGAAGTACATTGAAATGATAGAGCAAATCCAGAAGAAATTCCTCAGGTATGTCTATATGCGGACGCATGGAACCTATCCCAGGTTCATGCACCATATCGACTTACTTGAGGAAACCAATTCTGTGAGTCTGGAAACTAGGCGGAAAGCAAGCCTAGCCACTATATCTTTCAAAATTTGGAACAATTTAATTGATAGCCCATTCCTCTTGGGATGCTATGATTTATATGTACCAGACCACTACAGCCGAAGTCGATACCATGACTTATTTAGAGTACCAAAAGGCAAAACCGACGTCCTGGCAAAGCATAGCATGACGAGGGGAATGGTGCTGTTGAACGAACTAGCAAAGAATTTGGATGTAAATGACTGTTCTTTAAACGACCTAAAACAATTATTGAAGAGTCACTTACCCAAATGCTGATATGTTGTAAAATTATACTGTTTGTAAAATTGTACTGTAACTGGAACGAATGTTCTGTTGTACAATAAAAAAAAAAAAAAAAAAAAAAAAAAAAGATCAAAGCGTGACGCGGGGGGAACTGGCCATAATGGCCGATTCTTTGTTGATTGAGCTGCTGATTCCTTTGTTCTTGTCTGCCACGGGTTGGAGTAGCGTCTGGACTTCGAACCCGCAGGATCGCTAACTCGGTTCATTGTATGAGCATTTGCATCACCCTGTATGCAAACATTCTCTTATCAGCAGTTTTGCGTATCGCGGTACCGATATTTTAATTGAAGTTTCGTAAGTCTGATTCAGCTTTTTAACTCGTGCAGTCTGGTTATGATATGATGACCCTAGGAACGGTGACGTAACTGCTACACGCATATATATATATATATATAAAATATTGAATAAAAAAGTTACTTGTCTTTGAATAAAATAAATAATGCAAACACAAAGTAGAAACCGGTAAAAATAACTTTTCTTCCAAAACTGAATGTCATATCCATTTTGTCTGGTTGACATTAATAATTTCAGTAGTTCTACAGCGTTTGCTCGTATAAGAGGAATATGAAATCCAAAAGTATTTCTGTTCTTATCCCTTCCATAATAATAATCATGAAACTCAGATTGTATGCCTTGTCTGCGCGAAGCAAGGAATTGTTAAATAATACATTTGCCGTGCGCTGCGAACCTGCAATAGGTAGGAAGCGCCCGGAAAGATCTTGTTCCGTTGACGCTTCCGCACGCTTGCTAAAACCCTTTTCAACTGGTGGACGCATACTAGCGGGGTTTTTATGGGAACAGCAGTCGTGAACCCGCTGACTTTCAACTGCGAAGAATTCTTTATCTTTAGGGATTAATGATTAATATAATAACACAGTTTAATTTTTATTTTGTAATTTAATGTTTTTTGTTTATATATTTATATGAATAATCATTAAAAATAACAAGAGCGTTATTAAAATTATATATATTAATTACGTATAATAATACACTCCAAGCACAAAATCCAATTCGTGACCAATTGAGTATTCTATTTAGTTTAAAGTGAGGAAGTGTTAATAGTACTATTTTTTTTTAAAGAAAGGCAAAAATTCCCGGATTACAATTAACCTGACAATGTTTGAAAATCTAACTAACGTTACTTATAAACTACCATGCAAAACTTGCACCTTTAAAACTTACAAGCACCAAATTTGCGTACTTATATTATTATAAAATCATTTTTAAATGCAATTTCAAATAACAATTAAAGCAAACATATCTCAGTATTAGAAATTATCGAGGAACATCTCACAACCATCTCATATGAACTAATAATTCTTCATTCAATCTATCAACTTGTGGATCGACACAAATTAATATATATATTTTAAATTTAGGAAAAACTATATTATAAATAAACTCTCACACTATTCACTGAGAAACATTCAATTCACAGTTTTCCTTCTACCTCTAATAGGTACCGATATAGAGACGTAAAAATGCAAACAAGTCAATTGCACGACTAGGTTTGGTTTTTCGTGAATTTCAGTGCAACTTTATAAAAAAATTACTAAAAAACTTTAGTAGAGCAGTATTTTTTTATGTTTTTGTACCAATGTTGAACTTATTAACCAAAATTAGGTTGAAAATTAAACGGAGATAGGTACGTATAGTGTTTTAAACTTTCTTTGAATTTATTATGATTTATAGAATTTTTTATCTTGAACTTAGTAGAGCGGTCGCAATAACAATATATGAACAAATTTGGCTAGCTAAATTTCGTCTAATTAAAAAAAACGTAAATTGAATAAAACGCACCTTTTGTACGCGAGTCCACATTTCCTGAGAATATTTTTTCGTTTTCTTAGCTTGCTTACATTTGGATATTTGTTTTTGTTTTTACCCACCATTTTCTATTATGGACCTATAAAAACTCATCATTAGTAATTATTAATACAAACGGAAAGCATTATTCCATGAGAAATAAATCATTAACTCTGGTAAACACGGAATAAAAACATCGATTAACAAGTAGTATTACGAGATTTAAAAAATAATCTGTTAAAAACGTTGTTTTTTGGTGTAAATACATTTGATTTTATTAATAATTATATGTCTAGATTTTACTAAATAACAAATCTTCCTCCCCTGGGACTGGGGTCAACCATGCTAATAAATGAGCCAAATCCCAATTTGGTATGACCAACATTTATTGAGTATATTAACTGTTGTAATGTCATTCAATTTCAGATAAATGCGTATATGTCCACTTCAATGCATTATCATCGACAACGAGTGTATCTGCCGAGTTTCAGCTCGATTGGATGTCAGGTAGTTCATACATACTTTCAAGAAAACGAAAGTGAATTTCAAATAGATGTTTTGAAAAGGTATAATATTTTGATCCCGAAAAATAATAAAATCAGAAAAAAACACAAAATTTCCCCCACGGTTTGAGAACTAAAAATTCCCCTAGCTAAAATTATGTCACCAGGAAAGAAACCATTAAAAATAGTGGCACAGATTTGACGTCTGTTCGGAGGCGCTCTTCGCGGGCTTCTGAAAAAATCATATAATTCAATACAATGTTTCACTCAAAAAATTATTACGTAAGCGCCAAAATGGATTTTAATTTTTTGTGAATAATTAAATGAAAACGGAAAAAAAGTAAATCATGTCAAGTGGTAGCAAATAATCAGAGCCATAAAACTGTATTTTTTTAAAGTTGTTTCTTATACGAGTTCATAGTAAACTCTTGAAAAAGAAATATATTTAGTAGTTTGCGCTTATATTTTTCATGACGTTATTAATAATCTTATTATAATTCTGATTAAGCCAAGCGATAGAACACGCTTAAATGTATCCATGATATATTTTTGGTATTGATAACCTATACAGATTCGTAGTAAAGGTTAATCTTAATAGTGCTTTCACTTATAGCTTCACCTTAAGCAGTTCGTTAGATTATCTTTGTATTCTTGAATACCTATTATTTTATTTTTTATTTATTTTTATATAAACTCCACACAGGAGGCCCTGAAGAAAATATTTTCCCTCAGGGCCTATGTCATATTTGGGGATGCTGTGTGGAGGGTCTTTTTGTGGAGAGGAAGGAGTGATCATGGGTCTTGAAGAGTCCCATTTTGTAGGAGGGAGGAAACACAGAGGCCGGCAGTTCGTTCTACAGCCGAGCTGTTGAACTTAAGAATGAATCGTAGAAGCGACCCGTTCTCATGTGACAAATGTCAACCGTGTACAAATGTTGGGCGCGCGTTTGGCATGTATCCCGACTACGCACCGGTGCCGAACGGATCAATGACGCTAGTTCCTCAGAGCATCTTCCATTGTAATACCGATAGAACAAGAACAGCATGCTTACCTGACGCCTGTGCTCTAAAGATTGCAGTCCGTCTGTTAAGATTGGGGAATCTATCAAACGTACCGCCCGTTTCTGCACAGAATCAAGGGTTTTTTTCAGGTATTTTAGGGCTCCGGACCAGAGATGGCTGCCAAATTCGACAGTAGGGCGCACTTCCGATTTGTACAGGGTAAGCAGTTGGGTACTATTAAAGTATCTGCGGGCCCTGTACAGTACGCCCAGCTTCTGAGAAGCCAACTTCGGCTTCGATGGAGCCCCCGTACCTGAGCTGGTCACTTATAGTTACACCAAGCATATCAATGGAAGGCCTGTTCGGAAGATTGCTTCCGTTGAAGGAGACTAGATTATCATTTGGATCCCTTTTAGACGTAATCAGACAGGATTCGGTCTTTGAAACATTAAATTTGACGAGATTATTTTTACCCCAGGAGGAAAGACTCTCGAGATAACCGTCCATTCTCTGCTTCAAAGCCCTCCGAGCCGTTGGAGTTTGTGTGCCCTTTGGGGGCTGTCAAACAAAAAGCTATCATGAACTGTACTGTCATCCGCGTAACAATGAATCAGTGCACATGTCAAAAGGTCATTGATGTGCAACAGAAACAAAATCGGAGACAGAACCGATCCCTGTGGAACGCCAGCCTTTATATAGTGCGAGGAAGAGGTGAAACCGTCAGCAACCGCCTGAATCGACCTAACCCTTAGAAAGTCAGCAATCCACGTACGCAGGGATGCGGGAAGTCCGTAAGAAGGCAATTTGTTGACAAGTCCTCGGTGCCAGACCCGGTCAAAGGCCTTGGATATGTCTAGTGTGACCGTTTGAGTCTCACCGTCACGTTCCAGGCACCGCCCCCAAACACGCGTCACATACGTGAGAAGATCACTGCACGAGCGGTTCCGCTGGAATCCGTATTGACGGTCGTTGATAATTTTGCTCTTATCGCGGTATGTGAGCAGTTTGTCGTTGATCACACGTTCCATCACTTTGGACAGAACTGATGTGATCGCTATGGGGCGGTAGTTGGCCGGGTTGGAGCGGTCACCTTTCTTGGGAATAGGGTGAATGACCGCTTTTTTCCAACCAGATGGCACAGTGCCACACTTCAGGGACATTTTGAAGAGCTTTGTCAAAACTGGAACTATTTCCGCAGCACACCTCTGCAATACCAGGGCAGGTATTCCATCAGGTCCACTAGCTTTATTAACATCGAGCCCCCGTATTACGTGAGGTACATCCCGATGCCGGATCCTCAGCTTTTTCATATAGATGCCGCAGTGAGGAACCGACGGCGGAACAGCACCTCCGTCATCGAGGGTCGAGTTTTACGCAAACATTTTCCCTAATAGGTTTGCCTTTTCGGTGGCGGTGTTTGCTAGTGAGCCGTCAGGTCTGGTAAGAGCTGGCAAACTTGGTTTGCAAAAATTCCGACCTATTGAACCCGCAAGCGACCAGAATGCTCTGCTGCCATGCTGGCATGCAGCCAGCTTTTTGCTGATCTGCAGGTCGTGTTTGAATTTTGACTTTTTAATGATTCTCTTGCATTCCTTTGCCGATTTGTTGTATGCTGATCTGCTTTCGGGCGTTCGCGATGTGTTGTAGGCTCGGTAAGCCGCGTTTTTTCGTTGAACTGCTTCGGAGCATTGTCGACTGAACCACGGCTTTGAGCTCACACCAGTTTCTTTAGTAGTCGATTGTATGAAGCCATCCATCGCCGATTTGATGACTTCACCAATCTCCTGGGCACATCTCGAAGGGTCCGATGTCCGAAAACAAACAGCTGACCTCGGAAAAGCGTTGAAATGTGCCCGCATACCGAACCAATCTGCTGACCTATAGTACCACACTTTTCTTCTCAGCCTCTCATTGGTTGGTCTGAGGTTAACGGGGATTGATGTCGTCACTAGGCAGTGGTCGGATGATCCCAGAGGCGCTGTGATGTCAATCTTATAACCGTATGGCACAGTAGTTAAGAATAGGTCTAACAGATTGGAGCGGTGAGTCTGGACATCAGGAACCCTTGTAGGCTCCTGAACAAGTTGCTCTAATCCGTAGCAAATGGCAAAGGATTCCGCCTGTCGGCCAGCCGAGTCCGTTGGGCCTGAGAACTTCAACCATGGTTCGTTATGAACATTAAAGTCCCCCAGAACAATAAACTCGGCCGAAGGGTAGCGGGGCAAGAGATCATCAATAGTATCGCTCAAATGTTTGAAGAGTTCGGAAGTGTCTGATTTGCTATGGAAAGAAAATTATAAAAAATTTCGAGTAGTTTATCACATTTTATTTTCAATTCTTCCCGATATCATCGATAATACCTTAATAATTTAAACATATTTATCTTAATTTATCGGTTCATATATATTTTTTTTTATTTTATTTTTTTTATATTGAATACCTCACAAGAGTCTCAACTGCTCCCGTCTGGAGCCAGTGAGACTATGCATCCCCAATTGGGGGATGTTGTGAGGCTGAAGGTAAGTGGGGAAAGGAAAGAGGAAGGTGGGGAAGTACCTGGCTATTCAGATCTAGTCACTAAACACGGCTAAAGCCATTTGGAGCAACGTTTCAATTCTTAATGGTGGTCTTACACCAGGGCGATACTGGTAGTATCTTCCACTCTGGAACGTGCCGCAAATATACTATATATTATTTTAATTAATTAATTGTGAAATAACACAAATCAATCAAATAAAATTTATTTGCGCACTCCGGGTTCGAACCCGCGACCTTCGGAATGGCAGTCCAATGCGTTACCACTGGACTATGCCGGCCGTCAGATTGGAAATTGGCCTCTGCTTTTTTATTATTTATTTATTTATTAACGCCCTTTTTCGGTGCTTTTACATGAGAATACTAAGAAATATACAAAATTTACTTTACATAACTGAATTGCTTCATTAACAACATTTTATATTTGTTTAAAGATAGATTGAAGATGTCCACTGACTTGGTATAATTGTTTCCCTCCATTATTATTCTGGACAAAAAAGAATGCATATGGTAACTGAATTAAATCCTGTCTTCTAGTATTACGTTGCGGAATCCTAAAGCTTATCAATTCTAGCAATACCGGACTATCAACTAAATCACTTAGAATTTTTTATAGAAATACCAAGTCAGTAAAAATTGTTCCGTCTAACAATTTGAGCATATTCATATAATTTTTCCGTGTGTGTTAGTTCAACATAATTGCTAGAATACTCATTTTAAAATTTATAAAACGTAGCAATTTGTTTTGTATTCTTTCAACAGCTTGTACATTTATATTATAATGTGTGTTCCAGAATTGTACTCAAGTTGACTTCTTACGTAGGCAAAAGATAACAGTTTAATACACTTAACGTTGTTTGAATTTTTGGTTGGCCTTGTTATAAATCCCAACATTTTAAGCCCGTATGGAGTAATTCTCTGTTTTTAAAATAAATCTCACAACACTGTATTTTAGTTCTTGAGAAATGTGGCTTGAATCAATGTTAAGTTTATGAAGTGTGCAAATACAGGGCTAAATAGTTTGGCATGTTTTCAAAAATCAGTCACACGAATTCGATTCACGCCTGGTCACTTAGAATTTTTCATACCTCCGCTAAAACATTCTTTTTGATAATAATTTGCTCTTGGTTGTACATTTAATGTGGTAAACCTTCCTGCGAGTATTCAGATACTCGAACCTCACATTCGTCTAAGCATATCAACGTATAGCATACTTGCATATTGTTTTTCTGTTTCTCCAGGTAACATTAATGTGGAAACTGTACCCATCAACGCAGAACCAGGATCCCTAGAAGAAGACGGAGGGATAATTACTTACACGGAAATTGACATTGACCTTCCGGATGTCAAAAAGGAATGCTTAGATCGCTTACAAAGAAGTACCCAGACAACAGGTAAAATTAATGTTGTCCGTTAGAAATAAGAAATTCATATTCTTTTATTTCATAATCAAATAGTTCTATGAATCAGTTGCACCTATTAAGTTTGATTCGTAATTTTTTTCAGACTTATCGACAGATCTCAAGACGCATCATGTGGAAAAACGATTATCTTGTACCTATTGTAACTACTACTGCTTTTACAAGTCAAAGTTAGAACATCACTTGCGTATCCATATTGGACAAAAGTCTTTGTCATGTTCCGACTGCAGTTATTCAAGTTCTCGAAAGGGAAGTTTGAAGACACACATGGTGACTCACAGTGGAGAAAAATCTTTTTCATGTTCGGACTGCAGTCATTCATGTTCTCGGAAGAGAGATTTGACGACACACATGCTGACTCACAGTGGATATAAACCTTTTTCATGTTCTCATTGCAATTATTCATGTTATCGAAAGGGAGATTTGACTAGACACATCGTGACTCACAGTAGAGAAAAATCTTTATCATGTTCTGACTGCAGTTATTCATGTTCTCGAAAGGTAAGTTTGAAGATACACATGATGACTCACAGTGGAGAAAAACCTTTTTCATGTTCCCAATGCAATTATTCATGTTCTCGAAAGGAAAGTTTGACGAGACACGTCGTGACTCATAGTAGAGAAAAACCTTTTTCATGTTCCAACTGCAGTTTTTTATGTTCTCGAAAGGGAAGTTTGAAGAGTCACATGGTGACTCACAGTGGAGAAAAACCTTTTTCATGTCCTGACTGCAGTTATTCATGTAATCAAAAGGGAAGTTTAAAGCGTCACATGGTGACTCACAGTGGAGAAAAACCTTTTTCATGTCCTGAATGCTGTTATTCATGTTCTCAAAAGGGAAATTTGACGAGACACAAGCTGACACACAGAAAAAACCCTTTTCATGTCGATGAACTAATCATTTGAAGAAACACACGCATGCTCATACGGGCGGATAACCTCATGTTCCTACTTCAATTATTTATGTTCACGGAGAGGATATTTATCTATTTATTTAATTTGACGACTTAAAATCGTTTTTTTAATAGAAAGATTCATCGGATTATAACCATACAGTGGTACACAGGAGAATGTGAGTCATAAATTACAGAACATGTAATACGTATACTAAATTAGTATTGCAAGTGATATAATTGTTAATAGAAGTGCATTGAGAGAATACATAATTTAAATACACATCTTCTAGTGTAATAATAGTTGAATGAATCCTAGATTTGTATATGACCTGACATAAATCGAGATATGAGATGTTTATGATAATAGATAGTAATTTATATAAAATTAATTCTTTTTAGGTATAGGGTATTATAATAAAGTGTATAGTTTATTTAAACAGAATATTAATATGCATAAAAAAATGACTTGTCAGCAAAATATTATAAAAGAGTAATTAGTAGTGAGTTTATTGTTACCTTCAAAATTAATTCTCCTTGGTATTGCTGGACATTTATCGCAATTTGGCTTTATTAATTCAGGGCTGTCAGCGATTTAATAATACTTTTGGATTAGAAATAATAATTTTTAATAAAATAATACATTATATGATAGATAACCCTATAAGATATCTCGAGTAAATTCTCTAGACACAAGCGCCAGCTTCTATAGAAGAGGAACATTAAAAAAATCAAAGGCCGTGATAACTAATTGTATGAATTATTTTAGTTAACATTATAGATTATACTCGGTAATACTATTATACTGTAAATTGATAAATTATTTAATAAGAAAAAATTAAAAACACAGTTTTGATTTAGTAAAATATGATATATGACTCACGCAGAAGCGTATCATGCTTAATATTATTTATTGTGACTGCGCTGTGTAATTATACCCCTCTTTTAACTATATTCCCGAGAAAAGATTGCCAACTGAATGCAATCTAGGTTTAAGGGAGTATCTTAATGACAGCCTTGAGAGGAATATGCTAACCGACAGTTGAGAAAAACCTTTTTCATGTTTTCACTGCAATTATTCTCGTTCTCGAAAGGTAGAATTGCTTAGGAACATGCTTACCCACAGTGGGGAAAAACATTTTTGTTTTCCGACTGCAATTATTCATATTCTCGAAAATAACGTTTGACCATACACCAGTGTTTCCCACGGTGGGGCGTACGCCCCACCGGTGGGGCATAACGCCTCGGAGGTGGGGCACCACGCTTCAGAGATGAGACAGGTAGGCATTCCACATATGAAGGGGAATACACGTGGGTCATACAAAAAAATGTCTGAGATGTGCAAAATTGAAATATACGCCGAATTTTACTTAAAATATAATGAAACCCGTTGCAATTTCAATAAGTAATAATAAAAGACAGAAACTGTGCAGTATTTTTAATACACAATGTATAAGTATAACGAGGAAATCTATAATTGGTTTCTCAGTAAAGTAAATTGCATATGTATTAAACTACCAAGTAACTGTTAATTTTTCTAAAATAAAATATATAATTACAAAAAGAACATGATACATGATTTATCCTAAACATCAGTGCGAATTTGTAACAATAAGCTATTCGGATATCCGTCAACATGAATGATCGCAGTAAGAACATGAGAATGGGTTTTGCTTAGTATGAGTGCGAAAGTGTCTTCTTAAGCTTGACTTTTGTGAACGTGAATAGTAACACTAAGAATATGAGAATGTTTTATCTTAAATATGAGTGATAATGTGTGTAATAATTACAGTAAGAATGGTTTTTCTTAAGCATGAGTGCTATTCTGTCTCGTTAAACGTGACTTCTGTGAACATGGATTATCGCAGTAAGAACATGAAAATGGTTTATCCTTAGTGTGAATGCAAATATGAGTGATTAAATTTTTCTTTTGTGAATATGAATAGTTACAGTAAGAACATGAGAATGGTTTTTCCTTAGTATGAATGCGAATTTTTGCCATTAAGCTTGATTTTTGCGAACATGGATACTTACAGAAATTTAATTTCAGTTATAATATATGTATTAGAATAGGTTTTATTTAATTTCATTAGGGGTTCATATATACTCACATTTATTATTGTTATTGGCAGTTAAATAAAAAATTCCTACCATGCATCTGATTGATACAATGCGATTGATAATTTTTTGTGATTGATAATGTTTATACAATATGTTTTCATATACCTTGTGTATATTTTTCTTGATTATGTATATTATATTATATGTACCTTGATTATGTAAATTAATACACAGCACAGTAACAGCGATCAAATTAAGAAACCCACCTAATATTTTTCTTATATATTGTAACTATAAATTGAATTAATCCAATATGTTATCATGTACCCTGATACAGTGTTCCTTAATTATGCATATCATTACATGTACCTTGATAAAATTTATCAGGTGTTTTCATAAAAAAAATCTAATATTCGGGTGTACAAATATGTCTGAAAAAGTTTTTATTTTGATTACTTTGATAAATATATATTTATATAGACTAAATATTACTAGCTTAACTATTAATGTAAAGTGTGGAAATACAATTCATAACAGCAGCGTGTACAAATGTTAACTAAACCATGCAATTTGGCTGTCCTAAAACGGGAAAATTTCCTAGTTGGACAGCCAAAGCTTCCTTAATATGTATGTAATTATTTGTATCTAATAAATAAATAAATAAATATACGTTGATATGCTTAGACGAATGTGAGGTTTGAGTATCTGAATACTCGCAGGAAGGTTTACCACATTAAATGTACGACCAAGAGCAAATTATAATCAAAAGGAATGTTTTTGCGGAGGTATGAAAAATTCTAAGAGACCAAGCGTAATCGAATTTGTATGACTGATTTTTGAAAACATGCGAAACTATTTAGCCCTGTATTTGCAGACTTCATAAACTAATCATTGATTCAAGCCACATTTCTGAAGAACTAAAATACAGTTTTTCATATATTTTTTTTTTATATTAACACCACACAGGAGGCCGTTAAGAAAATAATTTCCCTCAGGGCCTATGACATCTTTGGGGATGCTGTGTGGAGGGTCTTTTTGTGGAGAGGAAGGAGTGAACATGGGTCTTGAAGAGTACCATGTTGTAGGAGGGAAGAAACACAGAGGCCGGCAGTTCGTTCCACAGCCGAGCTGTTGAACTTAAGAACGAATCGTAGAAACGACCCGTTCTCATGTGACAAATGTCAACCGTGTACAAATATTGGACGCGCGTTTGGCGTGTATCCCGACTACGCACCGGTGCCGAAGGGATCAATGACGCTAGTTCCTCAGAGCATCTTCCATTGTATTACCGATAGAACAAGGACAGCATACCTACCTGACGCCTGTGCTCTAAAGATTGCAGTCCGTTTGTTAAGATTGGGGAATCTATCAAACAGACCGCCCGTTTCTGCACAGAGTCAAGGGTTTTTTTCAGGTATTTTGGGGCTCCAGACCAGAGATGGCTGCCAAATTCGACAGTAGGGAGCACTTGCGATTTGTACAGGGTCAGCAGTTGTGCACTATTAAAGTATCTGCCGGCCCTGTACATTGAAGGTTACACCCACCCTGTCCCACCCCGGTATAGGTGACTAATGGTCACCCCTTCGGAGCTCTCGCATGAATCTAATTTTTTTGAATAAACGGCTCTACAAAGTATAAAATGAAGCTAGACCTTCAATGTCCCCGCATACAGTGTTAGGAAGCGGTAATGCGAGCGCTTACAGGTACTAGTCGAAGAACAACACAGAACAATAAACATCAAACAATCAGGTAACAAGTGTCAGGCAAATAGTTGGTGGAGGGAACCCACACTCCAGTACCTGTAAACATAAAGAAGAAATAAGTGACATAATAGAGTGACGGGGGAGTTTCGCCGAACCACGACTGGCAGTCCTGTTGAGAGATTGGTGGTGGTTGGGGCGACTGGCGCAGGTCAGGACTTCCACACCCCTTAGCCGACCACCCGGTGGAGCCCTGAAGATAAGTATGGGAAAAAGAGGGATAAACCCTAAAGAACCTAGGGGAAAGAAGCGTCAGGAGGTCGGAGGCAGGGTGGAGGTTACCCCAATCCGCACAGTCGCCCCTCTGACCACCAACGCTCCTCAGGGGTGGCACAGGTGATTGGCGGAGTCCCCCGGTAAAAAAAAGGAAATAAAAGATGCTCCAGCAAGGTATGCGGGGACGAGGCCCGTTGTCCAACCCCTATTGGGGAGAAGTAAACAATACAAGACAAACAACGGAGTTCAGTTCTAGCCTGTAAACTCGATGCCGTTACTGAAAAAAGAAAAAAAAAACGAAAAAAAAATACATATAAAAGAAGAGAAAAGAAAAGAGAAAAGGAAAACAATAAACAATCCAAAAGTGCCACTTAAGGACATCGGTAGATTAAGTAAAACAAAGTTGAAAGTGTAAAAATAAAATCTGCATAGTCTGTAAAGAGGACAGCATGTGAAGTATAAGATAAAAAAAAGTAAAACATAAGAAAAGAAAACTGAAAATAAGAAGAAAAATAAGAGACAAGTTATTTAAAAGAAATGTAAATGAAAGAAAAATCATCTGCAGCAGCTGGTACAGTAAGGAAAGAAAAATAAGAAGAACAGAATAGCATAAACAATAATCGGAGATTTGTAAAAGAATTAGTCATGGAGCAGGAGCAATACACCAGGGGTTCTCAGTTATCACGCTAGTCAGCGACTCTAAGCTCAGACCATCTCTCAACCCAGATCCTAGTAAACTTCCTCAGACATTCGAAATTAACTCTGTTAGAAACAAGATCGGTGTTCCACACCGGTCTAATGGGGACATTCAGACCGTCTATCATTTCGTCTCTGGCATCCTTCAAGATCTCACAGTGCCACAGAATGTGCTCGGCCGACTGGTAAGTATTGCCACAAGCGCAATTGGGATGGGTAGACAGGGCAAGGCTGTGAAGCCTCCCCCTGAATTCCCCATGTCCTGAGAGGAGCTGCGTCATGTGATGGTCCAGTTTGAGGAAGGCCCCTTCCATTCTGAGTTTAACTGATGGGAAGAAGGAAAAGGTCCATCTTCCCATGCTCGACCTATCCCAACGGACCTGCCACTCTTTAAGCGAAAGGTCCCTCATCGTCCGAAGCAGTCCAGGGAGAGTTCCCGGTCCACCTGGTGTCAGAACGACACCAAGATGGGTTGCCGGGGATCCTCTGGAAAGTCTCTGCTTGGTGAAGACTTCCCTAATCTCCAGATCGATTGGCAAAATGCCGGCCAAAACTGGCAAAGCTTCCGAAGCAACAGTACGGTATGCGCCAGACAGTGCCAGCAAAGAAGTTCGCTGGCCCCTAGTAAGAGCGAGGAGTATAAGGCAGTTATCCAGGCGGTGCTCCCAAACAGAGGCAGCATACGAAACTTGCGCAACGTATACGCCCCTGTACAGAGCACGTAGTGCCGGACTGCGTAGTCCCCATTCAGCGGTGGAGAGTCTCCTCAGCTTTAGGAACAGCGCCTGAGCCTTGCTTGAAACATCTTTAACATGAGCCAGAAATGAGGACGATCGATCGAGTGTTACACCTAGGTACTTGACCGTGTCTGCAAATTTGATGTTGGTGTCTCCCATCCGGATGGTAGGGTTTCTTGTTCTACTGAGAGAGCCCTTCATCAGGAGACCCTTTGTCTTGTGGGGAGCGAAGGTCATCTTATTCCTCTCCCCCCATTTAAGGAGGGTGTTCAAACCATCACCAGCCTTTTCTTCAATTTCCTTTCTGCTGTTCCCCGAGACAAGATACATCTTATCATCCGCGTAGTCGATCATGATACATCCTTCAGGCAAGGGTAACCTAGAGGAGTCGTCAAAGTCAATATTCCAAAATTCAGGTCCCAGAACGGAGCCCTGGGGACAGCCCATATTTACTTCGCGTTCTATAGTAAAATCACCATGGGATATCGAGACAGTTCGTCCCGATAGGTAGTTGTCAACCGATTTAAAGAGGCGTTTTGGACAATTCCTACTTTTAACCTTTGTGCGTATCATGTCCCACCACGCGAAGTCGAAGGCACCAGTTATATCTAAGAAGATTGCTACAACATACCTCTTTGTGCAGACCTTCACCCAGTTAAGCGCAAACGAAATGGCATGCACAGTGGATTTACCCGGGACGAAACCAAATTGAAGTTCACTGGGCGGTGATAGTGTACTGCGAAGACGCTGCCGAATAAGTAATTCCAGGATCTTACCGAGGACTGGGAGCAAGGTTATCGGGCGATAAGCCTTTACATCGGTGAGTGGTTTGCCGTTCCCTTTAGGTATAATCCTGAGCACGCCCCTCTTCCATTCAGAAGGGAAAATTCCTCTTCTCAGGCACGATTCCATCACTTGAAAGAGCTCCTCTTTAGCGTGGACCCAGACATGCTTCACTATTTCGCCGTTGAGTCTGTCATGCCCTGGTGCCTTCTTTGGACCCAAACCCTTAATTATAGCACCTATTTCAGCTCTAGTGACGGGAGTGATTCTATCCTCTTGGGCGAGGTCTCTAGGTGGAAGCCGTGCTAGATTTCTAATCTGTTTTTGGTGGTCACTTTCCCCAATTACTGACTCTACAGGGACTAACTTGCCCAAAAGTGTGTTGAGAGTAGAGGCCACGTCCACAGTCTCAGCGTCCCTCCCATCAATATTCCCAATTAAACTTGACAAAAACCGATCCGATCCCTTGCCGGATTTTTCAATTGCGCTGTGGATTTCCCACGGGTTGGCGTTGCCCACATCTTTAACCCAATTATGCCAGACAGCTCGTTTCGCAAGGAGAACCGCATGTTTGAAAGTTGCCCTGGATCTCCTGAGAGCGGCCTGAAGGGCAGCTGTCTCCTCCTCCGTACAGCTTCCCCTCCTGGACATTCCCAAGGCCCTATAGGCTCCTTTGTAGGCCCCCTTTAGCGAAGTCAGCTCAGGTGACCACCACGGCGTTCTAAGTTTCGTCTTTGGGTTTGATCTGCCCAGAGAGGAATCAGCCGCAGATACAACGGCAGAATTGAAAAAGTTCCCCAAATTGTCCGGATCATTAGCTGCTACGTGATGAAAATCCCTTAATGTATCTCGTAGCGCCTCCCCAAAGTTATCCCAATTCGCCCTGGAGGTGTTGAAATTCCAGGAGGATCTCGGAGTTTCAGTTTTCTTAACACCTATTGTAAATGTGATTAATCTATGATCCGAAACTATTGCGCATTCATGGACCCTCCATTTAGATATCCTGGCCGCAACTGATCCAGAGCAAAGAGTTAGATCAATGTTGCTCTCTCCCATTGTGTTTGAAAAGGTAAAGAACGAACTCTGTTCGTTAACGATACAAAGGCCTTGCGCAGCAATAAGGTCTTCGACGGCGTCAGTCCGTGATCGTACTGAATGGTTTTTATTATTGTCAAACCAAAGAGGAGAGCGAGCGTTAAAGTCCCCTCCGATAACTACGTTACGACCTTTAAGCGCGTTTAGGGCGCGAGTCAGACTCAGGATATGTGGTCCTACCGGGTTCCCCCATTTAAAGTAGACTGAGATCAGATAGATCTCAGTATCAGCAAATTTAATACATACACAGGTTTGGTACTCATTAGACAGCCCTGCCAGAAGAAGGGGGCTGATCAATGATGTATTGACCAGAACACCCGCCCCCGGCGATGAGCCGACTTCGAGTACCGCTCCCGGAAATTCAATTGGTGTCTTACCTTCTCTGGTGTACTGCTCCTGAATAAGCAAAATGTCGATGTTGAGGTCAGACATGACCCGCTGCGCGTCCAGGGTGGCCATCCGGGATCGCTGCAAGTTAATCTGACCTAGGGAGAGTGTATTATGAGGAGCCATAATCAGTCATTCGGACTTGTGCATTGATGGCGGCCAGGTGGGCAGGACAGTCCCTATCCCCTTTTGGATGGTCCGAAGGCTTCCTAAAGCGAGTACAGGTGGCACAGACAGCGGGTAGTGCCTTCTTGGGGCAATCCTCTTGTTTGTGTCCCACAGCGGCGCAGTGGCGACAGGTTTCTTTCTCCTGAGAGCAGGACTTGGAAATATGACCATACTGTTGACACTTGAAGCATCTGGTCGCACCTGTGTAATCGCGAGTACGACAGGCATTCCACCCAAGGAAGCACATCCCGCTGTCTATCAAGACTTTTCGTGCAAGAGGGTGGCAAGTAACAACCATGTTCATGGTGGGGGTGTCCCGTTTGCCAAAGAGCGAAACTCGCCGCATGGTTCTTAGGTGATCCTCTAAGGTTAGCGTAGTTTGACCGGACAAGTTATTGGTAAAAATTTCCGAAAAGAGCTCCTGGTCTGCAGTTAGGTCACCTTTTGGGACATTATAGATTACGATCTTAGGTAGTCGACCGAGGGGATTGATCATCTTAAGTCCACTCGCGGCGATTTTCGCTTCGGCTTTTTTGATGTTATCTAAGTCCTTCTTGTCACGAGCCTGAAAGGCCATCCCGGCGCCTTTAATTTTCCTAGAGCGGACGATCTGGAAATCATCTCGCTTAGGATTGAGAACCTTTTCGAGTTGTTTTAAGGTGTCGTCCGATGTCTTGCCTTCTGGAACGTCAGGGTAGAAGAGAACCGTCAGGGGGTTCTGCGGGATTGGGCGTTCGAAACCTTGAACAACAATTTTTTTTGAAGCCGGTAAATTTGCCGCTGCATTAGCATATGACATGTTCTGCATTGATAGTGGAGGCGGGGCTGAAGTTGGGCGTGTCTTCAAAGCTAAGTCCAGTTTAGACGAGATGGCCGATTGGGCACACATCATTTCATCAATTGTAGTGCTTCGGGTATTTAGGGTATTCAGTTCTAGCATTAGTCTGGTGATGTCAGACATCAAATCATCCAATGTGGAGTTGAGCACACTTTTATCAGTTTTGTTAAGTTTGTTGGAACCGTCCATGAGTATCATTCTAATTTTGTGGCACTTCTCCAGGGCTGGAATGGCCTTGAACTCCTGGTTCCCCGGAGAGTCGCTGTAGCGCAGACGCTTCTTGTTCTCAGAGTTGGGAGTAGTTGCTATAGCGATGGAAGGCATATCTTGAGAATGAGGCACAGCAGTGGAGCGACGTGTTGGTTCCAGCTCCGAAACGGCCTCACTGTCAGAGTCTATTGTGTGAAGCTCCTTCTGTGGCCTGGTTTTGGTCATTTTTTTCGTCTTGGAAGGAACAGCTGTGGGAGAGCCCGAGCTAAGAATCTGCTGAATCTGTTCGAGTATGTTATCACGGTCTTCGGAGCGTCTGACCGGATTTTCAGTGGGACCATCGGACTCGCCACGCGAAACTGGATCGGAATCCATTTTAAACTAAAAGTGGGGTAAATCTAAAATTTACCCCAAATTTCCAAAATTTTCCCCAAAAATGGGGAAAAAAAGTCGGGAAATTTTTTGGTCAAAGTGCCCTTAAATGTGTGAAATTATTGATTTTAAGGGTACAAAATATTTTTTTTTGGGACTTAGCAAAATTTATTGAGAAAAAGTAAAAATTTAGTATCCCTCCCCGAAAATAAAAATGAAAATTATTATTAATATCCAAATGTCCGCTCTTTACTAATCCTCCACACCAAAATGATTATGGAGAATTAAAAAAAAAAGAAATGTCACTGTCACTTTTAAATAATAGCTCTTAACGATATAAAAAGAAAAAATATTGTCCAAAATTGGCAATGTTGTGAAGCAAGAGATGCGTCCTCTGATAAGTTCTTTCATCACTTGCCGGACAAAATTCGTGGATTGTTCTAGAAAGTTTGAACACGTGGTGAACGCTAAAACACGAATAGTTTTTAAAGTATTTGGCACAGGAAAGAAACTGAACTGTCACTCGACGCGGAAAAAAATTCCGCGTCTGATGCAGTAGGTGACGTTAACGTTCACAAATAGATGCACTTAAACTGGGTAGGATTGTGGATAGCCCTGTACAGTACGCCCAGCTTCTGAGAGGCCAGCTTTACTCTGGCTTCGATGGAGCCCCCGTACCTGAGCTGGTCACTTATAGTTACACCAAGCGTATCAATGGAAGGCCCGTTCGGAAGATTGCTTCCGTTGAAGGAGAATAGATTATCATTTAGATCCCTTTTAGACGTAATCAGACAGGATTGGGTCTTTGAAACATTAAATTCGACGAGATTATTTTTACCCCAGGAGGAAATACTCTCGAGATAACCGTCCATTCTCTGCTTCAAAGCCCTCCGAGCCGTTGGAGTTTGTGTGCCCTTTGGGGGCTTGTCAAACAAAAAGCCATCATGAACTGTACTGTCATCCGCGTAACAATGAATCGGTGCACATGTCAAAAGGTCATTGATGTGCAACAAAAACAAAGTCGGAGACAGAACCGATCCCTGTGGAACGCCAGCATTTATAGAGTGTGAGGAAGAGGTGAAACCGTCAGCAACTGCCTGAATCGACCCTCCCTTAAAAATTCAGCAATCCACGTACACAGGGATGCGGGAAGTCCGTAAGAAGGCAATTTGTTGACAAGTCCTCGGTGCCAGACCCGGTCAAAGGCCTTGGATATGTCTAGTGCGACCGATTGGGTCTCACCGTGACGTTCCAGGCACCGCCCCCAAACATGCGACACATACGCGAGAAGATCACCGCACGAGCGGTCCCGCCGGAATCCGTACTGACGGTCGTTGATAATTTTGTTCCTCTCGGGGTATGTGAGCAGTTTGTCGTTGATCACACGTTCCATCACTTTGGACAGAACTGATGTGATCGCTATGGGGCGGTAGTTGGCCGGGTTGGAGCGGTCACCTTTCTTGGGAATAGGGTGAATGACCGCTTTTTTCCAACCAGAGGGCACAGTGCCACACTTCAGGGACATTTTGAAGAGCTTTGTCAAAACTGGAACTATTTCCGCAGCACACCTCTGCAATACCAGGGCAGGTATTCCGTCAGGTCCACTAGTTTTGTAAACATCGAGCCCCCGTACAACGTGGAGTACATCCCGATGCTGGATCCTCAGCTTTTTCATATAGAAGCCGCAGTGAGGAACCGACGGCGGAACAGCACCTCCGTCATCGAGGGTCGAGTTTTCCGCAAACATTTTCCCTAATAAGTTAGCCTTTTTGGTGGCGGTGTTTGCTAGTGAGCCGTCAGGTCTGGTAAGAGGTGACAAACTGGGTTTGCAAAAATTCCGACCTATTGAGTCCGCAAGCGACCAGAAAGCTCTGCTGCCATGCGGGCAGGCAGCCAGCTTTTTGCTGATCTGCAGGTCGTGTTCGAATTTTGACCTATTAATGATTCTCTTGCATTCCTTTGCCGATTTCTTGTATGATGATCTGCTTTCGGCGTTAGAGATGTGTTGAAGGCTCGGTAAGCCGCGTTTTTTCGTCGAACTGCTTCGGAGCATTGTCGACTAAATCACGGCTTTGAGCCCACACCAGTTTCTTTAGTAGTCGATTGTATGAAGCCATCCATCGCCGATTTGATGACTTCACCAATTTCCTGGGCACATCTTGAAGGGTCCGAAGTCCGAAAACAAACAGCTGACCACGGAAAAGCGTTGAAATGGGCCCGCATACCGAACCAATCTACTGACCTATAGTGCCACACTTTTCTCCTCAGCCTCTCATTGGTTGGTCTGAGGCTAACGGGGATTGATGTCGTCACTAGGCAGTGGTCAGATGATCCCAGAGGCGCTGTGACGTCAATCTTATAACCGTGTGGCACAGTAGTTAAGAATTCGTTATGAACATTGAAGTCCCCCAGAACAATAAGCTCGGCCGAAGGGTAGCGGGGCAAGAGATCATCAATAGTATCTCTCAAATGTTTTGAAGAGCTCGGAAGTGTCTGATTCGCTATGGTTCGGTGAGCGGTATAGACATGCGTAGATCTTACCGCACTGGCAAGATTGACGCGCACCCACATTATGTCGAATCTGGAGTTTTCCAGACTCAATAGTCGTACACAGTTGACGTCAGCTCGACTATAGAGGCAGACTCGTCCTTTGAGTCGGAACTTGCTTGCAAGGGTAAAGCCCGGGCAGTCCAGATAGGAGGAGTCTGGCGGCTCGGCTATCGGCTAGTTTCGGATAGGAAAAGAAGGTTGGGACGTTGGGACAAAAGATGGTGATGAACAGAGTTTAAATTTGTGCGCAGGCCGCGAATGTTGGCAAAATTTACCAACAGTTTTGGCCCGCACCGGGGACGCCTGCTACTCGCCGCTGTATTGATGTTAAATTTATTTTGATTGTTCATGATTATAAGGTTTTTATTTTTTTTTGTAAGTGTATGAGGTAAAAGGAAGGTCTGGAAAAGAAAATAATGAGGGTTGGGTAGGAATCTGGGGTTTAGGCTGTCCAGGAGTGATGAGCGTTTGGTTCCAGCCCACCCACTGCGGTGCTAGGCGATAGGCTGGGAGAGTCCGGCTGGAGAGGGCATCCAATGCGCCCCAAACGCTGCTGCTGGGTCCCCTCCGGTCACGAACCGGCACATTAGCAATGGCGGGGTTTTTTTCACTCGCTGATGGGGCAGCCCACCCTTAGTCGTGAGCCTGAGGGTCGGGCCCCTGTACTATCGAGCGGCCCGGACAGCGGTAACCGGTTGTAAAGGGTCTCCCTCAACCAGCATCTCCCAACCGGCCCGCCACGCAGAAGGTGGGCCGACGCACCCGCCACCACGACCCGGGCAAACCTTAACCAGTGAACCTGGGCACCCCTGCTAAGTCACCAAACGTAACGAACCACTTGGGGTTACCTTTGGCAGAGGTGTTGGTCATCCAATAAATGGTTCCCAGGGCGGCGGTACCCATTCCCGCCTACCAAATTGGGACAAGTTAACACTGAGATTATCTAATAAATCAAAAAAGGATAAATAAAACTTACGAGTACTATCCGCATATTCCAAACATTCTTTCTTCACATCTTGGAGGTCGAAATCTATATCCATATACGGCATTTCACCTCCGCCTTCCTCCTGGGGCCCTGGTTCCGTCTTGATGGAAACAGTTTCTAGATTAAGTAGATCCATGGCACTGCTTTGTGGTAGCGATTGGTGATTTGTTCAAGCTCAAACAAATATACCTGAAACATCACAAAGTTGATACGGAACTCTTATTCGAATGAGCTTTGAATATTTGTTGTCGCTTGGAATAACATTGATTATAATTCTTATACATAACTTTTAATTATTGGGAATAAGTACATATTATTATTGTGGCAGTATTTAGACATTTGCAAACGGTCGTGAAAATCGTCATAAATCGCAGATAAATCAATTCATACAATATCTATCTCCAAAGATAATATCCGGTAATACATTTTATTGGATCCGTCATTGCGCTTTTAACAGAAAATCGGAAATCCATATTTTTATAATGTTTGTACTGTAATGAATGCAATTTAAAAATCGTAACCCACCAGTATTATGCTGCGACGTATTTACAAATAGTGAATGTGGCAATGTTATTTGTCTTCCGTACACGACAACTGATTTATTCAATACGCGATATGACAATGGACTGTTATGTCAAGGCTGCCGGAGAACTTGGATCATAGATATTTTATTGACTTGATCGATATCGCAGGATTTTTAATGAAAAAAAATGTGTGTTCCACTTAACCACAGACCAACCTGTTTACCATAGACGATGATTGATGAGAATTCAAGGCCATTTAATTGAAAACAATATGTCGTAAGGCTGGGTTTACACTTGTAAGTAAAATTTACGACTTTCGTAAATTTTTGATAAGTTACTCACAGGAGCGATTACATGTGCATCCAACTTATCGTAAATAATGCTCACGGAAGTTGTTTGGAAGTTTAACTTATGAACTTCTCACAGTGACCGCTACACCAGTAATTCTATTTTTGGTAAGATGGTTTCCTGACAACAACGCGTTGCCGCCGACTTTGACAGCTGTCAGTTTGTAATATTTGATAACAGGGATTTGCTTATTTACAGTTCATAAAGACGAGAATTTATTTACGGTTAGATTATGGATTCACATTTCCGCAAACAACGGATTGCCGCCGCGATAATATGCACAATATTGTCAAAGAAAAACGTAAGGGCCCGTAGAGAGTGTTGGATTAGGAGTTGGCTTCAAAGAAGAAATACTGACGGGGCCTTCGTTCGTTTAACGGCAGAATTAAGAATTGAGGATCAACAACAATTCTTTAATTTTATCCGAATGACAGCAACTGACTTCGAATACGTATTGGAAAGGATTGGACCGCTAATTAAAAAGAATGATACTCGTTTTCGGAATGCTATTTCACCAGCTGAAAAATTAATGGCGACTCTTCGATTTTTGGCGTCAGGTAATGTTTTCTATGCATTCTTGTATTGCATTTTTGTATGCATTCATTGGAGATATTCATTTGTTATGAAGTTTGATAGCTGATTCATCAGTTCGTGAAGTCGAATACTAGAAACATTATCACACATTTACACAGGCATTTTTTACATATGACAATTGTGTTAGTGATAATTAATGTTATGTTGGTCTCCATAGATTATTGCAGTGTATTATTTCATAAAGCTATCATGACGATTCAAACTTAGTACGTATTTGTGTGTTTACAAAGTTTTACAATTATATTTTCTATTTTCAGGAGATTCTTACGTATCCTTAATGTACTTGTTTCGAATAGCTACGTCTACTTTATCACTATTTATACCTGAAGTATGTGCTGCTATTTATGATACATTAAAGGACAACTATGTGAAGGTATGTTAAAACAAAATTAATTATACAAAATACATGGTGTGGTATATTTTTTATTGTATTTAGTTTAAGTTTTTGTTACATTGGAACGGAAAATACAGGGTAAAAAACAAAGAAATATGAAAAAAGTGTTGACAAAAGTCAACAAAGGCAAAGTTTGCGTGTGGGGTACTTATGTAAACTGCTAAGTTTGCGTGTGGGGTACTTATGTAAACTGCTAAGTTTGCGTGTGGGGTACTTATGTAAACTGCTAAGTTTGCGTGTGGGGTACTTATGTAAACTGGACAATTCATACAATTCGAAGAACAGCACCTGATAGTAAGAATATGTTTTAACATAAATCAATGATATAAGATTTTAAAATATGAAAGTGAAAACTTGGAAATGATTTAAACATAATATAATAAAGTAAATACTTAGGAATAGACTTGATGAAAAATAAATACCCATTTACATACAAACTGTTCTAGTATTCTTTATCTTAGTAATGCAAGTAGCTTAAACAAACTCGAAATAATCCAGAATAGAGCAATGAGACTAATATTGAAGTGTTATGTATGTATTATAAATACGTATGTAATAAGTATAAGAAAAATATAAATTAAAATCATAATGTATGTTTATATTTGGAGTGAAGCTAAGTAAACAAAATATTAATTGGAGTTATAAGAAAATGTAACTGAAAAAAATTAACTGTTGATAAAAAAAAGTAAGAACTAAGTGGAATAAAACGTAAAATAAAAAAAATATATCACGATTAAATTAAAATTAGTGATTAGATCATCCATCGTCTTCTGAAATATCTACTTCCACAAGATCCATCAAGTTATCTGTCAATAAATTTGTCTATCAATCTGTTTTGATAAGCTGTGAAAGAGCCGTAAATTCCCGCGTAAACCAAAAAATGGAAGACATAGCAGACTTAATAGATAACACAACACCAATCCCATGGACATCTACTAATGATTCCGAAATAGTACGTCAACTGTTACTTCCTAATTCTACCTTTAAGATATTCCCTATGAACATAATAAGTTTTGATGAACTCTTAATTCTTCTCACTGACCTAGCCGCAGAATTCAATGTTATTGTTTTGAGCGAATGGTGAATTAAAAAAAATGTCAATGTAAGAAATTACAATCACTACAATACACCACATAACTAAACTAAAAGCGATGGCATTAATGTCAACATTAAAATGTGTCACAGATCACTATGTAATCATAACTTCCCTCACCCAAACAATCCACAAAATACCCTCACCCAAAAAAAGATCTCCTACGACGCTCTCCTAAACAACGTCTCTAAAGAAAACTGGGAACTTACATATTCTTGTACCGATGCGACCTCTGCATGTGATGCTTTTATTAATATTTGACATGACCACTTGGCCTATGCCAAATCCTACATCAAAACTAAAAAAGAGATCCAATGCTTAACTGAAAATAAGGGTCACTGCTGATATTCTTCACTGTATCAGAAAGCGTGATAAGATTCACAACGTCTGTAAAAAAATCCCAACGATTATGCATCTCTATTATTCTACAAACGCTATAGAGACTACTATAAAAAAAAAGTTGACAGCGTTAAAATGGAATACAACCAAAAAAAATCTGTGAAGCTTACAATGACAAAAACATTGGAATATCATTAAAGATTTTGCCAATATTAATAAAACCAACTCACCCATTGGATTAATATCAAAGGTCAAACAATACACGACAACTCTGACCCTGAAAAAATATCGGGCCATTTCAATAAATTTTTTCTCTAATATTGGACCAAACTAAGAAAAAAATATTTTACATTATAATTAATTTAATAACATAGCACATTATCTAAAATCATAGAAAAAAGCGGTGATTTTCTTGAAGATAACAAAATACAACGACAGAACGGAATAACAGGGGTACCCTACACTTGTTTTGAAAACTATAACAAACCGAACTCAACAAACTCTTATCCAATCTGACAAAATACATATAAGCAAAATCTTATCAATTTCCTACAGTGTGCCTCAAGGCAATGTACTAGGACCAATTCTATATTTTAAATACTAATCACTATCTTTACGAAATCGCCTGCGGTAAAACAACATACAAATCAGCAGTGCCAGCGAGTATCAAAATCAATCGCCGCGATTTGCAAACTGTCGTTGCACTATTATGAAACGGCACTGATTTGATCACTTGACACCTCAAAATCCGTCAAGCGCCAAGTCTTATAACTCTAGTAGGCCTTGAGATTGTATAAAACGCAACTTTTGAATACAAAAACGACGCACCGTCAAATAATTTTTACATTTTTATCTTTGTCATACAAAAGCAACGTTTGAATTAAAAATTTAACATTTTTGTTTGCATGCAATATTAAATAAGTACTGTCATTAACTCACATAAAAAACAATATTGTCTATGGTTATATCCAGTCTCAATCTGACGTTTCACTTGCCTACGGCCACATAAAAGTTTTTGTTTCGCTTCTTTTATATAGTAATGTCGTATAAAGGGTGGTTATTTCATTAAACCTAATTTCTTTATTGCGACGTTTTTATTAACATGTTTAATTGAAGTTGGTTCTTCTACTTTTCTACATTCTGCAGATGTTTTTTCAACGCGACGGACGATAGAACATTTTTGTTTCTTGGGGAACCTGCGCCACTTTTTGAACGCGAGAACGGTTTTCTTTCACGCTCTTTTAGATAAAATTTTTACCACAGGTATGGACCTAGGTTACTAAAAAGCAGTTTAAAATGAATAAAAAGGCGATACAATATCCCTTATTAATTAAATTTTTATTTTTTGAGTATCTTACTACTAAGTAATAAATGTGTAATATTAAATTGTGAGTGAAATTCTAATTAATCTTTTTAACCAATCACAAATTGTACTAATTTTTTACTGGTTACAGTTCTTATTTATATTGAACTGGGTTATCCGAATAAAGTAACAACGTAAAAAAAAAAACAGGAAGACTTGAAATATTATGTAACAAATAAAAGCTTCCCTAAAAACAAAGTCAACTGATAAACTTTTCAAATGTTGTTTCAGTAAATATGTATATTGAACTGGGTTCAATGTCTGTTATATAACAAAACGCTTTCACAGAAGACCATGGATCTTCCCGACCCAAAGAGCGCTTCCATCAAAGTAGAACCAGGCCCCCTGGAAGAGGATGGAAGTGAAATGCCGTATACGGTTATAGATTTCGACCACCAGGATGTAAAGAAGGAATGCTTGCAGTATACTCCGACAACCAGTAAGTTGTAAAAGTACGAAAATGTTGAATGATCAAATATTTTATAATTTTTCGCGGACAGGACGCATACTTGTTCATGGCCTCACCCAATGACTAAATAAAATACGTAAACGAGGACTTTGCATACCAATAAAATATTCTGTAGAAACATTTGTTCAAAAATTGCTGTCAAGATAGCGGCAGCGATTGCGTGGTGAAATTATAATGATTTCTTGATTCGACAAAATATAAGTGTCTTACATTTATCGACGTTGAGAGATATGTGGTTAGCGATACACCAATTGGGTAATTTGTTAATATTTTTACTGTAAAATTAGGTAGTCGCTAATATTGGATGTTTATTAGTTTACTTTGATATCATCAGCAAGGAGCAGAACTTCTACATCGTCGAAACAACTTATCATGTAATTAATGTTTATTTACCACCAGAATTTTATAATGTTTTGTCTCTAAACCATAGGCTTTAATTAATATTACAGTATGCATTTAGAGATTAAAGATGACCTATTACATCGCCTACGAAACACGTAGGTTGTATACATAAATATAAAGTGTCGAAAAAAAAGTAACTCTTCTTTGAATAAAATAAATAATTCAAACACAAAGTAGAAAAAGGTTAAAATAACCTTCTTCGAAAACTGAATGTCATATCCATTTTGTCTTGTTGGCATTAATAATAACAGTAGTTCTTCAGCGTTTGCCCATTTAAGCAGTTTGTTAGACTGTCTTTGCATTCTTGAATACCTATTATGGAAAATTATAAAAAATTTCGATTATTTTATCACATTTTATTTGCAATTCTTACTGATATTTTTATTTATATTTTTAATATTTTTTTTGTTTAGAAAACAAACAGTCATTTATATATTTAGCATAAACAGCAATTATTTATAAAATTAGACAAATAATGTTCCATTAATTCAATAAGTTTATATAATTACATATCATCTGCGTTAAATAGGAAAGAAGGATGACTAATAATACGTTTTATGTCGCTTATATATAATGTAAACAAATCAGGCCCTATATGGGAAGCTTGTGGTATCCCTGAGGGAATAGTTATAATTTGTGACATGAAACCTTTTAAGGCAACATCTTGACTTCTATTTTTAACATAAGAAGAAAACCATCTCAGAAGATTTCCACATACACCGATTTTCAATAGCTTATTTAATGGTATTTCGTGATTTACTGTGTCAAATGCCTTTGAAAAATCTGTGTAAATGGAATCTCCCTGTTTCCCACTATCCATAGAGTTGAAAACAAAATCAGTAAACTGTCCTAGATTCGATTCAACAGATCTGCCTTGAAAAAAACCATGTTGGTGGGGGCTAGTAATAATATTTTTGCGTAAGTTAAAAAGTTTGTCATATACGATTTTTTCCATGATTTTACCTAAGAAACATAGTTTAGAGATAGGTCTATAATTTTCAATATTATGTTTATCCCCTTTTTTAAAAACAGGTGTTACAAATGCTTTTTTCCAAATACTAGGAAATACACCTTCTTTATAAGATTTTTTAATAAGCAGTGTTACAGCAGTAACTAGATTTTCAGCACAATTAACAATGACAATTGTGTGTAATTTATCACAACCTGCACTCTTTTTTGTATCAATGTTTTCTGAGGTGTTTTAATACTTAAGGTTCGCGTTATATAAATTGCATTGAAATTAATTGTATTCATGGTATCATCATTAATTATTTCGACATTATTAAAGGAAGTATTAGTTACTAGTAGTTTTATCACATTAAACAGATTGGAAATAATCATTAAAAAGATTGCAAATTCGCTGACCATCACTTGAGAAAACGTTTTTATGATACATGTTATTGGGTGATTCAGAAATTTTTATTTTTTTTAAATTATTTTTTTTCATAAAAAAAATTACACATTATATAATATATCATTAGTTATTAAAATACCTATATGTAAGTTAGTGACAAGTATTATTAAGTATGATCATCGATAATACCTAAATTATTTAAATATATTAATCTTAATTTATAGGTACATATATATTGTAAACTGGCCTCTGATTTTTTTACTATGGAGTGATTATCTGTTTTTTTACAATAAATCTCACAAAACTATATTATTGTTCTTCTGAAATTTGACTCGTGTCGATGATTAGTTTATGAAGTGTACAATTACAGGGCTAAATAGTTTGGCATGTTTTTAAAAATCCGTTACACCAATTCGATTCACTCCTGGTCACTTAGAATTTTTCATACCTCCACTAAAACATTCAATTTGGTTATAATTTGCTCTTGGTTGTACATTTAATGTGGTTAACCTTCCTTCGAGTATTCAGATACTCGAACCTCACATTCGTCTAAGCATATCAACGTATATCATACTTGCATATTGTTTTTCTGTTTCTTCAGGTAACATTAATGTTGAAACTGTACCCATCAACGCAGAACCAGGATCCCTAGAAGAAGACGGAGGGATAATTCCTTATACGGAAATCGACATTGACCTGCTGGATGTCAAAAAGGAATGCTTAGATCGCTTTCCAAAAATTAGCCAGACAACAGGTAAAATTTATGTTTTCCGTAAGAAAAAAAAAATCATACTCTTTTATTTTATATTCTTTTAATATTTCTATGAATCAGTAGCACTTATTTAGTTTGATTTGTATTTTTTTTCAGACTTATCGACAGATCTGAAAACGCATCATGTGGAAAAACGATTATCTAGTACCTATTGTAACTATTCCTGCTTTTACAAGTCAAAGTTAGAACCTCACTTACGTATCCATATTGGAGAAAAACCTTTTCCATGTTCTCGAAAGAGAGATTTGACTACACACATGCTGACTCACAGTGGAGAAAAACCTTTTTATGTTCACATTGTAATTATTCAAGTTCTCGAAAGACAAATTTGACGAGGCACGTGGTCACCCACAGTGGAGAAAAACCTTTTTCATGTTCCCAATGCAATTATTCATGTTCTCGGAAGGGAAGTTTGACGACACACACGTTGACTCACATTGGAGAAAAACCTTTTTCGTGTTCACATTGCATTTATTCAAGTTCTCAAAAGACAAAGTTGACTAAACACATCCTGACTCACAGTGGAGAAAAACCTTTTTCATGTCTTCACTGCAGTTTTATATGTTCTCAAAAGAGATATTTGACGAAACACATGGTCACCCACAGTGGAGAAAAACCTTTTTCATGTTTACATTGCAATTATGCAAGTTCTCGAAAGACAAATTTGACTAAACATATCCTGTCTCACAGTGGAGAAAAACCTTTTTCATGTCCTCACTGCAGTTTTATATGTTCCCAAAAGAGATATTTGACGAAACACATGGTCACCCACGGTGGAGAAAAACCTTTTTCATGTTCCTACTGCAAATATTCATGTTCTCAGAAAAGATATTTGAAGAATCACATGCTCACCCACAGTGGAGAAAAACCTTTTTCATGTCCTCACTGCAGTTATATATGTTCTCAAAAGGGGTATTTGACGAATCACATGATCACCCACAGTGGAGTAAAACCTTTTTCATGTTCCCAATGCAATTACTCATGTTCTCGGAAGGGAGATTTGATGACACACATGTTAACTCACAGTGAAGAGAAACCTTTTTCATGTTCCCATTGCAATTATTCATGTTCTCGAAAGGGAAGTTTGACGACACACATGTTTACTCACAGTGGAGAAAAACCTTTTTCATGTTCACATTGCAATTATTCAAGTTCTCGAAAGACATATTTGACGAGGCACATGGTCACCCACAGTGGAGAAAAACCTTTTTAATGTTCCCAATGCAATTATTCATGTTCTCGGAAGGGAAGTTTGACGACACACACGTTGACTCACATTGAAGAAAAATCTTTTTCTTGTTCAGATTGCATTTATTCAAGTTCTGAAAAGAAGAAGTTGACTAAACACATCCTTACTCACAGTGGAGAAAAACCTTTTTATGTCCTCACTGCAGTTATATATGTTCTCAAAATGGGTATTTCACAAATCACATGATCACCCACAGTGAAGCAAAACCTTTTCATGTTCCCATTGCAATTATTCATGTTCTCGAAAGGGAAGTTTGACCACACACATGTTTACTCACAGTGTAGAAAAACCTTTTTCATGTTCCCAATGGAATTATTCGTGCTCTCGGAAGGGAGATTTGACGTCACACATGTTGACTCACATTGAAGAGAAACCTTTTTCATGTTCCCATTGAAATTATTCATGTTCTCGAAAGGGAAGTTTGACGACACGCATGTTTACTTACAGTGGAGAAAAACCTTTTTCTTGTTCTTGAAATCGATATTTGAAGAGTCACATGCTCACCCACAGTAAAGAAAAACCTTTTACATGTTCCTATTTTCTCGAATAGAAAATTTAAAACATCACACACTTACCCATACAGGAGAAAAACCCTACACATATTCCGATTGCAGCTATACATATTTTAATTAATTATTTCGTTTATTTCTTGCCCGTAGGGCCTTTACTTGCTGCACAAGTAAGAATAAAATTTTGACATGCTGCACAAATTAGAATATGAGAAAGAAATAGTAAAAATAAGAATACAATAAACGAAAAATACATTCATGGTTGGAACACGAATATTATATGATCTTACATTACAGTTAGGACACTGATATTATATGTTCGTATATTACAGTTGGGACACTAATATTAAATGTTCTGACATCATAGTTGGGAAACGAATATTGTATATTTTTAAATTATGCGTTATGAAAGATAAGAATGAAGTTCTAAGAAAGATTCTTCTATCCGGTTACCATTTCTTTGTGATGGCCTTCACATCACTTTGTTAATGCCATCACTAGATCTCAAAGGATTCGTCAAAAATTCGTCAAAATTCGTCAAAAGACATTTTCATTGCAAATATGAGCTCAAATTTAAGTCACATACCTCAACGTCTTCTGCAAGATTCAACACTATCGCTACAAAAAAAACAGTGGAAATTGCGAGAGACTAATCAGCATAAGAGGGCATCAGGACAACCACCTTATCAAAGTCAAAATGTCAACAGTTTTTCGTCAAGTCTAAATCAAGTCAAAGAGGGTCAAGTCCAAGAGGATCAAGTCATTATGTTCGTCAAGTCGTCGATTCAATCGTCACGGGTCACCGTCGCAGTCATCATCACCTTCAATGTCAAGTGGGCAAATACCCTGTGGAAGATGTGATCGGCAACTCAGATATAAATGTCCAGCCGTCAATGTCATATGCAGGTCATTTAATTCTTTTGTTCACTTTGCTAAATTTGGTTGCAAAAATAATTATAATTGTCGCAATAATGTCAGAAATTTAAATTAACAAGCATCAAAACCTAATGATAAGAGTGCTTATTACGTTGGAACAATAAGAAACATAAATATTAACAATTATTCAAGTCAAGCATGGCACTTAGATTTAATAATTAATAATAGAATTTTACATTGTATTTTGGAAACGAGGCTGACATAAATGTCATGTCATTATCAAACTTATTATAGTTAAATTTATTAAATTCTATTTTACAAAAGGGTTATGTAAATGTGTCTTGTTTTGGAGGTATTAAAATACAGATTATTGGTCAGTGTGATCTTTTATGTCAAATTAATGGAGATGTCACAAATAATATTGTTTCTGTGGTAATTACTGTCAAAGTGTCAGGTAAATTAAGAATTTGTCTAGATCCTAGAAAACTAAATAATTACATAATCAGAGAACATTTTCCATTAAAAATATTTATAAAATTAGATCTTAACTTATGGGAGCTGCTTATTTTTCGTATCTAGACGCGTATTCAGGATTTTGGTCGTTAAAATTAGATGAAGAAAGCAGTGAGCTAAACGCCATTTGGAAGGTACAAGTATTTACCACTACCGTTTGGAATAAATGCAGCAACAGAATTTTATTATAGGATTATGGTAGATTTAGATAAACCGAAGAAATTCATAATATTTGGTTAAGAAAAGTCATGGAAAGGGCAAGAGAAGTCAATTTAAAATTAAATAAGTCAAAATGTATATTTTTTGTCAAAAAAGTTTTCTTCAAGCACACGATACCGGCAATTATACGTCCACTTCGGATCGATGGTTCCGATCAAATCTTAAAGCAATGGATTAAATTAAAAGCTCATTTCAATATGACGAGGCATACTCACAATTGTTACAGTGCAGAAATATTATATAACATGTACCGTGACGATACCAATGTTCTTATATAGGTACTGTTTTATTCGCCCAGTACTGGAACAGGTTCAGAGAGTCAATAAATTATTTGTATCGAAAACTGCAAACCCGTGCAAATTATTTGGTGGCCTAAAGAATCTATTATGTTTCTTAGTGTCATAAGTAGCCATTCCAATGCAAATGATTGATCCGTTGACGATCAATATTGAAATTCATCTGGATGCCAGACCATATTTGGGATACCAATTTGAATCCAACATCATTAAGGGAAAATAATATTGTGTCTGTAGCAGAGGAACAAACTTTACGTAAATGATGTGTTAATTTTACAGTTAAATTAATAAAAGAACTACGTCAGAGACTTCCTGATAACTTTGAAATTTTGTAATTTTGGAAAAAATATAATGTTTTCAGCGAAAGCAACACATTGAAAGTACTCAAAGAGTCTATAACGCCTTTACTGGTTTTATTTAACTATCCATCTGATGATATTTCTCTCACCATTGGAAAATGATATATTTCACCAAATGGACAAAAATAAATAGCACAATCGAATTCTCGACTGAATTGAAATTAAATGAAGATGCTGCCAATGTTAATCCCTTTAAGAATTTATGTGATTTCGTTTTTACAGTGTTAGTATTACCACAGTCAAATGCAGATGTGGAAAGAGTTTTAGTACCACGAAAATTGTAAAATATCAATAATCAAAATGAAAACTGATATGTCAATACAATTTTGAATGTTCGATTGGGATTGCAGCGATTGAATAAAACATGCGATAAATATTCATAACCCCCAGAGGTATTAAATAGGGTAGGAACTGGGAAAATATATAACAAGAAACGTGACCTAGACCAATCATCTACGTCTTCATTAAAATTTGATGATCAACAGTATCAACATGTGACGGCGGCGGAAAGTGAAGATGATGATAATTCAATAATACTGTTTTAACTTTGTTTTACTAAAAAAACTAATTTTTAAGCGAACATTAACATAAAAAGTTAATAATTTGTAATAAAACGTTTGTATTGTGGTGAAACTGTTTTGGTTCATCAATAAAAACTGTGTAATGTTCGTTACTTTAGTGCTCAAATTCAGCTAAATAAAATATCTGGCAGAATCCCAGTAAGTTTTTGACGGAATTTGGCGGATTTTTTTGTAAATTCTAGCGGAAATATATATTCCAAGCTGGCAACACTGCACTTTCTCTTGCAGTACAATATTTTTCAGTTGATATTCAGTAATGGTGTATATAGGGTGGATATTTCAATAAACGTACTATTATTATTGTGACGTTTTTTAACAAATGTTAAATTGAAGTTGGTTCTTCTACTTTTCTACATTCTACAGACGTTTCTTCAACACATTGGAACTGTCCGCAGCGCTTCGTCTTACGTAAGTAGGTTAAAGTGACTAAATTAGACCTGAGATCTTTTTAGATGCAAGTTTAGTGTCAGAATATGTCACATTACACTTTTTAACAATTTTTAAAAATTTACAGATATATCAACACTAATTAGGTTTACACGCTACGGACGATAGTAAATTTTTGTTTGCTCATTGTATATAATTTAAATTTACATAGCGATACGCTTTATATGCACTTTATTATTTAAAAATTACTTTGTATCAGTTAGATAATAATCAGCGTAAGTATAATAGCTTGCAGAAATATGAAATACTGCATTTCATTGGCTATTTCGTGAAAAACGGATTCTTTGACGTCTTTTACTCAAGTCATCTTTTGACATATTAATATTCCTTTTTTTACCCAAGTTTTTAGAACTCAAACTAAGAACCTATTTTAGGATCACGGGTATTTATTTTGGTTTAAATAAGGGAGGTAAAAAAATAACCCTAAAACTTTCACATCAGTATCAATGGCCGCCTAGTGTACAGCCGATTTTAATTTTAACCAAATATCTATTCAAATTCAATTCCGGGAACTGAAAAACTTACTTTTCATTATAATCTAGCTACCAAAAGTGTTTTGTTTTTTAAATAATTAGTAGGTACATATTAAACGTTGACATATTTTATTTATGTTTCCACTTCATTAAATAATTACACGACGGCCGGCGTGGTCTAGTGGTATACGCTTTTGACTACAGATCCGAAGGTCGCGGGTTCGAACCCGGCGTGCGCAAATAAATTTTATTTGATTAATTTGTGTTATTTCACAATTAATATTCACAATTAATTAATTTAAAATAATAAATAGTATATTTGCGGCACGTTCCAGAGTGGAAGATACTCTCAGTATCGCCCTGGTGTAAGACCACCATTCAGAATTGAAACGTTGCTTGAAATGGCTTTAGCCGTGTTTGGTGACCAGATCTGAATAGCCAGGTACTTCCCCACCTTCCTCTTCCCCATCTCCCTCCCCTCCCCAATACCCTCAGCCTCACAACATACCCCAATTGGGGATGCCATAGTCTCACTGGCACCAGACGGGAGCAGTTGGGACTCTTGTGCGGTAATACTGTAAAAAAAAAAAAAAAAAAAAACACGAAACGAAACACTTTCATGATTATATTAATTCCTTTATTATAACATAGTTTTAGTGGCATTTACCAAATATCAATATAAGACACAGAGGTTGTTGTATTTTTCACAACTGGTTCGACCCACGTAAACTACGTCGACATTATTTTGACATTTCTACACTTATGTCACGTTTTTAGCTGCTCATAAGGTCTGAGACACATTATGTGCTCTCAAATTGGGCGTGGCATGTACATATTATATGTTTTGCCGATACATTACGCTAAAATCTTCCTTAGGAAAGTATGTCAAATCAATTGGGGGACTGCCGCGGAATGTCATTTCATGTATGGGAGCTGTCACTTTGTAATTACGGCTCTTCGTTACTTTTTCAGGCCCCTTCTCATGCGGTTGCTAGGAGAGGGGGTCGCATTATTTAAAAATAAAGCCAGGCTAGCAGATCACGGCGTATATCCTCGCTACGTCCACACTTATGTGTGACAGGCCTGTATGGGATTGTATGGCGAGCAATATGGAGTTATGATGTAATCTGTCACCCCCTTACAGCTCGGCTGATATGAATTTGCAACCTTATAGCGCTGTCAACAAGTTTTTTGTTGGTTGCTCATACGAATCCAGTCAAATGTATTCCTTAATATTCTTTATAAATATATCCGCCAGAATAACTCTATGTTCCAAATAAAAGGTTCTCTCAAAACGAATTTAAATGTTTTCAATCGTTGTTTCAGTACATATTTATATTGAACTGGGGTCAATGTCCGTTATATAACAGAACGCTATCACAGAAAACAATGGATCTTCCCGACCCAGAGAGCGCTTTCATCAAAGTGGAACCAGGGACCCAGGGAGAGGATGGAAGTGAAATGCCGTATACGGTTATAGATTTCGACCACCAGGATGTAAAGAAGGAATGCTTGCAGTATTCTGAGACTACTCCGACAGCCAGTAAGTAGTATTGCAAAAGCAAGAAAATTTTGAATGTTAATTTCAAATGTTTTAGAATATTTCGCGGACAGGACGCATACTTGTTCGCATATCAATAAAACATTCTGTACAAAATCTAGTAAAGTAATTACTTCCACGATGGAGGCAGCGATTGCGTGGTGAAATGATAATGAGATCTTTATTCGACAAAATATTAGTGTCTTACATTTATCAACGTTGAGGGATAAGTTGTTAGCGATACACCAAATTGGGTAATTTGTCGATATTTTGACTGTAAAATTAGGTAGTTGAAACAAATGATCATGTAATTTATGCTTATTTAGCTCCAGAATTTCATAAAGTTTTGTCTGTAAACCAAAGGCTTAAATTAATTATTACAGTATGCATTCAGGGATTAAAGATGACCTTTTACATCGCCTACGAAACACGTAGGTTGTTTACATAAATATTAAGTGTTGAAAGTTACTTGTTGTTGAACAAAATATATAATGCTAACACAAAGTAGAAAACGGTAAAAATAACTTTTCTTCCAAAATTGAATGTCATATCCATTTTGTCTTGTTGACATTAATAATAACAGTATTTCTTCATCGTTTGCCCATTTAAGCAGTTCATTAGACTATCATTGTATTCTTGAATACCTGTTATAGAAAATTATAAAAGTTTTCGAGTAGTTTATCACATTTTATTTTCAATTCTTACTGATATTTTTATATATATATATTTTTTTCGGAAACAAATAGTCATTTATATATTTAGCATAGACAGCAATTATTTAAAAAAAATGACAGAGATATAAAGAATAAACATTATAAGGAAAGACAAAATGTTATAAAAACAATTAAAGACGGTTAGTAGTAATACAATTTTTGCATGATTATAATAAAAACAATCAAATAAACTAAGATGATAGGATTATTACACAAAGTAAAAAAAAATATGGTATCAGTTTAGCAAGTTGCATTTTATATGTTTTCATGTTACATTTGAAAATGTCTAGATCTCGTAAGGCATTGTCATTTTGACAGATACGTTCTATTAAATAGTTATGCGCATATTTGGCTTTACAGTGTGGTGTTCTAAATAAGTCTTTCGATCTGGTGTTTTGTTCAGGGCAACGAAATGCAATCTTTTCTAGCAGATATGATGAATCAACAAGACTGTTCACGATTTTTTATAAGAATAGGGCATCAGAAATTTTTCTGTGTTTATATAAAGCAATAGGGTCCAACCAATGATCGCTAAAGCGATACGATAGCTGTTTAATAAATTTGGATTGGATATTTTCAATACGATCAATGTATGTTTGATATTGAGGATTCCAAATGACTGAGGCAAACTCGAGTTGCGACCTTACGTATGACATATATAGCAGAATTAGTGTGTGCTATAGTGAAAGGCTTTGTAATGCGTATAATAAATCCCAATTGTTTATAAGCTTTTTCTAAAATATGTTCAATATGGTCCGTAAATAACATTTTAGAATCTAGCAGTACTCCAAGATCTATGATTGATTCTACTCGTTGTAGTGGTATATGGTTTAATTTGTAAGTATAATTAATCGGCGGTTTTTTACGTGTAAATGTAATAACGTTACACTTTTCTGTATTTAGATAAAGTTGATTGATATTGCAATATTGTTTAATTTAACTTACGTCTTCTTGTAACAGGTTGCAGTCATCTGTCAGTCAATAAGTTTATATAATTACATATCATCTGCGTAAATTAGGAAAGAAGGATGACTACTAATACGTTTTATGTTGTTTATATATAATGTAAACAAATGAGGCCCTAAATGGGAAGCTTGTGGTATCCCTGAGGGAATAGTTATAATTTGTGACATGAAATCTTTTAAGGCAACATCTTGACTTCTATTTTTAACATAAGAAGAAAATCATCTCAGAACATTTCCACATACACCGATTTTCTAGAGCTTATTTAATAGTATGTCGTGATTTACTTTGTCAAATGCCTTTGAAAAATCTGTGTAAATGGAATAAATCTGTTTCCCACTATTCATAGAGTTGTGGCGTTGAGAGAATAATCCAGAATCCGCCCGTGCTCAACTATGGACTCCATCGGGACATCATCGTAGCGCATTCACGTCTTTCATTTCGTGCCTCTCACCTGATCCCCAAAGAGTTGAGAACAAAATCAGTAAACTGTCCTAGATTCGATTCAACAGATCTGCATTGAAAAGACTATGTTGGTGGGGGCTAATAATATTATTTTTGCATTAGCTAAAAAGTTGGTCATATACGATTTTTTCCATGATTTTACTTAAGATACTGTTACGTAATACAGTCTCCCTATAAATTAGAAGGATGATCACCCTAAATTAAATGGGGCTTGGTTACCCCACCTTACTCACGCAGCTGGCCGCCGCGTGTTCGGCACGGACCACACACAGCGTCTTCGGCTCAACACTGGTCGCTACCGGCCGCCCCGTCAGTCCAGAACCGACCTCGGTGGTAACAACAGTGTCTCTTGCGGAGCGGACCGCAAACACTCGCAATGTTTAATCGCGCGGATTACGACATGATAGGAACCGACGTGTTCTCGTGCCAGTTTGCAATTAATACCACGTGCACCCAAGTCACTAACATGATTCAACATTCTAAGTTAACCTTTGTTCGTCGGGACCACGCTTCCGTCAACCATCTTGTGTTTCACAACATCAGCACAGTACCGCCGGCCCTTTTGAGCGCGGGAAGAACCGGCTCAGCATGATGTACCCTACCACATCTCAAGGCGAATCGTAAGCTTTCAGTATACCCCTTTCTTGTGTTCAAATCATATAAATTCATGTAAAATCCTCGTTTCATCCGGTCGTCAAGTTTTAGAGAGAGAGTAGAGATCTATGTCAACCCTGTATTTCTCGAGATGATTAATATACCCTGTGCCTTTTTACCCATGTGTTATTATTGTGTGTCAGCCTTTCCAACCTCCTAACCGATGGACGAGCTGATGATTAAAGGAGCTGCTCACCCCTGATAGTACACGAGTTTCATCTACTTACTCATTCACTGAGCTAGCCAATTCATAACCTGGTTCGATTCCAGTTGGTACCATAATCTTAGCAATACATAGTTTAGAAATAGGTCTATAATTTTCAATATTATGTTTATCCCTTTTTTTAAAACAGGTGTTACAAATGTTTTTTTTTCCAAATACTAGGAAATACACCTTGTTTAAAAGAGTTTTTAAAAAGCAGTGTCACAGCAGTAACTAGTTTTTCAGCACAATTAACAATGACAATTGTGTGTAATTTATCACAACCTGAACTCTTTTTTGTATGAATGTTTTTGAGGTGTTTTTAATAATAAAGGTGCGGTTATATCAATTGCTTTGAAATTAATTGTATTCATTGTATCATCATTGATTATTTCGACATTATTAAAGGAAGTATTAGGTACGAGTAGATTTATCAGATTTAACAGATTGGAAATAATCATTAAACATATTGCAAATTCGCTGACCATCACTTGAGGAAACTTTTTTGTGATACATGTTATCGGTGACTTCAGAAGATGAAGTATGATCATCGATAATACATAAATTATTTAAATATATTTATCATAATTAATAACAATCTTACCTACACCTTAGTATAGTATTGACGCATCTCTATGCCCGCATCAAAATAATCAAAAATAAACATTCAAAAAGACAGTGAACTAAATCAAAAGTGCCTAACTAGCCTAAACTGGATGTTGCGCGACAAACCAGCGTATTTTTTATCTCAAGAAGTGGATTTTTTAGTGCATAAACCTCATCATAACACCTCTACAACTGTCACTTGATCTAAACGTTTCGGCTATCACTACAAATCAAAAAGTGAAAATAACTCAGTGGTGCTCCTCATTATTCAGTTAAAAACTTTAGTGAATTCTCTTCTATTCAAAGCCTGAATCAAAAAAACATTTACCATGAATACTAAGTGCTCTACCTGTGGAATAAACATCGATAACTCCTCAGACTGCACTTCATGCTGCATCTGCGAAGGCATCTTCCATATTGCCTGTGCTGATTTCTATGAAACACCTCGCCGCACTGCAAGAAACTCCCAGTGGAAATGTAAAACCTGCATAAAAAACACAAAAAACCCAAAATTCCAAAACAAAACAACAAAAAACGAAGACCTGCCATCTATTGCCAAACAACCAAAACAGATAAACCAACCACAGAAACTGGAAAATGCTCTGCCCAATAACACAGAAAGTATCATACCCACAAACACAGATGGCGCTCATCGCACCATCCTAACTACAGAAATATTTACATCGGAAATTCAAACATTAAAAAATGAAGTAATGAATCTTGTAGAGCAAAAACTCGATTTTTTTCTAAATAAATATGAAGCAATCGTCCAACAGAACAACGAAATCATAAAATCCATTCAATTTGTTGCTGACCAACAACAAGAAATGAAGAACCGTCTGGATACTGTCGAAAAATCAAATGTCAAAATCAACTCTGAAGCAATCGAATTTAAAAATCAGTATGCTGTCTTACAAAACATAATCTCCAAACAAGATGAAAAAATTTATCGACTGGAGTATCAAAGCCTTCTCTGTAACATCGATATAAGAGGCGTTCCCGAGACAACCGCTGAAAACAACATGGAATTAATGAAGAAAATATCAAAAATTATTTACCACAATAACACATCTTCTCCTCTGAATACCGAAATCATAAAAATCTGCAGGCTGGGACAAAAAACATCCGAAAAAAACACGAGATCCATTATAGCGACATTCAATACCACCCAAGCGCGAGACACCTTTTTAGACAAGATTAAATCATTTATAAAATCTACTTAAAGCAATCTTAACAAGCTTAACACAGTAGATCTTGGATTCTCGCAGGAAAGAAATCGAATCTACATCTCGGAACACATAACTCCAAAAGGCAAATTTCTACTGGCCCAGACAAAAAAACTTGCTAAAGATCATCAACTCAAATACACATGGGTAAAATCTGGCCGTATCTTACTTAGGCAGACTGACGATTCGAACATAATATCAATACACAATGAAGGAGATATTGAACGAGTGAAACGTCAACTTATATGACTAACGATACACGATATGCCTATATTTAATGTCATCATGTACACATTTCCAAGTACCGCCACTCTATACCTTTTTAACCACTAAAAACATATTTTAATTTACAATAGCATTACTATCATTACACGTAACTGTAACTTACTAAATCCAAATTATCCAGGCTTATTTTTTCCTAGTCTTGCCAACATCGTAATCCTCTTCAATCACACCACTCTCATTATCTATAAATATTAAAAAAAAACAGCATACTATATCCACAATTCTTGCTTTCTCTCTAAATATTACTTAATGATTATATCTTTGTATTATAACTCTTTATGTAAACATTGCTTATTACCCTGCAATACCAAAATATTATTATCTAAGTACCAGAAAGTCACCACCTACACCAACAAAAATGTCACTGAACTCTGTTATGACAGAATTATGTATAGATACTGTAAAAAATTATCACTACCACTATCATCTTTAAACACCTATGGCACCACTTACTCAAATAATTCCTATCATTTCACCAGGTTCATCCATAAATACAAAAACATCATAGCTAAAACCTCAAGTGAAACTAACCCCTCACACATCAGTGCTCATAACCACAACAAGTCATATGCACACCACTTACCCTCAATACCAACGCTTACGTTCCTTACTTGCGTAACTCTGATTATAATATGTAATCCATTCCACCATTATAATTATCTACATTGTTATAATCAAACAAATAAATCTCATACTTTCATAGCATTTAAAAACCATTACGATTGTAGATCTTCTATGTATACTTACTTGTTTAATTAATGTTATTCTCTCAAAAACTGTAAAATTCACCCTCCATAACACAGGGTCATCCCTAGCATGGAGGGTGAAATATCACAAAAACCATATGTACCCTATAAGTCTTGTATTAATAAAATAAAATAAAAATAAATAAAATAAATAATTTATCGGTTCACATATATTAGAAATTGGCCTCTGCTTTTTAATTATGGAGTGATTATCTGTTTTTAAAACAAATCTCAAAACACTATATTTTAGTTCTTCAGAAATGTGGCTTATGTCAATGATTAGTTTATGAAGTGTGCAATTACAGGGATAAATAGCTTGGCATGTTTTTAAAAATCAGTCTTATCATGTCTTAAGTATTTATCTTTAGAGTAATAAAAATATTCTAATGATTTTTTTAAACAATAATCTAAAACTTATGAGATAAATACAATCACAATATTAACATAGGGACAAAAAATATCAAATTGTTTTTTAAAGTCAATTAAAATAATATATCTTATTTAAGATTAATTAAGCGTAATAGAATTAAGGGTACAATATAACATAATCCAATTTTAGGGACTAAATTAACCTTTTGAATTGTTCATAATTCAAAGTTTCGGTTACACTAATTTTATTTTTGGACAACAATATATTGTACCATCTCACACCTAAATACAAATAGTGGTGCCGAGCCGTGGTCGTTCTATGCAAAGGGCCATCCAATTAAGCCATTAGTTTTGAATCTATTGCTTATGCTATCTGAGGGGTGAATTTTATGTATAAAATATTCTTTATAAATTTGATATAAGGCGATTTTCTTATACAATTCTGTGATAGATGTTACATTAAATTCCCGAAATAACTCTAAAGTAGGGATGATTCCTAAGGATGATTTTTATAATTATTCTTTGAATTGTAATTATGGGCTGTAAGGAAGTCTTAAAAGCCCCTCCCCACCCAATAATCCCATTCTGCAATATGCACTGAATTAATGCGTAATAGAAAATTTCGATGGTTTTCTTATTTAAAATGTTTCATATATTGTAGAAAATATAGAAAAATTTCTTATCGAACCAATTTTTTATAACCTTCATGTCATGATTGGCTGCATTGGTAATTTTGTTGCTTGTATTTTTTCTATAATTATTGCAGTCTCGTCAGCAAATGATATAAGTTTACCATTAAGTGATAATTTAAACATATGGTTAACGTAAATTATAAATAAAATTGGTCCAATAACAGTCCCTTGGAAATTCCAAATTTTAAAGTTTGATCCACACTTAGTGAATTATTTAATTTTACTTTTGTCTTCTTTGTGATTCCATCAAACCCTGGTGAATATCCACCTTTTAGTTCACTAATAATGTTTTTTATGTCATCTGTTGTTACCGGTTGGAAAACTGACAGATTATTTTGTTTAAGACAGTCCTTTTCGAAATTCGAAGTCTGTTTTATAATTTTTATCGATCCGTATAGCTAAATTTTGATTTCCATCATTTAAAGTATGACAATTATATTTCGAAATATTAAGGTTTTTAAATAAAAAAATAAATAAAAATTATCTAATTCCTCTTTGAAAAATCATTCTTTTTAAAGAAATAAGGAATTAAGTATGCGAAATACAACTCACTCATATTCAATTCGCATTTGCGGTTTCGTAACATTTTCTTGCGGAATTCACATAGGTGACTGTTAGCTGTGTGATCATTTTGATAACTCATTCTCTTAGTGACAGGCTTTTGTTTTTTGGTGCAGTGTTGTATTTTGTGCTCTTCTGCACTGTGGAGGCATCTGGGATTCTCCAAGTTTTCGAGGCATCTCAGTGAGGTGTGTCCGTAACCAAGACAATGATTGCATTGCATCTTGTGAATGATTTTAAATCTGAACTGATTGTGTCTTGTGAATGATTTTAAATCTGAACTTCACGTTACAGGGGACAATTTTTTATTTTAAACCAACTAGCATTTCTGAAGTCACAAATGTGATAAATGATTTAAAAATGTCTTTCTCGTGCGGTATTGATTCTTTAAGTGTTATGGTGTATAAAATGCATGTATCCGAATTAGCTGGTCCCATATCTCACCTTGTAAATATTAGCTTCGAGAGCGGGATGTTCCCTTCTCATTGTAAGAAAGCTAAAGTAATTCCCCTTTTTTAAGGTGGAGATCGTCTAGATGTCAATAATTACAGACCTATATCCTTACTCAATACTCTTTCAAAAGTAATAGAGAGATTGGCTAAGTCGAGATTGGTATCATTCTTAGAAACATATAATATACTCTCTAGCAATCAGTTTGGTTTCAGAGAGAATATAGGAACAAGTGATGCAGTGTTGAGGGTATTGTCCAAAGTCACTAGTGCGTTAGACTATGGAAACAAAGCTTTGGCTGTGTTCTTAGATCTATCAAAGGCATTTGATACGGTGTCCCATGGATCACTCCTCAAAAAATTATCTTCTCTTGGCATTCATAGTACAGCACTAGGCTGGTTCACATCCTATCTAAGTGATAGAACGCAACAAGTAGAGATAAATAATCATTTGAGCAATAGCAAACCAATCTCTTTTGGGGTTCCGCAAGGTAGTGTGCTTGGACCAATATTGTTTTTAATCTACATTAATGATTTGTGTAATTTATATATTCCAGGTAACATTGTTAGTTTCGCAGACGATACTGCTTTAATATTTGAGGGTAAAACCTGGAGAGATGCTTTTAACAAATGTGACTTAGGATTAAGAGCAGTAAAGAGTTGGCTGAATAATAACATCTTAACTTTGAATACAATAAAAACTAAATATGTGACATTTAGTATATCATCAAAAAGTCAGCCTTCTGACACTCATAATCTAATTATACATAATTTTCTGCTAAATTGTAATTGCCACCCCTTGGAAAGTGTAGATTGTATCATGTATCTAGGTGTAAAGATTGATAAATTTTTAAGATGGAATGATCATATCGATATGTTAACAAAGAATATCAGGAGACTTTATTTTTAAAGAACTTCGACACATATTGGGCAAAGAGAAATTAAAAACTGTCTATTTTGCCTTAGTCCAATCTCGACTTTCTTATAACATAGTATGCTGGGGATCATGTCTAAAGTCCAATGTTGAACCACTAAATATTACTCAAAAATTGATCCTTAAAGTGATGTACAAAAAAAAATTCTGTTATCATTGACATTGACCTGCCGGATGTCAAAAAGGAATGTTTGACGGGACAGATGGTGACTAACAGTGGAGAAAAACCTTTTTCATGTTCCGACTGCAGTTATTCATGTTCTCAAAAGAGAAATTTGACGAGACACATCTTGACTCACAGTAGAGAAAAACCTTTTTCATGTCCTCACTGCAGTTATTTATGTTCTCAAACGGGATATTTGAAAAAACACATGGTGACTCACAGTGGAAATAAATCCTTTTTGTGTTCTCATTGCAATTATTCAAGTTCTCGAAAGACAGATTTGTCTACACACATCCTGACTCACAGTGCAGAAAAACCTTTTTCATGTTCCGACTGCAATTATTCATGTTCTCAAAAGCGATATTTGAAGAATCACATGCTCACCCACAGTAGAAAAATCCTTTTTCATGTCCTCACTGCAGTTATATATGTTGTCAAAAGGGATATTTGACGAGTCACATGGTCACCCACAGTGGAGAAAAACCTTTTTCATGTTCCGACTGCAGTTATTCATGTTCTCACAAGGGAAATTTTACGAGACACATCTTGACTCACAGTAGAGAAAAACCTTTTTCATGTCCTCACTGCAGTTATATGTGTTATCGAAAGGGAAATTTGACGAGTCACATGGTCACCCACAGTGGAGAAAAACCTTTTTCATGTTCCAACTGCAGTTATTCATGTTCTCACAAGGGAAATTTGACGAGACACATCTTGACTCACAGTAGAGAAAAACCTTTTTCATGTCTTCACTGCAGTTATATTTGTTCTCAAAAGGGATATTTGACGAAACACATGGTCACCCACAGTGGAGAAAAACCTTTTTCATGTTCCCAATGCAATTATTCGTGTTATCGGAAGGGAGATTTGATGACACACTTGCTAACTCACAGTGGACAAAAACCTTTTTCATGTTCCCACTGCAATTACTTATGTTCTCGAAAGGGAAGTTTGACGACACACATGTTTACTCACAGTGGAGAAAAACCTTTTTCATGTTTCCACTGCAATTACTTATGTTCTTGAAAGGGAAGTTTGACGAAACACATGGTCACCCACAGTGGAGAAAAACCTTTTTCATGTCCTCACTGCAGTTTTATTTGTTCTCAAAAGAAATATTTGACGATACACGTGGTCACTCACAATGGAGAAAAACCTTTTTCATGTTCCCAATGCAATTATTCGTATTATCGGAAGGGAGATTTGATGACACACTTGCTGACTCACAGTCGACAAAAACCTTTTTCATGTTCCCACTGCAATTATTCATATTCTCGAAAGCGATATTTGAAGAGTCACATGCTCACCCACAGTAGATGAAAACCTTTAACATGTTTCTATTGCAGCTATTAATTTTCTCTAATAGAAAATTTAAAACATCACACACTTACCCATACAAGAGAAAAACTCTACACATATTCGGATTGCAATTATTAATATTTTAATTGATTATTGTGTTTATTTCACGCCCGTTGGGCTTTGACTTGCTGCACAAGTTAGAATATGAGAAAGAAATAGTAAAAATAAGATTACAATCAAGAGAAAATACATTCATAATTGGAATACTAATACTATATATTCTTGCATCACAGTTGGAACACGAATATTATAAGATCTTAAATCACAGTTGAAACACTTATATTACATGTTCGTACATCACACTTGGGACACAAATATAATATATTCTAATATCACAGTTGTAACATGAATATTGTATATTTTTAAATTATGCGATATGATTGTATTTAAAAAATTATTTTTTTCTAAGAAAGATTCTTCTATCCGGTTACCATTTCTTTGTGATGGCTATTATATCACTATGTTAATGCCATCACTAGATCTCAAAGGATTCGTCCAAAGTGCAAATGCAGCAAATCTCTAGTAAGAGAAATTTTCACTGCAAATATGAGCTCAAATTTAAGTCACATACGTCAACGTCTTCTGCAAGATTCAAAACTATCGCTACAAAAAAACAGTCGAAATTGCGAGAGATTTGTCAGCATAAAAGGGCATCAGGACAACCACCTTATCAACTCAAAATGTCAACAGTCATTCGTCAAGTCCAAGAGGGTCAAGTCCAAGAGGATCAAGTCATTACGTTCGTCAAGTCGTCAATTCATCGTCAAGTGGTCAATTCAATCGTCACGGGTCACCGACGTAGTCATCATTACCTTCAACGTCAAGTGGGCATATACCCTGTGGAAGATGTGGTCAGCAACACAGATATAAATGTCCAGCCGTCAATGTCAAATGCAGGTCATGTAATTTCTACAAGTATCAAAACCTAACGATGAGAGTGCTTATTTCTCTGAAGTTCATTACGTTGGAATAATAAGAAACATATATAGTAACAATAATTCAAGTCAAGCATGGCACTTAGATTTATTAATTAATAATAAAATTTTAGAAATGATTTTAGATTTTTTTATATTGGATACAGAAGCTGACATAAATGTCATGTCATTATCAAACTTTAAAAAGTTAAATTTATTAAATTCTATTTAAAAAAAGGGTTATGTAAATGTGTCTGGTTTTGGAGGTAATAAAATACCGATTATTGGGCATTGTGATACATAATAATATTTATTGTTTTTGTGTTTAATTCGTAGAACTCTATGTATTTTTTTTAAATTTAATTAAAATCAAATAAAATAATTATATTATTAAATTTGATGTTAATTAAATTAAATAAAAATATAATAATAATAATAAAAAACAAATAATATTATTTTTTTGTCACAAATATGGAATGTCAATCAGTTTTAGGTCTTCCAACTGTTGTTAAGCTTGGTATTTTAAAAAGAGTTTTTAACGTTCAATCTAGTCGTAACATTTAGTATTAGATACATTTTTAGATTTATTTATTTTGGATACAGAATTCAAGTCAAGCATGGCACTTAGATTTATTAATTAATAATAAAATTTTAGAAATGATTTTAGATTTTTTTATATTGGATACAGAAGCTGACATAAAGTTCATGTCATTATCAAACTTTAAAAAGTTAAATTTATTAATTTCTATTTTAAAAAAGGGTTTTGTAAATGTGTCTGGTTTTGGAGGTAGTCAAATACCGATTATTGGGCAATGTGATCTTGTATGCCAAATTAATGGGGAAGTCACAAATAATATTCTTTTTTTGTCACAAATATAGAATGTCAATTAGTTTTAGGTCTTCCAACTGTTGTTAACCCTAGAACCGTACCCATCATAGATCATACACTAACAGTACCCAGGGGTACTGGAGTACCCCGTTAAATAAAACATCTTTTTTACGTGAGAAAAAATATTTATTCAAAATTAACTTACATAGACTGTTATGGCACTTATTTCAGTCTTACATAATACAATAAGGCTTAATTAAAAGTAACTTTTCTTAACAATTTTGGCAAATCTTTGTTTGGTGCTCTAAACATATAAAACGTTTACATTTCTGACATTGAGCGCGTGACTTACGATCTTTTGACCTGGAACAAAATGAACATCTTCCAGATTTTGATTTTGAAGGGGTTGTAGCATCATAAGACCGTTTTTTTTCTAATATTCCGCCAATACTTTCTTGGAGATGCATCGGCAAAGTTTTGTATAAAAATCGATCCTCCAAGTGAGGTTTTATTAGGTCAAAAGCTAAAGTCTTCAGATAAGTTCGTCTATTCTTGAAAACTTGTTTTCCGGTAGCGTTAGATGAATGCAGTAATATCATAGAATTGATTCCGACGATATTCAAAATTCCATAGAAGACACAAAGGCTCCTGCGACGAGTTTTACGAGACACACTGTATGTATGACAAAGTTGATCAAACGTATACACACCCCCCTTGGTTTGGTTGTAAAAACTTATTATTTCTGGTAAATCAACAGATTTGTCTTGGTCTGGTTGGAAGTGTGTAGTGGAAAGCATAGCACGTTTTTCTTTTTTTATTTACTTAGCTTTGGAGGCACATATTACTGCCTGTGTAAACCTTTTAATTTGTAATCTTCTCCATTATATATTGGTGTATAACCGTTTCATGGAGAACATGAAAAAAAAAAATTATAGTAAAGTAAGTTCGTTATGAAAAGCAAACATTGATGTATTCATATGGCGGTCTTTTGTGTCCAAGAAATGGGTAGGTATTTCTGTTTTGTTTTTTTTCAGTGTTCCAACTGTTGTAATATTTTTTGAAAGCAGTTTTTCAGCAGCAGGGATTGAAGTAAACCAGTTATCATACGTGATATTTCTGTTAGATCCATGAATAGAAGTTGAAAGCTCCAATGCATAATACTCAGCAACTAGTCATCCTCGTGTCTAGAACCTTTTCCTGTATATATATTATACTATTTATCATATAATACGATTTTGAATCGCAAAACATTAATAATTTTATACCGTATTTATCCGGTTTTGATGGTATATACATACGAAAAGGGCATCTACCGCGAAACCCAAGTAATTGCTCGTCAATTGTGGTACAATCTGAAGGTGAATAGAGATTTTTTGAAGTTTCAACAATGTGATCAAACAGTTCTTTTAATCAGCATACAGAAGAAGGCGTTGAATTTCATCTTGCGATAGATTTTGACGTAAAGCCATCTAAAAAAAAAGAATTATTCAAGTTACACGCAACTAAATGCAAAATACCTAAATATAATAAATAATTACACATTTTTTCCAAAGCAAAGTTATGTGTAAGATTATTATGCAAATAAAAATAATATGATTTAAGAAAAAAAAAAATTAATAAAAAAAATAACATTCAAAAAGAAATACGTATCAAATAGCACATAACATGCTTTATTTCGCAAAAACATTAAAATCATAGTAATGAAAATAATTACCTTAACCGTACCCAGGGGTACTGGAGCGCCCCACGCACGTTTTGCCACGACCACACACTAGCAGGACTCCCGCTCGACTGATGCTTCGAAGCGACTCCCCCCCACTTGCAAATACGCGGCGGCGCGAAAAGATCCGTTGTGAAACGAAAAAGTTATCGCAAATTTTCAATTTTTTTTTAAATTTGTACCCCAGGGTACGGTTCTAGGGTTAAGCTTGGTATTTTAAAAAAGTTTTTAATGTTCAATCTAGTCGTAACATGTAGTATTTAGCACGCGGTGCATCTGTTATAGTGTTATCGTATATTATATACTATTTAGCAGGCGGTGCATCTGTTATAGTGATTTCGTATTTTATAGTATTTAGCACGCGGTGCATCTGTTTTAGTGTTATCGTATTTTGTAGTTTTTAGCACGCGGTGCATCTATTATAGTGATTTCGTATTTAATATTATTTAGCACGCGGTGCATCTGTTATAGTGTTATCGTATTTAATAGTTTTTAGCACGCGGTGCATCTATTGTAGTGATTTCGTTTTTTATAGTAGCGCTGCATCTTTGAAGACGAACAATTCTAAAGGCTAGCGTTACTCATTAGCAGCTGCTACGATATCTGTAATAGTTGCAGCTGTTTTTTTTTCTTGTGCCGACTACAAATTTGCATGTTCCACAAAGAGCCAACTTAAAACTCATATAGTTACCCAGAGTGGAGAAAAACCATTTTCGTGTCCCGACTGCAAATATTCATGTTCTACAAAGGGCAGTCTTAAAATTCACATGCGTACCCACATTGAAGAAAAACCTTTTTCTCGTCACGACTGCAACTATTGGGCACTTCTCGTGTGACAAATGATTTTGCTGTCGGCGAATGAGACAACATAGAAGAAAGATGTAGAGTGATTCTACACCCGCACCAGGTGAAGTATTACTGAAATTTCTATACCTGAGGGGTGTATGGCTACTACTATGAAGTACTACTATTCGTGGCTCTGTTCCACTGACTTTGTCGTTTTTGAAAAAATCCTTTGCAGAAATGGGCGCTCCTCTTAATAGATTCCACAAAAATAGCAAAAAGCAATTTTTAGAGCCCAGGTATCAGATGGGATATCTGTCTTTATTCTACCGTTATTGCAATTGAAGGTGCGAGGAAGTAGCATCATTGATCCGCTCGGTACCGTTGCAGTAAGGAAACACGCCACACGAGCACCCACGGGTAAGATTTACCACATGAGAACGGGTCTTTACCACGATTCGTGGGATAATTAGAGAAAGCAATCACATTGAAACAGTAGGGTTTGTTCAGCATCATATTTTTCATCAAATCCACGGAAATATAACCGCGAAGGAAATTTGACATTTATTGTGTATATTCATTGCTAAAATAAGACATAAAATTAAAGAATATTTTGTTTATATAACATCTATTAATACTCATTCGACCGTCACTCCTGAACACACTAATCCTTAGATTCCTACCCTCCGCTCATACAATTTTTCTTCCTCGCCTTATAAAAACCCCCACGCAGCACCCCAAAGATAACATAGGCGGGAAAGTGTGAGGGAATTTTTTTTTCTTCAGGGCCTCTTGTGTTGGGTCAAAGTAATTTTTTAAACCAGTATTACAAATGTAATACGATCAAGGGTTTGGGGATCACGTGAGGAGGCACTAAATGAAAGATTTTGTGAAGGTCACAGTGTTTTTTTGAGTCAGGATGACGAATATGGGTTGATTTTAGGACCGATGATGAAGACTCCGGATGCAGGCGGTGAAGTGTTGGTCAATGTGTGGGTCAGTGAATCGACGCCGCTGCTGGTGACCGGACTCGTGTACATCTCAGGTACTGGTTAAGGCCATGGGTCTTCCGGGTGCTCCATTGCTGAACAGGAATGCCGAAGGTACAGTGAACCTCGTCGGCGGTTGTGCGGGTGATGCATAGACCATCGAGGATGCCGCGTGGTCTAGTCTTCGCGTGGATGTAGCGCTGGTCAGATGTGCTGGAACCAGGGCGCTGTGATCCGGTGTAGCACTGGCCGGGAACGATGGGGCCAGGGCGCTGTGATCCCGTTGGAGTCCCGTTGACTGACTGCTCGCTGCGTCGGGCCTATTTATATAGCCCGGCCGATGGCATCAGTAGCTGCGCGAGATCGATGGTAAACTGCGGGTCACTCGCTCAGTCTGGGTACTTCTGGTACTTTCGTTGACGCTGGAATTATGCCTAGGCAATATGCTAGAACCTTCTAGCGAATGCGCGTAATTTGCTAGTCCAACTCGCAACGTATTGTTGTAGGTAGTTCGCTCGCAAGTAGGTGCTCGTAGACGGGTAGGTAGCAAGATAGGAACGCTTCGCATTATGTTACGATGCTTTATGTATGGGTGAGACGTTCTAGATGAATCTCGTAGCATCGCTACAAGGAAAATAAATACTTATTAATATCTTATAATAAGTACCTTTCATATTATTATAATAAATTATTATAACTTATAACTTCACTATACACTATTGTTAACACTTTTTATACAAACCGCTTAGACAAAATGTAATCTCGTTTTTGTTTTATATGCCTGTAGTTTGTTTATTTCTTGGTAAAATACAACTTATATATATTACCCACGCACAGGCTGCATCTTATTGGGTTCCCATTATTCGTATTGATTTATATAATATTGTATGTAATTAATGTAAAAATTGGGAAAAAATAAAAAAAAGAAAAAAAAATCACAATGCAATCATATTTATTCCACCCAGTTGTCAGATAGGTACTATAGAATTTACAACTTCAAAACTTTGTGTGTTAGTTTTTTATTTTATTTTTTTTTACATATATTGCACACTTTACAAATTTAAGGCGAAAAAGTCCCGATAAAATGCTTTTTAGCCGTTTGTCTAACGGGTTCTTTACATTTTAAATCTTATTATATTGAATTTACACTTTTAAATTTTTACAATTATATGTACAAAACAAAAAAAAAATTACAGAAATATAGCAAAAGAAAATTATGAAAAACATAAATAACAATTTTAAAAGTCTTTAGAATAATATATCATTGTAAGCTAATGCAAATTGATTCTTTCAGTAAGCCAAGTCTTCAGTAAGTTCACAAATTGTTTGTTTTGGGCACAGTTTTAATTTTAGTAGGAATGGTGGATGCTTTTCGGAGCAATTTTGCCATGATTAGTAGAGAATTTGTGACTAGTCTGGATTTTCTGGTGGTTTGGAAAGTTTGGTTCCACGGCGGATTGGGACACTGCCAGCGCAGAAAACAGACCGAGTTTAAAGGAAGATTTGAAAGGTGGCAAAACCGACGCTATTTGGTGCCGCAAGGCGCCCTAGGCAATCGGTCTGGCCGACTTTCAAGACGGCCCAAAGGACATAACTGAGACTTGCGATTTTATTGCGATCACTTACAAATATTTGCGATTAGCCTGATTCTCTGGCGGCTTAACAAGATTTGTTCCACGGCGGATTGGGACACTGTTGACACAGAGAATAGGCAAAATCAAAATGAAGACCTGAATGATCAAGATACAAACTAAGGACGGGTTGTTTCGGAGAATTTGAACAATTCATCAAATTTCAACGTTCATTTCCGGGGTCTGTGAAAGTCCTATGCAAGTTCTGTTAATATATCATTATAGGTTATTGGCTAGACAGAACTGAAATAAAAACAGAACTTGAAAAATCTTTCGCGCAACTGGAAAATGAACGTTGAAATTTGATGAATTTTTCAAATTCTCCGAAACAACCCGTCCTAAGTGTCAAACTGTGAACAAGTCAAAATTTCTGCTCCTATGAAAACCTAGAAAACTATGTGTAAAGCGTGATACTAGCGAAACCTGACTTCTAATATCAAATTCTAACATCTAATCTCAATTTCATCGATAATATTTGTCTAAAACAGTACCCGAAAGCGATAAAAAACTAAAATAAAAACCACTTCTGGTAATCGTGACACTACGATATTGTGAGAAAACTGGGTGTTAAATGTGATATCTGTGAATTCCCAAGTAAAAAAATAAAATTCAATAACAACCATCGTCTAAATAAAGTGCACAAAAGTTCACATTTTAGTGCAAATCGCTGCAACACTGTGACATTTTACGAGGTTAAGTTGTCAAATCATTGACATCAACAACACCATCGGAAACGAAAGATTACTGTGATAAAAACAACTAAACATAAACTAAAGTTAAATAAAAGTATAATAACTTGCTAAAACAATATATAATTACCAATTATTGCCTAATTTTGATATACTACTACTCTTAATAAAAACAAAAGAACTGTAGTGACATCTATTGACACAAACTCAAAGTTAACATTAATAATAATACGTACAGTTATAATTCGCCAAACAGCACATCGGGGCCATGGTTCTGTGGTCTAACGCGCCGACCGCTCTCTATTAATTAGGCTACCTCGGTTCAAATGAACAATAATTGAGAATTAAGGAAACGGCCAATTAATGTTAAGAATTAGAATTAAGAATAGTATTAAGCCTAGATTTAAACTAACACACAACCTTAAACACTTATTTTTAGTAAATGTTTAAAAAAAATTGTAACTACGTAACTTTTATTTTATTCGTTTCTCCTTTTCTTTAACATGCATATTGTTAATATAAAACTCCCTTAAATATAGTTATAACAAGGCTTTCGTTTAATTACTTTATCGCAATGGCAATTTCTTCAAGCAAACAATACCGGCAATTACATGTCCACTTCGAATCGATGGTACCGATCGAATCTTAAAAGCTCACTTCAATAATATATGACGAGGAATACTCAAAATTGTTATGATGCAGAAATATTATGTAACATGTACCGTGACGATACCAATATTCTTATATTCTGTTTTATTCGCCCAGTACTGGAACAGGTTCAGAGAGTTAATAAATTATTTGAATCGAAAACTGCAAACCCGTGCAAATTATTTGGTGGCCTAAAGAATCTATTATGTTTCTTAGTGTCAAAAGTAGCCAGTCCAATGCAAATGATTGATCCTTTAACGATCAATATTGAAATTCATCTGGATGCCAGACCATATTTGGGATACCAATTTGAATCCAAGATAACATCATTAAGGGAAAATAATATTGTGTCTGTAGCAGAGGAACAAACTTTACGTAAATGATATGTTAATTTTACACTAAAATTGATAAAAGAACTACGTCAGAGACTTCCTGATAACTTTGAAATTTTGGAAAAATTAATGTTTTCAGCGAAAACAACACATTGAAAGTAGGTACTCAAAGAGTCTATAACGCCTTTACTGGTATTATTTAACTATCCATCTGATGATATTTCTCTCACCATTGGAAAATGATACATTTCACCAAATGGACAAAAATAAATAGCACAATCGAATTCTGGACTGAAGTCAGAATGAAGATGCTGCCAATGTGAATCCCATTAAAAGAATTTATGTGATTTCGTATTTACAATGTTAGTATTACCACAGTCAAATGCAGATGTGGAAAGAGTTTTTACTATCACGAACATTGTAAAATATCAACTAGAAACAAAATGAAAACTGATACCTATGTCAATGTAATTGTGAATGTTTGATCGGAATTGCAGCAGCTATTGAATAAAACATGCGATAATATTCTTTACCCCCAGAGGTATTAAATAGGGTAGGAACTGGGAAAATATATATCAAGAAACGTGACCTAGACCAATCATCTACGTCTTCATTAAAATTTGCTGATCAACAGTATCAACATGCGACGGCGGCGGAAAGTGAAGATGATGATAATTCAATAGTACTGTTTTAACTTTGTTTTACTAAAAAAAATAATTTCCAAGTGAACATTAACAATTTAATAATTTGTAATAAAACGTTTGTATTGTATTTAGTGAAACTGTTTTCGTTCATCAATAAAAACTGTGTAATGTTCGTGATTTTAGTAATTCAGCGGAATATCTGGCGGAATCCAAGTAAGTTTTTGACGGAATTTGGCGGATTTTTTTGTAGATTCTAGCGGAAATATATATTTCAAGCTGGCAACACTGCATTTGCTCTTGCACGACAATATTTTCAGTTCATATTCAGTAATGTAATGGTGTATATAGGGTGGATATTTCAATAAACATAATATCATTATTGTAACGTTTTTTAACAAATGTTAAATTGATGTTGGTTCTTCTACTTTTCTACATTCTACAGACGTTACTTCAACACATTGGAACTGTCCGCAGCGCTTTGTCTTACGTAAGTAGGTTAAAGTGACTAAATTAGACCTGAGATCTTTTTAGATGCAAGTTTAGTGTCAGAATATGTCACATTACACTTTTTAACAATTTTTAATAATGTACAGATATATCAAAACTAATTAGGCTTACACGCTACGGACGATAGTACATTTTTGTTCATTGTAGATAATGTAAATTTACATAGCGATACGCTTTATATGCACTTTATTATTTAAAAATTACTTTGTATCAGTTAGATAATAATCAGAGTAAGTATTATAGCTTGCAGAAATATGAAATACTGCATTTCATTAGCTCTTTCATGAAAAACGGATTCTTTGACGTCTTCCCTCAAGCCATCTTTTGACATATTAATATTCCTTTTTTACCCAAGTTTTTAGAACTCAAACTAAGAACCTATTTTAGGATCATAGGTATTGATTTTGGTTTATAAGGGAGGTAAAAAACTAACCCTAAAACTTTCACATCAGTATCAATGGCCGCCTAGCGAACAGCCGATTTTAATTTTAACCAAATATCTATTAAAATTCTATTCCAGGAACTGAAAAACTTACTTTTTGGTATAATCTAGCTAACAAAAATGTGTTTTTTAAATAATAAGTAGGTACATATTAACGGTTTACATATTTTATTTATATTTCCACTTCTTTAAATAATTACACGAAACGAAATACTTCCGTTTATTCTAATGATTCCATTATTATAGCATAGTTTTTGTTGTGTTTACCAAATGTCAATATAAGACACCAAGAGGTTGTCGTATTTTTCACAACTGGTTCGACCCAAGTAAACTACGTCCACATAATTTTGACATTTCTTTTTTTTTTTTTTTTTTTTATATTTACTCCACACAGGAGGCCCTGAAGAAAATAATTTCCCTTAGGGCCTATGTCATCTTTGGGGATGCTGTGTGGAGGGTCTTTTTGTGGAGAGGAAGGAGTGAACATGGGTCTTGAAGAGTCCCATGTTGTAGGAGGGAGGAAACACAGAGGCCGGCAGTTCGTTCCACCGCCGAGCTGTTGAACTTAAGAACGAATCGTAGAAGCGACCCGTTCTCATGTGACAAGTGTCAACTGTGTACAAATGTTGGGCGCGCGTTTGGCGTGTATCCCGACTACGCACCGGTGCCGAAGGGATCAATGACGCTAGTTCCTCAGAGCATCTTCCATTGTAATACCGATAGAACAAGGACAGCATACCTACCTGACGCCTGTGCTCTAAAGATTGCAGTCCGTTTGTTAAGATTGGGGAATCTATCAAACGGACCGCCCGTTTCTGCACAGAGTCAAGGGTTTTTTTCAGGTATTTTGGGGCTCCAGACCAGAGATGGCTGCCAAATTCGACAGTAGGGCGCACTTGCGATTTGTACAGGGTGAGCAGTTGTGTACTATTAAAGTATCTGCGGGCCCTGTACAGTACGCCCAGCTTCTAAGAGGCCAACTTTACTCTGGCTTCGATGGAGCCCCCGTACCTGAGCTGGTCACTTATAGTTACACCAAGCATATCAATGGAAGGCCTGTTCGGAAGATTGCTTCCGTTGAAGGAGACTAGATTATCATTTGGATCCCTTTTAGACGTAATCAGACAGGATTGGGTCTTTGAAACATTAAATTCGACGAGATTATTTTTACCCCAGGAGGAAATACTCTCGAGATAACCGTCCATTCTCTGCTTCAAAGCCCTCCGAGCCGTTGGAGTTTGTGTGCCCTTTGGGGGCTTGTCAAACAAAAAGTTATCATGAACTGTACTGTCATCCGCGTAGCAATGAATCGGTGCACATGTCAAAAGGTCATTGATGTGCAACAAAAACAAAGTCGGAGACAGAACCGATCCCTGTGGGACGCCAGCATTTATGGAGTGCGAGGAAGAGGTGAAACCGTCAGCAACCGCCTGAATCGACCTATCCCTTAAAAAGTCAGCAATCCACGTACACAGGGATGCGGGAAGTCCGTAAGAATGCAATTTGTTGACAAGTCCTCGGTGCCAGACCCGGTCAAAGGCCTTGGATATGTCTAGTGCGACCGTTTGGGTCTCACCGTGACGTTCCAGGCACCGCCCCCAAACATGCGTCACATACGCGAGAAGATCACCGCACGAGCGGTTCCGCCGGAATCCGTATTGACGGTCGTTGATAATTTTGTTCTTCTCGAGGTATGTGAGCAGTTTGTCGTTGATCACTCGTTCCATCACTTTGGACAGAACTGATGTGATCGCTATGGGGCGGTAGTTGGCCGGGTTGGAGCGGTCACCTTTCTTGGGAATAGGGTGAATTACCGCTTTTTTCCAACCAGAGGGCACAGTGCCACACTTCAGGGACATTTTGAAGAGCTTTGTCAAAACTGGAACTATTTCCGCAGCACACCTCTGCAATACCAGGGCAGGTATTCCATCAGGTCCACTAGCTTTGTTAACATCGAGCCCCCGTATGACGTGGAGTACATCCCGATGCCGGATCCTCAGCTTTTTCATATAGAAGCCGCAGTGAGGAACCGACGGCGGAACAGCACCCCCGTCGTCGAGGGTCGAGTTTTCCGCAAACATTTTCCCTAATAAGTTAGCCTTTTCGGTGGCGGTGTTTGCTAGTGAGCCGTCAGGTCTGGTAAGAGGTGGCAAACTGGGTTTGCAAAAATTTCGACCTATTGAGCCCGCAAGCGACCAGAATGCTCTGCTGCCATGCGGGCAGGCAGCCAGCTTTTTGCTGATCTGCAGGTCGTGTTCGAATTTTGACCTATTGATGATTCTCTTGCATTCCTTTGCTGATTTGTTGTATGCTGATCTGCTTTCGGGCGTTCGAGATGTGTTGTAGGCTCGGTAAGCCGCGTTTTTTCGTCGAACTGCTTCGGAGCATTGTCGACTGAACCACGGCTTTGAGCCCACACCAGTTTCTTTAGTAGTCGATTGTATGAAGCCATCCATCGCCGAATTGATGACTTCACCAATCTCCTGGGCACATCTTGAAGGGTCCGAAGTCCGAAAACAAACAGCTGACCACGGAAAAGCATTGAAATGGGCCCGCATACCGAACCAATCTGCTGACCTATAGTGCCACACTTTTCTCCTCAGCCTCTCATTGGTTGGTCTGAGGCTAACGGGGATTGATGTCGTCACTAGGCAGTGGTCAGATGATCCCAGAGGCGCTGTGACGTCAATCTTATAACCGTGTGGCACAGTAGTTAAGAATAGGTCTAACAGATTGGAGCGGTGAGTCTGGACATCAGGAACCCTTGTGGGCTCCTGAACCAATTGCTCTAATCCGTAGCAAATGGCAAAGGATTCCACCTGTCGGCCAGCTGAGTCCGTTGGGCCTGAGAACTTCAACCATGGTTCGTTATGAACGTTGAAGTCCCCCAGAACAACAAACTCGGCCGAAGGGTAGCGGGGCAAGAGATCATCAATAGTATCGCTCAAATGTTTGAAGAGCTCGGAAGTGTCTGATTCGCTATGGTTCGGTGAGCGGTATAGACATGCGTAGAATCTTGCCGTACTGGCAAGATTGACGCGCACCCACATTACGTCGAATCTGGAGTTTTCCAGACTCAATAGTCGCACACAGTTGACGTCAGCTCGACTATAGAGGCAGACTCCTCCTTTCAGTCGGAATTTGCTTGCCAGGGTAAAGCCCGGGCAGTCCAGATAGGAGGAGTCTGGCGGCTCGGATATCTGAGTTTCGGATAGGAAAAGAAGGTTGGGACGTTGGGACAAAAGATGGTGATGGACGGAATTTAAATTAGTGTGCAGGCCGCGAATGTTGGCAAAATTTACCAACAGTTTTGGCCCGCACCGGGGACGCCTGCTACTCGCCGCTGTAAAGATGTTAAGTTTGTTTTTATGTATATTCATGATTTTAATTTTTTTTTTTTGTTTTTTTTTTTTTTTTAAGGGTATGAAGTGAAAGGAAGGTCTGGAATGGAAAGGTATGAGGGGTGGGTAGGAATATGGGGTTCAGGCTGTCCAGGAGTGATGAGCGTTTGGTTCCAGCCCACCCACTGCGGTGCTAGGCGATAGGCTGGGAGAGTCCGGCTGGAGAGGGCATCCAATGCGCCCCAAACGCTGCTGCTGGGTCCCCTCCGGTCACGAACCGGCACAACAGCAGTGGCGGGGTTTTTTCACTCGCTGATGGGGCAGCCCACCCTTAGTCGTGAGCCTGAGGGTCGGGCCCCTGTACTATCGAGCGGCCCGGACAGCGGTAACCGGTTGTAAAGGGTCTCCCTCAACCAGCATCTCCCAACCGGCCCGCCACGCAGAAGGTGGGCCGACGCACCCGCCACCAAGACCTGGGCAAACCTTGACCCATGAACCCGGGCACCCCTGCTAAGTCACCAAACGTAGCGAACCACTTGGGGTGACCTGTGGCAGAGGTGTTGGTCATCCAATAAATGGTTCCCAGGGCGGCGGTACCCATTCCCGCCTACCAAATTGAAATTTCTACACTTATGTCACGTTTTTAGCTGCTCATAAGGTATGAGACACATTATGTGCGCATACATTGGGCGTGGCATGGACGTATTATATGTTGTGCTGATACATTACGCTAAAATCTTCCTTAGGAAAGTATGTCAAATCAATTGGGGGACTGCCGCGGAATGTCATTTCATGTATGGGAGCTGTCACTTTGTAATTACGGCTCTTCGTAACTTTTTCAGGCCCCTTCTCATGCGGTTGGTAGGAGAGGGGGTCGCATTATTTTAAAATAAAGCCTGGCTAGCAGATCACGGCGTATATCCTCGCTACGTCCACACTTATGTGTGACAGGCCTGTATGGGATTGTATGGGTAGCAATATGGAGTTATGACGTAATCTGTCACCCCCTTACAGCTCGGCTGATGTGAATTTGTAACCTTATAGCGCTGTCAACATGTTTTTTGTTGGTTGCTCATACGCATCCTGTCAAATGAATTCCTTAATATTTTTTATAAATATATCCGACAGAATAACTCTATGTTCCAAATAAAAGGTTCTCTCAAAACGAAGTGAACTGTTTTCAATTGTTGTTTCAGTGCATATGTTTATTGAACTGGGTTCAATGTCCGTTATATAACAGAACGCTATCACAGAAAACGATGGATCTTCCCGACCCAGAGAGCGCTTTCATCAAAGTGGAACCAGGGACCCAAGAAGAGGATGGAAGTGAAATGCCGTATACGGTTATAGATTTCGGCCACCGGGATGTAAAGATGGAAGGCTTTCAGTATTCTGAGACTACTCCGACAGCCAGTAAGTAGTATTGCAAAAGCAAAAAAAAAATTAATGTTAATTTCAAATGTTCTAGAATATTTCGCGGACAGGACGCATACTTGTTCATGGCGTCACCCAATGACTTAATAGAATACGTAAACGAGGACTTCGCATATCAATAAAACATTCTGTACAAAAACGAAGTAATAACTGCTACAATGGAGGCAGCGATTGCGTGGTGAAATTATAGTGAGATTTTGATTCGACAAAATATTAGTGATTTACTGGTGTCGCGAAGCTGCGACTCCACTATATATTTTAGAGGTGGTGTGATATGCCACACGCCCAAAGGACCAGTCCCAAACTACTCCGAATGATAGGTATGGGACGATATATGCATCCGACAAACCCGATGGACAGTGCAATAATCAAAGGTATAAATCTGGGCTTCTGGAGCACAAGATAAGCCCAGATTGGAATGCAGGAAAGATGGACTCACCCGTTGATGACTATCACACGTCTTCAGGAGTATTAGTTGATTTCACTTCACAATTTATATGTATATTCGCCCTGTCTGATATTAATTATCACTCCGAACTCTGATAAGCAACTGACACCACTTGTCAGATTTTACATGTGTTGCAACAATATTTTTAATATGGTGACATTTTGGGATGGGTAAGAGGGTAGGTAGGACATTTGCAGGATTTGGTATTGACATTACACTTGTCCTTTAAGCCTGTGGATGCATACCTAACAATCCCATATATATTGCGCGAACATTCTCCCGGCGTTGAAAGTACCTTCCGAAATTTTAAGTACTTTCAAATAAAGTAAAAAGTTAAATGTAAAACGAAAGATGAAATATAAATATTCTTATCAATACGCTATTAATATTGCAAAGTTAAAACGAAAATTTATAAAATAATGAAATAAAGAAATAATAATTATTGTGTAGGCAAAGGACACAATTTTACGACTGGTCGTTTAAAGTTCCCGGAAGGGGTCCTTACGCGTGCGACACGAACCACTCCGTCTTTACCAGGGAACACCTCCTCAACAACGCCCACCGGCCAATAAAGTGGAGGCGCATCCTCTTGATGCACCAATACTATGGTACCTACTAGAATGTTATTCGCGGGACTATTCCATTTTTTTCTCATCTGCAGAGAGTGAAGATACTCTATATGCCACTTCTTCCAATAAGATTGAACGAGGTGGTCCAAAAGCTCTTTCCTTTTCAGTAGACTAATGCGTTCATTAGTCAAATCATAAGCAGGTAGATGCTGAATCGGGGTAGACATCAGAAAATGAGCCGGAGTAAGAGCTTCTGGATAATGAGAACTGCTTAATAAACATAATGGCCGTGAATTAAGTACAGCCTCTATTTGTGTCAGAACTGTGAGAAGCTCTTCATAACATAAAAGTTGAGTACCCACAACCCTATACAGATGCGATTTAATGCATTTAATATTTGACTCCCATAATCCTCCAAAGTGAGGAGCGCGGGGTGGAATCGTCTTCCATTCAATTCTCCGAATGTTAAATTCATTGCGAAGAACTTCTTTAGTTGAATTTGCCTCTAAAAAATTATACAAGTCATCCAGACAATTCTTTGCGCCTATGAAATTTGTCGCATTGTCACTGTACATACACGAAACCGGTCCGCGTCTGGATAGAAAACGCTTAAATGCGTTTAAAAAATTGTCCGTGCTTAGATCTGATACCACTTCCATATGTATAGCCTTCGTTGTTAAACAAATAAATAGACATATATATGCCTTTTGACTTTTTACCCCACGACGCCTAGAAAGGGTTATATTTATTGGTCCGGCAAAATCTACACCCGTATGTGTAAATGCCTTTGCTTCCTGAACTCTAGCTGTAGGTAAATCTGCCATTAGCGGTATAATATTAGAAGGTGCAGTTTTAAAACAGAAATTACAAGCATGTACTCTTTTGCGTATTAGATTTCTCCCCGATAAGATCCAATAACGCTGTCTAATTATTGACATAAGGAGATGTGCACCAGTATGACAATTCACACGATGGTGAAAGTCTATAATTATATCGACAATATGATCCTGTCTTGGCAAAAGTACTGGATGTTTGTTTTCAAAAGGTATATTCGCGTTTGTTAATCTACCACCTATACGTAACAAGCCATTATGATCTAGGAACGGGTTTAGTTTTCGGATTGAAGGTGAGCATAATTTATCCCTCTGTATTAATTGTATATCGGCACTAAAATACCTATTCTGTAAAGCTTTTAATACATTCATTTCAGCAATGTTTAATTCCGTGGAATTTATAACTGTTGAGCGTGATAACTTTCGCATAAATCGTAAAATATATACCACAATTCTCAGCAGTTTTGGCCATGAGGAAATTTTTAAAGCGAGATTATATTTCGGAGAATTTTCCTCTATTGACGTTATCGTAAATGTATGCGATTTTTTCAATTCCAAAGTATTCTCCTCCTCTCGTGAGGGGGAAAATCTTTCGACAGGCCACTCGGATACTGGGTTCGCAGCCCAGGGCGGACCGTGCCACCAAAGAGAATGATCGACCAGCTGAGCAGGCAGTAGTCCTCGTGATAAACAATCACTAGGATTGGTAACGCCATCTATGTGATAAAAATGTTTCGCGGGTAAATTTTCCTGAATTTCACTAACTCGATTAGCTACAAAAGTTTGCCACCGGTGCGGGGACGAGTGAATCCAAGAAAGTGCTATTTTTGAATCTGAAAAAGCAAATATATCGTTTATCGAAACGCGACTTCTATAAGTATCTATAATAGATCTAACGAGTCTAGATAAAATAAGCGCAGCGCATAATTCCAATCGAGCGAGCGACACTGTTTTCAGAGGGGCCACCTTGGATTTAGAACATATCAAATTCATTGTAGTGTTGCCACCCTTATCCGTGACATGAAGATATATTACACAACCGTATGCTTTCATACTCGCATCTGCGAAGGCGATAATATTTATCGTGCAGTCCTCCTTTACTCCCAAATATCGAGGTAAATTTAAATTAGAAAGCATCGGTAATTCTTCCTTGAATTTGACATATCTATTAACAATACTTTGGGGTAGTTCCTCGTCCCATCCTACTTTCTCTAACCACAGCTCTTGTAAAAGTAATTTGGCATATAAAATTACCGGAGCAACCAAACCTAATACATCGAATAAACGAGCTATTGTGGAAAGAATTGATCTTTTACATATAGTTTTTTCCTCCGTCGGACATATCATAAATTGAAAACAATCAGATATCGGATCCCATTTTAATCCTAAAATGCTACATTTATCCGAAAAATCCATTGTCACGCGGTGCGACTCTGGTAATTGGGCCAGTAAATGAGGAGAATTACTCGACCATTTGACTAATTCAAATCCTCCACACTTGAACATCGCCATTAAATCTGTAGCCAAAGTGATGCCTTCACTTATAGTATTTACAGAATATACAAAATCGTCCGTATATAACTCATTAATTGCAACTTCCGCCGCTTTCGGATAACGATTTCTTTCATCGCTCGCTAGCTGCCGTATAGTTCGCATTGCTAGAAATGGTGAATAGTTCAAACCAAACGCGAGTGAATTAAATTGATAAACTCCAATTTGTTCATCTTTGTGAAATCTATAAAGAATTTTTTGATATTTTCGATGGCTTTCCGTTACCATTATACGTAGATACATTTGCTTAACATCTGCGGTTAATGCTACAGCGAATAAGCGAAATTTAATTAAAAGTGTAAATAAATTAGATTGCAAATTTGGACCTGTATACAAAATATCATTAAGTGACAACCCTGAACTGGTCTTTGTACTTGCGTCTAATACAACACGAGTTTTAGTTGTTGATTTATCTTTACGGATTACTGCGTGATGAGGAATGAAATATCCCTCATCAATATTAGATGAAGACGGAACTTCAACCCTCATATATCCCTTTTCCAGATATTCAGAAACTACTTTATTATAACTGCAATGCAATTCTGGCGACGTATTAAATTTCCGTTCTAAATATTCATATCGACGCTGCGCGACACGGCGCGAATCACCTAAATTATTAGGATCTATCTTAAACGGTAAAGATACAATATACCTTCCCGATTCATCCCGTTGGACTGACTCGAGGTACATTTTCTCACATTCTGCATCTTCAGCACTCATCAACGACTTAATAGGCATGTCTTCTATCGTCCAAAACTTGGATAACGCATTATATAAATCTACATTGGTTATGGGGCCGAACGTCCACGAAACCTCCGGCGTACACGTAGGTATTTCACCCATTACAATATACCCGAATACTGTCTGTATAGCCGGTGGTGCATTCGTATTATGTTTAGATAAAACCTTATTCCCCAGCAGAATATATGGAAATAACTGTGCACCTAATAAAATATCAACATCGGATGGAACGTTCCAGTATTCATCCGCTAAGTTTAAACCCACTAAATGCTCACATGACTTTGTGTCAACATGTTGTGTAGGAAGCTTATCAGTTATTTTATCGACAACTAATAGACTAATTTTATAAGTATCTTCTGAAACGCGGGATTTAATTTTTAACGCAACGTGTCCCAATATTGGTGTCTCTACTGAACCAACACTTTTAACTACTGAATTATTTAAAGGACTTATTTTAAGATTTAATTCATTACAAGTGTTTAAACTGATTAAATTTTGTTGCGAGGCGCAATCAATTAAACACCTTACGGTTACTTGATTATTTTTATTGTCATAAGCAAATAACTGCGCGGTTGACAGTAGTACATTCGTAGCTATATTACCCGCAGAAAAATTATTATGATGTTTATGATTACGCGCTATTAATGTAATGGCTTCGTTTTTCGATTGACTTTCAGTATTCACCGTGCTCTCAAAATGCAGAGCGGTGTGATGTCGTTTTTTACAAATTCTACAATCCGATTTAGATGGACATTTCACAGTTTTATGTTTATCGCTTAAGCAGTTTACACATAAATTATTTAATTTCACAAACTGAAAGCGAGCATTTGGTCTTAATTCGTTAAATTTTTCACATTTAAACAATTCAACATGGTCAGAATGATTACATTTCCGGCACCTGTTACGATTATTATTACTTGACTTCGGTTCAACCACAGCGAATGAATGCGTAACTTTGTTTTTATTATTAACAACTTTATTATCATTTTGCCCAGTTCGTTCTAGGATTTTAACATGCGACCGAATGTATTCTATTAAATCGGTATATGTAGGTATAGCTTTCTCCCGTATAGACATTTCGAAATTTTGCACCAACTGTATATCTAATTTTTTCAGTGCAACATGTAATATTATAAAATCGGTTAGGTCATCAATACCTAATTCCTTGAGTGCAGCTATGGAAGACGCAAACAGTTCAATAAAATTATTTAACTCATTTGGGTTACTAGGTGCCAATAATTTTAAATTCAAAATATTGTTCAGATAAAAGGTACCTAGCACGCGTTTGTCCTGATATTTCTTTTCGAGAGCTTCCCAAATTAAAAAATAATTTTGTTCGTTCGGAAGTATTCCCGCAAAAACTGATAACGCCTTTCCTTGGAGTTTCCCTATCAGATATTGCATCTTTTGCGACGTATTCAAATTTTGATTTGAGTGAATGTTTAATTTAAAAGCTTCATAAAATATCGACCAATTCTCTTGATTACCATCGAACGATGGCATCTCGATCGGTGGGAGCTTAATTAATGGTGAATTATTTAACTTCTGTCGATCACGTGATGAATCTTGCTTTGCTATAATGCTTTCGCGTATAGAAACTACAAAACAGTACTTATTTTCGAATTTACTCCATAAATCGAAATTCATATTGTAATTTGAATCCTTTTTCAACTGAAGTGTATGAAATTCATCACAAAATGTGTTAAACTGTGCATAATATGTAGCTATATTAACCGTTTGTTTAAGAAAATCCTCCGAACTTCTCGTCTCCCTGTCCGCAATACTTTTCGCTTTCTCGTATAATTCATTAACACGATTATGCATCAAATTAATCTTCGATTCTACTAACTTGATTTTAATATCCTGAGTACTATCGCTAGTCGCCATGATTAATTGTATGTAGGAATTTAAACACAACAATAATTACAAATTACATACAAATTAACAAAGTATAAAGAGGAAATAATATTTATTTATAACTTTAAATATGTTAATTTTAAATACCCCGTTGGTAATCCGGCTCGAAAGAACCAAAAATGGTGTCGCGAAGCTGCGACTCCACTATATATTTTAGAGGTGGTGTGATATGCCACACGCCCAAAGGACCAGTCCCAAACTACTCCGAATGATAGGTATGGGACGATATATGCATCCGACAAACCCGATGGACAGTGCAATAATCAAAGGTATAAATCTGGGCTTCTGGAGCACAAGATAAGCCCAGATTGGAATGCAGGAAAGATGGACTCACCCGTTGATGACTATCACACGTCTTCAGGAGTATTAGTTGATTTCACTTCACAATTTATATGTATATTCGCCCTGTCTGATATTAATTATCACTCCGAACTCTGATAAGCAACTGACACCACTTGTCAGATTTTACATGTGTTGCAACAATATTTTTAATATGGTGACATTTTGGGATGGGTAAGAGGGTAGGTAGGACATTTGCAGGATTTGGTATTGACATTACACTTGTCCTTTAAGCCTGTGGATGCATACCTAACAATCCCATATATATTGCGCGAACATTCTCCCGGCGTTGAAAGTACCTTCCGAAATTTTAAGTACTTTCAAATAAAGTAAAAAGTTAAATGTAAAACGAAAGATGAAATATAAATATTCTTATCAATACGCTATTAATATTGCAAAGTTAAAACGAAAATTTATAAAATAATGAAATAAAGAAATAATAATTATTGTGTAGGCAAAGGACACAATTTTACGACTGGTCGTTTAAAGTTCCCGGAAGGGGTCCTTACGCGTGCGACACGAACCACTCCGTCTTTACCAGGGAACACCTCCTCAACAACGCCCACCGGCCAATAAAGTGGAGGCGCATCCTCTTGATGCACCAATACTATGGTACCTACTAGAATGTTATTCGCGGGACTATTCCATTTTTTTCTCATCTGCAGAGAGTGAAGATACTCTATATGCCACTTCTTCCAATAAGATTGAACGAGGTGGTCCAAAAGCTCTTTCCTTTTCAGTAGACTAATGCGTTCATTAGTCAAATCATAAGCAGGTAAACTACGTCCACATAATTTTGACATTTCTTTTTTTTTTTTTTTTTTTTATATTTACTCCACACAGGAGGCCCTGAAGAAAATAATTTCCCTTAGGGCCTATGTCATCTTTGGGGATGCTGTGTGGAGGGTCTTTTTGTGGAGAGGAAGGAGTGAACATGGGTCTTGAAGAGTCCCATGTTGTAGGAGGGAGGAAACACAGAGGCCGGCAGTTCGTTCCACCGCCGAGCTGTTGAACTTAAGAACGAATCGTAGAAGCGACCCGTTCTCATGTGACAAGTGTCAACTGTGTACAAATGTTGGGCGCGCGTTTGGCGTGTATCCCGACTACGCACCGGTGCCGAAGGGATCAATGACGCTAGTTCCTCAGAGCATCTTCCATTGTAATACCGATAGAACAAGGACAGCATACCTACCTGACGCCTGTGCTCTAAAGATTGCAGTCCGTTTGTTAAGATTGGGGAATCTATCAAACGGACCGCCCGTTTCTGCACAGAGTCAAGGGTTTTTTTCAGGTATTTTGGGGCTCCAGACCAGAGATGGCTGCCAAATTCGACAGTAGGGCGCACTTGCGATTTGTACAGGGTGAGCAGTTGTGTACTATTAAAGTATCTGCGGGCCCTGTACAGTACGCCCAGCTTCTAAGAGGCCAACTTTACTCTGGCTTCGATGGAGCCCCCGTACCTGAGCTGGTCACTTATAGTTACACCAAGCATATCAATGGAAGGCCTGTTCGGAAGATTGCTTCCGTTGAAGGAGACTAGATTATCATTTGGATCCCTTTTAGACGTAATCAGACAGGATTGGGTCTTTGAAACATTAAATTCGACGAGATTATTTTTACCCCAGGAGGAAATACTCTCGAGATAACCGTCCATTCTCTGCTTCAAAGCCCTCCGAGCCGTTGGAGTTTGTGTGCCCTTTGGGGGCTTGTCAAACAAAAAGTTATCATGAACTGTACTGTCATCCGCGTAGCAATGAATCGGTGCACATGTCAAAAGGTCATTGATGTGCAACAAAAACAAAGTCGGAGACAGAACCGATCCCTGTGGGACGCCAGCATTTATGGAGTGCGAGGAAGAGGTGAAACCGTCAGCAACCGCCTGAATCGACCTATCCCTTAAAAAGTCAGCAATCCACGTACACAGGGATGCGGGAAGTCCGTAAGAATGCAATTTGTTGACAAGTCCTCGGTGCCAGACCCGGTCAAAGGCCTTGGATATGTCTAGTGCGACCGTTTGGGTCTCACCGTGACGTTCCAGGCACCGCCCCCAAACATGCGTCACATACGCGAGAAGATCACCGCACGAGCGGTTCCGCCGGAATCCGTATTGACGGTCGTTGATAATTTTGTTCTTCTCGAGGTATGTGAGCAGTTTGTCGTTGATCACTCGTTCCATCACTTTGGACAGAACTGATGTGATCGCTATGGGGCGGTAGTTGGCCGGGTTGGAGCGGTCACCTTTCTTGGGAATAGGGTGAATTACCGCTTTTTTCCAACCAGAGGGCACAGTGCCACACTTCAGGGACATTTTGAAGAGCTTTGTCAAAACTGGAACTATTTCCGCAGCACACCTCTGCAATACCAGGGCAGGTATTCCATCAGGTCCACTAGCTTTGTTAACATCGAGCCCCCGTATGACGTGGAGTACATCCCGATGCCGGATCCTCAGCTTTTTCATATAGAAGCCGCAGTGAGGAACCGACGGCGGAACAGCACCCCCGTCGTCGAGGGTCGAGTTTTCCGCAAACATTTTCCCTAATAAGTTAGCCTTTTCGGTGGCGGTGTTTGCTAGTGAGCCGTCAGGTCTGGTAAGAGGTGGCAAACTGGGTTTGCAAAAATTTCGACCTATTGAGCCCGCAAGCGACCAGAATGCTCTGCTGCCATGCGGGCAGGCAGCCAGCTTTTTGCTGATCTGCAGGTCGTGTTCGAATTTTGACCTATTGATGATTCTCTTGCATTCCTTTGCTGATTTGTTGTATGCTGATCTGCTTTCGGGCGTTCGAGATGTGTTGTAGGCTCGGTAAGCCGCGTTTTTTCGTCGAACTGCTTCGGAGCATTGTCGACTGAACCACGGCTTTGAGCCCACACCAGTTTCTTTAGTAGTCGATTGTATGAAGCCATCCATCGCCGAATTGATGACTTCACCAATCTCCTGGGCACATCTTGAAGGGTCCGAAGTCCGAAAACAAACAGCTGACCACGGAAAAGCATTGAAATGGGCCCGCATACCGAACCAATCTGCTGACCTATAGTGCCACACTTTTCTCCTCAGCCTCTCATTGGTTGGTCTGAGGCTAACGGGGATTGATGTCGTCACTAGGCAGTGGTCAGATGATCCCAGAGGCGCTGTGACGTCAATCTTATAACCGTGTGGCACAGTAGTTAAGAATAGGTCTAACAGATTGGAGCGGTGAGTCTGGACATCAGGAACCCTTGTGGGCTCCTGAACCAATTGCTCTAATCCGTAGCAAATGGCAAAGGATTCCACCTGTCGGCCAGCTGAGTCCGTTGGGCCTGAGAACTTCAACCATGGTTCGTTATGAACGTTGAAGTCCCCCAGAACAACAAACTCGGCCGAAGGGTAGCGGGGCAAGAGATCATCAATAGTATCGCTCAAATGTTTGAAGAGCTCGGAAGTGTCTGATTCGCTATGGTTCGGTGAGCGGTATAGACATGCGTAGAATCTTGCCGTACTGGCAAGATTGACGCGCACCCACATTACGTCGAATCTGGAGTTTTCCAGACTCAATAGTCGCACACAGTTGACGTCAGCTCGACTATAGAGGCAGACTCCTCCTTTCAGTCGGAATTTGCTTGCCAGGGTAAAGCCCGGGCAGTCCAGATAGGAGGAGTCTGGCGGCTCGGATATCTGAGTTTCGGATAGGAAAAGAAGGTTGGGACGTTGGGACAAAAGATGGTGATGGACGGAATTTAAATTAGTGTGCAGGCCGCGAATGTTGGCAAAATTTACCAACAGTTTTGGCCCGCACCGGGGACGCCTGCTACTCGCCGCTGTAAAGATGTTAAGTTTGTTTTTATGTATATTCATGATTTTAATTTTTTTTTTTTGTTTTTTTTTTTTTTTTAAGGGTATGAAGTGAAAGGAAGGTCTGGAATGGAAAGGTATGAGGGGTGGGTAGGAATATGGGGTTCAGGCTGTCCAGGAGTGATGAGCGTTTGGTTCCAGCCCACCCACTGCGGTGCTAGGCGATAGGCTGGGAGAGTCCGGCTGGAGAGGGCATCCAATGCGCCCCAAACGCTGCTGCTGGGTCCCCTCCGGTCACGAACCGGCACAACAGCAGTGGCGGGGTTTTTTCACTCGCTGATGGGGCAGCCCACCCTTAGTCGTGAGCCTGAGGGTCGGGCCCCTGTACTATCGAGCGGCCCGGACAGCGGTAACCGGTTGTAAAGGGTCTCCCTCAACCAGCATCTCCCAACCGGCCCGCCACGCAGAAGGTGGGCCGACGCACCCGCCACCAAGACCTGGGCAAACCTTGACCCATGAACCCGGGCACCCCTGCTAAGTCACCAAACGTAGCGAACCACTTGGGGTGACCTGTGGCAGAGGTGTTGGTCATCCAATAAATGGTTCCCAGGGCGGCGGTACCCATTCCCGCCTACCAAATTGAAATTTCTACACTTATGTCACGTTTTTAGCTGCTCATAAGGTATGAGACACATTATGTGCGCATACATTGGGCGTGGCATGGACGTATTATATGTTGTGCTGATACATTACGCTAAAATCTTCCTTAGGAAAGTATGTCAAATCAATTGGGGGACTGCCGCGGAATGTCATTTCATGTATGGGAGCTGTCACTTTGTAATTACGGCTCTTCGTAACTTTTTCAGGCCCCTTCTCATGCGGTTGGTAGGAGAGGGGGTCGCATTATTTTAAAATAAAGCCTGGCTAGCAGATCACGGCGTATATCCTCGCTACGTCCACACTTATGTGTGACAGGCCTGTATGGGATTGTATGGGTAGCAATATGGAGTTATGACGTAATCTGTCACCCCCTTACAGCTCGGCTGATGTGAATTTGTAACCTTATAGCGCTGTCAACATGTTTTTTGTTGGTTGCTCATACGCATCCTGTCAAATGAATTCCTTAATATTTTTTATAAATATATCCGACAGAATAACTCTATGTTCCAAATAAAAGGTTCTCTCAAAACGAAGTGAACTGTTTTCAATTGTTGTTTCAGTGCATATGTTTATTGAACTGGGTTCAATGTCCGTTATATAACAGAACGCTATCACAGAAAACGATGGATCTTCCCGACCCAGAGAGCGCTTTCATCAAAGTGGAACCAGGGACCCAAGAAGAGGATGGAAGTGAAATGCCGTATACGGTTATAGATTTCGGCCACCGGGATGTAAAGATGGAAGGCTTTCAGTATTCTGAGACTACTCCGACAGCCAGTAAGTAGTATTGCAAAAGCAAAAAAAAAATTAATGTTAATTTCAAATGTTCTAGAATATTTCGCGGACAGGACGCATACTTGTTCATGGCGTCACCCAATGACTTAATAGAATACGTAAACGAGGACTTCGCATATCAATAAAACATTCTGTACAAAAACGAAGTAATAACTGCTACAATGGAGGCAGCGATTGCGTGGTGAAATTATAGTGAGATTTTGATTCGACAAAATATTAGTGATTTACATTTATCGACGTTGAGGGATAAATTGTTAGCGATACACCAATTGGGTAATTTGTCGATATTTTGACTGTAAAATTAGGTAGTTCCTATTATTGGATGTTCCTATTATTGATGTAAATTATGATTTTTACCTCCAGAATTTCATAATGTTTCGTTTGTAAACCAAAGGCTTAAATTTATTATTACAGTATGTATTCAGGGATTAAAGATCACCTATTACATCTCCTACGAAACTCGTAGGTTGTTTACATAAATATAAAATGTTTAAGAAAAAAGTTACTTGTCTTTGAATAATATAAATAATGCAAACACCAAATAGAAACCGGAAATAACCTTTCTTCTAAAACTGAATGTCATATCCATTTTGTCTTGTTGACATTAATAATAACAGTAGTTCTACAGCGTTTGCCCATCGGCAGCAGTTCGTTAGACTATCTTTGTATTCTTGAATACATATTATAGGAAATTATAAAAGTTTTCGAATAGTTTATCACATTTTATTTTCAATGCTTGCTTAAATTATTATTTACATTGTTGCAATGTTTTAGACAAGAGATATAGGTCGATAATTTGATATTTCTTCAGGGCTGCCAGATTTATAAACGTGTGTTACAATAGATATTTTATAAACGGAGGGAAATATTCCACTATTCAAACTAATATTTCTTTATTTTTATAGACACGACTAAGCTAAGTGAGATCCATGGTATTAGTTTTTTAAGATTTATCATCTGTTGATGCTGTAATATAATTGCATATAATATCAAATATATTTGCGCATGTTTCAGCACATGTTGTTTCTAATACGGGACGCCACGTTTATGTACTTATTTTTAGTATTAATCTATGATGGTTTAGTGATTTTTTTGTAAAAGTATTGTATTCTGAATTATTAATATTATAATATATATATATAAGTTGTTTTATATAGATGTATGTGTGATGGTCAGTAATATTATTTTTGAATATAATCGTATGCAATTTGTCGGTATCTTTAGTGTTACTCCATATGTAATCGATACAAGATCCCGATCGATCAAGATCGTTGACCCGTAATTTCCCTACGATATATTTTTATTTATAATATAAAATTCATTTCCGACATAAAATTGATAAATTCAGTTTTTATTCTCTACTATTTTCGTGAGAAACATCTATATTAAAGTCGCCGATTATTGCTATGTTCTATTTATTTTTTTCATAAGATACTGCTTCTTAACCCTAGATTCATATCCATTCGTCCCACAGACCGCGCAAAACGTAAATTTGTTTCTAGTGTCTCGAGTGAAAGAGATAGAATGATGATCTCTCAAGTACCTTCCTAGATCGCTTGTTCATTAGTAACGCGGGTTCGTTTGCCTCACAGTGAAGTCTTGTGGACAAGTTATAGACATTTGAACGTCTGAGAGACGAATGTTTATGAATAGTGTAACTTTTGACGAGACTGCAAGTTATTTTGAAAACAATGTTTTTGATGAGTTCTGGTTATACAAAGTAAAAGTAAGTATATGATATTATTCGATATGAGTTATTATTTATAGTTACATCTTATTTTATCGTTCAAAATGTATTATTCTGTGTATTTTACATCAAATCTTTTTATTTTATTTTAGAATGGATGTTCGGTAAATTGATGACTATTTGAATCGTTTATCTGATTCTGGTGATGATGATTTTACCAGTCAGCAAAAGGATGTAGAAATCAGTGATATCGAAGATCATGTAGAATTAGATGAAATGGTCCCGGCAGATTCCGACAGTGATAACGACATGGATACGTAAAAGACACAAAATGCCAACTTTGAAGAGATGTCTAAAAAGGAAAATCGCCGAAGTTTTAGATGAAATGCCTACCATTGCCACACCTGGTCTAAGTACTCAAAAAAAGTTTTGTGGTTATTGTGATTAAAAAAACGGCATATGACAAAGTTCCAATGCAAACAATGCAAAAAGTATATGTGCATGGACCATCGCGGCCTCATGTGTGTGGAATGTACCGATGAAATTTAATTTTAACTCGTTTATTATTTTTTTGTTACCTAATTAAACATATTAAAGAGTGCCATACTTAATTTATTTATTTTATTTACAAGTACCCCAAAACTCGTCACTTAAATTTAGTCGTCTTTGAGATGAATGTTTATGAATAATGTTCCTCTTAGATAAGGTTATGAATCTAGGGTTAATTCATCCATAAATGTATACTCATTTGATCCATGTGTTCGGTTGATTGCGATAATATTAAAACATATTTTTTTTACATTTAGATTAATATCTCGCTGCATAGGTACTTCTTCCACTGCGATGTTTGAATAGCAGGATTTAACAAATACAACAATACCTCTATATATTATAGTATTATTACGGTAGTGTCTGAACGGTTTAGGCCCTCTGATTGGTCGAATTCAAATATTTTATTTCGTGTAAATTTCGCATAGGGAGTCTACAGGCAAAAAACGACCACTCTGCCTCTAAATGTTAACCAACCGTAAGGTGCAGTTCGGTTTGCAGGCGACCGGATCCAAAAAAATAAGACTTTAAAATTAAGACCCACCTCTGGCGGTATAAGAACGAACCAAATGACTGGCGCCAATATTTAAATATGCAATTAATAATATACATAGTTATGCAAATTCACTTGACCATTAACAAGCGTTTAATAAGAAGATTTCTTATTTATTTATTTATTAATTTAAAAAAAAAACATTACATATTACATCGATCTTTGGCTGTCCAACTAGGAGATTAACCTGTTTTAGGACAGTCAGTAATAGGCATTTCTTCTGGAAGCTTATCACTTTGTAATGGCATTATTTATTTTATTTAAATAATAATAAGTTTGTTTACGTCACTTTATAATATACAACCTCTACATGTTTCATGAACGAAGTTAACCTCATCAGGAGTATTCACTGAAGTCAAATATTAAATATAGATTACAATAAGGAAGTTGAGTGAAAAATATTTTGACTTATAAAAAATATGTTCATGTAGATAAAAAAATATCGATTCTAAAAATATAAATATATTTCTATATTATTATTCTTAGAATTAGTTAAACGTTCTTGAAAAAGCATTCAATAGCAATAGACTGTATACGCTCCACGATTGGTCGAAAGAATTCTGACGTCACATGTGTCGTGACTTGTACGTTCAACGGATCACCTATGGTGCATCTCTTTCTATTACATAAGAGATGGTCGGTTTAGATGAGAGAGGTGTATAGGCCAAAGGTTTATTTGGGTTTGTCAAATATATGTACGTATTTGTTGTTATTATTATATGAAATGGATTTCTAAAGATACATATTCGTATAGTGCTTTATAATAATATGTTGTTTATTGCATAACTTAGAAGTTTTTATTATTATACATGTCACATAGCATGTGATACACTTCAGGCCGCCGGCCGCTCAGAAAAGTCAAACAGTGAACTGGGCTGTAAACCGTTATTTTACTATTGGTCTTTACTTTTCTGCGCGGTGGTCCTGAATTCGCGCGGGGAACGTCAACAAGTAGCGACGGCAATACGGTACAAGTACCGTACCGGGCGAGAAAAGCAAATATTCTAACTTAAAATATTAATTTAACTATGAAATCTTAATCAATTTTCTTTTTTTTTTAATAACATCAATTCTAATAGACGGTTAACATTGGTAAAAAAATTACTGGAATTCCTTGTTGAAGAATTACAAATTTTTCGATACAAAATGCTTATGCGACGTGGTTTTCACAGTTCTAATGACGTCACACCACACCCCGCCTGTTACCGCTCGGATTCCGCTCGTTTTGGCGGGCTTAATAAAATTTAAACTTTGAGAATTAATTTAATTATGAAAACAAACTTTAAAAAAAAAAAAAAATACCAGTATTTAAGTTTGAATGCGAACATTGATAAAAAAAAATAAAAAAAATGGACTCAACTTCCTTATTGGAAAGAAGAAGTGGAAGGAGGGGGGAGGGGTAAGAGTGGGCGGAGTTTATCCGAATAAGGAATTACAATATCGTTAGACGGGAAAGACCAGTTGAGTGGGAAAATATTTAAAAGAGGGTTTATATTTTTTTTGCTTGTTAATTATATCTGATTTTATATTTACATGTTTTCTCATTTCTAATATTTCAAAATTATTTATTTTCTATGCTTTATATCCTGTGTGAAGTATTTTAAGACCTTATTTTTTATCAAAAGTGTGATCATTATTCAAAAGATAATCAAACTCATATTCACTATTTCCATTTAGAGCTCCGAGATGTTCTTTAGTTCTGACTTCAAATTTTCTATTGGTTCTACCCCTGTAAAATAAATTACAATCATCCCAATTGAGTTGATAAACTCCCGAGTTTTTTGTTTGATTAATCCTATTTTTCTTATCAAAAATATATTTTTCTTTTTTTTATTAGTGTAAAACGCCGGTTGAATAGTACCAGGAATATTTTAATTTATAATTTTGGAAGTATCGTTATCCACAAATAGAATTCTACGCCATTGTTAATTAATATCTTTAGAAATAGGGTAAATATACCATTTGAAGAGATTATGTTTATTTTTTTTATTTAGAATTTCAACTATCAATTTATTAGAGTACCTAAGCGTTATTAAATGCTATTTGTTTTATGGTTATATGCTATTTGTTTTTTCAAGTCTTAATATACTTCACATACGATATAAAGCATCGCAAAACAATAATTTTTAAAAATTTAGATGTTAGAAAAACTGTTAATATAAAAGCAGATATAATTAACAAGATTTTTTTTATAAACTCTCTTCAAGATATTTTCCCCCTCAACAGGTCTTTCCCGTCTAACGATATTGTAATTCCTATTTCTGATAAACTCCGCCCACTCTAACACTAACGTCCGGTTCATGATTTAGTTAATTAATTGAGAGTAAAAATTAATTGAAGTATTGTTTCATTGATCTGATATTTAAATGAAGCACTGTGAATGAATTCGGTATTTTATCCACGATTTTATTACAATCATTAAAAGTATGACAAATATATTCCGAAAAATTAAGGGTTTTATCTAATTCCTCAGTGTAGAAATCATTCATTTTTAAAGAAATAAGGAAATAAGTATGCGAAATACAACTCACTCATATTCAATTCGCATTTGCGCATTTGGAACATTTTCTTGCGGAATTCGCATAGGTGACTGTTAGCTGTGTGATCATTTTGATAACCCTTTCTGTTAGTGGCAGACTCTTGTTTTTTGATGCAGTGTTGTATTTTTTGCTCTTCTGCGCAGTGGAGGCATCTGGGATTATTCAAATAGTCGAGGCATCTCAGTGAAGTGTGTCTGGAACCAAGAAAATGATTGCATTGCATCAATGGGTCACAGTTTTCTACGTGTGCTCTTATGAATCCAATATTGATCCTTTCTCTCGATAATATTATTTTTCTTAGTTTTTCTGTTTGTATAATGAAATCTGCTATTTTATCAGTTTTTTTTATTCTTCAGCTTTTTTTAACAACGATTGGTTCATTGTCAGTTTCAGCATTTTATAGGTCTTCATTTTGATAAATCAAATCTCTTAGAAGTTATTCTTCCTTGTAGCCAGCATCAGCACCCTTAATGATAATGCGAGGTTTTTTTCTTTATTTCATTAGCGTGTAGGTATTCCAATATCCGGGTTTTCTTTATTTCGTTTATTATTATCAGTGTTTGTATACTGAAATTTGCTTATTTAGCAGATATTTTATTATTTTTTAACAACGATTCGTTCATTGTCAGTTTCCGAGGTCAAAGCATTTTTTAGGTCTTCATTTTGATTTATCAAATCTGTTATTTTGTCTTTTGATATTTTTTTGATTTCATCTGCAGGCTTTCGATTTTGTCTGCTTTTGAAGAAATTAGTAGAGCAAAATTTGCTTTCGGTATTGGGTGAGGTTTCTCCCTTGCAACCATTCACAGCTTTTATCTTTATATTTTTTTTCTTCATTTGTTACTTTTTTTATCAATGTTTCTAATTTTCTGATGTAATCATCTTGATTTTGAATCACTTTATTTTGTAGACAAATTATTGTGTTTCGAAGTAACTTTATCTCAAGCTTCCATGAATCTTTGATATTGATTAACAATGTTTCAATTTCGGTTTTAGCTTCTTCGTCTGTTTTTGTACTGCCTATTTTGTTGAGTTCAGAAAGTATTGGAACATGGTCCCGATGGTATTAATTTTATGTTTGTAGGCAGTTTACTTTTATAGAGGCCGTCTCGTTAGGCGACCGCTCGTCGCAATACATGCGACAGTACTGCTATATCAAAGTATATCATACTTGCATATTGTTTTTCTGTTTTACCAGGTAATATTAATGTGGAAACTGTACCCATCAACGCAGAACCAGGATCCCTACAAGAAGACGAAGAGATAATTCAATATACGGAAATTGACATTGACCTTCCGGATGTCAAAAAGGAATGCTTAGATCGCTTTGAAAGAAGTACCCAGACAACAGGTATAATTTATGTTGTCCGTTACAAATAAAAATTCATACACTTTTATTTCATAATCTTTTAATAGTTTTATGAATCAGTTGCACTTATTAAGTTTGATTCGTATTTTTTTCAGATTTATCGACAGATCTCAAGACGCATCATCTGGAAAAACGATTATCTTGTACCTATTGTAACTACTCCTGCCTTTACGAGTCAAAGTTGGAACATCACTTGCGTATCCATATTGAAGAAAAATCTTTTTTATGTTCCCACTGCAATTATTCATGTTCTCGAAAGGGAAGTTTGACGAGTCACATGGTGACTCACAGTGGAGAAAAATCTTTTTCATGCTCCAACTGCAGTTATTCAGGTTTTCGGAAGAGAGATTTGACGAGACACATGGTGACTCACAGTGCAGAAAAACCTTTTTCATGTTCCGACTGCAGTTATTCATGTTCTCGAAAGGTAAGTTTGACAATACACATATTGACTCACAGTGCAGAAAAACCTTTTTCATGTTCCCACTGCAAATATTCATGTTCTCTAAAAAGATATTTGAAAAGACACATGGTGACTCACAGTGCAGAAAAACCTTTTTCATGTTCCGACTGCAGTTATTCATGTTCTCGAAAGGGAAGTTTGACGAGACACATCGTGACTCACAGAAGAGAAAAACCTTTTTCATGTTCCAAATGCATTTTTTTATGTTCTCGAAAAGAATATTTGAAGCAACATATGCAGAATCATAGTGGACATAAGCCTTTTTCATGTTCCCACTGCAATTATTCATGTTCTCGAAAGGGAAGTTTGGCAAGACACATGGCGACTCACAGTGGAGAAAAATCTTTTTCATGTTCCGACTGCAGTTATTCATGTTCTCGAAAGGGAAGTTTGACGAGACACATCGTGACTCACAGTAGAGAAAAACCTTTTTCATGTTCCAACTGCATTTTTTTATGTTCTCGAAAAGAATATTTGAAGCAACATATGAAAACTCATAGTGTACGTAAACCTTTTTCATGTTCCCACTGCAATTATTTATGTTCTCGAAAGATATATTTGAAAAGACACATGCTGACGCACGGAGAAAAATCCTTTTCATGTTCCGACTGCAGTTATTCATGTTATATAAAGGAAAGTTTGACGAGACACATGTTGACTCACAGTTGCGTAAAACCTTTTTCATGTTTCCACTGCAGTTATTCAAGTGCTAGTAAGGGACATTTGACGAGACACAAGCTTACACACAAAGGAGAAAACCCCTTTTCATGTTGACGAAAAAAATATTTGAAGAAACACGCGCTTCTTCATATGGGCTGATAACCTCGTTCATGTTCCTTCTTCAATTATTTTATTTATTTATTTATTAAAACGCCATTAAATGGCTTTTTTCAATAGAACGATACATCGAATTATAAGCATGTACCACACACACAGGAGAATATTAAACATAAATTGCGGAACATGTAATGTGTATACAAAATTATTATTGCAAGTGATATAATTGTTAATATAAGTGCAGTGAGAGAATACATTATTTAAAGACATATCTACTAGTGTAATAATAGTTGAATGAATACTAGGTTTGTATATGACCTAACATAAATCGAGATATGAGGTGTTTATGATAATAGAAAGTAATTAATATAAAATTTATTCTATTTAGGTATAAGGTGGTTTAATACCAGGTATATTTTATTTAAACAGAATATTAATATGCATAAAAAAGTCACTTGTAAGCAAAATATTATAATAGAGTAATTAGTAGTGAGTTTATTTTTACCTTCAAAATTAATTCTTCTTGGTATAGCTGGGCAGGTATCGCAATTTGGCTTTAATAATTCAGGGCTGTCAGCGATTTAATGATACTTTTGGATAAGAAATAATAATTTTTAATAAAATAATACATATGATAGATAACCCGATACGGTATCTGGAGTAAATTCTCTAGACACAAGCGCCAGCTTCTATAGAAGAGGAACATTAAAAAAAATCAAAAGCCGTGAAAACTAATTGTATGAATTATTTAAGTTAACATTATAGATTATACTCGGTAATACTATTATACTGTATCAGCACCTCGATGATAATTACTGGATAGCCAAACTTGCATACATGGCTGATTTATTCGAGCATTTGAATGAAATTAATAACGAACTTTGGCAGAAAGAGTTGCAAAAAGGATGTTTGGAAATGTACCAAAGGATCAACCATAGTACAATTGAAAACAAACAATTAACTATGGATCTGGCCCAACAACATTTAAGTATGCTTCAGCAGAAATTTGGTCGGTATTTTTATTCCATTAATACGGAACAATACGATTGGATTCGAAATCCTTATGCAACCAATGCAATATATTCGACGGAAGCACTTCCTCTGCAAATTCGAGTGAAATTTACAGATTCAAATAATGACATGACATTAAAACTTCACTTCTACAAAGATCAATTAGATGTTTTCTGGATTTACGTTAAAAAAGAATATCCTCACATTTCCGTCAAAGCATTCGTAACACTACTTCCATTTTCAACGACATATTTATGTAAGCAAAGTTTTTCAATGCTTGTATTTATTAAAAATGATAAGCGGTCATGCTTAAAAGGTCTTGACCATGAACTTCAGGTTGCGTTGTAAAAATCGAGCCGAATATAAAACTTTTGTGTTCATTGAATTGTTTCAATGAACACACAAGTTTTATATTCGGCTTTTAGGGACGCTTGTGCGTTTTTTTCTTTAGGTCGCTTATGCGCAGGTTAATTGAACAATTAATCGCTCATTAATTTATTATTATTTTATAATAGTTATAAAGAATGCGTAAAAATAAAATGTTATAGTTATATGTATGTTTGTATACTTTTCAAATAAAAAAACAAGAAACTATTGTAAAATTTGTGTATCAATTTCACATCTTTATATTTTAGCTTTTGGTGTGCCGCGGAATTCTAGGAAGAAATTTGGTGTGTCGTAGGTGATAAAAGGTTGCGGAGCACTGCCATATCCTACATCATAACTAAAAAAAAACGATCCAACGCTAAACTGAAAACAAGTGTAACTTCTGATATTCTTCACTTTATCAGAAAGCGTGATAAGATTCACAGCGTCTGTAAAAAAAATCCCAACGATTATGCATCTCTATTATTCTACAAACGCTATAGAAACAACTGTAAAAAAATATTTGTCAGCGTTAAAATGGAATACAACCAAAAACAAATCAGTGAAGCTTCCAATGACAAAAACATTGGAATTTTATTAAAGATATTTCCAATATTAATAAAACCAACTCACCCATGGTTAAGATTAATATCGAAGGTCAAACAATACACGACAACTCTGACCCTGAAAAAATATCGGACCATTTCAATAAATTTTTTTCCAATATCGGACCTAACTTAGCAAAAAATATTTTACATTATAATTAATTTAATAACTACCGACCCATATCTTAACATAACACAGTATCTAAAATCATAGTAAAAGCGGTAATTTTCTTGAAGATAACTAAATACTATCGGATAACCAATATGGCTTCCGCAAAGGCAAGAGTACTTCAGAAGCAATAGCCGCCCTCACATAATTTCGACATTGGTCGCAAACCACTAGCAGTTTTTTTTCGATCTCGCAAAAGCGTTTGATACGGTATCCCACCCCTTACTGCTTAAAAAACTTCAACAGATCGGAATAACAGGGGTAACCTACACTTGGTTTGAAAACTCTAACAAACGAAATTCAACAAACTCTTATCCAATCTGACAAAATTCATTTAAGCAAAAAATTATCAATGTCCTTCGGCGTGCCTCAAGGCAGAGTATTAGGACCAATTCTATTTCTTATATACATATAATCATGATGTACTATGGATATTGGAGGTAAGATATTATCACTAGCCAATTATACAGTCTTAATATTTGAAGCCGAAACATGGCTAGCAGTTTCTAACAAAACTAATATTGACCTAATTAAAATAAAACATAAGCTAGATACAAACCTCCTCACACTTAATATAGACAAAACACAATTTATGACGTTTTCCAAACGAAAACATAATTTCCCCAAAAGCTGCCCTAAACCAATAATTCAGTGATGTTTACTCAATATACATTCGCCTTAAAGCTCACCTAATATCAATTGCACATGTCCTAACCTAAAATCATCAAAGGAAGTTAATTATTTGGGAATATTCATAGATGACCAACTACGTTGGGAAGCACATACCTATCAGTGGCACAGTAAAAAGACTTCGTAGGCTCTGCCATATATTTTGCTTTCTTAGATCCTTCTTACACCTACAAACTCTAAGAAGTGTATATTTTGCCCTTTTTCAATCCATTGCAACTTATGGTATTATGGGATGGGGTGGTTGTGCTGAACCCTTCATTTATCCAAAAATTCCAGTACAAAAACTAATACTGAGAATTATATTTAAAGGCCAACCTACACACCCCTTCAATTTGCTATTCGCTAAAATCAGGGTCTTAGATATTCGCCAAGGATTCACTTAGACAAGCTTATCCTACATACATAAAAATAACCAGCTGGTGGCTCCACAACATCAATTACACACATTCGCTTTTCATCAAACCTGGGATTCGAGGTCCCTAAAACTAGAAGGAACCACATTCGCACAGCGACAATTCTGGTTCATCGCCCCTAAAACATACAACTCTTTGAGCACCGATATAAAATCAACTAAGAAGATATCCCTTTTTACTGTAGGTGTTCAACGCTGGATATTTGTAAGGGAGCGAGAATTCTTAGACTTCCTAAAACTATTTCAAAAAATTAATTTAAAATTATATATTGGATCTATCTTCACCTTTATAATATTTCAACACTTTAAATAAAATATTCTTTCTGAAGAAATGATATATTTCAGAGCTTATACCTAAAAAAATATATATATTTCGGAGCTTATAACTAAAAAATATAACCAATCAAATAATACTCACCTGCACTTGATTTTTATTCCTCTGCTGCGAACGAATACTCGAGAAAAGTGTGAAAATTATATTTAGCTCATTAACCTTTTCGTCCCTGAGAGAAAAAATCACATTAGATCCGAATGGGGTCACTAGGGTTCCCCAATTTGTTTTGCTAATTTAAAAATGTAAATTACATAATCTTGTCACCGTGTTTCAGTAGTCATTATCTTACAAATAAAGTCATGGGTAATATTCTAATGAATTTAGAAACTAGTTTTCCGTGAAAACAGGGAAGGCGGGCCGACAACGGGCATAACTCCTCGACTCTGAATTCCCAATTAATGATTTGATATATAATATTAACATTTAGGGTCAAATCGTAGTGTTCGATTAACCATAAATGATGGGTTCGTTTGTATGTACATATTACGGGCGAAAAATGTATTCAGAAAAAAATTGGTTATTTAAAAGTTTTTAATTTTCAGTACAATTCTTATATTTTTCACGGTGAACGGTTTGGTAGTGCAGATGACATCTGTTGTGTATAAAGCTTCGGGCTTTTAGACACAGATGGCAGTGCTCGTAGTTTTAGCCTCCGACGACAGAGGGCGTCTCAGCTTCAGGTTAGGATTCATTTGGAATCCCTCTGGCAGATCGAATCTAGCTAGTTCAGAGAAAGGTTGACGAACGCGGTTATATTGTACACGCGATATTCTAATAAACCAGTTAATAACAAGTAACCTATGTATTACTGAAAGAGGTATCTTCCATCCAAGGAGTGTTGGAAGTCTGTGGCAAGAAGTCCACGGCTGACTACCCTGAAGGGTAGAACATCACAGCTGGCGCAGTCGAAAGGATAACTGGAGAATTTTTTTTTTTTTTGTTGTCACACGGCAGCAAAATTTTGTCAACCGGGAACGTGAGGGCTAAGTCACGGGGTGACTTTCTATTGTGTTTTCCTTCGTGGAGAAGGGAGACAAGATTATCCAGGGCCGTGGAGGCCTAGGATCGACGATTTCTGTTCTAGGAATTAAGAGGCAATTTACCAGAGGACCATTTTAACAAAGGAATCCAAAGGAGGACCATTGCCAAGGCGAGCGGTGGACCTATTTGGAACAATAAAACATTGCCAGGACGTGCGGTGTTTGCAGCATCTATCTACTGCCAAGGCGAGCGGTGGATAATAACAACTTTTGAAGGAATTTCTGGAAGATTGGCGGCGGAGAGAAGAGTTTCTGAGTTAAGTAGTTGTTTTTTTGTTGGAGGTTATTGTTCCGGGATTTGTTTTTTTTTCTTGTGTGTTTTTATTGTGGTCTGTGCTTCGTGTAGATATGGAATCGGGAAGAATTCCGAGTTTTAATCATCTCGAGGGAGATTGGTTCGTGTTTAAGCTTCGTCTAGAACAGTTTTTCGTTATAAATGATGAGATTAACGCGGATAAAAAAAGGGCGTTTCTGTTAAATCTTTTGGAGCCGGATACACTCTCTTTGTTGATAAATTTGTGTTTTCCACTTAGTGTTACGGACGTATCGTTTGATAAATTATGGGCACTTCTTGAAAAACATTGTAGTAAAAAGCGTTCAGTATTCAAAGAACGCGAAGTATTTTTTTCAGCAAGACAAGAGGCGGGCGAATCCATTAAAGATTTTGGGGTTAGATTACGGTCTCTGTCAACTTATTGTGAATTTGAAGCTAGGTTGGAGAAAAATTTAGTAGATATGTTTGCCATTGGATTATTACCGGGTCGCATTAAAGACAAGATTTACTTGGAAGGGCTGAAATTGTCACTTAGCGAACTAGAGGAAATAGCTAATAGTATGTCAGTTTTAGACGTTCCAAATAATTCAGTTAAATCAGAGGTTAACATCATCAGTAAGAATACTAGCAGTAGGCATTTTTCTAAGGGCAATAAACAAAAGTTTGCCGCGAGTTCATCTGTAAACAAATCGACGTATACAGTACCATCGGGTGCGAAAACCCAGTGCCGAATTTGCAAGAAAACGGGCCATTGTACTAATTCATGCAAATTTCGCAATGCGAGATGCTACAAATGCAATGAAGTAGGTCATCTGCAAAAATTTTGTGTGAATAATAACTTTTCAAATAGTGTAAATCCAATTGTTGAGGATTTTTGTTGTAATAATCATGTGATAGCTTCAATAAAACCGTTCACAGCGGACATTATAATTAACGACAAGCATTTTAGAGCGATGGTCGATTCGGGATCTTCGTTAAGTGTAATGCAGGAAGAAATCTTTAAGCGTCATTTTGGTTCATTAAAATTATTGGCGGATAACCGTATCATTACTGGGTACGCAGGGAATCCTTTGAAAGTTATTGGCAAAGTTATTTTTGACGTGAAGTTCAAAAATAAAAACAATAATGTTACATTTATAATTGTTGCGGGAGGTTCAGATCTAATTGTAGGTAGAGATTTCATGGATATTTTTCGGTTAGAAATCGCTTCAGTACAAAATACAATTAATTCGGTGGACCCTGAAGAGGAATATAAGGATAATTTTATTCGTGAATTTCCGGATCGATCGGAAGACGATCTAGGTTCCGATTTCATAGGCTATATAGAAAAGTGTAAACACTTAGATGTAAAGCGTATAGTCGCAGCAACAGGCTCAGACCCAGAAATTCAAGGAATTTTAGGGCATCTTCGTAGAGGGTGGCCCAAGTGGGTAAATCGCGATAGTTTTTTATGGAAATTCTGGATGAAAAGGAATGAATTATCTATTGAAAATGATTGTTTGTTTTGGCAACATAGAATTATAATTCCAAGTTCGCTTCAGAGTAAAGTTTTAGATTTGTTACACAGATCGCATTTGGGCATTGTAAAAATGAAGGGATTAGCCAAAGGTTATTTTTGGTGGCCGTCAATGAACAAGGACTTAGAGAAAATCGTTCAAAGTTGCAAAGATTGTGCAGCAGTTAGGCCGTTACCACCTAAGAGTCATTTATCAGTCTGGCCTAATTCAGGATCAGCATGGAAGAGGCTGCATCTGGATTATTGTGGGCCAATTTCGGGGAAAATGTTTTTAGTTATTTGCGACGCTTTCTCAAAATGGGTAGATTGTGTGGAAATACCGAAAGCAGACTCAAGTCATACGATTAATGAGTTGAAGAGAATTTTTTCAAATTTTGGGTACCCGGACTGTATTGTAACTGATAATGGAACCGTTTTTACTAGTCAGGAGTTCAAAGATTTCTTAGAGTATAATAATATTGAGTTTTTAACAACGCCAGTGCGTCATCCCCAAAGCAATGGGCAGGCAGAAAACTCGGTAAAAACAGTGAAGAATTTTTTAAAGAAAATTCTTGTTAATAACGTATTTAAGTCAAATTATAGAGATAGATTATATGAATTTTTAAGTGATTATAGAAATATTCCACATTCCACAACTGGAATTGAACCCTCAGTGCTAATGTTTGGTAGGAGATTAAAATCAACCTTTAGTAGCCTTTTACCTAAAAGTTTTGAAGGAAACGTAGCAACCTCGACAGAGAATTTAGCGAATGCGAATATTATTAAAGGTCAAGAAATTCAGTTTAGGAATTTCGGGGGGGTTGTTTGTAGAAGTTTTCAGATAGGTCAGAAGTGTTTAGCGAGAGACTTCAGACAAGTGAATAAATATTCTTGGGCAAAAGGAATTGTTGAAAAAAGACTGGGAAAAAAACTGTATATTATTAAAATTGTGGGGACACAGATGTCGTGGAAAAGGCATATTGATCAACTGAGAGGATGTCAAGAGCATAGAGAGGAAGAGGCAGAGAGTGAACCTTTCGCGTCTGATATGACGAAATGCTGGGCAGATGAGGTTGACACGTCACTCCTTTTGAGAGATTTTAACCGGTGTTCTCTTGATTTCAGCTCTCCAGGGAGAAACAGAAGCCCACCACAAAATGAACCAGCACCATGGGCAGGACGACTTCGTCCCAGACGTCTTTGAAATGACCTCCAGGGAAAGAATCAGCTACTTATAGAGTCAACATCTTTTTGGAGTAGAGTCAGTGCTTAATGAATTATTTAATTTTGTGTGTAATGATATATTTTCAAATATTTAGTTCTTGATTTTAATAATATTGATTTTAGTGACATCTGTTTGCGATTGTATAGATTCGTGATTTTAAAAAATTAATACTGTAACAATGAAATATCGTAGACAGGTTTCTAGTTAGCAGGGGGAAGATGTTGTGTATAAAGCTTCGGGCTTTTAGACACAGATGGCAGTGCTCGTAGTTTTAGCCTCCGACGACAGAGGGCGTCTCAGCTTCAGGTTAGGATTCATTTGGAATCCCTCTGGCAGATCGAATCTAGCTAGTTCAGAGAAAGGTTGACGAACGCGGTTATATTGTACACGCGATATTCTAATAAACCAGTTAATAACAAGTAACCTATGTATTACTGAAAGAGGTATCTTCCATCCAAGGAGTGTTGGAAGTCTGTGGCAAGAAGTCCACGGCTGACTACCCTGAAGGGTAGAACATCACAACATCAAATCAACGCGACCGTCTTTCGAGGTTCGAAATAAATCGAATTTTTGGAAAATAGTTAAAAACAAAGCATTTATAAAACTCAAACGTGGAATAAGTTTATTTTAACTGTAACCTTGGAAATTCCTGTTTCTGATTGTTTTCATATGTAGACACCACAACAGTCCCAACTGCTCCTTAACATCTGGAGGCAGTGAGGCTATGGCATTCCCAAATGAGGTATGTTGTAAGGCGGAAGGTATTGGGGAGAGGAAGGAGATGGAAAAGAGGGAAGTACCTGGCTATTCAGATCTGTTAAATGTGCGACTTTTTTATTTCGTACATAAAATTAATAAAAAAATACAATTTACAACACCACCCAATGCCCATTCATGCCCAAGTTTACGAAGCAAAATTTGACTCTCGTTAATTCCAAATTCCACCAATAAATAAAATACATTATTGTTTTTAGAGTGTTTTGAATTCTCTAGTCAAGTGCGTTTGCTGCACGCCTGGAATATGTGGTTTTCTTTGAATTATCCATGCATTTGGTGACCGCAAAGACAGAATATTTCGGTTTGTATGATTTGGCGATGTAGGTGAAATTACAAGGCTGTTTTCTCATTGTGTAATTTATCTGTAATAAAAACCAATGCTTAATACTAAACTTAACAATAACATCAAAATAAAATTTTAACAACTGAGCTAAAATGACCTTTACTTGCTGGAAATAGATGCTACTATACCTGTAAGGGACAACTGCTTATTGCAGATATATAACTACACACGAGTGTTGGACTCTCGTAAAGGTAAATATGTTTTAATTATAATTAGAAATATGTACTTATTATCTTAATATAAATAATTATCTTGTAAGTTATAATAAATGAATAAATTCAAAAATCTAAAAAAAAACTAATAAAAGATAAGATGACGGCCTCCGGGGTTCGATTCCAGCGTGCGCAAGTAATTTTTATTTGAATAATTTGTGTGAGTTCACCATTTAGTCATTTAAAAAACAATATTAAGAATATTTGCGGATTTTATTAAATTTTAAAAAATGGAGTTCCACTAACTAAACACAAAAACAAAAAATAAAAATTGCTTTTACTCTCCTATGAGCACTCATTAAAGAACGAAATTATAAATTATTAAAATAAATACTAGAATTACATTTTCGACGATTTGGCATACTAGAACAATATATTAAGAAGCACAACAAACGCCGTTCATTTTTCATAAAGAGCCGAAAATTTAAATAATCCCCACTCAAATACCAATGGAAAGAATCCAGAAAACCAAAAAACCTTTATTTTTACTCTTTATTACATAATAAAATAATTTTGGTTGTTTGTAAACGTAATATTCTTAAAGGCGAACGCAATCCTAGTATAATCCAGTAGAATATACGGTTCTCATATTTATAGTACACGCAGTGTGGCCCGTAAGCTAAAGAGGGCCAAAGGAAGTGTAATAATATGAGAGGTCATAACTAACTAACTAATTAACCATCATGCCGTTTCTCCGCAGGGGTAGGCAGAGAGGACAGACCGACAAACAATTCGGTCACACCACACACTCCTTGCATCATTAACATTCGTACATCGTCTCATACATACTCTTATATTATTCTGACTATTGACGTGGTCCGACTCAAGTACCTGATTCACTTGGTGGTGCCATGTCTTCCTCGGGCGTCCCCGAGTTCAGTTACCATTCACATTTACGTCATATATATTCTCCTTACACTCCTATCTTCGCTCATTCGCTCTGCATGCCCAAACCATCTAAGCGTCCATTATTGTAAATAATACAGATGTTTCACATTCAAAGTAAAAAAATGGATTAAAGAACAAAAAAGACAATATTACCAAAATTCTATAACATAAAAGAATAAAACATAAACACGCAACACAAAAAAATATATAAAACACGCAACACACACAAACACATAAATCATTATAAATGCCGATTTCCATTCTCTTTTAATATTTTTCTTTTAGTGTGATAATTATATTATAATTTGTAATCTTTATTTTTAGTTTAAATTTATCTTTATTTTAATGTTGTTTTATTTTTAAATGTATAAATTCTTATATTATAAAATGGGGGCCTCAGCACGGGTAAACAACCCAGTGAGGCCAACATTACTGAATTAGAATATAAATATTGTAAAATAATGTAGCAACAACAATAAAACAATTAAAAAAAGATTTCATGCGTCAAAATGCAAGGCTGACTACAGCAGAGGGCGAGGCTCGCAACGGCCTTATTACGAAGAACAACTAAACTCCACTGTTAATAAACTAATCACTCTCTTTACGAAAGCGCTTTCGGTAAAACAACATACAAATCAGCAGTGACAGCGAGGATCAATAACAATCGCCGCGATTTGCAAACTGTCATTGCTCTATTATGGAACGGCACTGATTTGATCACTTGACACCTCAAAATCCGTCAAGCGCAGAAGCTTATAACTCTAGTAGGCCTTGAGATTGTATAAAACACAACTTTTGAATACAAAAACAACGCACCGGAAAAATAATTTTTAAATTTTTATCTTTGTCATACAAAATCAACGTTTGAATTAAAAATTTAACTTCTTGCATAGTTATTTTATACTATGCTGGCGCCCACACAGACATTCAACACAAGATTTTTAATGTTTTAAATTAATAATGTTACCTGCTCTTTAGTCATATTTTTATCAAGATGGCGTTAAACTTACGTACATTCTTGACACGCCCGGAGATAAGATGTTTATTAGAGTCTCATGCTTATTTTTATTGATCAAGTATTTTAATAATTGTTATTTAATAAAATTAGCGTCTGTTGATATTTAAAACCTTCTATTATTTAACTTCCTTCAGATCTCATCTCTACCTACATACATTGTGTCCAGTGCGTGTGCGTAGATGACTAGATTATTGTATTTGGTAATTACCAATTAATGTCACAATCGTTAGATCCATCATTAATTTATACAATTAATCTTTTCATCACCCATCCATTGGCATGAATGTTACAAAATGGCAGCCCTTGTGGGAGAACCTAATTTTGACTAAATAATAATGCAGTATTTTTTTTTCCTTCCTTGTTTTAATCTTGTATTGAGATGTCTGATTTTTTTAATGAATTTTCTTGTATAATCCCTTGAAAAGACCTTTCGTGTTGCGTGGTAGATGTTCGGGTGTTGTTCGATTTTACATCGTGTCACCGAGGTTTTTATTAATTTTCATTTTACGCAGCTTTGTTATCCGGCACAACTCATGACGTTTTTCGTCTTATTATTATCGTGTTCGTTAGTACGCTGACGTCACACTTATTTTATATTATTTTTTTGTGTTTTGCGGCGATTGTTGTTGTTGTATGCTTGCATGTTTTAATGATTTTTTTCTACCTACCCTGTTAGTTAGGTATGACGGATTCGACCATTTTAACAAGAAGTCGTGCGTTAATCATGTCTAAACCAGAGGATGGCACTACTTCGGCAAATTCGGCGGTCGCGTCTAACACGGTTCCGGTTTACAAATGGAACTTAACCTTTGACGGTACTGGGAACGTACATAATTTCATTGAACGGGTCAACGATTTGTCTCTATCTCGGAACGTAAGTACAGCTTCTCTTTTTTCGTCTGCGGTGGAACTTTTTACAGGTCATGCTCTAGACTGGTTTAGAGTCAACCGTTCTTCATTTAAGTCATGGACGGATATTGTAAATGCTCTAAAGGAAGAATTTGAATTACGGGACCATGAAAGACGTTTAGTTGCTCAGATCAGAGCCACGTACCAGCATCAAAAAGAGAACCTGGGTTCATTCATAACTCGTGTTTTGACTTTAAACAATCAATTGTCGTCAAAATTACCAGATGACGAAATTCTGGAAATATTGCAATGTAATATGTTACCGAGATACATTCAAAAATTATCGCTCTCTGTCATCTCGGACATTAATTGTCTTAAAAGATTGGGAAAAATGATTGAACTAGCAGACAGTCGGTCTGATTCCAGACCTTCCCCGCCAAATGCAAATACTGTTAATTATAATAATGTTTCTCATTCCTCCTCAAATAATGCATTTATCAGAGGGAACAACAGAATGTCTGAGAATAATCCCAATTTCAGGAATCATCGTCAATCTTTTGAGTTCAATAAACGTAGCCCGTCAAATATGAGTTCTAGGGAGGTGAGATGTTTCCGCTGTGGCCGTCCTGGGGTGAAGGCGCCTTCATGCAACTGCCGGCAGGCAAAAAACTAGATGTCCTGGGGGTCCTGTCTGCGAGCGGCAAGTCGACACCGTTCGCTGACATCACCGCCAGACATCGGCTTGCTGTACTGTCGGAAACCAGAGCTTTCTTCAAGAACCTTTGGACTTCGAAGGTGGTGAGTGCGGCTAAAAGGGATGGCCGTCCACACATCATTTTCCAGGTTCTGGGTTCCAACTTTTCTGGCCTTCTTGACTCTGGTTCGCATATCTCAATTATTGGTAATAATTTTCATCGTCAATTTTTAAAACTAGGGTTAAATCTTTCTGATCTTAAGAAAAAATTTTCACTCACTTCTGCTACGGGTCATACTGTGGAGTGCGTTCACAAAATTGCGGTTCCGGTAGTTCTTGGTAACGTTAAGAAAATTTTTAATTTTGTAGTTATGCCAGATATAAAATCTAACATCATCCTCGGTTGCGACTTTTGGAAAGTCTTTAACATTTGTCCCAAGTTAACTAAATTAATGACTATTGACTCTGACAAAAGTTGCGTGTCTGAGGTAAGAGGACTGGATAGCTTTGAGAATTTAGATTCATCTCAACAATCAATCTTAAATAACGTTATATATGAATTTGAAGCCTTTTCTGGAAATCGTTTGGGTAGAACGTCTCTTGAAAAACACGTCATTGACACGGGTGATTGTCAGCCTATTAAGCAACGTGTTTATCCGATATCTCCTCATTTCCTCGCCCCAGTGCTTAATTGTCCAAACGACCATTTTAGCGAAAATGACTTTTTAACGCAATATTGTTAAGGATCAAATTACGCGTTGTTCGATGAAGAAAAAATAGTTTTATCAGCCTGCTACAATTAATTATAAGCATTTTAAAATGTCAATGTCCACAACGATATTCTAAAAGTGAGTCCTTGTTTGGCCAATCTCCTTATTAGGCCAACCTCCTAGAGTCGAGAATTAAAATTGCGTGCTAGTTTGTTCAAACTCCACCAACCGACCAATTACAGAACGATGCGAGGATCACGTGATGCCGCCATCTTATGTTTTTACATTCCAATGGTGTTTGTTTTATGGTGTTACGCGGAAGTAAAAAAGCATTTAAATATATACCAAGGAGTTTTTGATTGACAAAACAACAGGAAAATGTCAATAACTAATTACAAAAGTGCATACATACGCAGCAGTGCGGAAATAGAGCGGTAAGTGTTAGTTTTAAATATCTCTATCAATACCAAATTTGTTTTGTTTTTTACATTCCAATGAACTTTGCTATACAGCGTGTTCATTTTTCTGTTTTCGCTCAGACTCTACTTTTTGCAAGTTTTTGCTGTCAAAATTGGTTTTGTTGACTGACGATTCATATTAAACTTAGTATTTCAATTCGAAACTTTCAGTATATCCGTATTTGTATGTAGCCGTTTGAGATTTACAAATTTATCTATAGTGATTAGGCAGTTTGATGAAATAAATTATAGATATATAATAAATTGTAGTTATATAATAAATTATAGTTATATAATAAATTATAATTCTGATTTTTTCCTCATTTGTGTGTTTTGGGGTTTTGATTAATAATCTGAGTATTACAAACAAAAAGGGTAGGATTTTAAATTTTAGCCAAAAAAACATGTATAGGTATATTATTCACTGAAATAATTTTTATAAATTACATAAAAATTAGTTTTTTGGCCACGCGTACTGTTTAGGCGCAATTCCTAGTTGAAGTTTGATGAATGAATTTGAAATTGACGGCAAAAACGAAAAAGAGTACTAAATTTTACTTTTTCTGTGTAGATATCACATATTATATTTTATGAAATCCACCCTAAATAATAAAATCTAAAAAAGTTACTTGTGGCTTGGTAAGTCAGTTCCTACCTTTGTACCTAATCATAGAATTATGTTTTACTTTTTTTGAATGGTAAATATTCCATAAGCCGCCTATTGCTTAAATGTGCTGTATTTACATAATTTACCCAAACCACGAACCTAATAACCTATTTTGTGCTTGTAAATAGTTGTTTCATATAGTTATTGTTGAAGCCAAGTGTAGTTTCAATAAGTTATACCAAAAAGTAGGCGGCTTATGGAATAATTACCTTAATGAGTACTATCAGATTTTGTAAGAATGTTGTATTATTAGTGTTGATCACTTTTGTGTGTTTTGTCTACAGGATCACAAAAGTGAAAAAAATATTGTTTTTTGACGACAAAAACAACGATGGACCCGGTGAACCTGAACCTGTTTGTCAAAATAATGTTATTTTCCTTCTTATAGAAACACCACATAATATCCCATCGTTGTTATTTTTTTTTTTTTCCCTATATAATTTACAGTTTCACATAATTATTTATATTTGTATATGGTATATTTCAAACATATAACTATAATATGTTGTGTGTAAGGTAGGTTTGAGAAGGTGATACTGTATGTGAGTAATATTGTATGTTTCGTGAACACCTCACTCTAGGAGAACCTGTGCTGAGGTGTTGTCCAATGATGGTTTACATGAATACGATGATATTGTAAGTAACGAAAAAAAAATTAATAAACAGATAATATCACCAACGAGAAAAAGATTAAGGCAACCGGACAAATGGAAAAGAAATATATTAAAAAAACTTAGAGAAGAAGGTGAGGAATATATAAATATTGAAGGGAAATTAAGACCAGAGAATAACGCATTGTGGGATGAAACAACAAATGGCAGAAGTGGAGACGATCTGGCAAGCGCCTTAGTAAAATTTTTAAAGAGCGTTATAGAATATTTACCATCCACTTTTAATAAATTAATATTATGGTCAGATTCGTGCGTGCCACAAAATCGCAACTCTCCCATCGTATGGGATCCACCCAACCCTGCATAGTTGGACTGCGGACTTTCTGAGGGGAAGAACAATTCAAACCGTAGTTGAAGGCTCCTTTTCCTCACCGCACCAAATCAATGCGGGGGTGCCACAAGGATCTGTGCTGTCACCGACGCTGTTTTTGTTGCACATCGACGATCTCGTTGAATGTGCACCAATTCCCTGCTACGCTGATGACAGCACCGTTCACGAGGGTTATCTTTTTGACAGGCTTCCTTCCACATATGATGTCCGAACAGCTCGGGAAGTTTTGAAGTAAAAACGAGATGGTTCGTGCCTGGGGTAAGGCCAACTTGGTCAGTTTCAACGTCTCAAAAACCCAAGCGTGTCTGATTTCGGCAAAGAGGGAGATCAATATACTTCGCATCCACCTTCTTTATTTGATGACCTTTCTTTAAAGAAAGGTAATAAAGTCTCCACCATGAAAGTATATGACGACGCTATCGTTGATTTCTTCAATATATTGTTGATATATTGAAGATAAAGTCTGGTGCAATTTGATGGAAGCACTTTCCCCAATACTTACTCCATTGAAATGCTTGGAGTTAGTATATCAGACCGGCTCAAGTATCGGGGATCCATAGAAGCCCAAGTAAATCAGGCTTCCAAGAAGCTGGACGTCTTGTACATGGCTAGGAAATTCTTCAACAGTGACCAGCTGCTGACCCTGTACAAGTCTCAAGTCCGCCCAACAGTTGAATTTGGGAGCCACCTCTGGGCTGGTGCTCCAAAATACTTAATTAACCTACTTGAATCTGTGCAAAGGAGGGCGATCCGTCTGATTGACAATCCGTTGTTAACAGACCGATTGCCTTCTCTATTGCATAGACGCAATGTGGGCATGCTGTGTCTGTTCTACAGGTATTTCAATGGGCCTGCTCCAAAGAGCTAGCAGCATTGATCCCTGATGCACCGGTGCACGTGCGCAAAACTTGACGGACACGAGCGGAACACCCGTTTACGGTTGACGTTAGCTTCATGAGAACGGGTCGTTTTTACGACTCGTTTTTTGTAAATCGGCTCGTATGTGGAACGAGCTACCAGCGTCTCTCTCCTATGATCCGAGCCTCTTCAAGACCCGCATTAATAAATCCCTTCCTACAGCCCCTACCTTAACCCGCCTCACAACGCCGCCCAACCGGGTGGTTACATAGTTCCCCTGTCTGTACACTGGCAGGGACGCTCTTGAGGTCATCTTCAGACTGGTACAGATATTCCTTAAACTGTGGTTTATATACATTAAATTGAGGGAGGGGGATTAAAAGGGGTGGAATGCAATGATTTTATTCAAATTATATGGATATCCCATTTTCGTTGCTATATCGTAACAACGAAGATGGAAGTCTAAAGATGGTTGATAGGCTAAAGCCGGTCACGGTCAGGAATTAAAAAAAAGTTGGACATGGTTTAATATATTATTATCATGGAAGTAAATGCGTTTCAATGCCACTCAAATAAAGATTTGTCCCGCATCCCACGAATCCTCCCCCCTCACGGATTACCCTCATCCTTCCCTCTTTCAGTCCCTCCTGCTCAGCTACAAGAAATAATGCACACATTTTTATAATAACTCGAGCGCCACCTATTATACAATCTGAATGCAAATTTCATAACGCCAGAGTTCACCTTTATGTATGGAAAACTTTGCCGGCGTGCGCAAAGCAACTCACCAAAGTTTCATCACAATCGGTTGAATGATATAGGAAATAATAAGAGAATCTTTATACAAATTTCACAACACTATAGTTCAATATAATATAGGGAAACCTTCGCGGGCGTGCGCACAACTCAAAGTTACAAAGTTTTATCGCAGTCGGTAGAGTGGTATGGGAAATAAGATGTGAATTTGTATATAAATTTCATAACGCCAGAGCTCACTTTTATGTATAGAAAAGGTATAGGAAATAAGAAGGAACAAACAAAGAAAATATCACTTTTGTAAATATATATATAGATTTCACCACGAATTGTCAGTATCCAAAATAGAAATATTGAAAATAAACTCATTCTGTATATAACTAAAGGTGGTCGTTTGAATAAACAAGCACGGAAAGTTCTACGCAAAAGTTGCCCTATCTCCAATTCCAGTTTGTTCAATCTCCTTTTACAAAATTTTGGTTGTGCGTTTTTGTTCAATCTCCATTTTAAAATGTAAAAAAAAGTATCAAAAACTATCCTTAGTCAATTTACAAAGAATTACTTAAACTGATGAGACCTTTAGCTTGACGGAAATAACTTCATCTTAAACAGTAAACACCTGTCATAATGTTTCATTGAAATAATTAAAGAAAACCTCCTCCTGTAAAATTTGCAAATGGTCGTTTGGACAATTAATCACTGAGGTGACGAAATGTAGATATGCTAGAGTTTTTTTTGAGTTACTAATGATTAACTCTCGGCTGTTGCAATAATATGTTTGAAGTATGTTATCAAAACCAGTTAATAATACTTTTGATTTTGTATGTTATTATGGATGTACTTCTAGCCAATTTTTTTAAAAACTTTAATACCTAATGCGGCCCTGTACTTACTTACCGTATTACTATGGACACAGGTAGTTGAGGGCTCCAAAGACTACAAAAAACTCATGATCTAGTTTTCCTCATTGGTGAAAAAATTCTTTTAAATGCTTATATCTTTATTTGTTCTTGGGCCATTTATTCTGTATTATTGTAACCATTTTATTAAAATATTCATGAAACAACAATACGCAATTACAAATACGCAAACAAAGATACACAGCAATAGATTAATTATTGTCTATGACTTCATCATTGTCTATGCAAAACTAATCAACTTTTTGACATTTCCTCCCTACTAGTCGTTGCGTCATATTTCTAATCTGTAATTCTACATAATACATATTTAACTTGTGATAGTTACTGGTAAGTAATAATATTTTATTCATTTTGGTAGCAGCCGTTATTCCAAATCTTACTGAACGACCACTGTTCTTTAATTTGAGCTATGGCAGGCTCAAACGAACAACCGCGCTGTATCTAACGTGACCTAGTTTCTTATGTCAAATTAGGGAATCCATTTGCTGAACTATTCGAGGTGCGTTTAAACTGTCAATTTGACGTATACATATTTTAAAATTAGTGCTTCTGTAGATTCATTGAATTTCTACTATGACTTAAGCAGTATTAGAGTAATACATTAACATTGTGTATGCTGCAATGATAAGTGAGTAGTCTAATATCAAAACGTACTTATCTCCACGAACCAAATTTTTGGCAAAAGCAAGAAAACTGTTTCATAGCATTTAAGTATAATAAAGTAAAATTAAATGTTTTTTAAAAATGAAGGTAAAATAAAGCATTTTAAATGCGTTTTTGAAATAAAAATCTGATAGATAATTAATTAGTTATTTAATATTTAAAAATGGACTTAGATACATTTTGATAATGAACCATGAATTTAGATACATTTTGAAAGTGAAGTCTTTGGATTTAGTCACATTTTGAAACTCATAAACTGTGTTTGATAAAACTTCTCTGCCAGGGGTGTAGTGAAGAAATTACATAATTTGTATATGCATAGCTGAAAAATAATTCATATTAACCAAAAAATTAAAGTCTTTTTAAAGCCAAACATTATTTATTTTAAAATACAGTATTACCTGCGGATAGTAAAAATAGACCAATTTGTCTATCATTGAAGAAGAAGATAATAATAATAATCTAAACGAAAATATGAAAGAGAACAAGACACAGGAAAATAGAAAAGATGATAGCCCAATTTTTAGATTCTATATAATGGAGATCACTACATTAAAAAAAAATAAAAACGCAATGCAGAAATCTTTGCATGCGAATACATTAAATACGTGGGTAAAAAACTTTTGCAAATAGGTTTAATAAATGATAATATTGTAAAGGTTAGATTAACGTCTATACATGAAACAAAAAAACAAAAACAAATTTTAGATTCTAAAAAATGGAAAGCACTATATTTAAAAAATAACAATGCAATGCAGAAATCCTTCCATGCAAAATGACTGTAAATTGATTCATACATTAAATTCTGATTCTTCTAATTGAGATTGACACAGTTCATCTTCATCATCATTCATAATGATTCCTAATTCATTATTATTATTATTATTTTTTTTTTTTTCACTTGTAGCAAACACTTTGTGGGTATACATAATTATAATAATTAAAATAAAATAACTTTGTTTGAATAACACTTTATTGTATATATTTATAACCAACCGGTTTCAGTTCAACCCGAACCTTCATCAGGGTTAATAAAAACATATTAAATTAATTACAGAGGTGTATGGGTACTTATAGTTAAGGTGGAAGAGGGAGAGAGAACATCAACTTTGGTGGGGGTGGAAGACTTAGGTAGGAGAGAGGGGGTAAACATAGGTGCAGGAAATGGAAATATATTTAAAATGGGGCTGTTTGTTAAATCTAATTGTTTATTTAATAAATTGATTTTATTGACTTTAAGGGATTTTTTTATCTCGAGTGCTTCTAAATTGTTGAGGCGTAGACCTATCCCGTTTCTATGTAATACTTCTATACCTGAAGGCTTATCAAATGAGTGATCTTTATCTATTAAATGTGTTGCAAATTCCGAAAAACCTATGTTGTTTAAGCATCTCAAGTGCTCAACTACCCGCGTTTGAACATTTCTTAAACATAAACATTCTGCCTTCCATTCTATGGTCCACAGACTTGTCACTATTCCGCTATCTAAAGTTAACTTCAATATTGAACTCTCTATAATCAAATCTATCGCCATAAATAACGGATATACCCATACCTTAATTGATAAAATCCTTGCAAAAAAACAACGACTCATATTTTGTAATAAATTCCTGTACAATAGTATCCCCAACATCGCAGTAAATAAAAACCACGGTTGGCGTAGAATTTTATACATTAATAATTTCTCGTCCTCATGTGTTTTAAAATTTCCAACAGAAATTAAAGCCGCTTTTTATACCAATAATAACCTAGGTAAACTTTTAATTGACTCAAAAGATAAAGAAAATAATTTAAGCCATTCTGGCATCTATAAACTTAAATGTAATGATTGCGAAGCATTTTACATTGGTAAAACTGCAAGAAATGTTCAAACGCGGGTAGTTGAGCACTTGAGATGCTTAAACAACATAGGTTTTTCGGAATTTGCAACACATTTAATAGATAAAGATCACTCATTTGATAAGCCTTCAGGTATAGAAGTATTACATAGAAACGGGATAGGTCTACGCCTCAACAATTTAGAAGCACTCGAGATAAAAAAAAATCCCTTAAAGTCAATAAAATCAATTTATTAAATAAACAATTAGATTTAACAAACAGCCCCATTTTAAATATATTTCCATTTCCTGCACCTATGTTTACCCCCTCTCTCCTACCTAAGTCTTCCACCCCCACCAAAGTTGATGTTCTCTCTCCCTCTTCCACCTTAACTATAAGTACCCATACACCTCTGTAATTAATTTAATATGTTTTTATTAACCCTGATGAAGGTTCGGGTTGAACTGAAACCGGTTGGTTATAAATATATACAATAAAGTGGTATTCAAACAAAGTTATTTTATTTTAATTATTATCATTATTATTTATTATGTTCTCATAAAATTTTAACAGTTCTAGATTCTTCCTGTTCAAACCAAAATGTTTGCTAAGTAATCTATCGACATCTCTTATTTTTAATGGGTTAATTAAAACTCCATTCTGGCATGGCATTGGGATCATATCCGAAAGGTGTTTTCCTCTTTTTAAGACATTTTGAGGTACTCCCATATCGTTTCTGTAGAATGGTTCTCCCTGTATTTTGATTGAAGAACGGTGTTTGATTAAAATAAAACGTTTAGTTTCCTTGAATTTAAAATGCCACTGAGATGGTGCTTTAAAAACATCTTTTGAAGCACTTTTCCAATCGAACACTTCAAAGTCATCCCCCAACCGTTGCACATTACCTGATTCAGAAAAGATATTTCCATAATCTTTTGGAGTGGTAATTACTTCCATTTTACGATTTTTTTTTTCAATCACCCCAAAAATCCGATCCGCAGGCAAGTATGAATGTCCGACAACAGGAAAAATTAATTCCAGGCGTTTAACATTTTGAGGTGCATGATCCTTCAACCATTTAGAACACATGGCAACCATTATTGTGTTTTTGTTCTGGCCGCTACACCCATCAGCCATTAATCGAACAGTATTAATTTTTGTAAAGTCAGTTTGACGTAAACAATTAAATACTGCTGAAGATATTTCATTAGCTCCTTTAGGACGAGTATTTTCTGTCCAGCAGTTAATAATTACGTCATTCTTTCGTAATTTACTCAAACTTGAGCCTTTGTGTAGTGATCAAACATTCACTAATGTATTTAAATTATGATTACACTATGGTATAAATGGATCATTATAAACATATTTACTAATTTTTAAGCTTTTAATAAAAACACCGCCAAAAAAACTAGTACTTTCAAGTGACACAAATGAAGGAAAATATATATGGCACGGAAAATATTCATACAGGAAATATTCCTACTTCGGTAGTACAAAAAATACTCCACTGAAGTATAAAATATAGAAAAGATAGGTAATTATTATATAAACAGAATTTTTTTTTGACAAAAACCATAAAATTTTGAATACACCACTGATGTCTCAGTAGCATGATGGAACTCACCTTATAACTTTTTGTTTATTGATTGTCCACTCTTCCGGTCGCCTTAAACGCTTTCTGCCTTTTCCATTGCGTGCTGGTACAACTGGAGAACAAATTGATTCACTCATTTTTGCTTAATTTTCAAAATTACCATTAATAACTCAAAAAAATCACGACCAAATCAAGTTCAAAACCACTCACAAAAAACGTGTTTCTTGTTATGGTGTCCATTGCACAGAAAGCAGCTCATTGATTGGTTAAAAAACCAGTATGGCTGCCAATTCCATGGCCCTTATTGGTTGTTGGATTTGAGTACGTTTTGAAAACAAACGATTTTGGATTTAAGTACGTTTTGAAATTGAAGACGATTTTTAACAAGCTATAGCTAATGATTAAACCATGATTTGGCACTGAAATAATATTTCAAACATGGCTATGATCCAGGAGAACGTGTTGGCATTTAAATCTCAAAAAAAGTCAAAATGGTGGTTAAGTACCTTTTGATTGGAAAGAGGGCGGAGTTATCAATCTATAGATAGTTGATTTATGGTGGCCATTCTTTGATCACCAGCACACCAACCCAGATCAGCGGGCATTCCTCTTGGCTGAGGTTCTACGAATACATTCGCCAATTTTTGTGAGCATCAGCTTTGCATATGGAGCATTGACCATTTGATTGATGGAATCGGATGGCATCTGCCGATCCTGATTGGTTAAGAGTGACCATTTTCGAGACCAGCAGCGTGAGGCTGTTTTGCATTGGACTACGACATTATTTTTTGGATAAATTATAAACTGGGACAGTTGCTGTGAAGAGCCGGAATCTACTACTTCGCATCAAGAACGAACTGGTATCACACCTTCATTTTACCTATGCAAGCCCTTTGCCAGACAGATTTAATAGTAGGATGCTAATAAATTTATTTTTTATTATGTCTTTTTTGTGGTTATACATTTAAGTATTCTTAAATTTTTATTTTTATTTCTAGATAAAAAAATACCCATCCTTACTTTTATTTGTTGCCACTTAATCCAACGCTAACAAATTCTGATATTGAACACTGTCAAGAATATTATGTTTGAGATATCAGTAACAAAAAAAAACTGTTTCCCCTGTTTATTAAAAGATTTTCCAATTTCACTGTTTTGTTTTAGATATATATTTTTTAACTTAAAGCTATCGCTACCACAGCAGCGCCATGGATCTACTAAATCCAGAAAATGTTTACATCAAGACGGAACCAGGGCCCCAGGAAGAAGACGAATGTGAAATACCCTACACGGATATAGATGTCGATCTCCCAAATGTAAAGGAGGAATGTTTGCAATATGCGGAGAGTATTCCGTCTGCCAGTAAGTCTCATTTCATATGCTAAGAATGTAGGACATTAAATTCGGATGTTCTAAATTCACGACCGTTATGAAATGTCGGGCCGACTGGACTAGGCTTGTTCCTCAAGTTTCACCTCAATTTGTGACATGGTTTAAGTAACATGCTTTACTATACATATATTAAAAAATACACATATATTCATGGAAGAACACATCATTCCATTGGCTAAAAACAAACACAATCCGTACTGAAGATGTTTAAGAACAAATGATTTTTCTTTCTTGAAGAATCAGTCCCTGAAGCGGACATCTTCGTATTTCTTATTATTTTAAATAAATTCTTAAGTGTGTTATGCAAATGCCCGCATCTAAGTAGATTTATTTAATGGTATCTTCAATGGTAAATATTTTCAGGAACCTATTTTTATATTCACCTATTTTGGAGGTTATACTTATCAATATAATACAGGGTTTCCCAATAAGAGGTGTGATATTCAAACAAAAATGCCATTTTTTAATATAAATGAATCATTATTTCATTATAAAGAGGAAGGTATGCCGTTAATAGTGAAAAATAACATCAGTCCAATGACCACCACGACCACGCCAACAGGACCATATCGTTTTCATGAAATTTTCCAAAACCAAATCGCAAAGTGTCTGCCTTATGTCCTCGATTGCCTCACGAATTCCATCTTTAAGGTCTTGAATCGACGCTGGGCTGCTGGCGTAGACCTTCTCTTTCACGTGGCCCCAAAGGAAGAAGTCGCAAGGTGTGAAATCACAAGATCTTGGTGGCCAATTGTGATCCCTCTTCGAGAGATAACACGTCCCGGAAACTTTTCCCGTAAAAAATCAATGGTTTCGTTGCTTGTGTGGCACGTAGCGCCGTTTTGTTGAAATTAAATGGTGTCCAGATCAATACCATCCAATTCCGGCCATAAAGAATCATTAATTCCTTAATTAATATTCAAAATAACACCTCTTATTGGAAAACCCTATATATCAGTAGGCAGAATAAGACGTATAAATAAAAGGATAAAGGTCACAACTAGGAATTGAACCCAGGATCTATTGTCGTCCTGGGGGATATGTCTTAAGTATAATCAAGTCTTCAAATCGTGTTCTTAATCCTAAATTCAGTGACATTTATCTTTGCATTTGTCTCGATCTTGTTCTGTTTCATGTTTTAATTTTATTTAAACTTTTCTACTAACACAAATACGTTTTGATGTACATCAATTATCGATATAAGTATTGTTGTTTTGTTTATCCAGATAGCATTCATTTGGAGACAGTTACCATCAAGGCGGATCTTGGACCCCGAGAAGATGAAGGGGGATATCCTTACGTGGAGATCGACATTGACCTGCCGGATATTAAAAAGGAATGCTTTGAACGTTTCGAAAGAATTACCCACACAGCAGGTAAAACCGATTATTGAGAACACGTCAAACAATTAGTGCTCTCCAATGTTTTACGTTTTTATGAATTCAAAGTGCTTATGTTATCTGGTATCACTCTGTTCTCTCCGGTATGGTTTAGCAATGTACGTATATTTTACAGGTTGCATAAATGTGCAACCTGTAAAAAAGGCGTTAACCATCTAGGCGGATCTTGTACCCCGAGAAGATGAAGGGGGATAAATTTCCGTGGCCTTCGCGATGTTAAAAAAAACTACATAGAACGCTTTGAAAGCATTTCCCAGACTGCAGATCAAACCACGTTTCTATGTAAGTTTTAATAATTCCAGCGGCTTGTTTTGAAAAACAAGTTATTTATTTGATTTTTTTTAAATTACCGGTTTCGCTTAGTACAACCATTTTCGGTTCCATGACAAATCAACACACTGACGATTTATCACAAATTTTAAAACTCATTAGTAACGATGAAAAAAAAAAAACCCAACCTAACCTAACCTACTTAACTTGTATCACTTTTAAAATGTGTGTTAAATCGTCAGTGTGTTGATTTATCCGGTCACCATTTTTATTTAAATATGTTTAACGAATTTACTAAGCCAATTTACGCTGTACGTGGGTTATAAGACTTGTTTAGCTTCCTATATACGTATTTTTTTCCTAATTTGTCGACAGATCTAAAGAGGCATCCTGTGGAAAAACCATTATTTTTTAGTTCTCAAAAGAGCCATCTGACGAGCCACAAGCCGACTCACAGTGGAGAAAAACCTTTTTTATGTTCCGAGTGCAACTATTCATGTTCTCGTAAGAGCCATATGAAGGACCATATATTGACTCACAGTAAGGATAAACCATTTTTATGTTCCGAGTGCAACTATTCATGTTCACAAAAGAGATATCTGACGCGCCACATGCTAACTCACAGTGGAGAAAAACCTTTTTCATGTTCTGAGTGCAACTATTCATGTTCTTATCCGAGCCATTTGAAGAGACATATACTGACCCACAGTGGAGAAAAACCTTTTTCATGTTACGAGTGCGAGTATTCAAGTTCTCAACCGAACCATTTGAAGAGACATATGCTGACCCACAGTGGAGAAAAATCTTTTTCATGTTCTGAGTGCAACTATTCATGTTCTCGTAAGAGCTATTTGAAGTACCATGTATTGACTCACAGTAAGGATTAACCATTTTTATGTTCCAAGTGCAACTATTCATGTTCACAAAAGAGATATCTGACGCGCCACATGCTAACTCACAGTAAAGAAAAACCTTTTTAATGTTCCGAGTGCAACTATCCATGTTCTCATCCGAGCCATTTGAAGAGACATGTGCTGACCCACAGTGGAGAAAAACCTTTTTCATGTTCCATATGCAACTTTTCATGTTCTCAAAAAAGCTCTCTAAAGAATTATATGCTGACCCACAGTGGAGAAAAACAGTTTTTATTATCTGAGTGCAACTTTTTATGTTCTTCAAACAAAAAATTGAAGAGACATATTCTGACCCATAGTTAAGAAAAACCCTTTTCATTTTCCATATGCAACTTTTCATGTTCTGGAAAAAGCCATCAAAGGAGCCGTATGCTCACCCACAGTGGAGAAAAACCTTTATCATGTACCGAGTGTGACTATTCATGTTCTCGAAAGAGCAATCTTAGGAAACATATTCTGACCAACAGTGGAGAAAAACCTTTTTCATGTGTCATATGCAACTTTTCACTTTCTCGAAAGAGATATCTGACGCACCATATGCTGACTCATACTGGAGAAAAACTTTTTTCATATTCCGAGTCTAGCTATTCATGTTCTCGAAATAGTAGTTTGACACAACATATGCTAACTCACAAAAAGGATTAACTTTTTTCATGTTCCGAGTGCGAAACGGAAATTTGATGAGACATATGCTGACTCACAGTGTAGAAAAACCATTTTCATGTTCCATGTTCAACTATTCATATTCTAAAAAAGCCGTTTGATGGGTTATATGCTGACTCACCATGAAACAGGCAGTCGCCTTGTATGGTGATTTAATGTTTCATATATAAATAAATTTTATAATGTTTTATCACGTATTTTATGAATAAAATGAACAGTAGAAAATAACCTTTTTCATGTTACGAGTGCCACTTATTAATTTACTCGGGAAAAACCTTCCTCATGTTCCAACTGCAACTATTCATTTTCTACAAACGGACGACTTAAAATTCACTGCTGTTCTCACGGTGGAACCTGGTTCGTGTGTTTATAGATATATATACATGTTAGATATTGTATGTTTAGATATTTATAAATATGTATTTAAAGAATTTGAACCAACTCTAAAACTTTTTGTCCTTTGTGTGGAAGAATATTTTATCAAAAGGAAACTATATATAAACCCGTAGAACGGATAATATATGCATCCACTTGTCGCGCGAAATGCGGAAGTTTTTGTTTGTTTTGTAATGATTTGTGCGAAAATGAAGAAAGAAAAAATCGGCTCTTCAGAATAAGGCCTAAATCAATATACTATCTTTCGCTTTTATCAAAGTCCTAATTTGAGCAAAAAGTCTAACGGAGGAGGCGTGATGTTATGCGTGTCTAAAAATATCTCTTACTGTAGACTGTCAAGCACACAAGACGTGTTGAACACATTTTTGTAATGCTCAACATACCTTATAGTAAAATTATTATCGATTGTGTCTACATCCCACCTGCATCGGATTTGCAAATATATAAAAACCACAATGAGGACATAGAAATGCTGAAATTCAAATATCCGAAAGCAAAATTCATAATTGCTGGTGATTATAATCTGCCGAACTGGACCAGCCAAGATGACATCGGATCTGCCACAAACGAAATTGAATTACAGTGCGCTAAATCCAGTGAAATTCGTCATATGTCCATATTCGTACGACTAACTCAATCAAATAATGTGTGTAATTCTAATAATCGACTGTTAGATTTAGTGTTTTCAAGTGATTCAAAAATAGTGGTTGAGAAATCTGACGAATTATTATTGCCTCTAGATAAACACCATCCACCATTAGATATTATCATAACAAATATGTCTGGAAGATCTCCAAACCTAACTACCACATCGTATAATTTCTTCAAAGCCGAATACCATAATATTAATGAGTACCTTACCTCGGTAGATTGGTCATTTTTAGACAACGAAAATAATTTAAATAATCAATTAGAACAATTTTTCTCAATTTTAAATACCTCGATAGAGCGCTTTGTTCCTAGGGTAAACTTCACACCATCTAACTATCCCAAATGGTTAACGAGGGAATTAAAAAAACATATTAATCATAAAAAACATATCCATAGAATATATAAACATACCAGAAATCCTAATGATTACATAACTTTTACTAAATTACGTAAGCAGTGTAAAGAATTATCAATAAAATGCTATAGTGATTATGTAAGCCTAATTGAAAAAGAGGTACACCAAAATGTTAAAAAATTATGGAGTTTTTCTAAAAGTCAACAAAAAAATGATTGTGGATTTCCCAATAAAATGTACTTAAAAGAAAAATGTGCCGACAGTATCGAAGGTATAGTTAATCTATTTGCTGATTCATTTAAAAGTGTTTACGACACAGATATTCGTGGCAATACGATTCCCGATATTTCAGTGGAAGAGGTATTAAATCTAAGCCAATGTTTCATCAAAAAAGAATCTATAGAAAAAGTCATAAAAGAATTAGATAGCAATAAATCTGCTGGACCGGATGGTATTCCTCCAATATTTTTCAAAACCTGTGTTAGTAGTCTGATATATCCTCTTTATAAACTCTAACAATTCTTTAAGTTCTGGTTCTTTTCCAGCTCAGTGGAAAAAGAGTTATTTAACCCCTATTCATAAAAAAGGAGATAAAAGCGATATATCAAACTATAGACCAATTTGTATAATGTCTGCTTTACCGAAAGTTTTTGAGAAATTAGTCCTAGATATCATTGTAAAACCTATCAACAACATTATTATTCCTAACCAACATGGCTTCATCACAGGTCGCTCTACCGTAATTTAATGATTTATGAAAATTACATATCTGAATCTCTGGATCTCAAACAACAAGTGGACAGTATATTCACTGATTTTAGTAAAACTTTTGATAAGGTTAGACGGCCGGCATAGTCCAGTGGTAACGCATTGGACTGCCATTCCGAAGGTCGCGGGTTCGAACCCGGCGTGCGCAATAAATTTTATTTGATTAATTTGTGTTATTTCACAATTAATTAATTAAAATAATATATAGTATATTTGCGGCACGTTCCAGAGTGGAAGATACTACCAGTATCGCCCTGGTGTAAGACTACCATTCAGAATTGAAACGTTGCTCCAAATGGCTTTAGCCGTGTTTAGTGACTAGATCTGAATAGCCAGGTACTTCCCCACCTTCCTCTTTCCCTTCCTCACTTACCTTCAGCCTCACAACATCCCCCAATTGGGAATGCCATAGTCTCACTGGCTCCAGACGGGAGCAGTTGGGACTCTTGTGAGGTATTCAATATTAAAAAAAAAAAAAAAATCACATACTTTTTTATAAACTTCGATCGTTGGGCATCAAAGGTAAATTATTGAGTTGGATTGTTAGTTATCTTAGCCATAGGGTGCTTAGTGTTAAGATTAATTCTGTACAATCTTATATATTCGAGGCCACAAGTGGGGTTCCTCAAGGGAATGACCAATTTAATGATGCAGAAGTTCTGCTATTTGCTAACGACTTAAAAATATATAAAAGAATACGAAATGTATCCGATTGTCAAATTTTACAGAGTAATTTAGAACCAATTAATGTTTCTTTTTTGTGACTTTATTGAAATATTTAAAGAAAGATTATGTTTGCCAAACAATGTACATGTTTATATCTTTATAAAACTATTAGCACACACGAAGATGTGAGCTAACTTAAGATTAATAAATAAAATAAATAAATGGTGTGAACAAAATGCTTTATTTTTGAACATTCAGAAATGTCAACTAATACGATTTTCCAAAACTCGTTATAATATATTACATGAATATACATTAAATAATATTAAATTAATACCAGTATCACATATTCGTGACTTGGGTGTAATATTCGTTGAAAACTTGTCATTCATTGAACACATCAACTATATGGGTGCGCCTGTTCTCACATTGCCGGAGGATTGGGGGCGGAGCTACGAAGTTTGCCGCTAGAACACGAAGGCTCAAAGCGGCTCGGAACTACGAAGTTTGCCGAGTGTACACGAAGGCTGGCAACAATCAACTTGATTTTGAATAATTTGTTTGGAGTCTTGAAGTTTGACTGTGGTTTGACGTTCGAAAATCTCTCAAGTATGAGGGAGATTTTGAGTTGACAGAAACGAAACATGGAGGTCGTTATTAGTAAACATTTACAAGACATAATCAACCCTACGGACGAAAATAAGTAATAATTTGTACTTATTCCATTTTTTGTTTAACCTAACCTAACCTAACCTTCTACTTCCTGGTTACGAAACCATTACTAGGATAGGTTATTGTACTTTTTATTACTAACCTCCAACTTACCTAGCTCTGGTAGTTTGTATTGATATTTGAAGGTTATGTTTGTATTATTTAAGCTTTCTGCCAGAAGCCTGACCTCACAATTGTTATTTAATCTTATATATTCTAGGTTTTCCGAATAAAATCACAAAGTAGAAGAAATTTGTGTTTAATCCGTGACCTATCCTGATATTCCTTTACGATAGGACTACTTCACTAGTAACTCTTAAGATCATTTAAACTTGAATGCACTACTTGTATTTTTATGACAAAGTGCCTTCTTCGATGTAATTGTTATGCAGTCTTATGGAGAAATAACAACCAACCAAGAAAGCCAAGTTCTCATTGTCACAGGTTTAAATTTTCCGGGCAGATATGAAGTGAAGTTCGGATTTCGTAGCTCCGCCCCCAATCCTCCGGCAATGTGAGAACAGGCGCACCCCAACTATATAACTAATAAGGCTTTAAAATGCTTGGCTTCCTTTGCAGAACTTTAACCGATTTTAAGTCCATAGATTGTATGAGAACCCTCTATAGGTACTTCATTAGTCAGAAGTCAATTGGAGTATAATTCACCTATTTGGTCCCCTTTATATATAGTTCACTCCAATAATATAGAAAGAGTTCAGCACAAATTTCTTAAGTACGTAAATTTTAAGCTCGGAATTCCTATTGATTACATTAATTATGTCAGTTTGATGAATCAATTGCATCTAATAACACTGTCTGACAGGAGAATTATTTCAGACCTGGTTGTGTTACACAGAGTCATTAACAACTTAATTGATAGTCCTGCCGTCCTTGCCACTATTAAACTACATGTGCCGACTAGGAATACAAGGCAAAATATAACATTCTTCTGTAATACATACTCGACCAACTATCAGACACACTCACTGACCAATAGGATGCATGATCTGGGCAACAAGTATGGGGGTGTTATTGATTTATTTATTGACTCCATATATAGAATTAAGCATAATCTACATCAACACTTTGTTGAATCCTACAAATTAGAGTAGCTTTGGTAAATTAGTTTTAATGATTTGTTTTATATGTAATGTTGTTGTAATTTCTTTTCTACTTTATGTTATTTTTTTTTCCTTCTTTAAAATGGATTACATCTATTTACTGTCAATATCTCCTGTATAATACATATTCTCTTATTGTACTGCATCATGTATCACTTCTATGTAAAAGCCTTTTTAGGCGTATATATATATATATATAAATAAATAAAATAAAAACCGATCTTTACCTGTCTGCCGTTGTTGATGTCAAAGTTTTCATTGATTTTTTTTAACATTTATTATTTCAAAACATGGCGTGTAGAAAATACTTCATACTGTCCATATTTCTTTCTAAATTTGCTACTAAAGTGCATTATTTTCCATTTTAGGACACTAAATGCCTACTTCTCATTGTTATCTAACTAATTCTCGGTGGTTTTTGTGTTTAAAGTGCATATAAGCCGCGGTGCGTCCCTTTTTTCTGTAGTTACCAAAGTAAACTAGCCTGATTTATTTTAATATTACTCTGTCAAAATATGGCGTCAAGAAAAGATGTCAAATTTTCTGTATTTTTAATGAAATAGCTATAAAAATGCATCACTTTCTTTTTCCGGTGACTGATTAGTAGGTTTTCATTGTTATATAATTGCAACAATGAATTTAATTTGTACATATTAACCGTGTCCAGTTATTCTGGATGTTTGCCTAAATCAACTTTAAACTTAATTAATTATTAATTATCATTAATTCGACTTCGAATTAACGTTTTTATTTCAGACACACATTTTTATTTATTATTCCAGGAGCAAGTGGTGATGAAGAGTATTGCGAGCAACTACGTCATTCCAGCGAGGATAAAAATGATAATTTATTTTCCCACTGCAATGCTTCAAGTTCTCAAGAGTCACAGATAAAAAGTCACGTCCTGACCAAGAGTAGGGAAAAACCATTCTCGTGTTGAAAGTGCTGGTATACTTCTTCAAGAATCGCAGATTTGAGAAGACACATTTTCAATCACAGCGGAGAAAAACCCTTCTCGTGTTCCGAGTGTAACTTTGCGTGTTCAAAAAAGTCATCTTTAACAAGACACAGGCTGACTCACACTAAAGAAAAACCATTCTCATGTTCTAAATGCAGTTATGTATGTGCTAGAAACACAAATTTAAAAGATCACATATATATATATATATAAATAATTATAATTAATTAATCTGATCTACTTCAACATGAATAGCGCAGACGTCTCACGAAAGAGATTTTTTTCTACTGTGAGTCAAAATGTGAGCTTTTAAAATATGTTTCCCAGAACATGAAAAGTTGCAATCAAGACACGATAATGGTTTTAAACCAATGTGAGTCAGAACATACCTATTCAAATGTGACTTTGATGAAAACGAATAGTAACAGTTAGAACACGAGAATGTCTTTTTCCTAGTGTGAGTCAGTGGGTCATCATAATGTGATGTTTTAAATCGGATTTAAGCGAACAAGTATAGTAACAGTCGGAACACGCAACTGGTATCCTCGTGTTGTGGAGCAACACGTGTCTTCTTATATATGCCTTGTTTGAACATGAATACGTGCAGTCAGAACACGCAAACGGTTTTTCTTCACTGTGAGTCAGCATGTGATCTTTTAAATTTGTGTTTCTAGCACATACATAACTGCATTTAGAACATGAGAATGGTTTTTCTTTAGTGTGAGTCAGCCTGTGTCTTGTTAAAGATGACTTTTTTGAACATGCAAAGTTACACTCGGAACACGAGAAGGGTTTTTCTCCGCTGTGATTGAAAATGTGTCTTCTCAAATCTGCGAATCTTGAAGAAGTATACCAGCACTTTGAACACGTGAATGGTTTTTCCCTACTCTTGGTCAGGACGTGACTTTTTATCTGTGACTCTTGAGAACTTGAAGCATTGCAGTGGGAAAATAAATTATCATTTTTATTCTCGCTGGAATGACGTAGTTGCTCGCAATACTCTTCATCACCACTTGCTCCTGGAATAATAAATACAAATGTGTGTCTGAAATAAAAACGCTAATTCGAAGTCGAATTAATGTGATTCAAAACCAAGTTGATTTAGGCAAACATCCAGAATAACTGGACACGGTTAATATGTACAAATAAAATTCATTGTTGCAATTAAATAACAATGAAAACCTACTTATCAGTCACCGGAAAAAGAAAGTAAGGCATTTTTATAGCTATTTCATTAAAAATACGGAAAATACGACATCTTTTCTTGACGCCATATTTTGACAGAGTAATATTAAAATAAATCAGGCTAGTTTACTTTGGTAACTACAGAAAAAAGGGACGCACCGCGGCTTATATGCACTTTAAACACAAAAACCACCGTGAAATAGTTAGATAACAATGAGAAGTAGGTATTCAGTGTCCTAAAATGGAAAATAATGCATTGAAGTAGCAAATTTAGAAAGAAATATGGACAGTATGACGTATTTTCTACACGCCATGTTTTGAAATAATAAATGTTAAAAAAAATCAATGAAAACTTTGACATCAACAACGGCAGACAGGTAAAGATCGGTTTTAATTTTAACAGAATAACTATAAAAATGCATTATTTTCCATTTCCGGAAACTGTAATACTTACTTCTCACTATTATCTAACTACAACAAAGTATTTTCAGAACAAAATGTACGTATTAAGCATGTCCCCATTTTCTGTATATTTACTTATCTTTTTGTTATTTTTTAAGCAAAAATAGTTTTTTTAGTTTGGATTAAATAATAAAAAATCAAAACTAACGGAAAAACTTGTCGAATTCCGCACTAACAACTAACTTTAAGCTGTCACATCAATAATAAAGGCCGCCAAGTGAACAAACAAATTTAAAGTTGAACGAAATCAATACCTACATCATATTCCAATCTGGTGACTGAAATAGTTGTTTCTCATTGTTATTAAGTTGACAGATAGAAAACATTAAAAAAAATTGTGCGTATTAACCGTGTTCAGTGATCCTTGAATATGCACAGATGTGTAAAGTTATTTTTGTTACCGGCTAGTTGGTCCATTCTCTTGGATTGCTCCGAGCATTTCTTATTAACATCCTGGACGTCTTTTGTATCCGTCGCTTCACCTCCGTCTGCTTTTTCAGTGCCTGGCTCTATCTTGATGTTTCCATCAGGACTGCGAACTGATTCGCCCACCGAGTGTTTTTGCGAATGTTCAGTCTAGCCGCGATGAAGTAAAGCAGTCCAAAAGGATTGCCGCATTGTGCATTCACGTAGAGCCCGTCATAAGTAGAATTAGAGAATTCCAAATGCTCAGAATGCATGCAAGTACTGACCATAATCATATTCCCGTAATTGATTACATTATTATTGTTGTATGTGGTCTTATTAACCTGCAAGGGTTACTCATTAAAATGTAATATTTAAAGCAACTGTTGTTATTATTTGTGTGAGACCCTCCCGTGTGATCATGTGCAGGTGTTATATGATTAGTACATCTGCACTGATCGGTATTCCTTACCGTGGGTAATGAAAGGATATATCTTACAATATTAGTTAACAACTGTATGTAGGATATGAAGGAAAAACTGGTGGAAAATGTTTTTTAAAAATTTTATTTAACCAAAAAAAAACACTTACAGGAGATACAAAATAAATTAATTTGAACGCTAGTAGTAGCTATGTAAATTTAAGATTCTTATAAATAGCTTGGAACCAAAATGTTAGGCATTTGTCCATTAAATCTAAACAGTAATTTTTATCGTATTCTACATAACAGACAATAACCTCTTTCGACCTTTCGAAGTCTGGCTTTGCTACACAATACATACCTTTGCATTTTTTTGCAAAATGCATTTGCATTTGCATTTGAGCCATGTACTTATCACTGGGTTTGTCCATGGTGACCGTGAAGTATCTTCTTAAAGCTGTATCGCTACTTGGACATTTCACTTCTACAATGTAATTTTCTCCTACTGCACCTGGAGAAGCTCCAAAAAATGGATGCTGATTAGAAAAATCAGGCCGCACTTCTCAAACGTTATTTGAAGTATTTCCTCCACTTCTTTCAACACTTCAGCCTCTAGAAGTCTGCCACGCCTAAGAAACTTAGTTTCTATTAGTTTAGCACCTAGAATGCTCTCAACGAGTGAGCCTTCCATGGTTTGGCAATGAGCAGCTTCATGGGCTTTAGATGCGGTAATTCTAGCGTATCTCAAGTTGTGCCACAATGGACAGTTTGACTGCCCAACAGTCATCTGAGCTGCCCTTTTACAGGCAACGGTGTCCATATTTTGTTGGCAATATTTAAAAAAAAATCTTCTGATGTTGATCCCACATCATTGGACAGAAAATTACAAATCATATTGTATATGGAAAGATTTTCGATCACCGTTGGGTGGATAAAATATTTCACCAGCTGAATGTCTCGTACACCAAGCTCGATGCTGCTGTCTATTACTGACTTTAAAAAAGATCTATCGCCCTGCGGCAGAGCAGCAGGAGCAGCTTTCCCTAAATCGCTCGCCTTTATAACTTTCATTGTGGTTCCTATAGCAGCCATCTTAGACCGCTTCCAGTAACACTGAGTGGATGTTTTTGGAGGGTCTTCGCTTCTTCGGTGCAACCACGATAATAATATTACCACATGTTTGCAACCGCCTAAAACAATAACAATAATTAGTATTATAGCCAGAAATGTAATGTTGAAAAGAGCGACACAAATGAATCAACAAACAAAAATACGAGTAGAAGGCTCTTCTCTTTCACCAACCTTGTGATGCCGGACAATCTTCACATTTGCAGGACTCGATTACTTCTTCTGCTTCGTAGCATACCAAAATTACAGAATATGCCTTCGTGCGGACTCTGTGCTCTGGAGTTACTCGGGCCTTCACAGTGCAAGTGGCACCAATACGATTCACTTGGACGTAACCGATGGCACTGTCTCCGTAACTCTCTCTGCAGGTTCTACAAATTATAATTACATTCATTATTATAAGGCACAATATATCTTTGTACTATTTCACAGACCTAAATATTATACTTTACTGAAAGTCAGTTTCAAACATGAGGAGGTTAGGTTTTACAACTGTCAAATTTGACTAGAAAAGGTAAATACTGATATAAAACGTATTACTTTAGTAAAAGCATTGCTTGAAAATCCAATATATATCATGAAACATTACATACTTATCATAATAGTGATTTACTTACCGTAAAACTTTAACGCCTCGCATTTCTGCACTAAAAAAATCAATTTGCGAAAAGAAAACTGCCATCATAATCGCGTTGATTTTTGGCAAATTATCAGACTGTCCTTGTAGAAAACCACTGTCTGTCATGATAGTATGTATTTAAAATATGTGTTATATACAAACAAATGGGTTTAGGATTGATTACGACTATCAAAATCAAACTAATTCAACAACTTCAACAAGCAACTGGAACGAAAACAACTTGAAGTGGGACAAGTGAGTGTGTTGTGACGTCACAATTCGCTAGCCAATCATGTCTCGTTATCGATATTTGAATTTCCATACAACTTAACAAGTGAATTAATTAATTTTTTTGAGGATTTTAAGTACGATATTCGAGTTTAGTTATATTTTTTTACATGTAGTACATGCATTGACAACACTATATTGCATGTACTGCATGTACCCTATTGGGCTTATGATCTCACTTGTAAAAGCTCAAGTTTAAATGAGGCCTTAGAATACTTTTACAATGTAATTTATCAAGCAATCGATAGATTTGTACCCCTACAAAAATATTACACTTCTAAATTCCCTAAATGGTTTGATTCTGAACTAATTAATCTAACGTACGATAAAAAAATTGCCCACAAATGTTATAAAATAAATAGAACGCTAGATAATTTATAATTTAATTTATTTATTGACACCCTATTGGGCTTATAAATGTAAACAACAACTTGGAAAAACGAATGGTTGAAAAATTATACTTAAAGATGACACAATTATTGCTTATCGAATAAGACCTCACCTTGATGTTTGTAGACTTGACTTTATAAAAATAGGGCTGTTAAACGCTTTGTGCCTCTTTTGACAGCTAGGCCAAAGATAAGTGCATTACTAGACGGTTAGTTTGGACATTTGCATTGTGGTAGGTACTGGAGCATCAAAAATAAAAATATATTTTAGTGACTAATTTCACCAATACCCGATACACGCGAAAAGTAAAATTTTTTCACAAAATTAAAATGAATGCTGGTACTATTTTGTAGTTGTATAGTCGAGTTTTTTTTTGATTGTGAGGTTAATTTTTTTCCATAAGGGCCTATTTCATATTTGGGGATGCTGTGTCTTATTAGGTAGAGGAAGTTCAGGGAAGGAAGATGTATGAGGGATAGGTAGAAATCTAATGATCAGTGTGTCCAGGAGCATCTCACAACTACGTTACTGACTCACCCAAAATAAACGATGTGACATCACAAACACATCATGTTAAATAATGTCAAATGTGAATCGTAAAGTTTTACAGAGATGCAAGATAAAAACTTATGAAAACGATGTTAAAAATAATGAACAGTTATTCTCAAGTTTTTTGTGAAAAAAAGGGACACTTTTATAGGTATTAAAAAAATTAAATGTAAAGACATTATGAAAAAAAAGCGAGAGTATCATTGCAATTATTTTTATGAAAGGAATGTGTTTTCAAACTGTGAAGTTTCAAAGGCTATACATTCGTTTTTAGATTAAATATACAGGTATGTTTTGTAAAGTAAAAATACATTTTCAATTCCAAAATCTATGTATTTAGAAATAAAAATAATTATTTCTAATAAACACGTCTGCAAGATTATTTTTCCTAGTTTTTGTTTTTGCAAAAAGATGCTCATTGAGTAATGTAAATGTTCTGATATATTACATACGGGAAAAATTCGGAATTTTGCGCGGGAAGGTACGTTTGAACAAGAGTACATATCAAATATTATCATCATGTAACGGGATGGATTATCTCTATCGCAGGTATGTCATGAAAACAGTCCCCTTAGCTTTGAAGATGAGAGTCTCGTCTCTGCCTGGAATAGTGGCAAACCCTTACTTCAAATCAGCGTTTGGCGCTCTAATAATCAAAACGGTTCCATGATAATCAACATACTGACGATTTAGCACACAAGTGATATAATGTCATTAGAAACGATGAAAAAAAAACCTTACCTAACCTAACCTAACCTTCTTAACCCTGTTAATAATGTTTTAGTTTCATCACTTTCCATGGCTTTATATCACTTTTAAAATGTGTGAATCGTCAGTGTGTTGATTTATCCGGTCACCAATCAAAGCCCTTCGTACTGAGGCAATATTTATGTTAACAAAACCAATCCACGTATGCGACTTATCTATTTTCACAATATTAACCACCCAATATCAACATAGGCGCTCACAGCTACATATCAATTTACGCCCACTGTGGTTTCCTAGCACCTAATACCTTTTCCGACTCAAAATCTAAAGTTTACTTATAGATATTTTATTTATTCAGGGTTATTCCTTCGTATTCCTTCAGTGTTGTGACACTTTACAACACTGAAACCGCACCTTCATGGAAGATATAATTAACAAAGAATAGAGTATTGTTGTGGTAGACAATGGCTGGCTGTCAGGTTCAGGTTACGTCAGGAGCTCACGAGCGGCCGAATGCATTTTTATTTTCGACAACTGCCTGTACGAGCCAACCTTATAAAATACATAGGTATTCTACGAAAACATGATGTTGTAGTACACAAGACTAATATTATTGGAATGAACTGACGAGATCGGGTTTTTGGAAATTATAAAAATAATTGTCTATGACTTTACTGTCTATGTTTAACTCATATATTTTTTGACACATGCTTTCTTTAACGTCAATTATTTCATCCAGTCACCTGCGCAGTTTAACGCATAATCCCATACTTGCGATAATTATTAAGTATAGTTACGATATTTGATATAAGTAAGTGATAATTTTTATTTTCATTGCTATTCATTTTGGTAGCGACAACTGTTCTTATGTAATGCTCAAATGTCTAAAACTATGTAGTTTAACTTGCGCCAATCGGTACCCAATACGGAACGGTAATTCCTATTTAAATATAAATATATCTGACCATTAACGACGACTTTTACAACCGTTTTCAAATGTTTTAACTTCAAGGTCAAGGTACACACGTAATTATATCCTAATTTCCAATAATGTGTTACGAATACTATTTCATTGTTTTTACAGAATATTACAAGCCAAACCAAATTTTCACAGCACATAAAAGTAGGGTTCCGTCACAACTATGTTCTTTTTCAGGTATATTTGTTTGGCTGGAACAAATAACCAAACGCTACCACAGCAGTGGCATGGATCTACCAAATCAAGAGAATGTTTCCATCAAGACGGAACTAGGGCCCCAGGAAGAAGGCGGAGATGAAATACCGTATACAGATATAAATTTCGATCTTCCAGATATTAAGAAGGAATGTTTGCAATATGCGGAAAGTATTCAGACAGACGGTTAGTTGCATTGCATACGTATAACATTTTGAATATTTATATTCGGTTATTCGGAATCCATGTCCGTTTTGAAATGTCGTGCAAACAGGGCGTATTTACTTTAAAATAAATCTTTGCCATAACTGCTAAACTACAAAACTATTTAAGCTCAAGTATTGCTCACAATAAACCCTTATATGTTCTTGACATAAATTCGTGTCTATCAACTAAATATTTATGAAAGAAAACATCATTCCATTGACTTATAATAATAAAACCGTGTTCTGAAGGTAGTCAAGAGAAAATGTTTTCCTTCTTGAAACATCGGTCCTTGAAGTAACATCTGGCATCTTTATTATTTCCTAAATTAAGCTTAAAGTCTTTTCACCTTATTCTTGCTCCTGTGTGGTCAGTCACTGTTAACTTTTGTCGAAAATATTTTACTTTAATTTAAAATTTTTAATTTTAATTAAAAACAAGTTTTTTTGTGTAGATTGACTGTTAAAATACTTTTTTGTTTTGTTTTTCAGGTTGCTTTAATATAGAGTCTGTTACCATCAAGGCGGAGCTTGGACCCCGAGAAGAAAATAAAGGGGTGTTTCCAAATACGGAAATTGACATAGACCTGCCGGATGTTAAAGAGGAGTGTTTAGAACGCTTTGAAAGAACTGTCGAGACAGCAGGTAAATTTTTTTTTCCCTCTTTGTCCAGTTAATCTAGACAAAAAACCTGAATGCTGATTTTTTCAGGTAGTAAGTACCTACCAAGGGAGTTCTAAGTTATTATGTCTCCGAAACTACAACATGTGAAAAAAACTATTCCAAAATTGAACTCCTTATAAAAAACTACCTACAAATAATTGTGAGATTGTGGTTTAAAAAAATTATTTGATATTTATATTTTTTTTGAAACTATAATAATTTCTTTTTATTTTAAGGTAAGCGAAAAAGTATCCAAACATAGTATTTTCCATTATTATTACTACATTTCTAAGGCAGTTAGAAAATAACTTAAATTTTCTGGAAGACTGAAATTGTGAAAAAATATGTTTTCGATATAAAGCTTATGAATATTGCAAAACATAAATACGCGAATGGAGCGCAAAAGTGAAATCTAAATGGTAGAATGTGTTTGATTTGGTTGCTGCAGAAGTAATTTCGTAGAAAATACTGACAGCTTACAATACAGAAATAATAATAAACATTTGTCGCGCTGATTTCCCGTATTCACATAAATTCCTAAAAAAAAAACAACCGAGCAGTATTGGAGTGTTCTGTTATATGCGGCCTCTGAAATGGTTTATCCTGCAGCAACACGTCTGAAAATACTGCTGAGATATTTGAAGATGAGTGTGATCCCCGCTGAATGAATATTTTCTGTAGCTAAAAACTATAATCTATGAAAAGTCTTTGTTAGAATAATAATTTTTAATTCTTGACATTACATTGCAAACACTATTTATAAATAAAATTGTTTTATAAAGTTAATCTTTTTAAAAGTCGGGGTTTCAATTCAAAAGTATAAATAAGTGCAAGGCACAAATTAGTCACCTGTTCCTGTGGGAACCTATTTTTTTACTCTTACGTGAGTTCTTTTCTGACACAAAAGTAATAAGTCACATGAAGCTTACTATTAATCCTTTTTTTTTCAAAATTATCATCAGGTCTGAAGACACAATCAACTGAAACCACGGAGCGCCAAATGCTGACTCACAGTGGCAAAAAACCTTTTTCATGTTCTGAGTGCAGTTATACATTTAATCTTAAGTACCTACTGACGAGGCACATGTTGACCCACATCGGTAAAAAACCCTTTTCATGTTCTGTGTGCAACTATTCATTCGCTCGAAAGAATTATTTGACGAGCCACATGCTGACTCACAATGGAGAAAAATGTTTTAAATGTTCCAAGTGCAACTATTCATCTTTCTTTAAGAAATATTTAACGAGGCACATGCTGACTCACACTGGAAAAAAATGTTTTAAATGTCCCGAGTGCAACTATTCATCTTTCTATAAGAAAGATTTGACGATCCACATGCTGACTCACACTGGAGAAAAACCTTTTTCATGTTTGGAGTGCAACTATTCATGTTCTCAAAAAGGCTCTCTAAAGATACACATGCTGACTCACACTGGAGAAAAACCCTTTTCATGTTTGGAGTGCAATTATTCATGTTCTCAAAAAGGCTCTCTAAAGATACACATGCTGACCCACATGTGTGAAAAACCTTTTAAATGTTCTGTGTGTCCCGAGTGCAACTATTCATCTTTCTATAAGAAAGATTTGACGATCCACATGCTGACTCACACTGGAGAAAAACCTTTTTCATGTATGGAGTGCAATTATTCATGCTCTCGAAAGGATAATTTGATTAGCCACATGCTGACTCACACTGCAGAAAAACCTTTTTCATGTTTGGAGTGTAACTATTCATGTTCTCAAAAAAGCTATCTAAAGCAACACATGCTGACTCACACTGGAGAAAAACCTTTTTCATGTTTGGAGTGCAACTATTCATGTTCTCAAAGAGGCTCTCTAAAGAAACACATGCGGACTCACACTGGAGAAAAACCTTTTTCATGTTTAGAGTGCAATTATTCATGTTCACAAAAGGGAAATTTGAAAAGCCACATGCTGACTCACTCTGGAAAAAAAGATTTTTCATGTTCTTTGTGCAAAATCTCATTTATTCAAGAGGCAAAATTGACGAGACATATGCTGACTCACAGTGGCGAAAACACTTTTTCGTCTTCCAAATAATTCTTTTAAGTGCAATTATACATGTACTCAAAGAAATATTTGACGTGCCACGTGCTGACTCACGCGGGAGAAAAACTTTTTTCATATTTTTTGTGCAATAATTCATATTCCCAAAACGGAAATTTGTCGAGACACAAACTGACTCACAGTAAAGAAAAAAGTTTAAAATGATTCAAGTGCAACTCTTCATTTATTCGATAAAATGAATCACGCGCGTTTTCACTGTCCAGAAAAACCTTTTTCATGTTTCAAGCCATATCTGTAGTGCCACATGCCGACTCATACTGGAGAAAAAACTTTATATATTCCGAGTGTAACTATTCATGTTTTCGAATTGAAACTATAAAGAAACACTAACCTAAAAACACTACATTCTGGTTACAAGGTATCTCAAATCAATAATTTTGAAATCCTAGAAATAAGAAAACACGTGAATATGAAAGCAGATATTATTAATAAACAAAAAAATTTTATTAACCCCATTTTAAATATTTTTCCAATTACCCGGTCTTTCCCGTCTAATGACATTTTAATTCCTTCTTTGAATAACCCTCCCCCACTCTTACCCCTCCCCGCTCCTTCTACCTCTTCTTTCTAGACCTAATTTTAATTATAACTTTAGTATACTTGTGCTCCTGATGAAGTGAACTTGGTTCATGAAACATGTTGAGTTTTGTATCGAAAAAAAGTGATGTAAACAATGTTATTTGTCTTTTAATAAAAAATAAATAATGCCATCACAAAGTGAAAAGCAGTTAGAAGAAGTTTTCTTCGAAAAATTACGTTTTAAATGTTCCGAGTGCAACTATTCACCTTCTCGAAAGTGTTATTGGCTTGATCTGTTTTGTGCCGAATAGAACTATTCATCTCCTCAAAAGGGAAGTATTACGGTATAAAAACTTTACAAATTTCCTATGTTTAGTTTTTCATGATCTTTGTTCATTTTATCGAAATATATATTATACGAGATATTTGCTGACTCACCGTCGATAGTAAAGAAATCATGTTTTTTTTTCTTTCTTATTATTCTCACAAAGAACATTCCAATACTACAGTAACATTTCCAAAAATAAGAGACCGGTCAAGATCACGTGGCAACTTCGTAATCCCATAGTTTAAAATGAGTGCTTCTCAACACCATTACACTTATAAAGGTTTAATTTTTTTTTAGTGCACTCCCACATAAAATCAAAATTATTAAGTCTTTCAATCATAAATAAAACAACTACTTGATTAACCCAATGATAATTTTATGTTTTATTTTCATATAACGATTTTTTACGTATCTTTTGATTGAATGTTCATATTGATCAAATGCATTTTTTAAAATTTCTTACTTAGATATAATATTTTTTTTCATTTCATCATTAATTAACAAAAAAAATATATAAATATACTTTTCTTTTTTTAACATATCCTCTTGAAATATTATATCAGAATTCTAACTAACCAATTGCTTATTGTCGCAATTTATTGTGTACCTACTCTTGCAATATTATCAGCTCTGCTTTATTCCAACTGAATAAAATAAATCCATTTACTTACCACTTACCACCTACTTATTAATCAAAATTTAATGATATTATATTTATTTTACAACATCCATATTCTAAAATTTATTAAAATTTACTGTGTATCTAATTAAGTAACTGCTATATTGGTATATTTCACTATCTATACTTTTGTTTTCATGTTATATTAATTTGTTTTTTTCTTACTTTATAAATAAAAACTTTCTTTCTTTTCTTTACCTTATGTATACTGTAATGGCAATACTCCCCAACTCAATTACGAGAAACTTTTTTCTCTATAGAATTGGGTAGTTACGTAAAAAAGTTAACATTTTATTTTGATTAGTTTTCAAAACCACATGCTTTTCTTCTGTATATCTGTAAATAAAAAAATGTCTAAGCAACTACAACCTGATGAAACACATGCTGAATCAAAGTGAAGAAAATTTTCAAAATTTTTATGTTTGGTAACTATAATGTTACTAATTATTCATGTTCTTATGGGGATGTTAATATTAAAACCCTCATGACCTATGCTTCTCTTACTACTTTCAGTCATTACTGTATTTGTGTACAATTTACTATATTGTCTAATATAGTGTTCGTGTGACGTGTTTTATAAATATTGTGTTCGTGTGTACTGGTACATTTTGTATTTTGTAGTTTAAAAGTCATATGTTTCTCGTTTATTCATACAATTTTCTAATTTTTAATTAGTTAATTTATTTGGATAGTATTTTCATGGAGCATCTAGATTATAGTTGATCAGTTTTATTAATAAAACATTCTGTAATATTTGCTAATCATTTAGGTTAGTAATGTGTGTGTTTCTTCATATGTATTTGTCAGTTAATTTGGGTGGAACTGTATTAAGTTAAAGTATAAGCCCATCTTTACTTCTGTTGGTAGAAGGTTAGAGATTCTACCAAATACATCAATTAGTTGAATGATATTTTCTTTCAGCTTTTCTATGTGCTGTTTAAAGGTCAAGTGTTTGTCACTTTTTAGGCCCAGTTATATTTCACATCTGGAATATGAAGGTTTCTTTCTTCTGTTTGTAATTGTTTATGTAACGAAGTCATTCTTTTAGGTGACCTTTAGATAACCGTTTTTTTTTTTAATATTAACCTATATTAGCATATCTGATATGATATTTTTAAAAAGCCGGTTTTTCAATATATTAAGATCGATTTAAGATTTTTATAATAAAATTTCACAGTTTTTGCTTTCGTAAAATATCGCAGTGTCATCTGCGTATAAGAAGATTTCGTAATTTAGTCAATTGACAGATATAATTTTTGTACATTCGGAATATGAGTGGCCCCAGTAAGGATCCTTGAGGAACTCCATAGTTCTTGCTCTAGAGTTATCTCCCATGCTAACATATTATTTAACGTCTAACAATTATTTTGATTTTGTATTATTTTTTATTTATTGTTTACCAGCGACTCTTTATTTAAATTAAATGTGTGAAGATACAAAATGTGGTCTAGAAAAGAATAAAATGGTTTACAGAATAACGGTTTAAAATACTGATACCTTTTCTGTCTAAGGATCGTCGATTCTTTTTTTAAATTATATCACCTTATATTATATTCAGTGAATATTGCATTTATTTTAGTTAAACTTATATATTGACGTTTGTTTATATTTAGAAAAAAGTCATTTATTTGTCAAAAATATTTAATACATCTAAGTTAATTTGTAAAACAGACAGTCGTCTGCGAATAATTTGAAATGGACTCCTTGAAATATAGAAACTGTCATCCACAATCATTTTTCGCTTTAATTTTTATTTATTCCCACAAACTTAAATCTCTTTTACCTATGTTTTCCACTACATGATGCTACAACGCCAAAGTAACGTTTATACTGTCGCAGTACTTACTTTATAAGACTAATGGACTAAAATAAGTACACAAAAAATATATATATGACAGTGACAATATAACAGAGTATGTAGCTTACTTTGAAACAAGTGTTCAGGTAAATCTTCTTCGAAATCGTGTGCAGTAATTACGAAAGGAATCCCTCGTTTTCCGAGTGTTTATTGTTGTAAAGATAATTTACAATTGAAGTGTTTGTTTTTTCAATCTAAGACATGCAGAAATATTTTCAGCTTCTCTTTTCATTACGCTATTAGACCATTTCAAAATCTTTTTAATTTCAGTACCGTTACGAAATATGATATGTTCTTATAAAAATCATTGGATCTCCCTTATCACCATAGTTAGTAATATGAACTGAACGGGGTTAGAAAGAAAATAATACAAGCTTTATATTCGAATATGGAAGTTTAAAGAATAAAGCACTGAACGCACTAGCACCGTCATACTCTGATATCGGCGCGAGGGACAATCGTACCGTTAAGGTCGGCCGAGTCTGGCCTTCGAACAGACTAGTTAAACCCTCACATATGAATGTTGCATAGTTTGGGACACATTAGCACAAACCTTTTACTGGCATTTAATTTTTTAGAAGACAGTTAAAAACAAGTTCTTTTATCATTTATAAATTATTATTGATTGCGACCTTAGAACCGGCAACAAAAGGTAAATGAACCAGTCTTAACTAGAATATATTTATTTATATTCAAGGTGTACCAGCAGTGAAGGATTTTAACCGGCGATTCCTGATCACATATTTATTTATTGGATAATTTTTATAGCGCCGCTTTTGTGAGATATCACCTTAGAGGCGCTTTACAGTTGATGCAGGTATTACAAAAAATATAAATATTAAAAAAAGTGAATTTAAGTTAAGTAAAATGAAGTATAGGAACAGGTGACACGAAGATAGAAGATGGATACTCTGCAGGAAGAATCCTAGGTGGTAAAGAAACTGGTCCAGCTCGAGTCCACCGCGTCCACCAGCACGAGGTTCGTAATCTGTCTAGGTATGTGTCTCGCGCTAATAAAGCGCTGACACACTATCCTTTCACAGATACCAGACCTTGGCAGCACCGTTGTGACGTTCGACGAAGATAGAAGATGGAGACTCTTCAGCAAGAATCCTAGGTGGTGAAGAAATTAGACCAGCTGCTGCAGCGGGGGAGTCCACCGTGTCCACCAAAAGCGTCCAGGTATGCGTCTGCTACTAATAAAGCGTTGACACCTCACATAGATAAGAGAACCTGTCAGCACTGCTGTGACCTTCGGCAAGTCCATCATTCATCTTCATGTAGTTCTGTTCCTGGTGATTGTTGAAGTGGTGCATTCTGTCCTCAATAAAAAGCGACGGTCGGAATAATAAATTACCCTGGGCTTAGCAAAAAAATTGCCAGGGCCTTCAGATATTCCGAGAATTCCATTGAAAACATCTGAGGTGCATTTACCGATCGGTGTTCGTTTCGAATGTCCAATATTTTTGAGAAAAAATTCCGAATATTCACTTTTAAAACTCAAATCACATATTATAAAGTTCTAATAACTGGTTACTATATTTTTATTTAAGTTAAAATGTTGATTGATTGATTTTAAAAATAATTTCAAAGGGATGTTGCCTCATTTCCCTTGAAAATACTAAAAAAAAAACACAAAGCGGTTGGAGGACGCGTTAGGATGCTTCCTGCTGCCATGAAGGGCGCTATACAAATTATGTGTTGTGAAGCAATCTCAAAGCTTTGCTACTTACTTATATTCTTTTTTTTTTAAACTTCCGAATTTATTGTCCGGGTTAAATCTTCCCATAACCCTTCCACACACTTTTCCACAAATGATCATCTAGTCAATCAACATTATGTAAGTGCATTACATAAGCAAAATAAATACAAAACAATACAAGAACAACATGTCAACTCACCAGAGATCAAATGGGAAAATAATTCACCGACTCCAGATATTTTCATATCAGAGGGTTCGGCTCGGTAGAACTTCTAACAGGGCCTATAAATCCTACTGATCCCTCAACATAAATATTTAAAAAAAATTTCGTTATCCTACATGTATTCAAAATGACGGACTTTTGCATCTTTATATATAAATTTTTTGATAGATCTAATACACCTACATTTTAAATGAGGGAGCTAGGTATAATGCCAGTAGCCGAAATAACGAATGGTGATATTTTTTTAGTATGAGAATGCCAAATTCTTTTTATTTCATTTCCTAAATCTGTGTATTTTCTTATTTTTTCATTAACAGATTTTTGAATACTACAGAAATTTGGAATAGCGACATCAATGATATAAGTTATTTTTTAATATTGTCATGTAAAACTATATCGGGTCGATTATGACTAATCGTTTGGTCTGTTAGTATAGTTTTATCATAATATATTTTATACAATTCATTTTCTAAAATTGAATTTGATTCGTATTTATAATATGGTATTATATTACGGCAGTCAATCAAGTTATGTTTAATTACCAAATTTTGGTGAATTTTTTTTAAAACTTGATTGTGCCTAAATGTATACTCGGACGGTGCTAATATAGAACATCCCGATATAATATGTTCTATAGTTTCCGGAAAAGCCAAACATTTATTACACAAATCATCAATTTGATTTGTATCTTTGATTTTATGTTTTCTATAATTTTTAGTATTAATGACTCTATCCTGAATGGCAAGCATAAATCCTTCTATTTCTGCGCTCAACCAATCTGACTTATACTGAATACTGGTGTACTGAAATACCGGCACTACTCAACTATTTTTCATCCAATATTTTTATTTTAATTGTTAAATATAATAAATACACATGTAATTTAATACATTCTGAATTAGGATATGTTTTATTAACATTTTTGTTTGCATGCAATATTAAATAAGTACTGTCATTAACTCACATAAAAAAAGAAAATTGTCTATGGTTATATCCAGTATCAATCTGACGTTTCACTTGCTAACAGGCCACATAAAGTTTTGTTTCGCTTCTTTTATATAGTAATGACGTATAAAGGGTGGTTATTTCATTAAACCTAATTTCTTTATTGCGACGTTTTTATTAACATGTTTAATTGAAGTTGGTTCTTCTACTTTTCTACATTCAACAGTTGTTTTTTCAACGCGACGGACGATAGAACATTTTTGTTTCTTCATTGTAGACTTACAGCCCGTGTCACTTATCAATAGAGGGAGTAGAAAGATCATAAGTAAATATACAAAACATAAGGACACGTATTATATTCACTTTTTTATTAATAAAATACTTGGTATTAGTTACATTATTTCTGTGGAACCTGCGGCGATTTTTGAACGCGAAAACGGTTTTCTTTCACGCTGTTTCAGACAATTTTTTACTACAGGTATGCACCTAGGTTACTAAAAAGCAGTTTACATGAATTAAAAGGCGATACAAAATCCCTTATTAATTAAATTTTAATTTTGTGAATATCTTACTACTAAGTAATTAAATATGTAATAATAAATTGTGAGTGTAATTCTAATTAATCTTTTTAACCAATCCAATGATACTAATTATTTACTTGCTACAATATCCTAATAAAGTAACAAGGTAAAAAAAACGTCAAGACTTGAAATATTATGTTACAAATAAAAGGTTCCCTCAAAACGAAGTGAACTGACAAATTTATCAAATGTTTCAGTGCATATGTATATTGAACTGGGTTCAATGTCTGTTATATAACATAACGTTATCACAGAAGACCATGGATCTTCCCGACTCAGAGAGCGCTTCCATCAAAGTGGAACCAGGGACCCAGGAAGAGGATGGAAGTGAAATGCCGTATACGGTTATAGATTTCGACCACCAGGATGTAAAGAGGGAATGCTTGCAGTATTCTCCGACAAACAGTAAGTTGTAAAAGTACGAAAATGTTGAATGATCAAATATTTTAGAATGTTTCGCGGACAGGACGCATACTTGTTCATGGCGTCACCCAATGACTAAATTAAATACGTAAACAAGGACTTTGCATACCAATAAAATATTCTGTAAAGACATTTGTTCAAAAATTGCTGCCGAGATGGCGACAGCGATTACGTGGTGAAATGATAATGGGGTCTTGACCCGACAAAATATTAGTGTCTTACATTTATCGACGTTGAGGGATAAGTTGTTAGCGATACAACAATTGGGTAATTTGTCCATATTTTTACTGTAAAATTAGGTAGTCGCTAATATTGGATGTTTATAAGTTTAATTTGATATCACCAGCAAAGAGCAGAACTTCTATATCGTCGAAACAACTTATCATATAATTTATGATTATTTACCTCAAAAATTTTATAATATTTTGTCTGTAAACCAGAGGCTTACATTAACTATTAACTATTTCAGTAAGCATTCAGAGATTAATGATGACCTATTAAATCGCCTACGAAGCACGTAGGTTGTTTACATATATGGGAATTGGTAGTGAGACAGTAAAATATTATGTTGTTGTTGCCACAGCGTTTATTGTGCGTCAGTATAACAAATCAGTTGAGTTACGAAGTTCGAAGATGGCTCTTGATCGATGATGATGATGACACCAGGCGTAGACGGCGATGAATGCGGTAGAATGGTCGAGATGCGGGTCAGTGGGTCGACACCGCGTTGATAGAGATCGGACTCGTGGGCTTATTCAGCACTGGTGAAGTCGAGGAGTCTTCCGGGTACTTTAGCGTAAACGAGGTAGCCGAAGGTGCGATGGACCTTGTCGGCAGATGAGCGGGAGTTACAGGCTGGCGACGATGGTCGCGGAGCCGAGGCGCAGACGGCGATGAGCTGGTCGCAGGGTCTAGGCGCGTGAGGTTAGCGCTGGCCAGGAATGACAGCCTGGGCCAGCTCCCAAAGAGTCCATGGTTGTAGTCCGCGCAAGGTAGGGTGAAGTGTTTAGCGATGTGGTGAAGAAAGATCGAAGCGTGACGCGGGGGGAACCGGCCATAATGGCCGATTCTTTGCTGATTGAGCTGCTGATTCCTTTGTTCTTGTCTGCCACGGGTCGGAGTAGCGTCTGGACTTCGAACCCGCAGGATCGCTAACTCGGTTCATTGTATGAGCATTTGCATCACCCTGTATGCAAACATTCTCTTATCAGCAGTTTTGCGTATCGCAGTACCGATATTTTAATTGAAGTTTCGTAAGTCTGATTCAGCTTTTTAACTCGTGCAGTCTGGTTATGATATGATGACCCTAGGAGCGGTGACGTAACTGCTACACGCATATATATATATATATATATATATATATATATATATAAAAAATATTGAATAAAAAAGTTACTTGTCTTTGAATAAAATAAATAATGCAAACACAAAGTAGAAACCGGTAAAAATAACTTTTCTTCCAAAACTGAATGTCATATCCATTTTGTCTGGTTGACATTAATAATTTCAGTTGTTCTACAGCGTTTGCTTGTATAAGAGGAATATGAGAGCCAAAAGTATTTCTCTCGTTACCCTTTCCATAATAATAATAACGAAACTCAGATTGTATGTCATGTCGGCGCGAGGCAAGGAATTGTTAAATAATACATTTGCCGTGCGCGGCGAACCTGCAATAGGTAGGAAGCGCCCGGAAAGATCTTTTCCCGTTGACGCTTCCGCACGCTTGCTAAAACCCTTTTCAACTGGTGGACGCATACTAGCGGAGATTTTGTGAGAACAGCAGTCGTAAACGCGCTGACTTTCAATTGCCAAGAATTCTTAAACTTTAAAGATTAACGATTAATATAATTACACAGTTTAATTTTTATTTTTAAATGCTGTAATTCAATGTGTTTTGTTTATATGAATAATCATTAAAAATAACAAGAGCGTTATTAAAATTATATATATTAATTATGTTTAATAATACACTCCAAGCACAAAAACCAATTCGAGACCGATTTGAGTATTCTATGTAGTTTAAAGTGAGGAAGTGTTAATAGTATTATTTTTTTAAAGAAAGGCAAACATTCCCGCCTTACAAATAACCTGAAAATGTTTAAAAATCTCACTAACATTACTTATAAACTAACATGCAAAACCTATACCTTTAAAACTTATATGCACTTTACTTGAATTTGCGTACTAAAATTATAAAATTATAAATCATTATAAAATCATTATAAAATCATTTTTAAATGCAATTTCAATTAACAATTAAAGCAAACAAATCTCAGTATTAGAAATTATCGAGGAACAACTCTCAACCATCTCAGATGAACTAATAATTCTTCATTCAATCAATTTGTGGATCGACACAAATTATTATAAATATTTTAAATTCAGGAAAAACTACATTTTAAATGAACTCTCACACTCTTCTCTGATAAATATTCAATTCACAGTTTTCCTTCTATCTCCAATAGGTACCGATATAAAATTCAAACAAGTTAATTGCACGACTAGGTTTGGTTTTTCGTGAATTTCAGTGCAACTTTATAAAAAAATTACTAAAAAACTTTAGTAGAGCAGTATTTTTTACCAATGTTGAACTTATTAACCAAAATTAGGTTGAAAATGAAACGGAGATAGGTACGTATAGTGTTTTAAACTTTCTTGGAATTTATTATGATTTATAGAAATTTTTTATCTTGAACTTAGTAGTGCGGTCGCAATAACAATATATAAACAAATTTTGCTAGCTAAATTTCGTCTAATTAAATAAAACTAAACAAAACCGTACATTGGATTACCCACCTATTGTACTGTTATAACGCGAGTCCACATTTCCTGAGAATATTATTTTGTTTTCTTAGCTTGCTTACATTTGGATATTTGTTTTTGTTTTTACTCCCCATTTTCAATTATGGACCTATAAAAACTCATCATTAGTAATTATTAATACAAACGGAAAGCATTTTTCCACGAGAAATAAATCATTAACTCTGGTAAACACTCATAAATAAAAACATCAATTAACAAGTAGTATTAATAGATTTAAAAAATGAATCTGTAAAAAACGAAGTTTTTTTGCTATAAAATTATCTGTTTTTATTAATAAATATACATCTAGATTTTACTAAATAATAAATCTTCCTTCCCAGGGACTGGGGTCAACCATGCTAATAAATGAGCCAAATCCCAATTTGGTATGACCAACATTTATTGAGTATATTAACTGTTGTTATGTCATTCAATTTCAGATAAATGCGTATATGTCCAATTCAATGCATTATCATCGACAACGAGTGTATCTGCCGAGTTTCAGCTCGATTGGATGTCAGGTAGTTCATACATACTTTTCAAGAAAACGAAAGTGAATTTCAAATAGATGTTTTGACAAGGTATAATATTTTGGTCACAAAAAATAATAAAATCAGAAAAAAACACAAAATTTCCCCCACGGTTTGAGAACTAAAAATTCCCCTAGCTAAAATTATGTCACCAGAAAAAAAACCGTTACAAATACTGGCACAGATCTGACGTCTGTTCGGTCTCGCTCTTTGCGGGCTTCTGAAGAAATCATAGAATTCAATACAATGTTTGACTAAAAAAAAATATTACGTAAGCGCCAAAATGGATTTAAATTTTTTGTGAATAATTTAATGAAAACGGAAAAAAAGTAAATCATGTCAAGTGGTAGCAAATAAACATAGCCATAAAACATTATTTTAAAAAAGTTATTTCTTATACGAGTTCATAGTAAACTCTTGAAAAAGAAATCTATTTAGTAGTTTGCGCTCATATTTTTCATGACGTAATTAATAATTTTATTTTAATTCCGATCAAGCCAAGTGATAGAACACGCTTAAATATATCCATGATATATTTTTGGTATTGATAACCTATACCTATTCGTAGAAAAGATTAATCTTAATAGTGCTTTCTCTTTTAGCTTCACCTTAAGCAGTTCGTTAGACTTTCTTTGTATTCTTGAATACCTATTATAGAAAATTATATAAGTTTTCGAGTAATTTATCACATTTAATTTTCAATTCTCACCGAAATCATCGATAATACCTTAATTATTTAAATTTACTTATCTTTATTTATTGGTTCATGTATATTGGATATTGGCCTCTGCTTTTTATTGTTTATTTATTAACGCCCCTTTTCTGGGCTTTTAAATGAGAATATTGAGAAATATACATTATTGATTTTACATAACTGAATTGCTTCATTAACAACATTTTATATTTGTTTAAAGATAAATTGAAGATGTCCACTGACTTGGTATAATTGTTTCCCTCCATTAGTATTCTGGACAAAGAGGAATACATATGGTAACTGAATTAAATCCTGACTTCTAGTATTACGTTGTGGAATCCGAAAGCTAATCAATTCTAGCAATACAGGACTATCAACTAAATCACTTAGAATTTTATATAGAAATACCAAGTCAGTAAAAATTGTTCTGTCTGACAATTTGAGCATATTCATATAATTTTACCGTGTGTGTTAGTTCAACATAATTGCTAGAATACCCATTTTAAAATTTATAAAACGTAAGAATTTGTTTTGTATTCTTTCAACAGCTTGTACATTTATATTATAATGTGGGTTCCAGAATTGTACTCAAGTTGTCTTCTTACGTAGGCAAAATATAACAGTTTAATACACTTTATATTGTTTGAATTTCTGGTTAGCCTAGTTATAAATCCCAACATTTTAAGCCCTTATGGAATAATTCTCTATTTTTAAAATAAATCTCACAACACTGCATTATAGTTCTTCAGAAATGTGGCTTGAATCAATTATTAGTTTATGAAATGTGCAAATACAGGGCTAAATAGTTTCGCATGTTTTCAAAAATCAGTCACACAAATTTGATTCAAGCCTGGTCTCTTAGAATTTTTCATACCTCCGCAAAAACATAATTTTTCTTTTTTAAAATAAAACAAACACTTTGTATTTAACCACGAATATTTATTATTTTACACATCGACCGGTTTCGCTTAGACCAAGCTTCATCAGGATATAATAATAACTTAAATGTGGTAAACCTTCCTGCGAGTATTCAGATACTCGAACCTCACGTTCGTCTAAGCATATCAACTGACATCATACTATAAAAAAATATGCAGTTTTTCTTTTCTCCAGGTAACATTAATGTGGAGACTGTACCCATCAACGCAGAACCAGGATCCCTAGAAGAAGATGGAGGGATAATTACTTATACGGAAATTGACATTGACCTTCCGGATGTCAAAAAGGAATGCTTAGATCGCTTTCAAAGAAGTTCCCAGACAAAAGGTAAAATTAATGTTGTCCGTTAGAAATAAAAAATTCATACTCTTTTATTTCATATTCTTTTAATAGTTCTATTAATCTGTTGCACTTGTTAAGTTTGATTCGTACTTTTTTTCAGACTTATCAACAGATCACAGCGTCTTGACGCATCATGTGGAAAAACGATTATCTTGTACCTATTGTAACTACTCCTGCTTTTATAAGTCAAAGTTAGAACATCACTTGCGTATCCATACTGGAGAAAAATCTTTTTCATGTTCCGACTGCAGTTATTCATGTTCTCGGAAGGGAAGTTTGACGACACACATGCTGACTCACAGTCAAGAAAAACCTTTTTCATGTTCTCATTGCAATTATTCAAGTTCTGTAAAGGGAGCTTTGAAAAGACACATGGTGACTCACAGTGGACATAAACCCTTTTCATGTTTTCATTGCAATTATTCAAGTTCTCTAAAGGGATATTTAAAAAATCACATGGTGACTCACAGTGGAGAAAAATCTTTTTCATGTTCTGACTGCAGTTATTCTTGTTCTCGAAAGGTAAGTTTGACGATACACATGATGACTCACAGTGGAGAAAAACCTTTTTCATGTTCCGACTGCAGTTATTCATGTACTCGAAAGGTAAGATTGTCGATACACATGATGACTCACAGCGGAGAAAAACCTTTTTCATGTTCCCACTGCAGTTATTCATGTTCTAGAAAGGAAAGTTTGAAGAGTCACATGGTGACTCACAGTAGAGAAAAACCTTTTTCATGTTCTAACTGCAGTTATTCATGTTCTCGAGAGGGAAGTTTGAAGAGTCACATGGTGACTCACAGTGGAGAAAAACCTTTTTCATGTCCCGAGTGCAGTTATTCATGTTCTCGAAAGGGAAGTTTGAAGAGTCACATGGTGACTCACAGTGGAGAAAAATCTTTTTCATGTTCCAACTGCAGTTATTCATGTTATCTAAAGGGAAATTTGAAGACTCACATGGTGACTCACAGTGGAGAAAAACCTTTTTCATGTTCCGACTGCAGTTATTCATGTTCTCGAAAGAAAAGTTTGAAGAGTCACATGGTGACTCACAGTGGAGAAAAACCATTTTCATGTTCCAACTGCAGTTATTCATGTTATCTAGAGGGAAATTTGAAGAGTCACATGGTGACTCACAGTGGAGAAAAACCTTTTTCATGTCCCGAGTGCAGTTATTCATGTTCTCGAAAGGGAAGTTTGAAGACACACATGGTGACTCACAGTGGAGAAAAACCTTTTTCCTGTTCCGAGTGCAGTTTTTCATGTTCTTTTAATGTAAGTTTGACGAGACACATGGTGAGGCACAGTGAAGAAAAACCGTTTTCGTGTTCCGACTGCAGTTATTCATGTTCTCGTAAGGGAAATTTGACGAGTCACAAGCTGACACACGGAAAAACCCTTTTCATGTTGACGAAATAAATATTTGAAGAAACACACGCCTGCTCATACGGGCGGATAACCTTATTGAAGTTCCTACTTCAATTATTTATGTTCACGAAAAGGAGAATTATTTATTTTAACGCCATAAAATTGTTTTTTTTTTCAATAAGAAGATTCATCGGATTATAACCATACAGTGGTACACAGGAGAATATGAGTCATAAATTATAGAACATGTAATGTGTATACAAAATTACCATTGCAAGTGATATAATTGTTAATAGAAGTGCTGTGAGAGAATACACAATTTAAAGACATATCTATTAGTGTAATAATAGTTGAATGAGTACTAGGTTTGTATATGACCTGACATAAATCGAGATATGAGGTGTTTATGATAATAGATAGTAATTAATATAAAATTAATTCTATTTAGGTATAGGGTATTATAATAACATGTTTATTTTATTTAAACAGAATATTAATATGCATAAAAAAGTGACTTGTAAGCAAAATATTATAATAGAGTAATTAGTAGTGAGTTCATTATAACCTTCAAAATTAATTCTCGTTGGTATAGCTGGGCAGGTATCGCAATTTGGCTTTAGTAATTCAGGGCTGTCAGCGATTTAATTATACTTTTGGATAAGAAATAATAATTTTTAATAAAATAATACATATGATAGATAACCCTATACGATATATGGAGTAAATTCTCTAGACACAAGCGCCAGCTTCTATAGAAGAGGAACATTAAAAAAAATCAAAAGCCGTGAAAACTAATTGTATGAATTATTTAAGTTAAGATTATAGATTATACTCGGTAATACTATTATACTGTAAATTGTTTAATTATTTAATAAAAAAAATTAAAAACATAGTTTTGATTTAGTAAAATATGATATATTCACGCAGAAACGCATCATGCGTATTGATTATTGTGACTGAGCTGTGTAATTATAACCTTCTTTTAACTATATTCTCTGAGAAAAGATTGCCAACTGAATGCAATCTAGGTTTAAGGGAGTATCTAAATGACAGCCTTGAGAGAAATATGCTGACCCACAGTTGAGAAAAACCTTTTTCATGTTTCCACTGGAATTATTCTCGTTCTCGAAAGGTAGAATTGCTAAGGAACATGCTTACCCATAGTGGAGAAAAACATTTTTGTTTTCCCACTACAATTATCTCGAAAAGAACGTTTGACCATACACAGTCTAACTCACAGTGACGAAAAAACTTTTTCTTAGTCCTACTGCAGTCATTCAATCAATTATACCTACAGAGTCTAGTGTTGATGTATTTTTATGTCTGCGTTAAATTAATAAAAAAATCAATAGTGAACTAAGCTTAAAGTACTCAACTATCCTTAATCAAAGACCGCGCATCTAACCAGTGCTTTTTATCTCGTGAAGTGGCGTTATTTTTCAGTGTTTTGGTCTTCACAAAAAACTGACACAAACTGTCAAACTATTCTGAAACGAGCTAGCCTCTATAAAACACAAAAGTGCCATATTTCTAGAAACTTACGTGAAACTATCACTACTAACAACATATAATCAATATTATGAATCGTGAAATCACTTTTTTATATTAAATTCACCATGAATACACAGTGCATCGCTTGTGATAAAAACATTGACACTCCAGGTAAGTTTTTAGATTCTCACGGGCAAAAGCATTTTTGTTGTTTGTTTTTGGGGTGTTATGCCGTGTTGCGCTAACTCCTTCTTTAGCCGACGTTTCGGACAGCGTTGCAGTGTCCATCATCAGAGCGGATCTGCCCTGATGATGGACACTGCAACGCTGTCCGAAACGTCGGCTAAAGAAGGAGTTAGCGCAACACGGCATAACACCCCAAAAACAAACAACAAAAATTGACACTCCAGCTGATTTCATATCTCGTGCTATTTGTGAAAACACCTACCATCTTACTTGCGCTGAGTATGTGGAAACCTCACGCCGTGCAGCTAGAAATATACAGTGGAAATGCAAAAAGTGCCTTAAAAGTTTAAAAAATATCAAAACTAAAACCTTGTTATGTGAGATATCAAATGATCAAGAGCCATCTATCGTCAAACATGCCAAGCAGACAATACAACCATCAAAATCTGCAAACAGTCAGTCAAGCGGCACTGACAAACTCCAAAACTCAAATATATAGATGGCGCAAACCAAGGTCTTCTCTCCTCTGAACTATTTATTGAAGAACTGTCCAATTTTAAAACAGCTATAATGGAATTTGTGGAACAAAAATTTGATTCATATACCCAAAAATATGAATCAATCATATCGCAAAACAAAGAAATCATAAATTCAATTCAATTCATATCGGAACAACACGATGAATTGAAAAAGCGTATAATCGAGATCGAAAGATCACAGAAACAAGTTAATACTGATATGATCGAAGTAAATACGCAAAATTTTGCCCTAAAAAACACTATCTCCCAACAAGAAGACAAAATTGACAGGCTGGAGTACCTAGCCCAAATATGCAATATCGATATAAAAGGTATTCCAAAATCTAACACCGAAAATAATATTTAAACACTTGCAATCTGAAATTACAAAAATATACAGGCTAGGACCGAAAGTGTCCGAGCAGAATCCCAGATCCATAATAGTGACGTTCAACAATATTACATCTCGTGATGACTTCTTAAACAAAATCAAAGCATATAAAAAAATCGGCTACCACCGGCACAAATAAACTAAATACAGCGGACTTGGGACTATCGCAAGAAGCCAACCGGATTTATCTGTCTGAACACCTGACACAAAAAAGAAAATTTCTACTCTCTCAAACTAAAAAAATTGCTAGAGAAAATAACTTTAAACACTCTTGGACGACTTCTGAGCGTATTCTACTAAGACAAACTGATACCTCCAAAATTATTACGATAAAAAATGTGCTTGATCTTGATCGAGAAAAACGTCAACTACTATGACTGATGATAAATGGTATCCCAACATTAACCTTTACTGTGCTGCAAAACGATAATCATTCAGTTAATGTTATTAATATTATTTGCATCGCAAGTTTTTATATGAATCTCACCACAAAAAATAATGTAAATACCCAAAATAATGGATTTCAACTCCCTTTAGTAGTGTTTTCTTCCATCAGCACAATTGTTATAATAATTGCTAATCTTCACTATTTACTATTCCTATTATATGTTTCCTCCTTTGGCAAAAACTCAAGTTTTTTAATGCCGTCTAAGATAAAAATATGTCATTCCGTAAATAATATTTTCCTTGCCAGCTTTTACTTAAGTAATAACGCTATTAACAATTCATATACCCAAAATACACAAGATAATATACATAAAAATAATGCACTCTTACCTTCTTTAGTAGCTTTTTTTTTGTACCAGCAAAATTATTATAATAATTGCAAATCTTATTATATACCTAACTCACGATTTTTTAACATTCCTTAAGATAAAAGTAGATTATTCTGTAAATATTACTTTCCATGCATGCTTTTGCATGAGTCATATTAGTAACAATTCACATACTCAAAATAATATACTCTTATTTTGTCTAATAGTCTTCTTATGTATCAGCATAATTATTGTAATAGTTGCTTATCTCACTTTCAAATATCCTTACAATACTTACCAATTACCTTACTTGGTCCAAATTCTAGCCTTCTTATTATTCTTTAAGGAAAATGTAGATCATTTCGTTAATAGTAATTTATACTCATGTTTTTGCATACTCTCGCCACATAACCACCAACAGCAAAAAAAAATTGCATCTGTTCTTACCCAAGGTTCACTGTCAATACTTTATATATAATTATCTCGATATTATGTAAAACTTGGAAAGAAATTTACTGCAAATTCTCAGGCTCCTTTCTAACTACTATTATACATCTCAAAAAGCATTGCAACTGTTTACTTTATTTTAACACACTTATCACAAACAAAGAGTAATATAAATATAAATTCTAATGATATATAACCAACATGATGAAATCGATAGTATCACAATGCCGACTACTGAAATAATCTGTGAAGATAATTATAAAATTATGCAATTCGACTGGGGATCTAATAAAATTAATATTGTTCATCAGAATATTAGAACTATGGATAATTTGGACGACTTTATTTTATTTATGGATGAAATAAAATCTGTGGTAAAGTTCCATGTAATAATTTTCACTGAATGCAGATTAAGTGATTCTTATATCACCAAACAAATTTCAGGCTATAATGAATATCACACAACGACACATATTAATCAAAATAGCGGAGTGGTAGTTTATATCGATATCACATTAAATTCTCTTGTTCAAGAAATAGACATACATCAGTGTAATTGCTTAAAAATCAACATAAATAAGACTTTATGTATCCTAGCTATATACAGGTCTCCATCGTTCAATGACATCCACCCTTTCCTGGAGAGTCTCACTGTAGAGATAAAACACAATACATGCTAATCGGGGACATGAATATAAATACAATAGGAGAAGTAAAGCATAGACAGTGTGATGACTATTTATGTGCAATGGCTGAAAGTAATCTTATTTCCAATATTAATTCTCCAACTAGGGTACAAGGTACTTCAAGCTCGTGCTTGGATCATATATATTCCAGAAATATAACAAGCTCAAATGCATTTGTTATGAATAACACAATTACTGATCATTACACCATTGCAATCAGTATCCCAAACTCAAAACACAAAAAATAAAGAACAATAATAAAATGGTTATCGACTTTGAGGCTTTATTAAATGATTTTAATTAAAAAAAATTGGGAATTTATCTATAAAGACTGAAGTAAACAATGCTCTAACCTATTTCATCAATGAAATCAATGCATATATTATGAAACACTCAACAATAAAACACATTTCACACAATAAACTACAACTCACCCCGTGGATTAGTAACGGCATTGTAAAATCTATACATAAAAGGAACCATCTTCAATATCTTCATAAAATAGCAAAACAGGACCCATTGAACGATACTAAACAACAAAACTACTACCAATACCGAAACATACGTAAAAACGCAAATGTAAAGAGAGTTACTATAAATCTTTACTCGATAAGGACAACTCCAGCAAAAATACGTGGAACGTTGTTAGAGACATAACAAAAACTAAACGAAATACCAGTACACCTATAGTTGAGTTAAAAATCGGAAATTCGACTATAACTGATTCTCAAAAAATCGCATGTCATACTAATCAATATTTTGCATCTGTTGGCACTAATCTAGCGAATAATATTTTAATAAATACTCAGAAAACTGAAGAAATTTTAGCGTCAGCCATTAAAACAAACGATCCAACCTATTCACTTGAAATTAAACCAACTACTGTTGAAGAGATCATAAAAACAATCAACAGTCTTAAAACTACACATGCTAAGGGTCCAGATACTCTAAATACACAAATATTTAAAAAAATTAAATCTCAGATATCTACTCCGCTGGCATATATCTATAACTTAAGTTTTGCTTCGGGAATATTTCCTGATCACTTTAAAAAATCAATAATCATCCCAATTCACAAAAGTGGACCAAAATTTCTTGTAGAAAACTATAGGCCTATATCACTGTTAAGCGCAATATCTAAAGTTATTGAAAAGATTTTCAAATCAAGGTTGAGCGAATATGTGGAGAATCACAAAATTCTAAGCCCAAGCCAATACGGCTTTCGGTCGGGTAAAGGAACAGATGATGCCATCGCATGTCTCACAAAAACCATTGCAGAAAATTTAGACCGTGGCAAGAAAACCATTGCCCTGTTCCTGGATCTAGCCAAGGCTATCGACACAATATCCCATAAAATACTATTACAGAGACTGCAAAATATAGGAATCACGGGAAAAACTTTTCAATGGATACAAAGTTATATTTCCAATAGATTACAGCTAACAAAAATTAATGAGGCTACTAGTACTTCATTAGAAAATAACTTTGGAGTGCCACAAGGAAGTACACTAGGACCCCTTCTCTTTATTATATACATCAACGAACCATGTAACCAACATGTGGGTGGTAAAATAATTACATTCGCAGATGACACCGTCATAATGTTTGAAGGAGAGGATTGGAAAGAAACACACCACCTTGCGAACATCGGTATTAATAGAGTGAAACAGTGGCTAGACAGTAATTTGCTTACATTAAACATATCTAAAACCAAATACCTAACTTTCAGCGCTACTATTACAGGACAACCCAAAACACCTCACCAGCTCACAATACATAAAAATGACTGAATTTTTGGAAATAATAACTCTCCATGTAATTGTGAAACTCTTGAATGTGTTAAATTTATTAAGTATTTTGGAATTATAATTGGTAATAACCTGAAATGGAAATACCAAATAGAAAATTTAGCTAAAAAAGTGCGTTCACTGATTCACATATTTATTTCATTGCGTGAAATTTTAAAAACACACCACTTAAAAAATCTATATAATTCGATAATAACCTACGGCTGTATTGGATGGGGAGGTTCAGAAATAACAATATTAAACCCGCTATTAAAAGCACAGAAATCTATCTTACGTGTTATTATGAAGAAACCTTTCTGATATCCGAGCGACGCTCTCTACAGGGAATTTAATGTACTCGATGTTCGACAGAGTTACATAAAGAAGATAATAATCTATGCTCATAAAAATAAACATAAAATGAAAACAATCGAACACCAACATCAAACCAGAAGCAAAGGCAGAAATGGCCTTTATATTCCAACAAGTACCACAGCGGCTTATCAAAAAATATTTTCATACCTGGGACCAAAATTATATAACAAAATTCCATCGCAACTAAAACTGTGAAATGCCATCCTTTGGCCCAAAAATAACAAAATGGTTACTAGACTTAGGCAGGTTGGAGTCAGAAATACTGTTAAAAAATATTGTATGATAATTATGTGTTACAAGCGCCTGATTTATTTCTTAAGTCTTATAGTCTTATTTCGATGTTAAAAAATATTGTATGATAATTATGTGATACAAGCGCCTGATTTATTTCTTCTGTTTACAAATTTAAATTTTTATTTTAATTTAATTTTCTTTTATTTTAATTTTATTTCTATTATTTTCATTTTATTTTACTGTTTATTTTATTATGTATTAAAATATAGTAATATAAAGGCTACATGTAACCTCGCTTTCACTCTTGTAATCTCTCAAAATAAATTGTGTCGGTGATTTCACCATTAAGTATATTCACTGTCAATTTGACTGTCCTAGAACGGGAGACCTTCCTAGTTGGACAGTCAAAATCTAAGCTGTAATATTTTTGTAACAAACAAATAAATAAATAAATAAATTCACTTTATCGAAATCCGTATTTGGCCATAAGGGACATGCGGACTGACTCACGGAATAGTTTTGCAAATTATTTGTTGGTATTTAATGTTCCTGGGATGGGTAAATTTATTTGTAATTAATATGTATCTCTACGATTTAAAAAAAATGATAAGTAAAATATAAAGTAGTGTGCCAACTGCTACACGCTACGGTTGTGTCCGCCGCGCTATTCGCAAAGCCACCATGTAATTGTTACCGCGCGTGTAGGTAGTGCAGTGAGTGAAGCGGATACCAAATTAAGTGGGCCTCCAACTACAAACTATGCCGCTATTTAAGGGGCCGAAGACCGATAGGTCTCCCGGCCAAGGGGAATCGATACATGTGATCAACGAATGCCCGCTCCATTATTTCCCCGGCGGGATTGATGAGGTTCACATGGCGGCGCCTGAGGCCCTAGACTGGCTAGCAGACCTAGGACTCTAATTTATTTTATAAAAAGGAAACATAATTTATTTTTAAACGGATTCCAGACCCTCCAGTGTCCCTGCACTCATGGTGTTTAGTGTTGTATACTTACATTTATAGTAACTCTCATAAAAACACATCGGAAATGTGTTCGCCTGTAATAATGAAAAAAAAAATACTTGCCTTTTTAGTATTTAAATTAATTTATGTATATGTATAATGAAACATTTTCATGGTTTTTATCTTATACATTAATTTTAAGTGTTTTTTTATGACCAAATATTTTTTATTATGCATATAATTTATTTAAATTAAAAAAATTACGCTTGTAAAAAATAAACTACCTTTTAACATTTTAAATAATTTACGTGCATGTTTAATAAAAAAAACATTTTACCACATAAATATATATTTTAAAAAAGGCATTATATCGTTTATATGACAAAATATTATAAATAATATGTATTATTCATTTTTTATGCAAATTAATATTTTTCGTATATTATGAAATGGCCATTTTTAATTGCTGTGGCTCAGTCTTTTTGTGCAGATAGATAAATAATAGCGCATGTTTCCTTTATATCCAACAAAGACATAATACACAGTTGCTGTTTCAGAGTGCAAAAAATTTACCTGTTAAGGCTATTCAATGGCAAAAAATCATAATTCAGTATATATTTACCACGCAGCATAAAGAGAAATTAGAACATAAATACAGCACTAAATTCGGGTTAACTGTTCCGAAATTTAATAATAAATACGGACAGAGAACGTTTGAATACAACACACCGAAAATATTTAATTGATTTCCTGACACTATAAAGTAATGGTCTACGAATAAGGTTAAATATATGGTGAAAAATTGGCTATTGGAAAAAGTTTTTTATTTTAATATGTATGCAAAATGTTGAATCTGTAGATTTAAGATGTAAATTATAACTTCTTAAATGTATATGTAAATTAACTTTAAGCACCTGTTGACAAGCCAATTCAATTGGCTTAGCAGGACTTGTTTGTTGATATGTATTAACTATTCATTCAATAAAAATATAATAAAAGCAGATGGCGCTGTTTTACTTTATTTCAAAAATACCTATTCATCCAACAGATTAAAAAAGCATGTTTTTTCCTCTCACAGGTGACATCTATGTACATAATATAGGTAGGTATATAGAAACACACGCTTATTTGAATGCGTTGTGTCAAAATTTCAAAGCAATCGGTGTAAAACTTTCAGAGATTTAAGAATTCGAATAAACGAACATTAACATTTTCATTAATATAGATAATAAAAATCCAGTCGTTTTTATTTACATAATTTCTTATCATATAAATAAATAAATAAAATATTTAAACATAAAATGTATTTCTACCATAATTTATTCCAGCCATTTTGAAATATGATTATAATACATACACGTAACTTATTTTACATAATAAAAAGCCAGGTTTTTTGAGCCAGGTTCATTTCTTTTAATACTGTAAAATTATTCATAACATGTGGGTTTTTTATTTACATAATTTGAGAGTGTGTCCGATTAGAGCAGCTATAGGCAGACTGATGGAACCTTAGCGCAAGCCAATTACTAAGTTTAGTGGTCGCGCTTTCGGAGTATCTGGGCCGAAGGCTTGGAATAAACTCCCTCCGAAACTAAGATCCATAACAAGTCCAACGGAATTCAGGTCTTAACTAAAAACTTACATTTTTAAGCTATCATACCCTTGAATTAAATAATCCATTTTTTGTATTTCTTTTAGCATTCTTTGGCATTTTTTTAAAAGGTGATAACTTTTCAACTCTTCCAAAAGACCCTACAAAGAAATTTCAAGAAGATGTCAAGAAGACAATCAAAAGCTGCCCTTTACTATGTGGTGAACCTAAATATAATCATATAGTATTAACTAATCCACAGCCTCCTAAACTAGGTATATGGTTTAGCGAAAATTCACAAACCAAATATTCCCATTAGACCTGTTGTTCCTGCATATTCTAGTCCCAAATATAATATATGTTCTAAATTTGTATCTTTATTCAAATCTTGTAATTTATTAAGATCACATCGCTCAATTAAAAACAGTTTGGAGTCAATAAATAAAATCAAAGACTTAGACATACCTAGAAACATTAAATTAGTGTCCTTTGACGTTGTTAATCTTTTCCCAAGCATTCCCACTAATGAATGTAAAAACCTAATCGTAAACTTTTTAAATAATTCCCATTTTGATCGAACCATTGTGAAGGAAATGTCCACTTTCTTAGAAATTTGTACCAATCAAAACTACTTCATCTTTAATGATAAATTATATAAACAGCATAATGGTCTCCCAATGGGAAATCCCGCTTCTCCTTTGTTTGCTGAAATATTTATGGATTCCTCTGAAAACAAACTTTTCGAATGTGGACTTTCCCTTTTGGCTAATGTATTTGTTTTGTATAGATATGTTGATGACATATTTGTAATTTGGACAGGTAGCAACAGACAATTAGACAATTTTCTCACTTTTATTAATAACATTCACCAAAATATAAAATTTACACTGGAACATAACGATAATAACAATTTAATTTTTTAGACTTAAACATCAGTGTAGATAATAATAAGTGTGTTTTTAACATCTATAGAAAACACACACTGACTGTGTTATACCTTCTACTTCACTTCATTCTTTGTCTCATAAACTCGCCTCCTTCAACTCAATGATACATCAAGCCATTAATGTTCCTTTAAATATTGAGAATTTCAATAATGAAATTAACATTATAAAACAGATAGCGCTAAACAACGGATATAAACCTAGCATAATTAACCATTTAGTTAATAAGAAACAAACAAAAATACTTTCTAAAAGTACATTTATAGTGGAGATAATAACACTCAATCTAGTAAACTTCTAATATATAAAAAAAAACTTCTTTATACAGGTGACTTATCATTAAAAATATCCCGCATGTTACCAGTTAATATTTCGACAGCTTTTTACACTAATTCTAAAATAAAAAAACTTAATTAATAACAAGGATGTTTCAAATAAATTAGATAAAAATGGGATATACACTTTAGAGTGTAATGATTGTAACTCACAGTATGTAGGAATGACTACTAGAAATTTCAAAACCAGAATTAGGGAACACGAACTTTGTTTAAAAAATAATAATTTCTCCGAGTTCGCTAATCATTTGATAGAGACAGGCCATAGCTTCAACCGGGATAAAACTAAGTTTAAACATTCTAACATTAATAAATATTTTAATTTGTGCGCATTAGAAACATTAGAAATCAACAAAAAATTAATTCAAGCATTAATATAGTAAATAAAATAATTGCACCTTGCAAATCACCTCTATTGACAATGTTCCCCGTTATTTCCGTGACTCCTCCCTCCATTTCCCTCTAAAACCCCTCCCCCTCCCTCAAATCCACTCCCACCAAAGAACCAAACTAATTTTTTTTTTATTGTTTAACTTATAACATTGTTACATTGAACATAAAATTAAGTAATAATAGGTAATAGTGAAAAACATATGTTATTGAATTACTACTCCAATGAAGAGTGCTAGCTCTTGAGGTTGGTGTGGGAGTTATTTCACAATTATTTAATGTTTACATCATTAATAAACATTAATACAGTACAATAAATGTAAACTTAAAATAGGATTGTGACGTTAATTTTGGTTGTAACATGAATTGAAGTTATAACATTTGAAAGGAGATATAATTTTTTTTAAAGATAAATTTGACCTTCTCTTTGAATAAAATAAAATCTGGTATTTTTTTCACTTCTTCGGGAAGACTATTAAAATATCTTATGCCTCTGTAAATGTAATTATTGTGTATTTTTTGTGTTGAAAATAGAGGAATTTGGATTTTAAAATTATGCCCTAAGGATGAGTTAAATTTAAGTTTTTTTTATTACAGTTTCTTTATATATTTGTAATATTGCATCTTTTGTACAGAGGTCTAATTTAGTTTTAAAATAGCTAGTTAATGACACGGACGTGTCGAAACCGGTCGCTAATTTAATAAAATTAATACGTAACAAATGTACATTGTGAATAATAAAACTCATTAAAAACAATAAATATTCCATTCCTGAGAGAAAGTCCAATTATGTCCTTAATCCTGTATCTAAATTTCGCTAATAAACAATTAGTTAATGTTAATCTCAAGGGACATACCAGGTAAGTATGTGGTGTATATAATCTCAATATATAGTTAGTAATAACATAGATCAATGAAAAGTTTTTTTACAGCGACCATGAGGGGATTTTGCACGAAACAGGCGCTATACAAATCATCCGAATATAATAATAAATATTAAAGATTTTTTTGGCATATTTGACAATAAATTATTTTATTAAATTTATTTTTTTGCATTTCTATCTTCTCGTATGTGAATCACGTTTTCTTTTGTTATGTTGATATACATACCCGCAAATTTCACATGGTTATTCTTCTAAAATGTAATTATTAATTTTCGCGTTAATTAATAATTACGTAAAATAAAAATATTAAACAGCACTATATTTCAAAATCGTAAAGGCTAAAAGTTTTTGTGTACTGTCATTATATTGAATGAAATGTTTGTTTTTTTTCGAAATGCGTTATAAAAACAATAGTTATATTTAAAAGTTTACCAACTACCCGTGGATTTTCGAGTATGAGCTTCCTGATTATGCAAGAAAAGAAAATCACTTGATTCTGCAGATTTTTTAAACGCAATTTGATAGTGACAGATGACAGCTGAAGTGTTCTTCAACAAGCTTCGAAATTTGTGAAATCGTAAACTTTAGTTGCGCTGTGAGAAAAGCTAACTCGGCTACTGACCGGTCAAACATGTTCAAGCAACATCGCATTTCCGAAAGTCGGTCTCTCACCAAGGAAGAACTGAGAGCATCTGACATGCCCTGATCTGACATAATTCAATATTTATGTATTTAATCGTGAATCGCAGAGCTCTCTCTCTATGGATACGCCGTGATAATTCCTGATCTCGAGAGAAGTCCCTTGATATAGGGCGAAACAGATAGCTGCAGGGACAATTGTAATAAATCCGTATATGTCTCCGGTAACTAGCTAAGAATAATATTGAATTTTTAAATAAATTTCTGTTATATACATTACCTCTTCGGTCGTGTTCTTTCTCCACTCTGCATTCTCACCAAATCGGGTCACTCAAGTTGGGACGAGGGTGATAAATTTAGTTACAAAGAGATGTAAGTTATTTATGCAATAGGGTTTTAATTCGGTTTGGCCAAGTTTTAACACATACTATTAATTATACTTAGATCTACTTATTTCTAAATCTCAACAAGTTGTCATTTGGTTCGGGTTGCTTCTACATTATTCACATCGTCATTGTAAATTTAACACATGATATTAATAATTATTAAAACATAATTATTACATTTGAATGATTTATACAGCGCAGTTTTGTGCAAAACCACTACAATGGCAATATTGTTCACCGTGTTGTCATTGAGTTCTCTGCGTGGCCTTAGTAAGGCCGAAGTTCAGTTCAGCAGCTCAGGGCCTCCTAGCCGAGACTCCAGCAAAGTCTCCCACCAGCGCCATCGCCTTTGTACTTTGCACTTTGGCCATTGGCCGTGTCAGGTCACCGCACTTCTTCGGCTGATGCCCAGCTTTACGTCGCCGAACGGAGAAACATATCTCGAACTCAACTGAAAATTCTTCATGCACCGCACAGCATCATGCCGCCGGGCAGGGAACGCGTACTTGGTTTAAAAATTACTATGACGAGATTGATTTGTGACAATATCTGTAATCTGAAATGTTGGTATCGGAGTGTAAAGAATTTGTCGTAGTTGCTTTGCTTAGAACATCATAAAAAGTTATCAAAATTTACCAGTCATACCAATACTATTTGGTTTAGCGAACCGTTTTCCAAATGACAAGTTTTTAATCATTTGTGACTATAACATGTCCAAAATTGAATGGAATAATCTACAAATGTTAACTAAGAGAGACCGACATTCACTCGCCTTACTTAACTTTAACCAGTTACCTAACAAATAAAGATGCATTTTGGACCTCGTTCTCTGTAACACCCTACCTTATATATCGCTTAGCGATTAACAACCCTGTCAACATATTCTGAGACTTCTCGGAATATGTTGACAGGGTTGTGGATAACATACCACCAAAGCCGAATTCCTACGACCGTTTTTCAAACCTTTTATTTATAGCCGCAAAGAAATTTATACCTAGAGGCTACAGAAAAGTGTATATTCCAACATGGAGCTCAGAAAGTGAACAGCTTCTAGCCGAATTCGAGAGGACGAATGACCCAGACACTGCCTCTGACCTTCTCCAGTCTCTGGACGACGGGCGTATGAAACGGTGGAATGAATTAATGGAGGAAATGAATTTCGAGCACTCGAGCAGAAAAGCATGGCAAACACTAAGGTGACTTGGAGCTGCAGATCAGCCAACTAAAACAATGCCCAAAGTGTCACTAAATGCTGTTGCTCAGCAACTACTCCGTAGTTCAAAAACGACAACAAGGTCTAACATAAACCACCAGGTCCAAAAATCTCTGAAGGCGGCGCGGCTAAAATGGCCGGTGAACCCCAACACTGTGGTCGCCGTTGGAGTTCTCCCAGACTTTCTGAAACATGCTGGACCACGGACAAAAATATGGATCGCAAAACTATTTACTGAAATTTTCAAAACTGGAGAAATACCAAATACCTGGAGAAAGTCTAAAGTTAGTGCGATCCTCAAACCCAACAAGCCAGCAGAGGATCCGAACAGCTACCGGCCAATCTCACTTTTAAGTACCATGTACAAACTTCTAGAGCGAGTTGTGCTCCGCAGACTTACTCCAATTTTGGAGAAAGTGGTCCCACAAGAGCAAGCTGGCTTCAGACCAGGCCGTAACTGCTGCGATCAGGTGTTAGCACTGACAACACACATTGAATCTGGTTTCCAGAAACGGCTGAAGACTGCGGCAGCGTTCATTGATCTCTCTGCGGCCTACGACACTCCTACTACTCCTTGTTAAACTGTACGACACCATAGAGGATGGCAACACAGTACGACTCATTGAGCAACTGCTAACTGGCCGTACCTTTAGGGTTTTTCTAGGAGGGCGAAAAAGCGAAAAAAATACCCCTCAATAATGGCCTTGCCCAGGGCTCAGTGCTGGCCCCATCGCTATTTAACATCTACACTCGAGACCTCCCTCACACTGAAGGCAGAAAATTTGCTTACGCAGATGACATCGCCGTCACAGCTCAAGCCAAAACCCTTAAAGCAGCAGAAGATATCCTCAATTCTGACCTAAAGGCTTTGGAAGAATATTTCCTCAATTGGCGACTAAAGCCAAATGGGTTAAAAACAGTTGCGACAGCTTTTCATCTTAGCAATTCACAAGCGGATGCCAAACTCTGTATTCAGTTTGATGGAAAAAATATTTACCATGACCCCCACCCCCGCTATCTCGGAGTTACTTTGGACAGGAGCTTGAACTACCGGCAACACATGGAAACAGTGGGTAAAAAAACCAGGACAAGGCTTAACTTAGTTAATAAGCTAGCTGGAACTAGCTGGGGATGCGACGCCAACACGCTCAGAACAGCATCCATTGCCCTGATTTTCTCAACGGCTGAATACTGTGCTCCAGTATGGGCTAGAAGCGCCCACACTTCCATGGTAGACGTTCAGCTTAATGCCACAATGCGAACCATCAGCGGGACTTTAAAATCTACTCCTCTCCCTTGGCTCCCCGTACTTGCAAACATAACCCCGCCAAACATCAGGCGAGAAATTGCAACACTGAGGGAATACAAGAAGGCGCTGCAAAAAAGCGCAATACCTCTACACGAAGATGTCGTCTCCCACCCGGCATGCCGCTTGAAGTCCCGAAAGCCCTTCTGGGCGGAAGGAGAGAGGCTCCTCCGACTACCTTTCACCCCAGAAGATAGGTGGAAACTTGAGTGGCAAACGGCCAACGTGGGAAATGCCCATCTTATACAGGACCCCACCGAGAGACAGCCTGGGTTCTCACTGCCTCGCAAAACCTGGTCCGCCATCAATAGGTTAAGGTGCTCCCATAGCCGCTGTGCCCACATGATGCACAGATGGGGCCTTAAAGAGTCGGCGATGTGTGAATGTGGTGCGGTGCAGACTACCGAACATGTGGTCAACGAATGCCCGCTCCATTCATTCCCCGGCGGGATTGATGAGGTTCACATGGCGACGCCTGAGGCCCTAAAATGGCTCGCAGATCTAGATGTCCCCCTCTGACCCCCCACCATACGAAAGAAGAAGAAGAAGTTCGCTATGCGGGAACATGAGAAATCCACACGTCCGCAGTTGTATTTTGATTTAGACCATCGATACCTACGACCGCATAGCTATGTGTGTGCAGTCCAGCGCCTGTTGTGCCAGCCGGCCGTTAGTCGGTCGCGGACCGTCGTTAGATGTGGACCCCTCGCACGTTTTTTCAACATTTGCTGATGGTTTTTTCATGTTTTCAGCAGTTAAATTACAATTATTAGCACTTTTGATATAAAATAAATTAAACATAAGCGATTTACTATGAATATTCATATTTTTACGATATTAAATTGCTTATTTTGAGATGTGTAGTGTATTGACTACACAGCACCGGAAAGTGTGGATTTTTTTTGCACAGTAAGGGAAAGGTTAAATGAGGGCGAGAAATTAGCAAATCGAATGTCAAACAGTTAACTCATATTCCAGTTGTTCACGCGGCACTCGATTACTTACGATAAACATACTGCTCAAATGAACATTTTATCATTGTGAATACTGCACAAGAGTACCAAACATCTGGAGAAATGGGTCTATAATAGGTCAGGTAATATGTATCACAATGAAGTTGGTTTTACACATAAGTTATTTTGAAAAACATCTGTTGTTTCTCGCAAGATTCCCGCTGGAATCGCCGTCAGTCATTTCAGTGAGATTTAATCTTCTTAAGGGCCTTCCTTACTAGCGATCTCAATCGTTGTATGGAGAATCATGAATTGTCAGATTCAAACGACAATCAAAGTTATTAATCGTCAAAATATCGATTATGTAGCCACGCTAGGCTATCTTAAATACATTTTTCTGTCGAGATATATGTTTTTACTAATAATTTATTTTCGTTAAATACTATATAATGAACATCTAAGAATTCTCCTACTCATTCGGCTCTATGAGGTGGCCGTGAATGCACGCTTCCTGCGGTCCGTCGTGTCAATCTTTTTTCAAAGTTCGAAATTCCGCGTAATTATTACACTTCCATGTGACGTTTCAACAATATTCCACTCTATGCGTTGCGCGTAGGGACTATAATAGTGTGTCGCCTTTTTTATGTTTCATCTGTGCGTTTCCGTCGAAGCTGTGTAGTGTCAAATAGTATTATTAAGAATTAATTTATTGTTAACATTTTTTTGGGTTTCTAGGTAAGAAACAATTTGATATTATTAAGAATTAATATATTGTTAACATTTTTTCGGGTTTCTAGGTAATAAACAATTTGATATTATTAAGAATTAATTTATTGTTTACTTTTTTTTCTGTTTCTAATAAATATTGTAATAAACAATTTGATGTTTTTCAAATATAAAAGTATATAAAATATTCCAGCACTTACAATAAAATAAAAGAAGCACATCGTATAAAAATGTTTCAGTCGAAAAGATCGAATGCCGAAATCACTTACTTCGAAATTATTGCAAAAAACTTAGATCACTGTCAGAAGATACAAAGTATCCCTTAGCATTGAGGAAGATTGTGTCAAGCCGTATTTTACGCCTGAGAACGGCTGTACGTTGTGCAATAACGTACCGGAAGGCTATGAATTGTAGTCAAGAGGAAAAATAAAACAGTTTTATTTGGATATATTGAATGGTCCAAAACATGTATTTGGAGACCACTCACTATGCAAGGAACGGGCATACTTTTGCAAACGGGATACTGGCGACACTAATTACGTACCCAATATGACTTCGAGCTTGAAAATGTCCAGAATCATGCAGCACGTTCGACTTTTGTCACCTAATGCTCGAAGTTTAATACATGATGTAGACAGCAAAAATGTGGTGTGTTATAATAATGTTGTGGCTAAATTTGTTGGCGGAAAGCGTATCAACTATTTTCTAAAACGGTCCTACAATGGAAGGTGCGCTGCAGCAGTAGTGGCGTTCAACACCAATCGTCCACACTATTCTTTGCATAAATTTGAACTGGTAATAGTTCCGGAAAACTCATAAAGGAATTAGAATTAAAAAGATTGCAGAAAAATAATCAAAAAGTATTAAGTAAAAAAAAAAGAAAAGAAAAACCCTGCAGCTCGCTCCAGTAAAAGATCGGCATTATGGTTCCAATGCAGAAAAACCTGATATGGACCAAGCATTGTATGAGGCAGCCAAAGAAGATTTTTTTAAAGGCTTTTTACCATAGCCAAAGATAGGCAAGCAATTGAAAAGGCGACAGTACTTCAAGCATCTAGTGGAAAGTGGATCGAGATGCGCCGCAATATGATTACGGCATCGTGGTTTGGAAAAGTGTGCAAACGGCGGCAAAATATCAGTTGCGCTCCATTAGTCAAAAATATACTGTATCAGCAATCCTTATCAAATATTCCTTCAATTCGGCACGGACAAAAACATGAATACAATGTCCTGAAGGAGCTTGCAGGACTAAAAAGCATTACCATAGAAAAGTGTGGTCTTTTCATAGATGAAGAGTATCCGTATATGGGTGCGACCCCAGATGGAATTTCTTCTGAAGACGCCGTGATTGAAATTAAATATCCTTTCGCAGCATGCTCATATATGAAGCAGTATAATCCAAAAGAATTACCTTTTGGAAACTTGCATGCTACCCGAATTGATTGATCCTCGACATAATCGCTGCATGCCTATTTGAAATCCTGAGTATTTAGAAAAGTGCATAATACCGGAAAGAAGTAAATTAAAATTGGTTTCAGCTAAAACCAAAACATGTAAGAAGGGATTGTTAATAATAAATCAATAACATTTTATTTCATTGAAGTGTCTTCAAAAGAAATTTTATTTATATTCCTAATGTATGTAGTCCACAAATTTAGAGACAGGGAAGAGGGGGCTTGGAAAGTTCCTGGCTATTCAGTATTCAGATCTAGTCACTAAACATATCTACGGCGTTCTCAAGCAACTTTCAATTCTGAATTATGGTCTCTCACCAGGGTGATACTGAACGTATCTTCCACTATGGAACGAGGTACAAATTCATTATATGTACCTATATAAAAAAATGATTCTACAATATGATATACTCATATAAATTAAATTATATTTGTTTTGAATCCGTGACCTCAAATCAAACTAGACAATTTAGTATTAACAGTGCCCGGCCGCACTGCGAAACCAGGCTGGAACAAAGGCCAAGCCTTTTGTCACTCTTTATCTATTACTATGTGTACCTTTGTATGGGTACAATGGTACACATATTAATACATCTCATCTATGTATGTATCAAAAAAAGTTCCAAATAAAAAGTTATATTAAATGTTGTTTCTGAGAACCTCCTCCATGAATCAAGCTATTGTAATATTGCATTACATTCTAAAATATATTTTAACATAATTTTCATAATCACAATATCTTTAATTAATAATAATTTGTTTTGTTCTGTGAGTGTCTTGTATTGAATGGAACGCACCGGCCAGCTGCAGGTGCAGCGAGTTAGATATTCGAATTCGCGCTAGAAACATTTAATAGCGAGGGCCGTTAACCCTCGATCACTTGTGAGCACTCGTGGGGTGTTTTGGCCACCTCACATACTCAAAGTACATTTTATACATATAGTATCAGTTATTGGAATTATTTTTTTATTTAGTGTTGTATGACTTAAGTAAATAAAAAACGTAAATTTTATGTATCAACTTTATTACTTTTCTACAAAACATTATAATAATCAGCCTTTTAAGTCATAATATTGAGATCTTTCCTCAAAGAACCAAAAAAAAAAACAACTTCTTAGTTTTTAAAATCGTAAATATAAGGGTTAATTAACAAAATCAAATAAAATTGTCTTATTTATCGTAACCTTGCTGATAAAGTAACCTCCGCAAAAGTATAACACGAGCACTCGCGGGGTGTCGTAACCACCCCACGCAAAGTTTGACACGTCCTCAAGTTGCGAGCGGTTGCTCCACACAGCCCCTCCCTCCCCGTGTCGACGGGTTAGAAGGTCACTTGAAGGTACTGAGACGCGAGGACTCGTAACTAAACAAATTATTATAAATGTCTACGTTACAAAATGCGTGGGGAGCTGACAGCACCCCACGCGAGTCATGGCGGGTTAAATGTAAATTTCTGATCTTATTTTGAATGGAAATGATCCTGAAACATATATGTTTTTAATAAACACGTCCAGCTTCTCTAATTCTAAAATGAATTATTTTTATCCAATGATTTTTCACGGGTTTGCGATAGTGCGCAAAAATATATATTTTTTAATAATGTACAAAACTTTTTTTTAAAATTAAATATTTATTAAATAATCAATTTACAGAGTATAATCATTAATGTTAACTAAAATAATTCATAAAATTAGTTTTCACTGCTTTTGATTTTATAATTATCCTCTTCAATAGAAGCTAGCGCTTGTGTCTAGAAGAGTGGTGAGCATCAAGATTAAAAATATTTAGTGTTTGTAATTATGAATATTAAAATTTATAATTAATTAAAAACATAGTTTTATCATTTTGGTATTTTTACATTGAACTTCTCTTTAATTGCTTTTAGTAGGTGTTTATCGTTTTCTATTGTTCTGATATTTTCAGGTAGGCTGTTGAAGTATTTTTTCTCTAGATATGTATAATGATGTTGAGCAAAAGTGGTGTTACATTTTTGTATTGGAAATATATGTTTTTGACGAGTACGACTTTCAGTTAAAAATCTGTGATTTTGATTTTTTTATTATTTGAATTATTATGTTTTTTTTGAAAAGATCATTAAATTTTAATTCTTTAAATTCTTTAAAAATTAGGTGTGTTTAGATAATCTCTTGGTTTTTTCAACATTATTTTTCTAGTTAGACGTTGTACAATTTCAATATTTATTTATTTATTTCACGGCTATTAAGGCTTTTACATATATATATATATTTAAAAAAAATTACGAAATTATACACAAAAATAGTGCAGGAAACGACTTTTTAAAACATTTGCAGAAAAATAAATATAAAGCCAAAATATCACTGAACTTGATCTACACAGCATGCAGGCACAAAACATTAAAAATCCAAAATATTTTTTTCTGTTTCAGTTGACAAAATTATTATGTGTTATTCAAATTAAATACCTTTATTAAACTATCCACTACTTAATGAAAAAAACTTCAATAAGGTATGCTTATATAAATTGATGTACTAAATATATCAACAACATCGTAGTATTTGTTTCCTAGCTGTTGAATCCGTCGCATAGGAGTGTGATATTGGGACGTTGATATAGAATTGCTACAATAATATGGTAGGTACTGTCTTGTAACCGACCTGCTTGGAGTATGAAAAGAGATTACATATAATAAATCAGGGGTATCAAACATTGAATTAATGATTTTATGCAAACAGGTTAAATCGGAAATAATTCTACGATCAGATAATTTTATTAATTTTAATGAACAAAGTACGTTATCGTAATTTAGGTTTTTTTCTAGGAATGACCATTTTAAAATTTACGTATCTTAAAAAATTGTTTTGGATTCATTCAATCGCATGTGAATGAACCTCATAATTTGGGGACCAAACCGTGAAAACCCCAAAATTGTATTGTAATATACAGGTTATATCGGCACGTACCCGACAAACTTTAACCAGCTTTTCCTTAGCACATTTGGAGTAAAAAATGTTATTGGCACTTTGCTGTCCGGTAACATTTTTTTTCAATTAAAAACAAAAAAAAAAATTAAAATCCACACTCCGTCACTGTCATTGGCATTGTTTCTCGTGTTCAACAGTTGTTATTAGCAAGTGTGTCAAAAAGCAAAGTGCCAATAACATTTTTTACTCCAAATGTGCTAAGGAATAGCTGGTTAAAGTTTGTCGGGTACGTGCTGATACACCCTGTATAATATATGTAGTTTATGCTGCTTTATAGACTGTGCGAGGAGAGGTTCGATGTTTGGACCTTCATCGAATGATGATGATGATGACTTTATGTTTCCAGAATGCGGATTGGAAGCGGTGGCTTCAACGCCACTCGTGAGGGAGGGATTGGGAGGTGTGAAAGCAAAACAGTTCCCGTGGCACGTGGCCATCTTCCATCGGGAAGAAAATAACCAGTTTGTGCTGTTATGCGGTGGCAGCTTGGTGCGGAGTAATCTGGTCATAAGCGGTAAGTTCTGAGGAAGGTTCTGTAATAACAATGTTTATTGTAATATCTATTTTATCAATTGTTGCAAAGTTGCAAAAGTTCCAAACCTTGAATTCAACGGTAAAGGATGGGTCAGGAGTGTATATCTCCACAGAAATTCTCCAAGTAGTGAAGAATCAACGGAATTTACCCATAGACGAAAAATTGCACCGCTACGATGTCTCGCTTCGAAAGTCTAGGTATAAACGCAAGATCCCTACAAAAGAAAACGGAGCGTAAAGTTATCGCACAAAACCCATCACGTAATATTTGCTAATTTATCGGCCAATAGCGAGCCTTAAATGCATCGCTTCACAAGACATAAATATATCAACTACAACCCAATATGATATAAAATAGTTGTAGGTACATGCTTCTAAAAACTTACGCGGAGATCGTTAATTTTGTGGCAAAAGTGTTGTCGTAATTTGTCGCGTGACGTATATGTTTTGCCAGAAAAACATTTTCATCAACTCTAACTTTCATAGATACGCCGCATTAAAGCTAAGGCAATAAGGGATATATTTAATAAGAACTTATTAAATTGTTAGTGATAAAGTCCGCTAGAGCCTTCAAAGAGATCTTTAACGACATTAGTTGGGACGAACTTGCTGGAAGATCAATTTGCTCCGTGCAGACCAACAGAAGGTACAAAGCCATGCTTCTTCCGATCTTTCGACTGCGAAATTGTAACAAAGAGTTTTACCAATATTATTAATAACCTAAAAGGGAACTCAATGTTATATGTGGGTAGAATATTGTGTGCACCAGTTAAATAAAACTCTAATATCATCTTTATCATTTATTATATAAACTGAACCACACATATTGCTCTAGAAAAATAATATTTAGCATGAGACTCAATATAATAGCATTAATACTCAAGGCGTGTCGAGTTAGAAATTAACCTCGATAGATGACATAAAATGCAAGTTCTGACAGTTGAATTTAAGAACAGAAATAAAGATGCTATAAAGAATTTACAGGGCGCCAGCTCAGAATCATATTATTCTGAACAAATTTATATTAATTATGAAAGTAATTCCTAAAGATACTAATGAATAAATGTCAATCTCAATTTGGAAGGCATCTTACGTAAAATCCTAAGTCCGCCAAGGCCAGGAAGCTTCGCCAACCGTCACGTGTCCCTGAGATTCTCGCAACAACTGGCGTGAACTGGCGGAACAAATTGAAACCATACACAGCGCTCTTCACACCGTAGCTCGCAAATCAAAACGGCAACTTGAGAATCCTGTCAGCCGCTTTCGGTAGGAACTAAATAGCAAGACTGCTACAAGATAATGCATTTTCTTTTTGATAAATATTTTTGGTTTCGGTGTTAATTTTAAAACACACGCGCCCTGTCTACATAATACACGGTCAATAGATTTAGTGGATTTAAGGGGTGGCTAGTTCTACGCAGTATTTGACTCTTGTCTTGTCGGGTGTCACATACATATTTTTAAGATTCCATTAAAAGCTTTCTTTGTTTTGCAGCCGCGCATTGCTTCTCCGACCGAGCTCACAGCCATCAGGTTCAAGTGGCTGACTATAGAGTGGTAGGAGGAATCCGCCTTTCTTCCTGGATGTCTACGGAGATAGGCAGGCAGCAATCAGAGGTTGGTTTTATTTATTTGAGCACAGTTTCAAGAAAATAATTTGTTTGTCCTTTTGGTCAAAGAACCAATGACAGTTATTTATATTTATTATTTATTATCCTGTTTCTTCTATAACACGTGTATTTATCCCTTATGTTCTACACAAACCTATAGTATCAATTGTATATTATTATGCGCTTGTGGCCATAATCTATTTACTTACCTCTTTATTATTTACTGTGCGCAATAATAGAGACACAAAGCCTATATTAATATGTCAACTAAATAGTAGTGACTGCACCCACAGACGTGAACTATAGTTCGCGGCGTCTCGGTACCTACATTTCATTTGTAATTTATAATATGATATGAAGATTTTCATTCATATTATGATGTTATAAATTGAATGTAAATCTATCTTTCTACTCTTTTTAACGCACGTGTACATTTTTTATTGATACATTTAGCATTAAAATTAAGATTGCCTTTATCTGCTGTGACTTCTTTTTATGGTTTGAAGTTTTATATATACTGCTATGTGTCGGTTAAAACCCATCGGGACTTGAACCCGGGTTATAAATTTAGGGAGACTGTATTACGTAACAATACCTATACCATTATATATTTTTAAACATATTGTCGCCTCCAATTAACTTCATATATACCTTTGTAATTTGTAATTGCTTTGAAAAATTTATATAGGTATGTGACGTATTGAACACTGCACATAGTGCACATACTAGAAATATTATTATATTTCACTATCCATAAAAAAAAAAAATATTTTTTAAAATATGTTCATATATAAATGTATATGTACGTATCTCTTACCTGTTTATTATTTACTCAGCGCAACAGAGACACAAAACATATATTAATTTACGTACTTTTATAAATAAGTGAACTACACCGCGAACTATACACACAGATTTTTAACTTAGCGTCTCAGTACCTACATTTCGTTTACAATATGATATTATGAAGATTTTCATTCGTATTGTGATATTATTATATGAATGTAAGCCTATCTTTCTACTCTATTTTACTCTATTTTTCATATTATGATGTTATTATATAAATGTAAGTCTATCTTTCAACTCTATTTTACGCACGTAAACAGTTTTTATTGATAAATTTAGTTTGCCTTTATCTGCTCTAACTTTTTTTTTTGATTTGAAGTTTTATATATACCTGTACCATTATAAATTTTTTAATCATATTGTCACCTTCTATTAACTTCATAGATGTCGTTGTAATTTGTATTTGATTTGAAAAATGTATGTAGGTATATGACGTATTGAACTTTACGTATATTAAAAATATTTTAATATTTCACCAATGATTAAAAAATATATATACATATGTGTGTATGTGTATGTATATGTATAATATTTACGTGTATTTCACAAGTAACTCACGACTCACATATACCAACAATTCACTTAGGTATCTATGATGTAATTTTAGACATGATTATATATCCTATATATCTAATAAATTAATATTTTGTTTATGCTAAAAATATTTCTTTTAACATACAATCGTACTATTAAGATCATCGCGCACTTCTTGCATTTTTATCATTTTTATTTTTATTTAACCTTCCTTTGAATATAGTAATTTATATGTTTTTTTTTTTTTTTTTTTTTAAATTAGTTTTTTCTATTTCCTTATATTTTGTTATCTTCTTATATTGTTTATAATCATATGTTTTGTAATTCTATAATTCGTCGAGTAATCGACGTATTATTTATCCACAACCTTACACCATTCCCCCATTCCACTCTCACTCCCCCCCTCTTTCCTAACATGCTCTCCGTACTTGCTGCTCACATTTATATTTCACTATTTCACCAGTATAGTATAACATCATGCGTGTCCTTCATAAAACTCTGCATTTTTTATTATTTTTTTTTTTTTATCTCTTATCTTTACCAAAATTATTTACACTTATAGAAAAACTTACATAATTCACGATGATTACTATTATGTATCAAAACTGTAGAGGACTACGCACTAAAACAGACATATTTCACAATAATATTTTATTGAATGACGATTGTTACATATTCGGTATTTCTGAAACTTGGCTAACTGGCACCAACAGAATTTTACAGCGTTTTCAGACGGGATAGATCAAATAACACTACAATTAATAGCATAAACAACCAAGAAGATTCTCGTCGAGGTGGTGGAGTGATGATCATAACACATAACAATCTTAACGCTTACCCTCGCGAAGAATTGGTCTGCAATGCTGAATGTATCTGGGTAACTATTCCTCCTTCTAACTATACCTCCAAACGTACTATCCATGTATCCTGTGTTTATCTCCTACAGGGACAAGGGTATGAAACTGCACTCAATTCATTCCTTTGCTTACTTGCTAACGTAAAAGATCAACATCCCGATGACATTTTACTTGTAATTGGAGATTTTAATATGCCCACCGTAACATGGAATATACATAACAATGATTCACACTTGACACCTGAAAACTTGAACACAATTAGTTCCTCACTTGCTGACACAATCCATTATTCTGAATTAAAACAATATAATTACATAAAAAATGCAAATAACAGAATCCTGGATTTAGTTATCTGTAATGAGGAATGCCAAGTATCTCGTGCATGCGATTCCCTTGTCAGCGAAGACTCGCACCACCCATCACTCAAAATTATGCTCAAAATCGATATACTTCCTATTATTCACACCCCACCTAAAGAAATTTATCAGTTTACAAAAGTCAATTACGAGTTAATCAACCAACATCTGTCAATGACAGACTGGTCATTTACTCAGGAAAATTCGGATATTGACGTAGTAGTCGATTCTTTCTACAACATTTTAAACAGTACCATCAACCAGTTTGTCCCTAAACGTATCATCAAAAAGAGAAAATTTCCAAACTGGTATTCAGCTTCTCTAATTAAAATCATTAAAGATAAACAAAAAATCCATAAAAAATGGAAATCCAATAATAATCCAGTAGACTACATAGAGTTTTCAATCAAACGTACCCAACAAAAAAACTTACAGAAGCATTGCTTTATTCAGTACATAAGTTCAGTAGAATCTAATATTCTTATAAATAATAAAAAAACTTTGGAACTATGCTAAAAGCAAAAGTAAAACAAATGGCATCCCACAAATCATGCACCTTAAAGATGAGTCAGGCACCGGTGCTCAACAAGTGTGTCAACTTTTCTCGAAACACTTTCAGTCCACCTACGTTAATGATAAGTACACGAATGATCCCAGTATAGTCGATAGTTTTACCTATATGAATAATCATAACCCGATTGGGAACGTACAAATAAACAATTTTTTGATCAATAAATACCTGAAGAATTTAGACATTAGTAAGGGTGCTGGCAGTGATGGTATATCGCCATACTTTATCTCAAAATGTGGAAAAAATCTTTCATACCCCCTAACTAATATATTTAGAATGTCACTAAAAGCAGGAAAACTTCCTACAAAGTTTAAAGAAGCAACTTTAATCCCTATTCATAAAACAGGTTCTAAAAGCAACATTGTAAACTACCGCCCAATCTCAATTCTAACTGTATTTAGTAAACTCTTTGAAAAAATTGTCTACGATCAAATTTATACAACAATTGTTCGCAACATACAAAACCAACAACACGGATTTCTACAAAAAAGATCGGTACTCACAAATTTGGTAAATTTCACGGAATATTTAACGAGCAATATGGACAATAGAAACCAAGTAGATGTAATCTACACTGATTACTCTAAGGCCTTCGATAAAGTAAACCATTTCATTTTAATTAAAAAATTAAGTCACATAGGCATCCATGGTGATTTACTTCGGTGGCTCACTTCATACCTTCGGAGCAGACTTCAATGTGTATTAGTTGCGGGAACTAAGTCCAGTTTCTTTTCCGTGCCCTCCGGTGTACCTCAAAGTTCTCATTTAGGGCCATTATTATTTAATGTGTATATTTATGATGTTCACAAATGTTTTTTACACGCCAATTACCTAGCATATGCAGACGATAAAAAACTCTACTTAGTTATCAAATCAATCGAAGATTGCATTAAACTTCAAGAGGATCTCAATCGTCTTTTTATCTACTGTGAATCAAATAAACTTGTAGTAAATACCTCAAAGTGCAATAAATTAACATTTACACGTAACATAAATAAAATTTCCTTTGATTATACATTAAACGGGACACAAATCAAAGAAGTAGATTCTATCAGAGACCTTGGGGTAATACTGGATGTGAAATTAAACTTCATTCAACACACTGATGCAATCATCAACAAAGCCAACAAAATAGTAACAACACCCACAGTAACAACACGACAAAATACAATATTCTACAGCAGCACAAATAAGCGTAACTACATTGCCCACTCTCCGATACAACGACTTCACACCATGGGAAATCATTACTTGGGTGATGTTGACATATTCAATACCAACTTGGCAAGTTTTGTGGATCATTTAAAACATTTATTTCAACAATACTCCTAAACACATCATGTAAACCAACAAATAGCTGTAATTTTCTGTTTTTGTTTCTTGTGTTTGTATGACTTGTTGCATAGCTTTTATCAAATTTAATTTTATTCTTATTTTTTATGTTTGAAAGTATTTGTCAAATTAAAATTATACTACCAACCATGTAAAAGCCCTCTGGGCGTTAAATAAATAAATAAAAAAATAAATAAAAAAATGCTAGGATTTATAATACGTTTAACGAAACCTTTCCGCAACCTTAAGACTCTATATTCCCTTTACACAGCGTTCATCCGTCCCCACCTAGAACACTGCACACCGATCTGGACTCCTTTTTACCAAGCCCACATTGAAAGAATCGAAAGAATTCAAAAAAAAAAATTTAAACACATTAATTATAAACAAAACTTACATTTCTCAAATTACGCCGATTCTATTAATTACCACAACTTCAACTCACTTCATACACGACGTTTGGTTTTTGACCAAATTTTATTATTTAAAATTCAATGGCCTCGACTCACCAGAGCTAATGAATTTAATAAATATTCATATTCCAACAAGATCAACACGGCAATCCCATTTGTTTCATTTACCTACATATAGAACTAACTTTAGAAAAAATTCACCAATTCCACGTATATGTGCCCAATATAATACTAAATTTCAAAACATAGATATTTTTAGCAATACACTTCACAAATATCGATTAGAAGTAACTCGTACAATCGAAAATTAATACTATAGTATGGAATGTATCCAGAGCATCTCCTATCCTCATCCTAAATTCCTATTCCTCCCCTCCTCACCTAAAATATATATATTTTTTTTTTATGCAATAAAACTCCATCTCCAATCAATATTAATATAGGAGACTTTTTTGGCTTGACTGTTTTTAACATGTATATATTTATATTTTATGTATAAGCTGTTTGTCTCTTACCTTTACCAATAAATAAATAAATATATTACCACATAATTTAATTAATACGTTTCCAATTCCACGAGAAGTCATTTGTACATCACTTTTGTGTGAATTATTTACGATATTGGGTGAAATATTATATTATTTGATTCCGTTCGTAACCTTCGGCTTTTGTGCAAATGCTACAAGATTGTTTTCAATATTTTTAAGACTCTCTACATGAAGAAGGGGTTCCACAGTGGAGAAAATCGGTTTTAATGTTTGGAGTGCAACTATTAATAGTCTCAAAATGGAAATTTGACGAGCCACATTCTGACTCTCAGTGGAAAAAAACCTTTTCCCTGTTCCGAATGCTGCCAAATCGAGGAGTCATCTTGCGCCCATCTTTTACATTTAAGATTAGTATAGTGTTTCGTAATGCCATTGGTGGCTTTGTTATGCTTTCCAACTTGCCGGAGCTAGGATTTGCCCATTATGTTGATCTATATAATACATACTACCGATTTCCACTTGCAACCAGTTAAGCCATGTCTCTCGAATCTGTAGGAGTTATCTGTAGGAGTGTTAATCGCCTGCCATAACTGATGTTCTAAACCGTATGAAAGTACTTAGGTACCGTTTTGTTATGCCATAACACTATGACGTGTATTCATTGCTGCCGTGTATTATCACATCCACAACGTGGAGCCGTCTTCAAGTTCTATCGTGCCCTGTCATTACATAAGGTTATGATGAATCCGCCAGTGAAAAGTAAATATTGCCTTGTTACCACGTAAAATTCTGACTGGCGCGTAGCCCTTTCCTGTCTAAGATTATTTTCTCTGGCTACAGCGACAAAACCAGGTCCTATCCTCCAATCTCCTTCTTTTATCGCTCGATTTGTCAGTCCTGTCTTATAAATTCACTCATTCTTTCCAACCGGCAACATGCAAAAATACCATCCACTCATCTTTTTTTCATAAGCCTCAAATATCAGTCGTTCCTCAACCTCGCTATGAGAGATAATTTACATTTGTCAAGTTGCTCCCTGGTAGGAGCCCTGGCAATTGAGTGATACAATTTTAAAAAATACTGAACTTGGGGCCATGACGCTGTAATATTAAATGTTAGATAGCAGTTTTTATGTTTTTACGTCGGCAACATTATTCCCGCGCAATTTTTTTTTTGTTTTCATAATCTGTAGTCGTGGTGTTTTTGGATTTACCATCATGTAATATGTTTGTTCTACATTGATGTCCATCATTAAATGACAAAATTGTTTAAAAATTCTATAATTATTTTAATTGTTTGACCTGAGAAACCATTTTGCATTTCAATGCATTTTGAAAATAGGTATTTTGCATTTGAAATGCTTTTCTAAAACCCATTTTGCATTTTGCATTTTCAAATGGAAAAGTTTTGACCCATTTCCATTTTGCATTTCAAATGGTTTTGGGTACCCATTTTGCACATCTCTGAATGTAACCTAGTTAAGTTATAATTAAATTAGTAAGATAGAACCCGAGGTGTTCCAATTTGCAGACCCTCCAGTAACATATGTACAAATAATTTTGCAGGTACGTGAAGTAAATTTAGGAGAGTACTACGGAGCAGATGCCCTGTATTATCAGCACGACATCGCTATTGTCCAGTTAATGACAGCGTTCACATTCTCCGACACGATCCGCGCAGTCTGTCTGGGCCTGACAGACACGGACCTCTACACCAGGCAGACCAGCCCGGGCAGTGTGGGCAAGGTAATTATTATCTTACTGAATAGTGGTGGAAAGTCTTAGTATCACCCTGTACGGAGGACTTGACCTCAACTGATAAGATGACATCGTAGTTGTCGTGCTAATAATGAAGGCGTTCAGTTTCTCCTTCACGGTGTGCTCAGTCTGCCTAGACCTAGGGGCTAGCATTGACGATCCATAATGGTTTTATCGATAATGTTGGTAACTTGTTATCGTTTATGAGCTGACTGCCGATCGACAACGAACAAACGACAAAGTGTTCTTAATTTATTCAACATGAGCTCTTATTTGCACGTTTGCGTTTGCATTTGTGCTCGGGATAAAACCTTTATCGGTTGGTACACCAGGCAGACCAGCCCGGGTACTATGTACAGATTTAGGATCTTATGATATGTATTTTTCTTTCCCAGAACTTCCTCTCATTCCTTTCCTTAAAATAACCTCAATACAGCATTCCCAAAGATGACAACGTCCCTGAGGCAAATTATTCTTCTCAGGGCCTCCTGTGAGATGCAAAAAATGATTTAAAGACAAAATAATGTCATTTAACTCAATACAAATATGGCGGTGATGAATGATAGTGTTTATCCTGCAGATGGCGGGTTGGGGACTAACGGAATCGGGTACCCCATCAGACATACTCAACTTCCTGGGGGTCCCTGTGGTGGCGCGTGTGGAGTGCTACGAGAAGCTGCCGACCAACTTCAAGTCCTTCTTAACGTCAGATAAGTTGTGTGCCGGATATACCAATGGTAAGTTCACGAAAACCAACACTATCAATAATATTCCTTCCGGGAACAGCCATGCGCCCGTACGGGTACCTGCCGCAAACCACAACCATCAATAATAATTCCAGCTTCCTAGATGCACGCACAGATGGCAGTGCATATAGCTTGCGTGGAAGTCCGCAAGATGGAGCCAGTGACCAGTAGTCACCAAGGCCAGTGGTAAGGCTCTCAGAGAAACTTACTGTTCCAGATTGAAATTAGCCAGCTACTAGTTAGGTCGACTATCGAGTAACCATTATAATACGCCGAGTATTAATAAATCCCTGATTAATCTAAAAGAACCACTTATTTATTAACTCCTTCCAAGACGAGTTGAAGACCTGTTTGTACGAACACAACACTGCCTAACCAACTATATTCGTTTCCTTCCAGGAACAGCCGTGTGCCCGGGAGACAGTGGTGGTGGGCTAGTATTCCCGGTACAGAACACAAGCACAAGCCCCCAGCGCTGGTACCTACGGGCCATACTCAGCAATGCGCCAACATCCAATAATGATAGTAATCCCTGTCTTGCTCACGTTTTCGCACTCTACACAAATATATACAGTCATCGAATATGGCTGTCTACAAAAATCGAAGACAATCTACCGCAAGGTAAATCTGATGTCCTTGATGTTGAAATAGAATATGAGAATTAGACCGCAACTTATAAACGTTTTTGGTATGAAGTTCTTTTTACCAAAAATGTCTTCTTTTGCTGTTTACTTTCGAACATACAAAAGAGACAAACATCTGACGCGTAACCTTTGAACATACTTAAGTGATAGACCCGACTCGTATCATTTTAATCACGATACATTCAAAAGGATCGTTGTACATACATTTGATTAAAGTTTTTCTTATCGGTGAGATGAAATTACCGTCACCATTATATTCCAATGAATGAGAAATGAGATCCCTGAGCCGTATGTGTGGCAAAGCCATGTATGATCGTGTCAGAAATGTGGAGATCCGCAAAGAATGCAAGGCTGATGTAAGCGTAATGAGTAATATCAAGAAAGGGACGCATAGATGATTTTGCATGCAGAGCCAATGAGCAAAGAAAGGAGTGTAAGGAGAATATATGATACAAATGTGAATAGTAGCAGAAGTCAGGGAAGACCGAGGAAGATATGGCACGACCAAGTGAATCAGATACTTGAGTCGGATCATGTCAAGAGTCAGAATTATAGAAGAGTATGTATGAATGTGAATGAGGCAAGAAGTGTGTGGCAAGACCGAGTTGTTTGGCGGTCCGTCCTCTCTGCCTACCCCTTCGGAGAAACGGCGTGATGGTTAGTAAGGTTAGTTAGTTAGCTTCCATTTCTCTTTCGGCATCATGGCCACTCACAGGAAGACTTTCCTGGCAGAGGATGGGACTCGCGACGCCTGTGTGCGGACCTAACAGGACACTCGGTAACACATCGGTTGTTCTGCTTACGGTTATTCGATGGTATATACAAAACTATGAGTGATTATTCAATTATTTATCTTCCCCTGAGTGACAGTTTTATGTTTGCTACAGGAAGCTGCAGACTTAGAGGGTCCGTCGTCGGTGTCTGCCGGAAGTTATAGACTGCCCGAGTGCACTCGAAGAGTCTGTCCGTGGAATTCTGCCACAGGTAAAATATTACCAGATAAGTTATTGAGCTTTTAACATCAAGTTCCAACTACTCCCAACTGTGTAAATCCAGTGAGACACTGGCATTTCCAATAATTGGAGTATGTTGTAGAGTTAGGACACTTGTCAATTGTACTTAATTCATTCTTAAAAATTAATTTAACTTATAAAATCAATTCATTCATTAGTAGATTTGAAATCAGATTTTCAGCCAAAACCGAAACCGAATTTCGGCTATTGTTTTTGTTTCGGTCAAAACTGAACACTACCAGCCTTACTAATTAAAAAAAATAGTTCCCAACCATAGACATATGAATATTAGTAGACCTGCCCTAAGTGATTAAAAGCGTATTATTCACCACTCCCCATACCGGTTCCATTGGAGCCGGCTGGGCTCACGTATGGCCTCAAATGAATTTAGAAAAAACGTGACGTCATTATTCTTGTGCGATCTATGGTCGAGGCATCATCGGTTCATTTTACGAAATAACACGGCAAAATGGTGGCTTGTGCTATGAAAACTTGTAAAAATAGATGTGAAAAAGAGAATAAACCCAATTGTCGTATTACATTCCATATATAAGCATTATTTTACTTTATTTTAAGCATATTCACATCGTATAATATAGATCAGTTGTAGAAACATATACTATCACATCGAGATACGTCTGGACGCGAAACACAAAGCTGGTTGGTTGCTGGGAAGTAAATTATGAACATTTATAAAAGTGTCTTAACTAAATACGTAAACGAAATATTCAACTCTGAAAATAGAAGAAATTTATTTTGCCGAATTTGGACTTCGCAAATTTGTTCATAACGTGGCGAGTAATTTGCGCTCCCATGTAAAAATGTCTATTCATTCAAAAGAAGATTTTACTTTTAAGAACTAAATGGTGATATTATAATGCGAGATGCCTATTTACTGTCAGATTGATTTATTGACGAATCACAGTCAGCTTTCCTCCCTGCGTCCCGCAACTCTTGTTTTAACCCCTCGTCCTTAATTTCTCTTCCATTAATATTCATATGTCTGTGTTCCCAACCGTTAAATAGCGTTGAAATTGCACATTGACTAAAGACTGTACCAGCTCTGATTTGAATTCTCATTCAAAAAATTAACGAGATTGCAACGTCACATTTTGACAGACTGACGCATGAGATTCCCGTTTTGAAAAAGCGAACCTACCACTGAGAGGTCTCTTGCATAGCTGGCAAGTCCTCTTTAAAATAGAGGGGCAGATGCGTCTGCCGTAAAAATAAACACAATCCTCACCAATTATTAAACTGGGTACTCCTGCTGAGTCATCAAACTCTGCTAACCACTTGGGGTGACTTATATCAGAAGTGTTGGTTGTAAAATGAAATGGTTCCTGGGGCGGCGGTACCAATATCCACCTACCAAATCGATTAAAAAATAATTAATATATTAACTAATTATTGTTTAAAATTTAAACTTCAATAATATTAGAGATATTACAAACTTGGATCTGTCAGCTTATTTTAAAATAATATGTTAGATATTCTGGAGGTATACACAACGCACGCGCCCGAGTAAAGTCGAATGTGACCCGGTACGAAACCGCAGCCGAAACCCGTTTATTGGCCGAAACCAGTTTATTGGGTGAAACTGATAATTAATATATTCAAGCAAAACATTGCACATTGGAAGCCGCGAATTTTCCAAGTTGGGGAACTTGTTTTTAAAACACGTCCAGGGTAATAATGACGTTCAACATTTAAATGCACTTCACACAGACTTCAAAACTAAGTTTGAGGACGTTTTGACTATGGAAATGGAACGTTGAAGAATCGGATATCATGTGACAAGAAGAACTGACTGGAATAAGCACTGACAAAGAACTTAAGGGGCAGTTCTGTAGGGCCAGCCACAGAAAGAAATTCCCGTTGCTTATCCTGCTTCATTTTCATTTGGTGTAATACCTCACAAGGGCCCCCCTATCTGCACAATGTAAAGACAGAGGAACTATACCGCCACCCGGTTGTTGGACAGGCAAGGGAAGGGACGTTAATAGTTTTAGGAAAGTTCAACATTCGGCAGGCAGGGGATCTACGGAAAAAAAAAATTTGACAAGTGGTCTACGGGGCAAAAAAGTTTGGGAACCTCTGATCTAAACTGTAGCCCCGAACACATTTCTATCATAAAATGCAAAGAATCATAAGCCTCGAAACAATTGCTCTAAACAAAATATTGTCTGCAAACCCACTGGAGCATATTTGGCCACCCTTTGCTTCATTGTACTTACCCTGGCCAAAATGTAACCAATTTGAAGAGATATATTAAAACAACAGGAATTATTTCAAAAATTTTCCGCGTATTCGTAATTGCGATAATCAGAGAGCTAACCGTTTTACACAGCAAATAGTGTCCCCGCTTTTCAATAGATGTCTCGCCTATATATATATACTTCCACCTTCTTTTCCCATAAGCTTCAGCCTCACAACGTACCCGGATTGGGGATGCCATAGACTAACTGGCTGCAGACGGTTGCAAAAATACAATGCAGTAACAAAAACAATATTCCAAGGTTATTTTTTGAATGATGAATTCAAAACCAAACGTACGAAAATCCAGCGATCAACGTATTTTATCGTCAATATCTTAGTGGTACAGTGGTTAAGCAAATTATTTAAATCTATGAACAATTATGATGAAAATAAATACTTGTTTTATGACATAAGTACTTGTTTATGACATAAGTTTTATGCAGTACAGTCTGCAACCTGGCAGGCAACGGACGCGTGTAACTGTACGTTAGTCGCACTAACACGTTGAGACCCGAATACAAAACAGGATAAATAAAACGTTGCGATGGAGGAAGAAGTTGATCCGCATGACTACATATCCAAAGCTAAGAAAGAAATTGCTGAAATGACCGCATTATTCGATGAATCAAGAATCACAAAAGAAACAAAAATAGAAATCTCGAAAAAAATGAGCTCTATTATGGAAAATATTTCGCATATGGCGATAGACCTAGCAAAACTGAAAGAAAAAAATACAATGCTGAAGGAAATGCTAAAAACGAAAAATGAAAGAGTAACGTACGCGTCAGCAGTAAAAACCAACTATCACCAAGAAGAGATTGAAGAAAAAAACTTTCCAATTATAATAACTTCATTAAATACGAACCAAAATCAAGACCAACTTAAGGAAACAATACAAAATAAAATTAAAATATCTGCTCTGGGCATCGGAGTAAACAGCATGAAAAAAATAACTAACAACAGATTAATTATAACTTGCCCTAAAAAAGAAGATGCAACCAAACTGAAAAATGAAATAAACAAAATATCAAAAAAAGACATTACGGCAGAAGAAATACAAAGAAAAAAACCGTGTGTAATATTCAAAGGAATACAAACAAATTACACAAAAGAAGAATTTTTAACAGACTTAAGTCTCCAAAATGATGACATTAAAATAATGACAGATCAAAATCCTGATATATTTCAGGTGAAAGCTATCACCGACAACAAAAGAAATAAGTCCCACAATATAATTGTCGAAACAAATGGAAACATGAGAGATTACCTTATAAGAAAAAAACGTGTCAACTTAGGATTCTTGAGGATATATGTTGAAGACTGCTACCCTTTAACGCAATGCTACCATTGTCTAAGATTTGGCCATACTGCACATAAATGCCTAGATAAAATAAAGGAGCCAAGATGTATGCACTGCGCCGGAGCTCACCAATACCGGGAATGCAAATCTCTGGACTGCCCCCCCAAATGTGCCAACTGCTGGGATTCTAATCAAAAGAAACAAAAAAATTTCCCTACGGATCACCTACCAAATAATATAGCATGTAAGTTTAGAAATTATATGTTAAAAGTTGCCAAACAAAAAATTGATTACAATGCAGAATAAATTAACTATTTTAATTAAAATCAATAATTTAAATATTCAGCCTGACGGCATAGTGTTAAACAAGCCATTTACAAATCATGAGTCACTGCCGATTGCTTATCAGCGGCAGCACTCTTATTTTAAATATATTCAGACGACAATAAACAAAAATAATAATAGAGGTGTTGCAGTACTCATTCTGAAGAAATTCATTATTGTTAATATTTTAGATTACCCAATATTTCTTACAAACTGCATTCAAATTGAAATAAATATAAAAATGACATATGTAAACCTACCTTTCAATCATTACTCAAATAAATACTTAGGTATAGTAACCAGAGAGGTTGTAATAAATTATCATATTAATAGCACAGAATTTGAACTAATTATTTTATAAAACATTGCTTTAAGTAATTATCTAGAAGAAGATAATGAAGTAGATTTTTTAAGAACTAACGATCTACAACAGTGGATAAATATTAAAAAAAGTGATGTAGGGGAATTAATTTGTATTCATGTAAATATCAGATCATTATGTAAGAATTGGGATGTTTTGCATGTTTATTTAAGAAATTGTTGGGAGCGTATAGATATTTTAATGATTAGCGAAACAAATATACAAGCTGACCAAATTAATATGTATGAGATTCCGGGCTATTCAAATTACAACTATTGTCGTAATAATAAATCAGGTGGGGGCATATCGCTATATATAAGAAACAGTATGGTATTTAAACAATCACCACTAGAATCAAATTATTTTGAAAATGTTTTTGGTGTAATTACTCTTCCAAATAAACAAAGTTTGAGTATATTAGCGATATATCGACCACCGAATCTTAACAAACTATCTTTTATCAGGGAAATTGAATCTATTCTGAGGGATTTCATAGGCCTTCGAGACAATGTTTTGTTCTTTGGGGACACTAATATAAACTTGATGAATTTTAATGATCCTGTAGTAAACTCATATGAAAATATTCTTGCAAGCAATTATTTGATCAAATGCATAGACGGTGTGACGCGTGAAGCAATTGTTAGCGGGCGCATAACACAATCATGCATAGATCATATATACGTTAGGTACAGTAACGGGCTTAAACAAATGGACTCGCTATCAGCGTGTGTATGCGAGATTTCCATAGCAGATCACTATATGACAGCCGTTAATATTAAATATGATGTGCAAAAAGAACCATTAAAAAACATGAAAAAGATAACAATTTTGTCCCAAAAACATATTGATAATCACATACGAGAAATACATTGGAATTCTTTACTCAATGAACAAGAAAGTACCTTTTTGTATCATCAAATTAAAAATAATTTCATTAATTTATATGAAAAAAGCACTGTGTCATTTTTTGAAAAACCAACCAAAAGACCACATGCGATCAAAAAATGGATAACTACAGATATTTTAGAGTTAATAAAAAAAAGGGATTTATTGTTTCGAAGATGGAAAAATTCTCCTTGTAATAAAACTTATGAAAATGAATACAGGTACATGCGAAATAATGTCAACAAATTAATTACTAAAAGAAAAAATTGTTATTTTAAAGATAAATTCAAACGTAGTTTCAATAATACTAAGCAAACATGGGATGAAATAAATAAATTGTTGGGAAGAAAAACTAAAAGTAATTGTGATGAAGTCATCTCACGATATGTGTTAAAGGAACAGACGGTGGAAAATGTAACAAACCAATATGTAAATTATTTCTCAGATAGTATAAGCCAAATGTTACACAGATGTGATTTTAAGGCATCCAATGTTAATCAAATAGAATTACCTCACAGTATGTATTTACCAAAGGCAACTCTCACTGAGATAAAAAATATTGTTAAGAAAATGAAAAATTCAAAATCCTTGGGAATGGACAACATAAGAATGTACGACATAAAAAGACATATAGATATTTTAGGACCTATTATAACGCACTTAGTTAATAGACTTATTATAGAAGCTGAATTGCCAAATGATCTTAAATGTGCTATTATTAGACCTATATACAAAGGAGGAAAGCACTCAGAAATAGGAAACTATCGACCTATCAGTATAATGCCTGCACTTGAAAAAATTTTTGAAAAATATATTTCCTTAAAATTAAATAAATACCTAGAAAAATTTGACATTATAGACCAAAAACAATATGGCTTTCAAAAGAAAAAAAGCACAGAGCATTTATTACAGGATTTTTCAAATTATATTAATAATGAATTAAACCATAAAAGACATGTTTTAGTACTATTTATAGATAACTCCAAAGCGTTTGATACAATTGACCCACAAAAATTATTAAAAATCTTAGAAGCAATTGGAATTAGAGGTAACCTACTTAATTTGTTTAAAAATTATTTATCTAATAGACATATATGTGTAAAAATATTAGAAAAAATGAGTGGGAGGAAAAAAATCTGTGCTGGAGTCCCGCAGGGGTCGATTTTGGGTCCAACCCTTTATATTATATTTGTATCAATAATGAAAAAATTATTTAAATATGTAAGACACTTTGTATATGCTGACGACACTGCTCTTGTCATATCTGATGAACAATTATCCATTGCGATTAAATATATGCAACATGACTTTACGTCCCTGATAAAATGGTCACATGACGCAGGTCTAATCATTAATACCCAGAAAACTAAATTGATGCACATACGGTCTCCACATGCTTCATTTCAGATCATGCCTAAAATAATTTCACATAACTTTATATGTATTCATCAAAACATTCTACAGCCATGTATGTGTGAAAGTATTGAACTGGTAAATGAATACGTTTATTTGGGGGTGACTGTTGATTGTCATTTCAAGTGGGATTCACAAATAAACAAAACTTGCAAGCGGCTGAGAGCGATAGTGGGTAGGATATACAAACTAAAATGTTTCGTTCCGGTGAATATTTTAAAAATTATTTACCTATCACTCGCAGAATCAACTTTACGGTATGGTTTAACTACTTGGGGTCACTCTTGTAAAACTAATTTAAACCACCTGCAATCAGTACAAAATTCTATGGTGAAGTTATTAGCTCAAAAACATATTTTTTCACAGAGACGAAACATTTCATTGTTGTATCGAAATTTAACAATATTACCGGTGCAGGCCTTATTATGGTACAAAATATTGATCCAACATATATCTGAGTCTGATTATAAAAGGAAAGTGCAACATGAATATAATACAAGGTTTACAAAGAATGACGGAATGCTTGTTCCAAAATATAATAATAAATACGGACGGCGAACCCTAGAATTTAACGTGCCAAAAATGCTTAACATGTTACCCATTAATATAAAAAATTGCGATTCCACAAATAGATTGAGATATATGCTGAAACAATGGTTACTAAATAGAGATAGTTTATATTAATTTAGTTGTGTTAATTGTATGGTTATAGTAATAATATTATGTGTGTATGTATGTAATTGATCATTAACATCCTGTTGACAAACTGCTTTATTGAAGTTTAACGGGATTGTAACTTGAAAACCAATAAAAAAAAAAAAAAAAAAAAATATCTGTTTAGCTCTGCTCGCCTACCAGTACAAAGATCTGCTGTGAGGAGCCATTGGAGACCTGCCCGCCTCTGCCGTCTTCGACTGTCAGCCAGCTAAAGACTGGCTCAAAGGCCAACGACTGTAAGTTTCATTTTATTTAGTTATTTTAAGAACAGAGTATACCTAGTGAATATCGAACATTATACACAATGTTTTTTAGGCATGAAATAACGTTAAACTGATAAACTGAATATGAAACAATATTAGTAAAGCATGTAACATAAAATGGTGGTGCGCAAATGTTTCCTTCGCAATTGTGCGGGGGGTTGCGGTAAGTGCGATAAAGACTTAGACAAAACAAAAACGAATTGAATTTGCCTTAGTGTTTGCAAGAGGAAATGAGTGGGAAAGGCCAAAGACTTACCCCAGGTCTCGTCCTCCGTAGCCGCTGGTTCCTTTAAACTTATCAGCTTGCATACAATTAAGGGCAATTCCCTTTAACACTCGCTCACTCAACACAAAAAAAACAGTGACATTCACTGCGGCTGGTAAAACGTTTCACTGGACGATTGTGATGCTCCAAAACAGTCACAGACGAGTTCAACATATGCGGGTATTCACGAAATGACACAAATGTTCGCGGTGACGAAGATGCAATGATAATATTGCTCCTTGTCGTTTGGCCCGGTTCAAGGAAAGGGGACAAGGTGTAAAGGGGGGGGTGAAGGGTACACATTTTAAGGCTATTCAATTTTAAAACCTCACGCGCAACTATAAAATAATATAGAAACTAGAACAATACTACAAATAAGACAAATCACTAAAACTACTAAAGCTACCATAATTTGTAGAATTCAACAAAGTGCTGGCATAGATTACGCTTTTCTAAATAGTATAAAATAAAGTCGCTGTCCGCGTCTGTATCTTGTTCTGTAATTTATTACTAATATTCTCCCGTGTACCACTGTGTGCTTATAATCCGATGCATCATTCTTTTGTAAAAGCCATTTTATGGAGTTTAAATAAATAAATAAATATTTGCTTTAAATGTTTGGGGATCTGGTGAGGAGGCACAGCATGAAAGAGGTCGTGAAGGTCACAGTGTTTTATTGAGTCAGGTTGCCGTATGTGAGATGACTTCAGGAACGATGTTGAAGACTACGGATGCAGGCGGTGATGCTGGTCAAGCGCGGGTTAGTGAGTCGACACCGCTGCTGGTGACCGGACTCGTTGACTGTCAGGAACTGGTGAAGAGCGCGGGTCTTCCGGGTGCTCCAGTGCTGACAGGAAAGCCGAAGGTGCGGTGGACCTTGTAGGCGGTTGTACGGGAGGTACATAGACCGGCGAGGATGCCGCGTGGTCTAGGTGCGCGGATGTAGCGCTGGTCAGATGTGCTGGAACCAGGGCGCTGTTATCCGGTGTAGCGCTGGCCAGGAACGATGGCCGGGGCCAAGGCGCTGTGATGAAATCCCGTTGCATGTTGTCGGATGAGCCGTGCAGATCCGGGAATATTGTCCTACACGCGGGTTGTCCCTCATTGCCTATTTATATAGACCGGCCGATGGCATCAGTAGGTACGCGAGATCGCTGGTAAAATGGAGACAACTCGCTCAGTCTGGGTGCTACTGGAATTTTCGTTGGCGCTGAAACTATTTCTAGGCAACAGGCTAGAACCTTCTAGCGAGTGCGCGTAATGTACTTCGCCAAACTAAAATATTACTGTCGTAAGTAGTTCCAGACGTCGCGGTCGGTAGCCCATAGACAGGTAGCTCGTATTGTTTACCTTTAGCGAGACAATCTGGATGAATCTACGATCGCTACAAATGTAAATTGTTAACCTCGATACAAGATTAGTCCTAGTGAGGTTGATTTTTATGAGAAAAAACATGATTTATGCGAAGTGAGTTACAATAAACATATCTCGTGACAGTATAAAATAAAGTCTTTATCCGCATCTGTCTGTGCGCTTAGTTCTTCTAAACTACGCAACGGATTTTGATAGGGTTTCCAATACCATTTAGAGAATTTCTGGCGGTAGGTTTTTGTATTTAAATTACATTTATAAAAAGTAGCGAAAATCGATGTTATGTAATCAAGTCGTAAAAAAATATTTTCGGGCGCTTACATTGCTAACGTTGGCTAAACCTAATAAGATACATCAAAATAATTATATTTTATACTTGATTACAAAATGTTGACTTTTCTACACTTTATTTAAATATAATATACATGTATTATATACATAAACCTTCAGGAAAAAATTCTCTAAATGGTAGTGAAAACCAGATTAAAATATGTTGCGTATTTTAGAAGAACTAAGTGCAAAAACAGAGAGACGAAGATAGTGACTTTATTTTATACTATTTAGAGATTAGAGATTTACACTGTTTTTTCTATTAAAAGTGCTTTTAATCGTTTCCCTATTTTCTGTATATTTACCTCAATTCCTTTACACACATATAAATAATAATGTTTCCTCGTTGCTTGCAGACTGCGTGGACCTAGCAGAGGAATTGTACCCGTGCCAGCAGAATGGGTACAGCAGGAGTAGGGGAGACCTCTGCGGACCCAAGCCAGAGGAACGCCCATCATTGAGCTGGATGACCTCCCTTGCTAAAACTAATTCCTCGGATGTCCAACAATACGTGAGTTGAAACACCTGTACAAATAAAATATAATATTTTCGTCGAATGCCGATTTTTGTTATATTATGTCAAATTTGCAAAAACATTTTGAGCAATCGCTTGCAATAATATGCATAATATGCATAAATAATGACTCAACCTAACCTAACCCATAATAACCTAACCTAATCTATAATAACCTAACCAAACCTAAACTAACTAACTAACTAACCATCACGCCGTTTCTCCGCAGGGGTAGGCAGAGAGGACGGATTGCCAAACAACTCGGTCTTGGCACACACTCCTTGCCTCGTTCACATTCATACATCGTCTCATACATACTCTTCTATTGTTCTAACTCTTGACATGGCCCGACTCAAGTATCTGATTCACTTGGTCGTGCCATGTCTTCCTCGGGCGTCCCCGACTTCTGCTACCATTCACATTTGCATCGTATATTCTCCTTACACTCCTTTCTTCGCTCATTCGCTCTACATGCCCAAACCATCTAAGCATCCCTTTCTTGATCTTACTTGATCTAACCTAACCCAATCTATAATAACCTAACCAAACCTATAATAACCTAACCTAATCTAAAATAACCTAACCTTACCTATAATAACCTAATCTAACCTGTAATAACCTAACCTAACCTAAATTATTTATAAAATATGCCTAAATACCTTTTTTTAATATTTCGAGTCGTACCAAAATAATAGCTACCTAGTATATGCAAAGAGTAAATGGTAAAAATTCTTATAATTTAATTTTTTTTAATGATAAACTAATGAAAGACAAGGTTTTATAGCACAAAGGATAACAAATAATTATAAGCAATAATTAGTCGCCTGAAATATCAATACAAATTGAAAATATCTCCCTAGAAAAAAAATGCCGCCAACGGGAATTGAACCCGTACCTTCTGATGTCTGGTCAGGTGCTCTGAACCACTGAGCTATGTCGGTTTATTTCCAACCCGCAAAATAATTCAATACGTTCTAGTACCTCAATCAACAATTACTGCTTATCAATTGACTGCTTTAATGATCTACTAACTATATATGGGGATAATATACAGTACCGTTGCATGGCTTGGGCTTAGGTTCTATCAGTCTGCCTACAGCTGATGATGTTGCTGATCTAAGAGTTGACTGCCTCAGATCAGTGTTTTCCGGGACGCAAAGTTCAGAGATGTAGGGTGGGGTCATTTCATTTCATTGATGGATTTAAACACCGTCCAACACAATTTGTACTGGATTCTTTCAGGGCACTTGAGCCAGTGAAGGTTACGAAGGTGTTCTGCTGCATTAAACACTGATTGAAGTTTGTCAATTTGATATTTTGGAAGGCTGGCATAAACGCCGTTGCAGTAATCGAGACGTGAGACTACGTAAGAGTTGATAAGTAGTTTTGTTGCTTCTGTAGGAAGGTTATACAGGGTTTTCCAATAAGAGGTGTTATTTTGAATAGCCCGCTATGTCGGTAGATGTTACTTTTGAAGCTGTCATTTTTTGACATTTGACAAGTAGAAACTACGCCATTAATAAAAAATTGAACAATACACGCTTCAACAACGCATTGAAATTATTAAAATTCACTTGAGTGAATCAAATGCAAATCATCTTGAGTTATAAGGCCCATTTTCACCTCGGTGACTTCGTCAACAAGCAAAATTGTCGCATCTGGGGCTCGGAAAACCCAGGAGTTATTGTTGAGAAGCCTCTTTATCCTCAACATGTGACTGTTTGGTGCGGTTTATGGTCCGGCGGAGTCATTGGATCTTACTTTTTCGAAAATGAGGCTGGAACAACAGTTACGGTGAATGGATTGCGCTATCGAGAAATGATTAATGATTTTTATGGCCGGAATTGGATGGTATTGATTTAGACAATGTTTACTTTCAACAAGACGGCGCTAAGTGCCACACAAGCAACGAAACCATTGATCTTTTACGTTTGAATATCAGAATAACACCTCTTAATGGAAAATCCTGTATTAAATATAAATATAATATTTATATATTGCATTTTTCCAGGGGTTGGTGTTTAGCTATGGAAAACCAGTCTTCCTATTGAGTGAGCGCTGGCTCCTTACCATAGCATCAGAGTGGGACAATCTGTCGGAGTAAGTTTCAGAAGTAACTTGAGGCGTGCTTGTGCAGACTGATTTTTATCAGAAACTTAACCCTTTCACACTAGGGTGGAGTGACGTTGTATGGGACTTTTTTTAAAAGAGACCAGTACTGTAGTAGCAAAAAAAAGTTGCCTTTGTATAACACCTCTTTCGTCTAAAAAAATCAACTCGATCGAAACATTCCATTATTCAACAACCAGCACATTTATATTTATAAAAAAATTGTATGAAAAAAGTCGCTGAAAACTCTGCCAAGCATTTTAAACAAGCGATATTCATAGCAAAAATACAATTTTATTAGGGGTTTTATAGCTAATAAGGTGCATAACACATGTGAAAATAAAAATAAAATTACCATAGTTTCAAGGCGGGGTCTATTTTTGGTTTTTTGAAGAGGATTATTGATTTTTTATTGTTTTTTTCGTGTTTTTGAGAAACATGTTTTTTTGTTAAATAAAATACTTTAACAAAGAGAATTTTTTTAAACATTATCGAAGTTTTATAATATTTATCGTGTTTTGAAATGAGATTTGGTGTGAAATTCGGGCATTATATGCCTAGATTTTATTGTCGCCCGAGTGAATCCATCTCTTGCTTCAGGCCCAACTGTAGACAACGATGCCTGGGTAACTAATTTGATGCACCTCTCGACTGCTTGAGTGTGGCAGGGAAATCTGGGAAATTCAATACTGTCCTTTTCTTCACCGAAATTATTTATCATTTTGACTAGGTCGTCATTACTGATTTCGGATAGTATCGGTGGCGGTGTAACTTCGCATTCCTGCCAGTTGATAATATCGTAATATTTACTTGCTGAAAAGTTTATTGTTGGAATAATAAAGTCTCTAACAACAGATGGACTCGGACATCTATCTCGCGCTTTTAAAATTCGTCTCAAACCCAATTCTCTTACAATAAGGTTGTCATCCATTATCATGGATAGTAGCAGATTTTCCGGGTGGCAAAAATAGGCGTTTCTTTGAATTACTGGATTAATTATATCTCGTAGATCGGTGCTCAAATATCGGGTGAGTTTTATTATAGTAAAAACATGTAATGCCCCATCTTTACACGACGGGTGCCTTTTTATCTCAAACCATGTCGGAGCACATGCTTTATCAACATATTCAGCAAGAATTTATAGGTTCACTGAAGGGTTAGTTGTTCCTATATATAATCGAAGTATTGAGTTTGCTGTCGTCAACCAGCGTGAGTGACAAATACTACCTGGATGACGGTTTGCTAAATTTGGTGGGCAGTGACCTGTTGTAACTGCAAAACATATTTCGTACAAGTATTTTTGGTCCGTGCTCAAATTTTTCAATTCCTCTGCGTTGAGTTTGTGCATCTCAAAGTGTATTGGTGAATAATTTATAACGGTGTTTTTAGAGCTGCTTGAGAGAAGTTTTCCAATAGGTCCTGAAAACCCTTTAGGTCCTGTTGTAGCACCATCTAAGTGTTGAAACAAGTGGCGAACGGGAAGTTCGTTTGCATGCAGCTGACAGATAAACCATTGTAACGGATGACCTAATTCAAATTCCATGAATCTAATAGTTCCATTTTTTTGCCTGTATTGACAGCAGTCCCATCACATCCAATCGCTGATAAATCATTCAAATTAAAACCGTTCACTTTTAAATGGTGTAACATGCTCTTTGCGATGTTTTTGCCAGTTCCTGATGATGGTGTAACATGTCCAACATATTGAGACCCCGGCTCAGATAAAATGGAATATGTTCTTCTGAAATCGTTCTCCGATGATATCTATCTATTTTTTCCTGAGACAGTGTTTTATCCTTCCTTTCATCGAAATATAGACCTCGAATTTTTGTTGACTCCGACGACATCTGCCATGTTTTTATTAAAGAAGTGCGACACGTTTGTCTAGCTCGTCTGAGTTTGCTCCTATAAATCACCATTTTAGAGTCGTCTTCGGTTACTATGCCAAAATCTTGTAATGTAGCACTTGCAACAGCTGATGCCGACCTGTCTGACAAACCATACTGATCGCAGATTCTGGCCAAAGTGGGGAGTTTTAACATCATACGGGAATTTTCTGGAGGTTGCGAAGAATGTGAAGAAAATGATTGGTTTTCATCAAAAAAGGGTTGACGTGGTTTTGTCGCTGATGCTGTAGATGAGCTGACCTTCGAAGCAAGTTCAGATAAACGAGCTTGCATCCTCATTTTCCGATGTAATTTTTTTGTTGTATAAGTGTCTATTGCTCCCAGCATCATTTTTCTCGAGGATCTTTGGTCTTGAAGGAATGCTTGTTCTTTGGTAAGTACCTTGCGCGTCTTTTCGCAGGAACACATATTCAGATTGTTACATTTGAATGAAGCAATATCGAAAAGTTTATTCATTTTGATTTTATAAGAATTTAACTTAACATAATAATGCAAACTTTTTTTTGGCCAATTTTTAAGTTTAAGTATTCGTTATAATGATCTTGGATCAGTTTCATCACTCGATTGTGTGAAACAATGGGAATAGAAGCGCGCTTCCAAATTCCTTCAACAATTGCAGATATAACACTTTTTATTTCGAATACTGACGGTACGCCACAGAAAAGACTACAAACTATAAGAAAACAAAAACATGGCTTTTCTAAATCGCTACCGTTACGGTAAAAAAATTCACAAAGTTCGTGTTAATTTGAATTAACACTGGGGCTGAAAGGGTTAACTTATATTCCTCTGGCTAGTACTGCACAGCTAATAGTATTTGCGCTTTATAAATATAATAAAAATAGTTTTTCTTGTTGGATAATAATTTCAATACACCAAGAAGAATGAGGTATGATTTGAGATTTTCACGGCCAAAAGTACGCCGTATTATGTTAATTCACAAAAAACTCTTAAATATTAATAGAGACAATGGAGCTAAGCTCAGTAGTTCTTGGTATCCGGTAATTGACGGCTACAGCAGAACTAAACGCAGAAAACCATTTTAAAATTATACGTTAATGTCAGCTCTTAGAGGGGTGGAGCTGGCAACACGGTATCAAATCTGAAGACATTTCACCACAACCTTAGAGTACACATCTGCCCTGATGATGGACACTGCAATGCTGTACGAGACGTTGGCTAAAGAATGAGGTAGCGCAACACGGCATAGTACCCAAAAAACAAATCACTACAAGAAGAATGAATTTAAAATAGTTATTATAGACTAGCGACCCGCCCCGGCTTCGCACGGGTGCAATGCACTGATGTGGCATCATAAGTCCGAGCGACACATGTCCGATCCATTTTTAGCGCTTTGACATTGACAGTTTATAGTTCCAAAATAATATTCACAAAATGACAACACTAAAATAATAATAACTCGTGTTTCATCTTTGAAAACAAAATAATGTTGTCAATAAACAACCCAACACGGAGAACTCTAATATACTTCATATCGCGAAAAAGAAAAGTACTCGCCGCGGTGGATTTTGTGCGTGCCATAAATATTTTTGTTGCAAGTGATTTTTCAAATTGCAATATCTTCTAAGATATGGATTTAAATGATATGTTGTGACGGGCAATTTTAATATACATTTAATGCTCAACATATCTATTTACCTTTCCCTTACTGTGCTAAAAACATCCACGCGTTCCGGTGCTGTGTAGTCAATATACAACTTAAAGTAGGCGATTTAATATCGGCAAAATATGAATATTCATAGCTAAGCGCTTATGTTTATTATATTTTAAATCAAATGTGAAAATACTTGTAATTTAAATGCTGAAAACATGAAAAAACCATCGGCAGATGCTAAATAAACGTGCGAGGGGTCCATATCTATTGACGGTTCGCGGCCAACTGGCTAGCGGCTGGCGGCTGGCACAAACACAGCTATGCGGTCGTAGGTATCAATGGTCAAAATCAAAATACAACTGCACACGTGTGGATGTCTCATGTTCCCGCATAGCGAAATAAAGCGGGACATCAATAGCATGTCATTTCCTCGCACACTCTTCGCGTATTAGTATCACAGCTGAGGAACTAGCGTCATTGATCCCCTCGGCACCGGTGCATAGTCGGGATACACGCCAAACGCGCGCCCAACATTTGTACACGGTTGACATTTGTCACATGAGAACGGGTCGCTTCTACGATTCGTTCTTAAGTTCAACAGCTCGGCTGTGGAACGAACTGCCGGCCTCTGTGTTTCCTCCCTCCTACAACATGGGACTCTTCAAGACCCATGTTCACTCCTTCCTCTCCACAAAAAGACCCTCCACACAGCATCCCCAAAGATGACATAGGCCCTGAGGGAAATTATTTTCTTCAGGGCCTCCTGTGTGGAGTAAATATAAAAATAAAAAAAAAACAAAAAATCACACGGTTGATTGTTTTGGTGTATTTGTTACCGATTTTTAACAAAAATCTCAGATTTTTAATTGAATTTGAAAACTATGTAAAATCTTATTTTTTAATTCAGTGCATAAATGTATAACGGAGGAATACCTTAAATCTGAACCCAGAATTTATTATATTTATAAAGTTATTAAACTTATTAGAAGCAATGTGTAGTAAATGCACACCACAGATAAGGAAAGGTTAAATACATATTAAATTGGATAAGAATTCATTTTTTATTGGTCAAAATAGAATATAAAAACGATTACTGTGGGTTATCCTTAGGAGATAGATATATATCATTCTTGACTCTTCTGTAGGCTTTTTAAAGACATATAATTGTTTATACATTATTTTGTTGTATCTTCCGAGGCTTAGCCAGCGCTACCAGTGTAAGAGCCCGAAAATATATTTTATTGATTTGATTACAAAACGTCGAATTTTCTATACTTTCTATAAATAAAATATGCATGTCACAGACATAGGAATTAATAGACGAGAAGATAATGGCGAGGGGTAAAATCAACTGTTGAAGAACGAAGGGGGTGAAGCTGACTGTGATTCGTCAATAAATCAATCTGACAGTAAATAGGCATCTCGCATTATAATATCACCATTTACTTCTTAAAAGTAAAATCTGCTTTTGAATGAATAGACATTTTTACATGGGAGCGCAAATTACTCGCCACGTTCTGAACAAATTTGCGAAGTCCAAATTCGGTAGAAAAAATTCGGTTCTATTTTCAGAGTCGAATATTTCGTTTAAGTATTTAGTTAAGACACTTTTATAAATGTTTATAATTTACTTCCCAGCAACCAACCAGCTTTGTGTTTCGCGTCCAGACGTTTCTCGATGTGATAGTAACAACTGATCCATATTATACGATGTGAATATGCTTAAAATAAAGTAAAATAATGCTTATATATGGAATGTAATACGACAATTGGGTTTATTCTCTTTTTCACATCTATTTTTACAAGTTTTTATAGCACAAGTCAACATTTTGCCGTGTTATTTCGTAAAATGAACCGATGATGCCTCCACCATAGTTCGCACAAGAATGATGACGTCACGTTTTCAAATTTCACTTGAGGCCATACGCGAGCATAGCCGGCTCCAATGGAACCGGTATGGGGAGTGGGGATAATACGCTTTTAATCACTTAGGGCAGGTCTACTAATATTCATATGTCTATGATGCATGTATTATATACATAAACCTTCCGGAAGTTTAGGAGAACTAAGTGCACAAACAGACAGACACGAAAAGCGAATTTATTTTATACTATTTAGAGAGGTCATTAGTAAGTATGATCCAGGCTGTATCAGAACGGACCCGTGAGACTTGTTTCAAGTCAGCCTGTGATTTTTATCAAATAAATATGATTTTTTTCTCTTCTCGCCCGTGACAAGATCCTCTGCCAAATCTTTTGTGAACGGTGAAACCATTAGCTGTGTAAAACTGATAGCTCTGTGTATGTCGAAGTAACGAAGTAACGGGAACTTTAGAAATAATTGGTAATTATTTTATAATATAGGTACATATCTCTTCAAATTGGCCACATTCCGCCAGCGTAAGCTCGCGGATGTTTGTAAATTTGCCCAAAAGCTATACTTGTGGGTATTATTTTATACATTGTAAAATAATACTCTTTAGTTATTTTGAACACAGATTACCGAAGAAATACAAAAAAAATAGATAAATTACAATTGTGTGTTTGACAGTTCTTTTTAGTTCATTCAGTAAGTAATTGTGAAATATACAGATTTTTCAGTTAAAAGTTTATGTTTGTAAGTATTAAATGAATCTAAGATAATATTGTTTCATATTTTTGGACGGCCCAATTTAAAATCGAAGACTCAATAAATAATGCAAAGAACAACGCGAATTACAATTTTTTATCAGGTTCACTTTTTATTAAAAACAAAACAATATTTTTATCAGGTACACTTTTTATTGAAAACATAACAATATTTTTATCAGGTTCACTTTTTATTGAAAACATAACAATATCTTTATCAGGTGCACTTTTTATTAAAAACACAACAATATTTTTATCTGGTACACTTTATATTAAAAACATAACAATATTTTTATCAGGTGCACTTTTTATTAAAAACACAACAATATTTTTATCTGGTACACTTTTTATTAAAAACATAACAATATTTTTATCAGGTACACTTTTTATTGAAAACACAACAATATTTTTATCAGGTGCACTTTTTATTAAAAACACAACAATATTTTTATCTGGTACACTTTTTATTAAAAACACAACAATATTTTTATCAGATACAATTTTTATTAAAAACACAACAATATTTTTATCAGATACACTTTTTATTGAACACATAACAATATTTTTATCAGGTACACTTTTTATTAAAAACATTACAATATTTTTATCAGGTACACTTTTTATTAAAAACAAAACAATATTTTTGTCAGGTACACTTTTTTTTGAAAACAAAACAATATTTTTATCATGTACACTTTTTATTGAAAACACAACAATATTTTTATCAGGTACACTTTTTATTGAAAACACAACAATATTTTTGTAGAGGGCAAATTAGTTGGTTTTTGTATAAACCCTGGAAAACAGGGACACGCTTAAATAAACACATTTTGTTTTTAAATATCTTGTAGTAGTTAACTTATGATGAGAAGAAAGTATTTCATTTAAAATTAAACAGTAACTTTGTAAACATCACTTATGGGTAAATACTTAATGCCGACCGGGTTTCGCTACAACCGTAGCCTCATCAGGGCAGTATAATACTAAAAATCTAAATATTAAATTAACATGTGTAGATATCACGGTAGGTGGACAGTCTGAGCTACAGTGGAAGAGGTAGGGATAAGTGGGAGATTGGGAGGCGAGTGTTCTTTGTCAATAGGGAACAATCTGAGTATAGGGCTTTTATTTAGGTTTATTTGGTTGTTGATGACTTTGCTATTGACGTTTATGGCTTTCCTTAACTCTAACGCTTCTAAGTTATCCAACCTAAGACCTATTCCGTTTTTATGTAATAGGCTGACGCCAGTATTTTTGTCGAACGTATGGTTGGTTGCTATGAGGTGATTTGCAAATTCGGAGAATCCATTACTGTTTAAGCATCTTAGGTGTTCTTTGACTCGCGTTTTGATATTACGCGCTGTTTTGCCTATGTAAAACGCGGGACAGTCACTACATTGCAGTGAGTAAATACCTGAGTGAGTATTTACTCACTGCAATGTAGTGACTGTCCCGCGTTTTACATAGGCAAAACAGCGCGTAATATCAAAACGCGAGTCAAAGAACACCTAAGATGCTTAAACAGTAATGGATTCTCCGAATTTGCAAATCACCTCATAGCAACCAACCATACGTTCGACAAAAATACTGGCGTCAGCCTATTACATAAAAACGGAATAGGTCTTAGGTTGGATAACTTAGAAGCGTTAGAGTTAAGGAAAGCCATAAACGTCAATAGCAAAGTCATCAACAACCAAATAAACCTAAATAAAAGCCCTATACTCAGATTGTTCCCTATTGACAAAGAACACTCGCCTCCCAATCTCCCACTTATCCCTACCTCTTCCACTGTAGCTCAGACTGTCCACCTACCGTGATATCTACACATGTTAATTTAATATTTAGATTTTTAGTATTATACTGCCCTGATGAGGCTACGGTTGTAGCGAAACCCGGTCGGCATTAAGTATTTACCCATAAGTGATGTTTACAAAGTTACTGTTTAATTTTAAATTATAATGTCACATCACAAAGTAACCGCTTCATATGAAGAAAGTATTTCAGTTTACAGAAATGGAAAAAAAGCGTTTTAAAATTAAATTCGATTGTTGACGTTTTTTTAATTTAAAAATTTTACGGTAATTTTTTTTCGTCGCTTATTTAAATCAAAATGTTAACCCATGACTCTAAAATAGGTTCTAAAGTTTTCAGTTTGGGTTTTGACTAAACATAAATATATAATTAAAAAAACTACCCAAAAAAACAATTCAATATTATAATTGTAAAAACATGGCGTGAAATGCATTATTTTCGGACTGTGTAATACAAAGTTCTCATTGTTATCTAAACGATACACAGAAGTTTTTTTGTTAAAAGTTCATTTTGACTTTGTCTCTATTTTCTGTACATTTACCCAAAATTTTAATAATTCTGTTGATTAAACATTGATTGGTTGCAGGGAGGATGGGGAGAATTTTAGCCCTCATCCGGAGGTGGTATTCTCCGTAAGAAGGAGTGTACGCCACCCGCTGTACCTCCCCGGTAACGACACTATAGGAACTAATGATATAATCCTATTGGAAATGGAGATGCCGTAAGTATCAAATATTAATAATTTTAAATAAATATTTTTTTAATTAATTAACCAACCTCTACGCCGTTTCCCGGCAGGGGTGGGCAGAAAGAACAACTCGGTCACAATACACACTTATTGCCTCATTCACATTCATACATCGTCTCATACAAAATTCTTCTATTATGCCACATCTTCTACTAGCATTCACATCTGGGTAAAATATACTCCTTTCTTTGTTCATTCGCTCTACAGGCCCAAGCCATCTAAGCGTCCTTTTATCTTTACGCTTCCATCAGCCTTACATGATCATACATAGTTCTACCACACATATGCCTCAGGGACTTCGTTTCTACAGCGTTCAGCCTACTTTCATCCTTCCTCTGCTAGTTCCATGCCTCACAACCATACATCAGGGTAAGTACTAGCACTCTATTGTGAACTACTAGGTACATATTAACATAGGTGACCTCTGTGGTAGAGCTAATGGGTTCGAATCTCGATGTTAGCATATTTTTACTTGACAGATCTGAATAGTCTCCATCTTCCTCTTTTCCTACTCCTTCACATCTTATATAAACTTTGGAGATGCTGTGGATAGAAATCTAGGGATCAGTGTTTCCAGGAATGACGGACAAACGATTTCTATCCCTCCCACCGCGGTGCAAGGTGATGGGTCAAAAGAGACCAATTGGAGAGGTTAAAGGGTCTCCCCAAACCAGCCTCTCCCGATCTGGCACGCCACGCAGCTGGTGGGCAGACGTATCCCGAACACACCTCACTTAATGAACCCGGGCACCCCTGCTAAATAACCAAACGTAGCGAACCACTTGGGAGACCTAAGGCAGATGTGAGGTACTTAAGCTTGCCTCTGAAATTGAATATGAAAACATCCGAACTGCTTATGCCATGAATCCGCCTAGATTTCACCGATCATCTCATATTTAGATACTCGCTTATACCTAGATTGCATGCAGTTGGCAATGTTTTCTCAGAAGTAGTGGATGTATCCAACTGCACGGAATATAGTTGTAAGAAGGCTATAATAACATACCTCAATCACAATAATCAATGTCAGGAATGTAACATATGTGTTATTTTATTCAGAAAATTATTATTTCTTATCCATAAGTATCATTGAATCGCTGACAGTCCTGAATTGTTAATGCCAAATTGCGATGCCTACACAGCTACTCCAAGTACAATTAATTTTGTGGGTATCAATAAACTCACTGCAGACTATTATCATAGACACCTCATACTTAGACTTGTGACAGGTCTTACACAAGCCTAGTATAAATTAGTTCAACTATTGTTACACTGGTATATATTTTTTTTGAATTATGCATTGTCTTACTCCTTATATTTATTAATAACTGCATCACTTGCAATAGTGTTTTTATGTACACATTAATTGTTCTTTAATTTATTGCCATTATTATCATGTGTACCACTGTACGCTTGTAAATCGATGGCTATTTTATGGCGTTTGAATAAATCTATATATATATATTTGTAGGTTCTATAATGTTGGCATACTATGGCAAGTGATTGCTTTTGCAAAGTTGTCAAATATGTCAAAAATCGCTCTTGTGGAACCACCTAAATGAAATTGTGTAATTAATGATCGAGTAACTCTGAGCTGATGTTTCAGGGTCCCCTTCAGTAGAAGTCATCGGCCGGTTTGTCTCCACACTCCTAAGGACTCTGTGGCAGGACTCAACCTCACTAGATGGGTCGGATGGGATAAGGTAAGCTTACCATCTGTAGTCACACATTGCATGCGAATCAATTGCATGTGGACCTTAACCCTTCAAATTTATTTATTGTTTAGTGTTATATCGGAATTCAATTCAATTTTGTTTATTCATTTCAAAAACATTACAAAATTGTTAATTTCAATGCGTTTTTAAAATATTTTTAGAATACACATTCTTAGATTAATATTAACAGTTTGTATATCAACTATACCAGTGATAATAGAGCTTGCCTTTTAAAGGAAGCTTCATTGATGCAAAAAATGTCGATATCCGAATTGATTCTGTTCAACAGTAAGATTGCTCTCCCCACAGGCATGACCATTGGCAAGTTAGTTCTGGAGGCCGGGAGATAAAATAGTCTATGTTGTCGGTGACGTAGATAACCATCGGGAACATAGAAATGAATGCTCTCCATGATGACCGAGTTTTCAAACCATCCACGAATCAGTCTAAAGAAATGTGTAGCAATGCGCACATCTCTCCTGACCCGTAGATAGTTCATTCCGAGCATACCCAAAAGAAAGTCAGTGGAATAGAGCCACGGGTAGTAGCCATACTCCCTCATGTAGAGAAATCTCAAGAATTCCTTCTGAACTCTCTCCAACATGAGAGAATACTTTACCAGGTGTGGACTCCAAATCACCGACCCACTTTCAAGTATACTCCTTACTAAGGAATTAAATTAAACTATACGCACCCGGTTATCTCTAAAATTCCTTGCAGTGCGTAGAACAAAGCCCAGAATTCTAAATTAAGTGCTACATGTCGCCTCAATATGAGCATGAAATGTCAGCCTCAAATGTCAGGCTGCTAATAATAATTGCTGCTTTAATCTCTGCCTTTACTTGCAGATTTAGTGTGTTGGGAACTCTTGACAAAGTAAAAGGTTCTTTTATTTATTTTTTTTTCTTATATTTATTTATTTATTGAATATACAAACACATTACAATAATTTACAAATGTAGATATTTCGAGGCTGATTGCGAAAAAAATATAAATTTTTAACGAAAACTGCCCAACTCAATTGAGAAATTATTTCTCGTGTTTGAGTTGGGGAGTGTTGGGAGTTATTATGGTTTATAGGTTGTAAAATTTCACTAGTTGATGTAGCTAAAAAAAGCTTCTTTACAATAATTGCGTGTATTTACGTTACAATAAATAAGTCTGAATTTAGCTACACTGTTCATTACCTGAGGGTTGGTAATTCTCTGTTTCTAGAAGCTTGAAGTCTGACAATGATACCCCACAGGCAATTGCTACACTCTAGCGACATCTGTCGGACTCTGGAGTAAGCTTTCTGACTGGTGCCATCTATTGCTTGAATACCCAACTTTTTACCATACATCACAGACAAATAAATAAAGAACATTTACGGACTATTAACATGAAAAAGTCTGTAGTCAAATAAGAAATTTTCACATAATGCACAGTTTGAGTATCATTATACACTATGTATTAACAAAAAACATAAACAGCAAAACGTGAACAGAGGCAAAAAAAGAGATATCAAAAACAAAACATACAGATCAATAAAAAAAAAACAGAAAACTGAGTAAATAAAATAAAAAAACAAACCTTCACAATCTATTGCTTATTTGCTTTTAAAAATAAGCGAGACTATTTGCATACATATGAGGGCACATGTAAACTTTTCTAAAATATTATTATTTAATACACAAATCAAAATGATAATAGTAATATTTTGAATTTTTATAATTATTTTTAACTAGCTCTACCCCGCCAAGCATTGCTGTGGCTCAGTCTATCTGAGCAGACAGAGAAATAATAGAGCATGTTTCTTTTACGTCCAACAGATGGCGCTGTTTTTTGAAAAAAATGCATTTTTACGTGTAACAACTATATAATATAAGTATATAACAACACACGCGTATTCGAATGCAACGTTGTGTCAACATTTCAAAGCAATCCGTGAAGAACTTTCGTAGATTTAAGATTTTGAAACGAACATTTACATTTTTATTTAAATTTATAAGATAATATAGATATATGCAGATTTTGTTCAAAATCTTCCAAAAAACTTACAACAAAACTTAAAACCAATTAAATGTTCATCCCCCCTTCCCATTCATGGGAGTGATGCAGCTATGCCCCTGCTATATTTATGTGATGTGTCGGATGTTAGATGTCAGAATAAATAATAATAATAAAGTAGTTATTGTTATAGTCCCACAGGCTCTGAACAGATTGGACCCTTGCAGTGTTCGAACTTAAAATATATGCATATGTTTAGACCTTATGTGTGTAATTTTTTGGCCTCCAGCATGTATTACGTACGGAAATAATTGATTTATTGTTATTGTTCCCATGTAAATATAGACGCAGTACCCAGCAACCCTCCTGTCTCAAGAGGAGTGCCGCAGACTGTTCCCTCCTGGAAGCAGAGGCGTACCTGACGGAGTTACGGATGGCCACATGTGCATCACCACCAACAGGGTGTGGTGTGTAAGTATAAATGGCGCAATTATTAGCTTTCTAATAACGTAGATAATTCTAAATTTTCTTGTTGTATTGGTTCATCCAGTGGCGTTTGTGTTCCTTAGTAGATGGTTATCTGGTGGCTAGTTTGTGTATTGACGCAGTCCCATAGCTGTGACAAGGGGTATACTTCCATTACCTCGCGGGCAGCTCTTGTACCGTGCTCACTACTGGTGACTCCGAACTTTTCACCGTACAAAGGCATTACAACCACTCTAGCGATGTTTGGCATATTTTGCCATGTTTGCAAGAAGTCATAAAGTGCCTAATTTTGTTATGTAGCCGTTTGAGACTAACCTGCCATAGGTCACAACGAGTGATTCGTTAACGTTTCGTGATTTAGCAGGGGTGCCCGGGTTGGATGTGTTGCACCAGCTGCATGGCGTGCCAGATCGGGAGGGGATGGTTTGGGGTGACCCATTAACCACTCCAATTGGTATCTCTTGACCCATCGCCTTATACCACAGTGGGAGGAATAGATCTCCCGTCCGTCACTTATGGACAAACTGATTCCTAGATTCCTATCCACAGCATCCCCAAAGATGATGTAATTCCTGAAAGAATTTGTTTCCGCATTGACTGACTCTAATGTACGCATTGCAGGGCCTCTCTTGGGATCACATCACAGCCAACAATGGGGACAGGGTGGCTTGCACCCGGCTGCTGGTGGGACTCTATTTGGATTATAAGCAAGTCGGTGACATCTGCCAGCAACTGTTCCTCCGCGTGTCCCATCATATCCCCTGGGTTGAGAGTGTGGTGTGGCCATAACCTCGCTATGCCCTTAATATTAACCCTACCAATAGTCTGAATTATTGTCTAAAGTTCCAATTTTGAAAATGACACTTGAATTTAAAGCAAATTAGAGTTTATTGAATCGGATATAATCGGTCTGTGCAACCAGAATAAGTGGGTATATTTCAAAACATACAATTGTACCCTTTCAATAAGTTTTTTAGCTCTAAATATTATAAAACAAAGTAACTATCCGCGTGTTTGTGCGCTTAGTTCTTCTGGACTATGCAACGGAGTTTGATAGGATTTTACTGTTATTTAGAAATTTTTTACCGAAAGGTTTTTATATTTCTTTAATAAAGTATCTAGGAATCGTAATTGACCATAACCTTAGATGGATACCTCACATCAAACAAATCACAAATAAACTTCTCAAAACAATACACATTTTCCTAAACATAAGAAACATATATAAAATAAAACTATTGAAAACAATATATTTTGCCCTTTTCCAATCAGTAATAGAATTGCTTGGGGAGGAGCAACAAACTCGGCTATCAATTACATAGAAACCGCACAGAAAACGATCTTAAAGGTAATACTAAAAAAACATAGACTGACTGATACAGACCAAATATTCAACAGCTGTGACGTACTAGATATACGCCAATTATACGTTAAAACACTACTAAACTACATTTGTGACAAAAAAAATAAATTTCAACATACACAAAATAACATTAACAGACCAGTTATACAAGCGTAAAAGAAAACGTAAAAACTCCGACAGTAAATTCAAGCTTTGGACAAAGACACTACCAATACCATGCTATAAAAGCTTTCAACAACTTGAAATTAAAATTGAGCAAAATAAAAATAAATTCACACACAAAATGGATTAAAGAACTTAAAAGACAATATAACCAAAATGTCATAGCATAAAATAAAAAATAAAACCTACACGTAACACACAAAACCAATATAAACACACGTCACTCACAAACACACAAGATTATATTTTAAATGTATTATTTTCTCGTTAAATGTATTATGTAGATTATATTTTCATATTATAAAATGAAGGCCTCAGCACGGGCAAGCCACCCAGTGAGGCCAACATTACTGGAAAACTTTGAAATGTAAAAAATATTGTACCAAATAATAAATAAATATATAATACATGGATATTATATTTATTGAAAGTAGAGAAATGTCGAACAACGCCGGGTAAACGTTAGCTAGTTTTTGTATATTATGAACATATTATGTGTCCTGAGTGGGTTTTTATAACTGGATTTTTCAATGTTCATCCATAAATAGAAAAAGTACAAAAGAGATTCATGCGTTACCTATATATGAGGGAATATATGTACTACCCTTTCCTGTATCCATCCTTATTCTTAGCAGGAATGCTCGATCTTAATACATTAGAAGCCCGCCGAAAAATCTTTTTAGGAAAACATTTTTTTAAGATAATCTCTGGAACTATACATAATCCACCTATTTTGAAAGAGATTAACTTATATGTCGCAGACAAGTATACTCGTGGAAGGTCCCATACCCTTTTTTATGCTCCAAAAGCGAGGACTTCTGCCTATCAGAACGCCCCAGTCAACAGAGCGACTGAACTGCTCAACGAGTCTGCATTGACCATCGACATTTTTAACGTAACCTACAGGCAGTTTAACAATTATCTTTTGACGTATGTCACAAAGTAGTGAAACTGACCTTTTTATGTGTTTTGCTATACTTTTTGTCTAATTTGTAATCTTCTCCATGATGTATTGGTGAATAACCGTTTTACGGAGAACATGAAAAAAATAAATAAATAAATAAATAAATAAGTAATAATATTTTGCCAGCCTAGAGTTGGTTTGAACCAAATCAAATACATACATAGTTTCGTCGGCCCAGAGTTGGTTTGAACCAAGACAAATACGTACATAGTGTCGTCGGCCTAGAGTTGGTATGAAGCAAGTAACATACATACATAGTTTCGTCGGCCTAGAGTTGGTTTGAACCAAGACAAATACGTACATAGTTTCGTCAGCCTAGAGTTGGTATGAAGCAAGTAACATACATACATGTAAGTTTTTAGATTCTCACGGCCAAAAGCATTTTTGTTGTTTGTTTTTGGGGTGTTATGCCGTGTTGCGCTAACTCCTTCTTTAGCCGACGTTTCGGACAGCGTTGCAGTGTCCATCATCAGGGCAGATCTGGTAGATCGGAAGATGTGATCCGATCTACCAGATCTGCCCTGATGATGGACACTGCAACGCTGTCCGAAACGTCGGCTAAAGAAGGAGTTAGCGCAACACGGCATAACACCCCAAAAACAAACAACAAAAAACATACATACATAGTTTCGTCGGCCTAAAGTTGGTTTGAACCAAGACAAATACGTACATAGTTTCGTCAGCCTAGATTTGGTATGAAGCAAGTAACATACATACATAGTTTCGTCGGCCTAGAGTTGGTTTGAACTAAGACAAATACATACATAGTTTCGTCGGCCTAGAGTTACTGCATTCTCACCAAATCGGGTCACTTAAGTTGGGACGAGGGTGATAAATTTAGTTACAAAGAGATAGGTGTAAATTATTTATGCAATAGGGTTTTAATTCGGTTTGGCCAAGTTTTAACATATACTCTTAATTATACTAAGATCTACTTATTTCTAAATCTCAACTAGTTGTCATTTAGTTCGGGTTGCTTCTACATTGTTCACATCGTCATTGTCAATTTAACACATGCTATTAATAATAAATAAAAAATAATAATTATATTTGAATGATTTATACAGCGCCGTTTTTTTGCAAAACTACTTCAAGGGCAATATTGTTCACCGTGTTGTCATTGAGTTCTCTGCGTGGCCTTAGTAAGGCCGAAGTTCAGTTCAGCAGCTCAGGGCCTCCTAGCCGAGACTCCAGCAAAATCTCCCACCAGCGCCAGCGCCTTTGTACTTTGCACTTTGGCCATTGGCCGTGTCAGGTCACCGCACTTCTTCGGCTCATGCCCAGCTTTACGTCGCCGAACGGAGAAACATATCTCGAACTCAACTGAAAATTCTTCATCCACCACCCAGCATCATGCCGCCGGGCAGGAAACGCGTACTTAACTAACTAACTAACTAACCATCACGCCGTTTCCCCGCAGGGGTAGGCAGAGAGGACGGACCGCCAAACAACTCGGTCTTGGCACACACTTCTTGCCTCATTCACATTCATACATCGTCTCATCGAACGCGTACTTGGTTTAAAAATTACTTTGAAGCGATTGATTTGTTACAATATCTGTAATCTGAAATGTTGGTATTGAAGTGTAAAGAATTTGTCGTAGTTGCTTTGGTAAGAACATCATATAAAAGTTATCAAAATTTACCAGTCATACCAATACTATTTGGTTTGACGACCCGTTTTCCCATTCACAAGTTTTTAATCATTTGTGACTATAACATGTCCAAAATTGAATGGAATAATCTACAAATGTCAACTAACAGAGACCGACGTTCACTCGCCTTACTTAACTTCATATCCTTTGCTCAATTTAACCAGTTACCTAACAAATATGGATTCATTTTGGACCTCGTTTTCTGTAACACCCTAGCTTATATATCGCTTGGCGATTAAACATTTAGTCCAAAAACTAGAATTTCTAATAATGCACCTTCTTGAACAATAAAATTGTTTCAGCAGAATACGCAGATTTTAACGAGCGAAAGAAATCGACGGGTCAATCGTGAGCAGCGGATGTTAATGCAGCGTTAAAATCGTTTTTTTTTTAATAATTGAATTTATCTGGGAGTAAAACTATTTAAATTAAAAATTTAAAAAATAAGTTATTTCTTCAAAACCATAAGAATGACCGCAGTAAAAAAAGACTTTAAAGAAATCGACATAGCTCTTTGCCAATCGCTCTTAAAATACGGAATTTTCAGATGGGGCAGTGCAAATGACAATATCTTAAAGACAACTTATTAAAAAGAAAAAGCCACTATAAAAATTATTCTGGAAGTTCCTGTAAGAACTATCATTAGCTTCACATTCAATGTTACTAAATTGTATAAAATAATAACACTCTCATTCAATAGAAGGAAATCATAATGTAAATACACGAGATAGAAGATTAACAGTTGCACTCAGAACATGAAAAAGGTTTTTTACCGCTTTGTTTTAGCATGTGTCTCATCAGGTGCCACATTCATTTTCGCATTTTTCTTTCCACATTTTCAACATGAATAATTGCACTCTGAACATAAAAAAAGGTTTTTCTCCAGAGTGAGTCAGCATGTGTCTCGTCAGGTGCCACATTCAATAACATGAATAGTTGTACTCGGAACACGAAAAAGGTTTTTCTCTTGTGAGTCAGCATGTGGCTGGTGAGACGGTCCTTTGGAGAAAACAAATTTTTGAAAAAAGAACACGAAAAAGGTTTTTGTCCACTATGAATCAGCTTGTGTTTCTTGAAATATTATTTTTGGGAAAATGAATAGTTCCACTCGGAAAATTAAAAAAGGTTTCTATCCTGTGTGATTCAGCATGTGGCTCGTCAGACTGTCCTTCCGAGAAAATGATTTGTTGCACAAAGAACATGTAAAGGGTTTTTCTCCACTATGAGTGCGCATATGTGTAGTCAGGTTTCCTTTTTCAGAACATGAATAGTTGAACTCGGAACATGAAAAAGGTTTTTCTCCACTATGAACGCGCATATGTGTAGTCAGGTTTCCTTTTTCAGAACATGAATAGTTGCACTCAGAACATGAAAAAGGTTTTTTTCCACTATGAGTGCACATATATGTTTAGTCAGGTTTCCATTTAGAGAACATGAATAGTTGCACTTGGAACATGAAAAAGGTTTTTCTCCAGTGTTAGTCAGCACATGACTCGTCAAATTGCTCTTTTGAGAAAATGAATTGTTGCACCAAGAACATGAAAAAGGTTTTTTTTCACTATGAGTGCGCATATGTTTAGTCAGGTTTCCTTTTTTAAAACATGAATAGTCTCACAAAGAACATGAAAAACGTTATTATCCAGTGTGAGTCGGCATATGACTCGTCATTCTGCTTTTTTGAGAAAATGAATTGTTGCACCAAGAACATGAAAAAGGATTTTCGCCACTATGAGTGCGCATATGTTCAGTCAGCTGGCCTTTTCGAGAACATAAATAGTTGCACTCAGAACACGAATAAGGTTTTTCTCCAGTGTGAGTCAGCATATGACTCGTCAAATTGCTCTTTCGAGAAAATGAATTGTTGCACCAAGAACATGAAAAAGGTTTTTCTCCACTATGAGTGCGCATATGTTTAGTCAGGTTTCCTTTTTCAGAACATGAATAGTTGCCCTCGGAATATGAAAAAGGTTCTTATCCAGTGGGAGTCAGCATATGTCTCGTCATACTGCTCTTTTGAGAATATTATTTGTTGCACCAAGAACATGAAAAAGGTTTTTCTCCACTATGAGTGCGCATATGTTTAGTCAGGTTTCCTTTTTCAGAACATGAATAGTTGCACTCAGAACATGAAAAAGGTTTTTTTCCACTATGAGTGCGCATATATGTTTAGTCAGGTTTCCATTTAGAGAACATGAATAGTTGCACTCGGAACAGGAAAAAGGTTTTTCTTCAGTGTGAGTCAGCATATGACTCGTCAAATTGCTCTTTTAAGAAAATGAATTGTTGCACCAAGAACATGAAAATGGTTTTTCTTCACTATGAGTGCGCATATGTTTAGTCAGGTTTCCTTTTTTAAAACATGAATAGTCTCACAAAGAACATGAAAAAGGTTCTTATCCAGTGTGAGTCAGCATATGAGTCGTCAAATTGCTCTTTCGAGAAAATAAATTGTTGCACCAAGAACATGAAAAAGGTTTTTCTCCAGTATGAGTCAGCATATGTCTCGTCAAATTGCTTTTTCTAGAAAATGAATTGGTGCAGAAAGAACATGAAAAAGGTTTTTCTTTTGTGTGAATCAGCGTGTGTTTCTTTAAATTTCCTTTTTGAGAACTTGAATAGTTGCACTCGGAACACGAATAAGGATTTTCTCCAGTGTGAGTCAGCATATGACTCGTCATATTGCTCTTTCGAGAACATGAATAGTTGCACTCGGAACATGAAAAAGGTTTTTCTCCACTATGAGTGCGCATATGGTTAGTCAGGTTTACTTTTTCAGAATATGATTTGTTGCACTCGGAACATGAAAAAGGTTTTTCTCCACTATGAGTGCGCATATGTTTAGTCAGGTTTCCTTTTTCAGAACATGAATAGTTGCACTCAGAACATGAAAAAGGTTTTTTTCCACTATGAGTGCGCATATGTTTAGTCAGGTATCCTTTTAGAGAACATGAATAGTTGCACTCGGAACATGAAAAAGGTTTTTCTCCAGTGTGAGTCAGCATATGACTCGTCATACTGCTCTTTTGAGAAAATGATTTATTGCACCAAGAACATGAAAAAGGTTTTTCTCCACTATGAGTGCGCATATGTTTAGTCAGCTGGCCTTTTTGAGAACATAAATAGTTGCACTCAGAACACGAATAAGGTTTTTCTGGAGTATGAGTAGGAATGTGGTTCGTCAGACTACTTTTTTGATAAAATGAATTTTTGAACTTGGAACTTGAAAATGGATTTTCTCCAGTATGAGTGCATATGTGACGTTCCAAATTTGACATACCACGATAGGAGTGGTTACAATGGGTACAAGGAAATGGTTTTTTCACAGGATGCGTCATCAGATCTGTAGAAAAATAATACGGATAATGATGGTTTAGAAAGGTCTTAGTTTGGGTTAATTTTCATTATCTTGACAAAGAAGCCATTGGCTTTGAAACAATTATTAGATTATTATTAAATAAAAGTGGTGTATACAAAGTGTTTCATGTAAGGCCTTACAAGTTAAATTACCCGCGGTTATTAAGATAAGCACATTAAATTCTAAAAAAGATATAATACGACTAATAGTTAAATCATACAAGGAAAACCGGTTTTACCTGATGTCTGGTTAAATATTTCGAAGCGTGGTAAGCATTTCTTTTGTATATTCGACTGATCAATGTTAATTACCATACAAGGAAATCCCCCTTCGTCTTCTTTTCGGGGTCCAAGTTCCGCCTTGATAGTAACTGTCTCCATATTAATGCTACCTTGAAAAATAAAACGAAAATATTTTTGTTGAACAGTGATATAAAACAAAACCCTACCCAATTCAAACACGCGAGATAATATCACAATTGAGTTGAAGTTTCGTTAAAAAAATATTATTTCTTCGGTAACAGTATCGAAATATCTTAATATGTAATTTATTGTTATGTGTTTTTTTATCTATTAGGTAATTATGTTATCAAATAAGTAAAAAAATTTATTAAATAACTGTAATCTAAAATATTTACGAAAGATACCATTGATTTAACATGTATAAGCGGAAATTTGGATAAGATTGGATCCAAGATGTCCGCTTCAGGGACCGATCCTTAAACGAAAAACCCATCTCCCGAGCACTTTTAGTACGGGGTTTGGTTATTTTTAGTCCATGGAATGATGTTTTCTTCAATCCGCATTATTCATGTTTTTTAAATTAATACGTGTGACTTATATCATATCCGTATAACATGAGATGAAAACTTGAGAAATCAAGAACTTATAGTAAGCAATTAAAATAAATAAAAAGTTCGGTAATATGGTAGTTTTAGGCAGACGCTACAACAGACAACAACCAAATATACTTATGTGCGGCAAGAGAGGATGTAATGAATATGCATATGTCCTGTTTCCACGACATTTAAAAACGGACATGAATTCCGAACATCCGAATTCAACATCCAACCAGTTTTACAGATTTAATATTCCCTCCGTAAAGACGAGTTATTCTCATTTGGTTACATAACGGAACATTAATTCTCATTAATTTACATTACGGAACATTAATTCTCATTAATTTACATTACGGAACATCTATTTATCCTTATGCGGATAGTTTCAAATAACAAATTGTTATACACCGTAATTGGAAAGTTGGTATCTTGGTATTATTTTGCTATGACCTTGTTATTACTTTGTAATTTCTTATTTTTACCTTCTGTCTACTTAACACTGAGATTATCTAATAAACCAGAAAAGTATAAATAAAACTAACTGGCTGTACGAGTACAATCAGCATATTCCAAACATTCTTTCTTCACATCTTGGAGGTCGAAATCTATATCCATATACGGCATTTCTCCTCCGCCTTCCTCCTGGGGCCCTGGTTCCGTCTTGATGGAAACAGTTTCTAGGTTAAGTAGATCCATGGCACTGCTTTGTGGTAGCGATTGGTGATTTGTTCAAGCTCAAACAAATATACCTGAAACATCACAAAGTTGATACGGAACTCTTATTCGAATGAGCTTTGAATATTTGTTGTCGCTTGGAATAACATTGAATTCTTATACATAACTTATAATTATTGGGAATAAGTATATTATTGTGGCAGTATCTCGACATTTTCAAACGGTTGTGAAAATCGTCATAAATCGCAGATAACTCAATTCATACAATATCTATCTCCAAAGATAATATCCGGTAATACATTTTATTGGATCCGTCATTCCGCTTTTAACAGAAAATCGGAAATCCATATTTTTATAATGTTTGTACTCTAATGAATGCAATTTAAAAATCGTAACCCACCAATATTATTCAGCGACGTATTTACAAATACTGAATGCGGCAATGTTATTTGTCTTCCGTACACGACAACTGATTTATTCAATACGCGATATGACAATGGTTTATGTCAACTATAAATATACCACTCTCAAGATTGATATCTTCGGGCTTTTTGTATGTAACGGAATTATACAGTATTTAACCACAGATATAAAAGCAGTACCTACCGTGCGGAGCAGAGCAGTAGACAAGGAAGAAGAAACTCAAGGCCATTTAAAAAAGGATGCGACCATAGACAACATGATTGCTCTCAGCCTACTCTATTCATTCACTAGCCTAAAAAAAACTATTATAAAAATAAAAATGTCCTTGAAGCAGAAAAATGTCGAAATTTTTTCCGAGGGCAAGGTTCATCTGACTAAGAAAATGAACTTTAACAGTTTATTATAGATTTTACAACAGTGCAAATTTAATACAAATATATAATTTAACAGTTATAAATTATGAATATCAAAATCAAACCATCTTTAAAAATAGTCCCAAAAAGTAATATGGTTCATAAATTTGAAAGCTTCAAAGAACAATTATAACAAAAAATGACTGATAGAATTGATCTCCAACTGCAATATTTAAAAAAGGCATAAACTATTTTAAAATATTTAACACGATATACAAGACCTATTAAAGAGCGTAGAATTCTGCTCGAACAAAATTGATGATTTAAAAAGAAATTAAGAAAAACAAACGACCACCCAAAAAAAACGAGGCGAAACATCAAAATCAAACTATCTCTTAATCATATCCAACAAAGCGCACTTGAAAATTCTACTGAAAAACAAGAAGTCCAAGTGAAGCAAAATGATAACGTACGAAAATTCATTTAAATACTGAAGTCGGCCCAAGACTGCAACGACCTACTAAATAATAATTCTTTCATAACTTTCTACAACAATCCGGCCAAGCAAATTATTTCAATCCAATTCAATTCAAAAGAAGCAAAGGAAAAGAATAATACACAAAAAAAATTAAGGAATTCTCACCCCTAAGGAAAAAAAAATACTCGGAGTCAACTCAGAAAACCTTCATCAATGACAAACTAACCCCACAAAATAAGCAGCTCCTGTGGTTGGCAAAGACGACAAAAGCTCTGGGATACAAATATGTGTGGACGAAGGACGAACAAATTTTACTAAGAAAGGGCGACGACTCCCCTATAATACGAATTAAGGATGCAAACGACATACCATTACAGTAAACAGGACTGGGACACGAGGAAGAAATCTTATTACCTTGGCTTTAATTCAATTCTCTATCTTTCCAGCTAGATATAATAATACTTACTGAAACCCAAATGCGAGAATGTGTCCCTTTCAGCTTACCTAACTTTAATACCTTGTCAATACCCTCTAGACATACCTCGCATGATAGCCTTACTTTATTTTATAATACTCTATCTTTATCCAACATAAATGTAAATATACTAAAATTCAATTACTCTAATGCTGTCCATGTAACATTTTCTTTAAGGGGAAAAAAATATTCAGTATTGGCTATATATCGATCTCCCTCTTTATCCACAAATCTATTCATTCTAGAAATTGAATCATTCATAAATGAAGTTCATGTGAACCAATTCGATTTTTCCTTCATTGTAGGAGATATCAACATAAACATACAAAACGCAATATTAAATCCAACTGCAAATGAATACTTGAACTTACTGTATACCAAAGGTTATCTATCTTACGTGAACAGTACCACTAGGCCTAATCATCCAAATGATTCATGTTTAGATCACATATTCCTCAAATCAAATAAAAGTTACCCACGTAGATCTGCTACCTTCAAAATTGACATAACAGACCACTATCCGACCTTCTATGGTCATTGTACTGAAAAATTACCTAACTACACAGATCACATTAACGGTCAGCAAATCAAAACCAAAATTAATTACATATCGTCACCTTAAAGCAATAGTGAGATATCTTGAAAAATGGTGTTCTGAGATAATAGGACTTTTAGGTTTGCGTGAGCTCTAGCAGCATCAAATTAACTAATCTTGCAGATTAATGATATAGTATAAGAGAGGTAAATTATTTAACATCAACACAAAATTGTAATAATAGAAAAATAATTAATTTTTTCATACTAATTTTGACAAAGTATACGTAAATCTGGAAATATCTCACTGTTGCGTGGAGTGTTGGGTAATCATCTCAAATTATCTCAGTGTAGCATAGTAATGATGTTTATAATAATAAATACATTTTCAACAGTACACACCCACTCACTCCTATAGTTTGTCAATACGACAATTGACGATAGTAAGGTGGAATAAAAATGAAAAAAATATATATTTGTGCTTATAAATTTATTTATGAGAGGCGTTATATAATGTATGTAACAAAAATAACAGAAAAACCTTAAGGGTAAAAGTATGTAACAAAATTAACAGAAAACCAAGAATAAAAGTATGTATGTATCAAAAATAACAGAAAACCTTTAGAATAAAAAGTATGTAATTTTTTTTACAGAAAACTTTAAGAACAAAAAAATAAAACAAATATGTGTAGCGTAATTGTAAAAAGCATTCACTTTGTGGCTCATCATAATTTATAATAAAAACACATGAATTTGTTTTTGACCACGATAGTTTTATTTTCACTCTACCGGTTTCGGAAGATCCCTTCCTTCGTCAGGAGAATATTCCTTCCTTAGTCAGGAGTTTTAAATATTCTCCTGACGAAGGAAGGGATTTTCCGAAACCGGTAGAGTGAAAATAAAACTATCGTGGTCAAAAACAAATTTATGTGTTTTTATTATAAATATGTGTTGATTCCCTGGAAACCTACAATGAACCTTCATCGTTATTTTCTTCTTGTACATCGCAGTCTGTATTAGCAGTATTAATTAATTCAAAACAAATTATGAGGTTTTTTTGGTATAACACCACTTTGGCAAACAAATAAGAAATCACGATTTTTATTCGGTGGAATTGTAGGTGGAACTGTATAAGCTGGTCCTAGAATTATACTATTCTCATTCCGAACATTCTTTAGTCGCTCTCTCACATTAATGCTCTGATTAAATGGATCCTCGGCGTAGGTGCTTTTGTATTTGATAACTAACGATTCGTCTTCAGTGATCTGTAAAATCTTAACTTTATTCCAAATACATTTATTTTTGTCCATGTTTATTGAGAAATTTTTTCCAGTCTTCTCACATACCTTCTTCCAGTCAATGAAGTCCGTTGTTTCCATTTCTGTTAACTTATAACGAGGTTCATTCTTCTTGAAACACTTTATGATCATCGCTAACTCCGTTGGAATAATAATTAGGCCTCGTTTTAAAACCATGACCTTTTCTCTGTCGATGCAATAATGAATGGAGTCTCCTTTGTTCTCTGAGTGCCCAACAATTAGGTATATATGGGTAATGATTTGAATATCAAGTGTTCATAGTGCATGCATGTACATAAAAAATAAATAAAATTGTTTTTATTCTGTGCCACACAGTTATCAGAATAAAAGATCACTTCCCGTTTCCCCTGGCAAAGGTCTTTTAAAAATGTGTACACGCAGGTAGATATTTCAATTTCGCATCTTTTAGTTACACCCTCATGCCGCATGTAACAATGGCCCTGTCGTGTTTGGTATTGTAAATACAGAAGTTATAACGTTTAACTTGCTCTTATAGATATATTGCCATTTGGCAACGGCATAACAGCTTGAAAGTCATAAATGGCAACTACAGTATCATCAGTGGTCTTGGTAATGTTTTTTATCTTTTTCTTGTCGAGATAGCTTTACATTCTGAATGTGTTCAGAATATTATTATTTTTTCTTATATCTCATTTGCAGTACTATAGTTGTATTATACACAAAATCCACAAAGGTTCTTTTTTGGTTAAAAAAAATATATATTGAATTTGGTATTGAATTGTATGTTGAGTGTGTAACATAGAGATTACCTACCGAGACACACTTCTATTTGTACAAATTGTACATCTTTTGGATATTTGGAGATCCGAGATGATCCTGCACGACAATAGTGCGATTCCACTCTACCAAAGCTGTTGATGTGATTCATAACACCATCAACTAAATCATCCTTTTGCAGGAAGCTGTCTGTTTTCTTTTTTAATGCAGTGCTTATGGTATTATTGCTTATATCTAAGGTTGCCATAAAAAAATCTTACACATACGTATGTTATGTCCATCTCTCTCAAAATAATAATCACTATTAGCTAGCATTCATGGAATCATAAATATTAAAATATTTTAATCAATCAACTTCCTAAACAGATTCAGAACATTTGTATTTACAATTAGTACACAGTACAGGCTTAATTTGTTTTGCTCTGCGTATTTTTCCTGACTTTGCTACATACTCCTGACCAGTATTCACCTTCAGTTTATTTATGTTTCTCTTCCAAAATCACCCAACTTGTTGAAAACTATAGAGCTACAGTGAGACAATAAATTTATTTCAGTATTTTAAACGACCCTTTGAAAGCAACAGTGGGACAACATCAATATCTCAGTGTTGCTCTGAGTGACCGAACATTTCAATACTGAGATTTTACTTGTAACACTGGCAATTTTTTTTTTACAAAATATCCCAGTAATGCATCATGTAGAGCTCAAAATTTTACATCGAACTGCATACTTATCTCAAAAGTGTATTTTTCGAAGATATCCCACTATTGCTTTAAGGTGACGATATCTCTAGACATCTCACTAACAGCCGAAACATGGGTCTCAGTGCTTTCTAATGATGACACAAATATATCTCTAAATAACTTTTATGATATAATTCAAAACCATATTGAAAAATGTTATGAACCATTAGCAGCACCAAAAAGTAAACACAGACACATAAAACCATGGATTACACGTGGATTAATAATCTCAATTCAGCATAGAAATAAACTGTTCAAATCTTATAAAACTCATGAAAAGCATTGCCTATCCACAAATGAAGCACAAAATTACAACAAACGTAACCATTATATTATATATAGAAATTATCTAAATACTCTTATAAAAAAATGCAAACACCAGTATTACTCTGAACAACTACAAAAAGCACATAACGACTCACGAAAAACATGGAACATCATAAATGAGATCTCAAACAGGAATCAAAAAGAACACAAAATTCCTCAAAAAATTATAACTGAAAATAATATAATCCTTGATAATCCTAAAGATATTGCAACCAATTTCAACCACTTTTTTACAAACATCGCCTCTACCCTAATTGACAATAATCCTTCTCTTAGCTTGCACTCTGAGCATGTACCCCCAGACTTTCTGAAGACTAAAAATTCTACCTTCGAACTTTCCGAATTTCCCGAAATAACTGAACTTGAAATCACAAACCACATTGACAATCTAAACGCTAGGTCTGCAAATGGCCCAGACAACTTAAGTAACACTACAATTAAATCTATAAAAAAACATATAATCAAACCATTACACCACATATTTAACGCATGCATCAGAGATAGTATTTTTCCGAATAAATTCAAACTAGCTAACATCATCCCAATACACAAATCAGGACCTAGATGTAAAACAGACAACTACAGACCAATCACATTAACTTCTCAATTGTCTAAGATATTAGAAAAATGCACTAAAAAACGTATCGTCGATTTTCTGGAATCAAACTCACTCCTTTCACCTAACCAATATGGCTTTAGAACTAAACTAGGTACTGATGATGCTATATTTAATTTAACCAAAAACATTTATTCTAACCTGGACTCAAACATCAAAACTTTAACCATTTTTTTAGATTTAAAGAAAGCCTTTGACACAGTCAACCATAGAACTCTCTTAAAGAAAATATCCAACATTGGAATTCAACACAAATGTCTCATGCTGTTACAAAATTATATATTGAATCGCCAACAATGCACAAAAATTGGAACATATTTGAGCAATTTTGATTTAGTAAAACATGGTGTACCACAAGGAACTGTATTGGGGCCGTTACTCTTTCTAATATATATAAATGACTTATGTAATATTAAAATACCTGGTAAAATTTTCTCATTTGCTGACGATACTGCAATAACAGTCCAAGGAAAATCATGGGAAGATACTACTAATAAAGCTAACAAATGTATTACTATTGTCAAAGAGTGGCTAGATAGAAACCTACTTACCCTAAATTATGATAAAACTATTTGTATTCCTTTCTATAACACACAGAAGTCGGCTCCTAAAACCAATCTTAATTTGAAGTTTCATAACGTAAATTGTAACCCAAACACATTCTGTAACTGTGAGGAGATGAAATCTGGAAAACTTATTAAGTATTTAGGTGTAACTATAGATTGTCAACTTAAATGGACCAGCCATATTGAAAAAAGTGTTAACAAATTGAGATACCTAAAATATATTTTTAAAAGAATGAGTAATGTAGTAAATATAAAAACCATGAAACTAGTTTATGACTCACTAGTTCATTCATCTCTTTCCTATGGAATAATTGGCTGGGGCGGAACTTTCAACAATCATGTAAAACCACTAGAAATTGCACAAAAATCAATTATTAAGATAATGTACCAAAAGACTAAATCCTATCCCTCTAAACAATTGTTCCAAGAAACTGAAATTTTGGACCTTAAGCAGACTTATAGTGCTCAATGTCTTAAATTTATTTATACGCGACCAAACAACTTTATTAAAAATTCAAATCGTGCCAGCCAACGACATGGCGCTTGTGAATATGCTGTGCCTCACTGCAAAACCAGGTTGGCCCAAAGGCATATTAGTTTTATTGCTCCAAAAATGTATAATTCTTTATGTACAACCTTTAAAAGGGACACGTGTCTAAACCTTCAATCTTTTAAAAAGTACATCAAATCTTGGCTAAAAAACACTGAACTAGATATTTTTTTCTTATAAGTTTTAGCAAAGCTATCTGTAACATTTATATCAATGTATACATTATTTTTTATTATTTCACATACATACAAAACAGCGGATATATTTTATTGTTTGTAATGCTTTGTCTGCTAATTCACTTTTTAAGATGTCTTCAAAAACTAGTATTTACCTTATTTTTTGTGTTATTTTAAAACTTTTACATGTTACATGATTTAGTTTCTTGTTTTGTATCTCTACAGTAACTCTTTTAAAATAACTTAAATTTATATTTAATATTGTATCTTCACTTAAACCATAGAAATAAGATAAAAATACTTATAATACCCACACTCAGGCTTCGCCTTCGTGGGATTTTTTTTAATTATGTACATTTATTTCAATATTTTTTATACATTTTTCAATATTTTATGTAACCATGTATGTATAAAAAAAAAATTCAATAAATAAAAAAAAAAAAAAAAAAAAAAAAAAAAAAATAATAAAAAAATTAATGAATATCAAAAAACCAAAAAAGGAAGACAAAGCAGACTTAATAGATAACCAAATACCAATCCCATGGACATCTACTAATGATTCCGTAATAGTACGTCAACTGTTACTTCCGAATTCTACCCTTAAGAGATTCCCTATGAACATAAGAAGTTTTGATGAACTCTTAATTCTTCTCACTGACCTAGCCGCAGATTTCAATGTAATTGTTTTGAGCGAATGGTGAATTTAAAAAAAATGTCATCCCTATAACTATAAGAAATTAAAATCACTACAATACACTACATAACTAAACTAAAAGCGATGGCGTTAATGTCAACATAAAAATGTGTCACAGATCACTATGTAATCATAACTTCCCTCACCCAAACAATCTACAAATCGCCACAAAATACCCTCACCCAAAAAAAGATCTCCTACAACGCTCTCCTAAACAATGTCTCTAAAGAAAACTGGCAACTTACATATTCTTATACCGATGCGACCTCTGCATGTGATGCTTTTATTAATATTTTACATGACCACTTGGCCGATGCCAAATCCTACATCAAAACTAATAAAAACGATCCAACGCTAAACTGAAAACAAGGGTCACTGCTGATATTCTTCACTGTATCAGAAAGCGTGATAAGATTTACAGCGTCTGTAGAAAAAATCCCAACGATTATGCATCTCTATTATTCTACAAACGCCATAGAAACAACTATAAAAAAAATAATTGACAGCGTTAAAATGGAATGCTACCAAAAACAAATCAGTGAAGCTTCCAATTACAAAAACATTGGAATATCATTAAAGATTTTGCCAATATTAATAAAAACAACTCACCCATTGTAAAGATTAATATCGAAGGTCAAACAATACACGACAACTCTGACCCTGAAAAAATATCGGACCATTTCAATAAATTATTCTCCAATATCGGAACTAACTTAGCAAAAAAATATTTTACATTATAATTAATTTAATTAACTACCGACCGATATCTTAACATAGCACAGTATATAAAATAATAGAAAAAGCGGTGATTTTCTTGAAGATAACAAAATACCATCGGATAACCAATATAGCTTCCGCAAAGTCAGGAGTACTTCACTAGCAAAAGCCGCCCTAAAATAATCTTGACATTGGTCGCAAACCACTAGCTGTTTTTTTAAGATCTCGCAAAAGCGTTTGATACGGTATCCCACCCCTTACTGCTTTAAAAACTTCAACAGATCGGAATAACAGAGGTACCCTACACATGGTTGGAAAACTATCTAACAAACCGAACTCAACAAACTCTTATCTAATCTGACAAAATACATATAAGCAAAAAAATATCAATTTCCTACAGTGTGCCTCAAGGCAGTGTATTAGGACCAATTATATTTCTTAAATACTAATCACTCTCTTTACGAAAGCGCTTGCGGTAAAAAACATACAAATCAGCAGTGACAGCGAGTATCAAAAACAGTCGCCGCGATTTGCAAACTGTCATTGCTCTATTATGGAACGGCACTGATTTGATCACTTGACACCTCAAAAATCGTCAAGCGCCAAAGCTTATCACTTTAGTAGGCCTTGAGATTGTATAAAACGCAACGGTAAATATTCGGAATCGCTGGACAAGGATTATATGAAAAAAATTTAAATAAAACCTTCTGATTTACCTTAATTACTATAAAAGGAAACTGACTGCATTTGGGATATTTTTAATTTTAGCATTTTAATTTTTAATTAAGTAAATCGAAAATTCACTTTCGTTGTATGGGATGACAGCTGGAATGATTTCTGTTGATGACATTTTCTCTGATTGGTATTCGATACGAGTAGCTAGAATTTAAATCATTTCAGAATGCAAATTTTAGTTAGGTACTGTTTTGGCCAAAGCGAAAAATAAAATATTTTTATGTTACTTAATAAATTAAATACGAAATAATTTAAATTATTTATATTTAGGTATTATTATAATAATTGTTTTATTTAACCTAAACTTTAGTAACCCAACCTATAATAATCAAACCCAAACTAACCTAACCTAAATCCTAACCTAACCTAAATTCTAACCTAACCTAACCCATAATAATCCAACCTAACCTAACCTAACCTATATCCTAACCTAAACCAACACACCTAACTTAACCGATAATAATCCAACCTAACCTAACCTATAATAATCCAACCTTACCTAACCTAACCAGTCTCCTAATAATCGAACCTAACCTATAATAATCGAACCTAACCTACAATAATCCAACCTAACCTATAATAATCCAACCTAACCTAACCTATATCCTAATAATAATTCTACCTAACCTATAATTATCCAACCTAACCTAACCTAACCTATAATAATCCAACCTAACCTATATCCTAATAATAATCCAACCTAACCTAACCTAACCTATATCCTAATAATAATCCAACCTAACCTAACCTAACCTATATCCTAATAATAATCCAACCTAACCTAACCTAACCTATATCCTCATAATAACCCAACCTAACCTATAATAATCCAACCTCACCTAACCTAACCTATATCCTAATAATAATCCAACCTAACCTATAATAATCGAACCTAACCTACAATAACCTTACCTTTTTTAATTTTTCTATTTCATAAAACATACCTAAATATCTTTATTTTCTTTTTCGAGTTTGGCTAAAATAGTACCTACCTAGTATTTGCACATGGTAAAAAATAAAGCCACTCGTATCTGGAATACTAACAAAAGAAAATTTTATCAACAGAAACCATTCCAGCTGTCACCCCTTACAACGAGAGTGAATTTTAGATTTACGTAATTAAAAATTAAAATGCTAAAATTAAAAATATCCCAAAGGCAGTCAGATTCCTTTTATAGTAATTAAGGTAACTCAGAAGGTTTTATTAAAAAATATTTCATATAATCCTTGTCCAGCGATTCCGAATAATTTCCAACGCAACTTTTGAATACAAAAACGACGCACCGTCAAATAATTTTTAAATGTTTATCTTTGTCATACAAGAGCAACGTTTGAATTAAAAAATTAACATTTTTGTTTTCATGCAATTGTAAATAAGTACTGTCATTGACTCACATAAAAAAAGAAAATTGTCTATGGTTATATCCATTATCAATCTGACGTCTCACTTGCTTACGGCCACATAAAAGTTTTTGTTTCGCTTCTTTTATATAGTAATGTCGTATAAAGGGTGGTAATTTCATTAAACCTAATGTCTTTATTGCGACGTTTTTATTAACATGTTTAATTGGAGCTGGTTCTTCTACTTTTCTACATTCTACAGATGTTTTTTCAACGCGACGGACGATATAACATTTTTGTTTCTTCATTGTAGACTTTCAGCCCGTGTCACTTATTAAGGGAGTAGAAAGTTCATTTGTAAATATACAGAACATAAGGACACGCATAATATATAATATACTTGGTATTAGTTAGATTATTTCTGTGGACCCTGCGGCACTTTTTGAACGCGAGAACGGTTTTCTTTCACGCTGTTTCAGATAAATTTTTACTACAGGTATGCACCTAGGTTACTAAAAAGCAGTTGAAACATGAATAAAAAGGCGATACAATATCCCTCATCAATTATTTTTAATTTTGTGAGTATCTTACTACTAAGCAATTAAATGTGTAATTATAAATTGTGAGTGTAATTATAATTAATCTATTGAACCAATCACAAATAATACTAATTATTTACTTGCTACAGTATATTGAACTGGGTTATCCTAATAAAGTAACAAGGTAAAAAAACGTCTTGACTTTAAATATTATGTTACAAATAAAAGGTTCCCTCAAAAGGAAGTCTACTGATAAATTTTTCAAATGTTTCAGTACATATGTATATTGAACTGGGTTCAATATCTGTTATATAACAGAACGTTATCACAGAAGACCATGGATCTTCCCAACTCAGAGAGCGCTTCCATCAAAGTGGAACCAGGGACCCAGGATGAGGATGGAAGTGAAATGCCGTATACGGTTATAGATTTCGACCACCAGGATGTAAAGAGGGAATGCATGCAGTATACTCCGACAGCCAGTAAGTTGTAGAAGCAAGAAAATGTTGAATGTTAATTTCAAATATTTTAGCATGTTTCGCGGACAGGACGCTTACTTGCTCATGGCGTCACCCAATGACTAAATAAAATACGTAAACAAGGACTTTGCATACCAATAAAATATTCTGTAAAAACATTTGTTCAAAAATTACTTCCTAGACGGCGACAGCGATTACGTGGTGAGGTGATAATGGGGTCTTGACCCGACAAAATATTAGTGTCTTACATTTATCGACGTTGAGGGATAAGTTGTTAGCGATACAACAATTGGGTAATTTGTCCATATTTTTATTGTAAAATTAAGTAGTCGCTAATGTTGGATGTTTATTAGTTTAATTTGATATCACCAGCAAAGAGCAGAACTTCTATATCGTCGAAACAACTTATCATATAATTTATGATTATTTTCCTCAAGAATTTTATAATATTTTGTCTGTAAACCAGAGGCTTAAATTAACTATTTCAGTAAGCATTCAGAGATTAAAGATGACCTATTAAATCGCCTACGAAGCACGGAGGTTGTTTACATATATGGGAATTGGTAGTGAGACAGTAAAATATTATGTTGTTGTTGTCACAGTGTTTATTGTGCGTCAGTATAACAAATCAGTTGAGTTACGCAGTTGGGAGATGGCTCTTGATCGATGATGATGATGACACCAGGCGTAGACGGCGATGACTGCGGTAGAATGGTCGAGATGCGGGTCAGTGGGTCGACACCGCGTTGATAGAGATCGGACTCGTGGGCTTATTCAGCACTGGTGAAGTCGGGGAGTCTTCCGGGTACTTTAGCGTAAACGAGGTAGCCGAAGGTGCGATGGACCTGGTCGGCAGATGAGCGGGAGGTACAGGCTGGCGACGATGGTCGCGGAGCCAAGGCGCAGACGGCGATGAGCTGGTCGCAGGGTCTAGGCGCGTGAGGTTAGCGCTGGCCAGGAATGATAGCCTGGGCCAGCTCCCAAAGAGTCCATGGTCGTAGTCCGCGCCAGGTAGGGTGAAGTGTGTAGCGATGTGGTGAAGAAAGATCGAAGCGTGACGCGGGGGGAACCGGCCATAATGGCCGATTCTTTGCTGATTGAGCTGCTGATTACTTTGTTCTTGTCTGCCACGGGTTCAAGTAGCGTCTGGACTTCGAATACGCAGGATCGCTAACTCGGTTCATTGTATGAGCATTTGCATCACCCTGTATGCAAACATTCTCTTATCAGCAGTTTTGCGTATCGCAGTACCGATATTTTAATTGAAGTTTCGTATGTCTGATTCAGCTTTTTAACTCGTGCAGTCTGGTTATGATATGATGACCCTAGGAGCGGTGACGTAACTGCTACTCGCATATATATATATGTAAAATATTGAATAAAAAAGTTACTTGTCTTTGAATAAAATAAAAAAAATGCAAACACAAAGTAGAAACCTGTAAAAATAACCTTTCTTCCAAAACTGAATGTCATATCCATTTTGTCTGGTTGACATTGATAATTTCAGTAGTTCTACAGCGTAGTTTGCTTGTATAAGAGGAATATGAAAGCCAAAAGTATTTCTGTTCTTATCCCTTCCATAATAATAATCATGAAACTCAGATTGTATGTCTTGTCTGCGCGAGGCAAGGAATTGTTAAATAATACATTTGCCGTGCGCGGCGAACCTGCAATAGGTAGGAAGCGCACGGAAAGATCTTTTCCCGTTGACGCTTCCGCATGCTTGCTAAAACCCTTTTCAACTGGTGGACGCATACTAGCGGAGTTTTTATGGGAACAGCAGTCGTGAACCCGCTGACTTTCAACTGCGAAGAATTATTTATCTTTAGGGATTAATGATTAATATAATAACACAGTTTAATTTTTATTTTTTAATTTAATGTTTTTTGTTTATATATTTATATGAATAATCATTAAAAATAACAAGAGCGTTATTAAAATTATATATATATATATTACTTCTTCTAACACAGCAAACTTATTTTGTGGCACCATTTTAATTGAAATTAATAAAATACTTCGTTTTTACCACTTTTATTGTTTATTACCAACATGTTTCACGAGCAACGCTCACTTCTTCAAAAGTTTAGTTTTATTAAAAACCCTGAAGAAGTGAGCGTTGCTCATGAAACATGTTGGTAATAAACAATAAAAGTGGTTAAAACGAAGTATTTTATTAATTTCAATTATATATATTAATTATGTATAATAATACACTCCAAGCACAAAATCCAATTCATGACCGATTCGAGTATTCGAGTTTAAAGTGAGGAAGTGGTAATAGTAGTATTTTTTTTTTAAAGAAAGGCGAAAATTCCCGGATTATAAATAACCTGACAATGTTTGAAAATCTTACTAACATTACGTATAAACTACCATGCAAAACCTGCACCTTTAAAACTTACATGCACCAAATTTGCGTACTTATATTATTATAAAATCATTTTTAAATGCAATTTCAAATAACAATTAAAGCAAACAAATCTCAGTATTAGAAATTATCGAGGAACAACTCACAACCATTTCATATGAACTAATAATTCTTCATTCAATCTTTCAATTTGTGGATCGACACAAATTAATATATATATTTTAAATTTAGGAAAAACTATATTATAAATAAAGTCTCACACTATTCGCTGAGAAAAATTCAATTCACAGTTTTCCTTCTACCTCTAATAGGTACCGATATAAAGACGTAAAAATGCAAACAAGTTATTTGCACGACTAGGTTTGGTTTTTCGTGAATTTCAGTTAAACTTTATAAAAAAATTACTAAAAAACTTTTTGCCAATGTTGAACTTATTTACCAAAATTAGGTTGAAAATTAAACGGAGATAGGTACGTATAGTTTTTTAAACTTTCTTTGAATTTATTATGATTTATAGAAATTTTTTATCTTGAACTTAGTAGTGCGGTCGCAATAACAATATATAAACAAATTTTGCTAGCTAAATTTCGTCTAATTAAAAAGAACCGTAAATTGAATAAAACACCTTTTATACGCGAGTCCACATTTCCTGAGAATACGTTTTCGTTTTCTTAGCTTGCTTACATTTGGATATTTGTTTTTGTTTTTACCCATCATTTTCAATTATGGACCTATAAAAACTCATCATTAGTAATTATTAATACAAACGGAAAGCATTTTTCCATGAGAAATAAATCATTAACTCTGGTAAACACGGAATAAAAACATCGATTAACAAGAAGTATTACGAGATTTAAAAAATGAATCTGTAAAAAACGACTTTTTTTTGCTATAAATACATCTGTTTTTATTAATAAATATATATCTAGATTTTACTAAATAATAAATCTTCTTCCCCAGGAACTGGGGTCAACCATGCTAATAAATGAGCCAAATCCCAATTTGGTATGACCAACAATTATTGAGTATATTAACTGTTGTAATGTCATACAATTTCAGATAAATGCGTATATGTCAACTTCAATGCATTATCATCGACAACGAGTGTATTTGCCGAGTTTCAGCTCGATTGGATGTTAGGTAGTTCATACATACTTTCAAGAAAACGAAAGTGAATTTCAAATAGATGTTTTGAAAAGATATAATATTTTGGTCACGAAAAATAATAAAATCAGAAAAAAACACAAAATTTCCCTCACGGTTTGAGAACTAAAAATTCCCCTAGCTAAAATTATGTCACCAGAAAAGAAACCGTTACAAATACTGGCACAGATCTGACGTCTGTTCGGTGCCGCTCTTCGCGGGCTTCTGAAGAAATCATAGAATTCAATACAATGTTTCACTCAAAAAATTATTACGTAAGCGCCAAAATGGATTTTAATTTTTGTGTGAATAATTTAATGAAAACGGAAAAAAGTAAATCATGTCAAGTGGTAGCAAATAAACATAGCCATAAAACATTATTTTTAAAAAGTTGTTTCTTATACGAGTTCATAGTAAACTCTTGAAAAAGAAATCTATTTAGTAGTTTGCGCTCATATTTTTCATGACGTAATTAATAATTTTATTTTAATTCCGATCAAGCCAGGTGATAGAACACGCTTAAATGTATCCATGATATATTTTTGGTATTGATAACCTATACCTATTCGTAGAAAAGATTAATCTTAATAGTGCTTTCACTTTTAGCTTCACCTTAAGCGGTTCTTTAGACTATCTTTGTATTCTTGAATACCTATTATAGAAAATTATATAAGTTTTCGAGTAATTTATCACATTTAATTTGCAATTCTCACCGATATCATCGATAATACCTTAATTATTTTAATTTATTTATCTTTATTTATTGGTTCATGTATATTGGAAATTGGCCTCTGCTTTTTATTGTTTATTTATTAACGCCCCTTTTCGGGGCTTTTAAATGAGAATATTGAGAAATATACATTATTTATTTTACATAACTGAATTGCTTCATTAACAACATTTTATATTTGTTTAAAGATAAATTGAAGATTTCCACTGACTTGGTATAATTGTTTCCCTCCATTAGTATTCTGGACAAAGAGGAATACGTATGGTAACTGAATTAAATCCTGACTTCTAGTATTACGTTGTGGAATCCGAAAGCTAATCAATTCTAGCAATACCGGACTATCAACTAAATCACTTAGAATTTTATATAGAAATACCAAGTCAGTAAAAATTGTTCTGTCTAACAATTTGAGCATATTCATATAATTTAACAGAGTGTTGTAGTTCAACATAATTGCTAGAATACCCATTTTAAAATTTAAAAAACGTAAGAATTTGTTTTGTATTCTTTCAACAGCTTGTACATTTATATTGTAATGTGGGTTCCAGAATTGTACTCTAGTTGTCTTCTTACGTAGGCAAAATATAACAGTTTAATACACTTTATATTGTTTGAATTTCTGGTTAGCCTAGTTATAAATCCCAACATCTTAAGCCTTTATGGAGTAATTCTCTGTTTTTAAAATAAATCCCACAACACTGTATTATAGTTCTTCAGAAATGTGGCTTGAATCAATGATTAGTTTATGAAATGTGCAAATACAAGGCTAAATAGTTTCGCATGTTTTCGAAAATCAGTCACACAAATTCGATTCACGCCTGGTCTCTTAGAATTTTTCATACCTCCGCAAAAACATTATTTTTGTTTTTTTTTTAATAAAACAAACACTTTGTATTTAACCACGAATATTTATTATTTTACACATCGACCGGTTTCGCTTAGACCAAGCTTCATCAGGATATAATAATAACTTTAATGTCGTAAACCTTCCTGCGAGTATTCAGATACTTGAACCTCACGTTCGTCTAAGCATATCAACTTACATCATACTATAAAAACAATATGCAGTTTTTCTTTTCTCCAGGTAACATTAATGTGGAGACTGTACCCATCAACGCAGAACCAGGATCCCTAGAAGAAGACGGAGGGATAATTACTTATACGGAAATTGACATTGACCTTCCGGATGTCAAAAAGGAATGCTTAGATCGCTTTCAAAGAAGTTCCCAGACAACAGGTAAAATTAATGTTGTCCGTTAGAAATAAAAAATTCATACTCTTTTATTTCATATTCTTTTAATAGTTCTATTAATCTGTTGCACTTGTTAAGTTTGATTCGTACTTTTTTTCAGACTTATCAACAGATCTCAAGACGCCTCATGTGGAAAAACGTTTATCTTGTACCTATTGTAACTACTCCTGCTTTTATAAGTCAAAGTTAGAACATCACTTGCGTATCCATACTGGAGAAAAATCTTTTTCATGTTCCGACTGCAGTTATTCATGTTCTCGGAAGAGAGATTTGACGACACACATGCTGACTCACAGTGGATATAAACCTTTTTCATGTTCTCATTGCAATTATTCAAGTTCTCTAAAGGGAGATTTGAAAAGACACATGATGACTCACAGTGGACATAAACCATTTTCATGTTCCAACTGCAGTTATTCATTTTCTCTAAAGGGAAATTTGTGGAGACACATGCTGACTCACAGTGGAGAAAAACCTTTTTCATGTTCCAACTGCAGTTATTCATGTTCTCTAAAGGAAAGTTTGAAGAGTCACATGGTGACTCACAGTGGAGAAAAACCTTTTTCATGTTCCAACTGCAGTTATTCATGTTCTCGAAAGGAAAGTTTGAAGAGTCACATGGTGACTCACAGTGGACTAAAATCTTTTTCATGTTCCGAGTGCAGTTATTCATGTTATCGAAAGAAAAGTTTGACGAGACACATGGTGACTCATAGTGAAGAAAAACCTTTTTCATGTTCCCACTGCAGTTATTCATGTTCTAGAAAGGAAAGTTTGAAGAGTCACATGGTGACTCACAGTAGAGAAAAACCTTTTTCATGTTCCAACTGCAGTTATTCATGTTCTCGAGAGGGAAATTTGAAGAGTCACATGGTGACTCACAGTAGAGAAAAACCTTTTTCATGTCCCGAGTGCAGTTATTCATGTTCTCGAAAGGGAAGTTTGAAGAGTCATATGGTGACTCACAGTGGAGGAAAATCTTTTTCATGTTCGAACTGCAGTTATACATGTTCTCGGAAGAGAGATTTGACGACACACATGCTGACTCACAGTGGATATAAACCTTTTTCATGTTCTCATTGCAATTATTCAAGTTCTCTAAAGGGAGATTTGAAAAGACACATGATGACTCACAGTGGAGAAAAACCTTTTTCATGTCCCGAGTGCAGTTATTCATGTTCTCGAAAGGCAGGTTTGAAGACACACATGGTGACTCACAGTGGAGAAAAACCTTTTTCCTGTTCCGAGTGCAGTTTTTCATGTTCTTTTAATGTAAGTTTGACGAGACACATGGTGAGGCACAGTGAAGAAAATCCTTTTTCGTGTTCCGACTGCAGTTATTCATGTTCTCGTAAGGAAAATTTGACGAGTCACAAGCTGACACACGGAAAAACCCTTTTCATGTTGACGAAATAAATATTTGAAGAAACACACGCCTGCTCATACGGGCGGATAACCTTATTGAAGTTCCTACTTCAATTATTTATGTTCACGAAAAGGAGAATTATTTATTTTAACGCCATAAAATTGTTTTTTTTTTCAATAAAAAGATTCATCGGATTATAACCATACAGTGGTACACAGGAGAATATGAGTAATAAATTATAGAACATGTAATGTGTATACAAAATTACTATTGCAAGTGATATAATTGTTAATAGAAGTGCTGTGAGAGAATACACAATTTAAAGACATATCTACTAGTGTAATAATAGTTGAATGAGTACTAGGTTTGTATATGACCTGACATAAATCGAGATATCAAGTGTTTATGATAATAGATAGTAATTAATATAAAATTAATTCTATTTAGGTATAGGG